>NC_133618.1:323940026-325140026 GCF_048593235.1 Sminthopsis crassicaudata
CAACACCTATATTAAGATACCAGTAAGAAAAAAAAAAACAGTGTGGTAGAGGAAGCCCCATTCAGAATTTTTTGTTTTGTTTCTTTTTATTTTTTATTCTGAGCCTAACCATCGAATACAACGAGGATCTTCATATACAATAAAACATAAAAGAATTTTCTAATGAAATAAACTTTTTTTGTGTGTGAAATTCTACTATTAAAGCTATAGTTTGTTTTTATTTTTAAATACTGTAGTTATTCTTTCCACATTGCAGGGATCAGGGACACTGTACCCCCACAATTAGGAAAATCCACATAAGAATTTTTGATTCTCCCTTCATACCAGAGAAATCTGAATAATTTTGGTATTAAAAGATAAAATATGTTGATATTATAAAATACATACATATATTTATGCCTTTCTGAGTATCTAAATTTTTTTCTATCTTGTCTGTAGCTTCCATTTCCCCCAAATTCCTATCTAATTTCTAATGTCAACCCATGATATATTGAAACCTTGATGGGGAAAGTTGATATGTGAAAGCAATAACCGTTTAAAATGAATTCACCATGTAACTTTCATAGCTGTCCTGTTTGTCTTTTCCTTTCTATTCCTTTCTGTGCATTTAAAGAAAATGTTTCATTGACTCTCATTTATTTTTCCTTTTCCTATTTTTTTTTTTTTTGGTCAATGCTATTGTTATCTCCACTCCTTGCTACCTTCTTTCCCCTTGTCTCTACTGAAAAAGATGGAAAACAAAACCTTTTTTTAAAACAAATATGCATAGTCATGCAAAGCAAATTCCCACATTGGCCATGTCTGAAAATATCTCTCAAGCTTGAGTCTATCACCTGTCTGACAGGAGGTTGGTCAGTAACATGTTTTATTATCAGTCATCTGGAATCACACCAGACAGAATTGCTGCAGCAGACATTCTGACAGTAGAAAGGATAGTACCAGAGAGGGCTGGTCCACCCTATTTAAGAATATGGGAGGGAGTTGTCCTAATGCAGAAATTGATAGTAACAAAGTAATAGTAGTAATAGTAATAGTAACAAAGAAAAGACAACATTGAAAAAGGTACTCTGAATTAAGAGAAATCCATTGTGTTCTGGGGTTATCAAAAGGGAGCAAGCATTTATTAAGCACCTATTATGTGCCAGGAACTGTATTAAGTGCTCAAGCATTATTTCATTTTATACAACTACTCTGGAGGCAGATGCTATTATTATTCTCATTTTATACTTGAAGAAACTGAGGCAGATAGAGGTTCATTGATTGAACTACTGTGGTCCAAGGTCCACAGTAGTAAGTGTTTGAGGCCAATTTTAATTCAGATCTTCCTAGTACTTTATCTTACCCAGATGCTGCAAGAAAATAATAACTTCACAACAAACAGATAGAATCCTTGATCCAGTACTGTCACTTCTAGGCATCTATCACAGAGAAAACAAAGAAAGAGTGAAGGGATCCATTTGTATAAAAATATCTATAATGACACTTTTTTCTTTTTTTAAAATTTAAAAAAAGTTTTTTTTATTTATTTTATTCTGAACTTAAGAAATAAAACAGGGGTAACTAGATGGCACAGCAGATAGAGAACAAGCCTTGAAGTCAGGAGAACCTGAGTTCAAATATGGTCTCAGACACAATATTTATTAGCTGTATGATTCTGCACAAATTACTTAACCCCATTGTCTCAGAAAAAAATAAAATAAAACAAGCATTTTAATAACATAGTAGAATAGAAAAAAGATAATTGTATATATGAAGCTTCAAATCTATTATGTACAACTTAATATATTTTTTTAATTTTTAGAATAAAACAAGCATTTTCATAACAGTGTAATAAAAAGATGATTGTATATGAAACTGTAAATATATAGTGTCCTTTTTTTAATATTCTTTTCAAATATACATTATCATGCAAATTTCTTTTTTCCCTTCCATCTGCCTTCCTCAGCCCTAGAGATGGCTACCATGAGACAAATAGTTGTGTGTACACACACATATATATTTATGTATGTATATATATATTTCTATTTATTAGTTTTTTAATTAGTATACAGAAGCATATTTTTTCATGTATCCTTTATAGTTAATTTGGGTATTTACAATAGAAAATATAACATTCTCTTAAAGTTGTTTTTAAAACAATATTGCTATTACTATATTTAATCTTTCTTTGATTTTCTTGCCTGATATAGCAGTTCTTTTGCTTTAAGTAAAGAACTGGAGAAGTGGGGATGAATGTTCATCATTTGAGAAACTGACAACAAAATTTGGCACACAAATATAAAGAACATTATTACATTGTAACCAATAACGAAAAAGATAATTTGAAAAAATCTGTGAAGGCATATGCATTGATGCAACACAATGACTATTTTTAAAATATACCTAAAAAAGCAGAATGACAGGAAGTTCAGGAGGGTCCAAAGCCAAGCCAGATACTATAGGTACTGTCATGTTAAGTGCAAAAATACAAGTTGTATGTAAAAGAGATTCACATATTATATAGCGTCCTCTTTTTTTTTTTTTTTTTTTTTTTTTTTTTTTTTTTTTTTGCTGTTGTTGTTCTTTGTGTTTGGAAATGTTTGTGCCTGTTGATGTTTGTCAAGTTTATCATAAAATTTCAAAAGAAACCTAAAGGTGATAAGAGGTATGATAGAATAGATAACAATCTGCTGAACTTGATTTCAGGAAGCTTTGTCTTTGAATTTCACCTCTCTCCCTTGTAACTATGTGACTCTGATCCTCCTTGAACCTTAGTTTCTTTATATATGAAATGGAGATAATAATACTTGAACTACCTATCTTTTGTCTATGTTCTCCCAAAATTTACCTCATGACATTGATCCAATTTGGTAAAGGCATGCCTTGCTAATATCTGTCCATCAGTCATCCCATTTTCTTCCCATGTTAGCAGCCTATTTTCTTTTTCTATCCTATGATTGTTATATTTATTATGCCTGTTCTTCAGAGTTCCTTGTGGATTATATGTTACATCCTACTCTTGTCCCCCAGACACCTCTCCATTTCTTTGTGCAATACTCATCTTATAGTTCTTCAGAAGTCATGTGTTCCACATCCATATAGCAGCACCAGTAAAATATTATTAAAAAGGTGAGCCTTTGCTTTTATGGGAACCTTGATGTCTGTAAAAGAGCACTGTAATTTCTGGAAAGCAATTCAGGATACTTACCTCTTCGTTTTCATTTCTGGAACCAGCTCATTATGCAGAAGAATTGTCTGTCCCAGTTCTTCCTACTTTTGGGCAAGCTCTATAAGATATGCACTCAGATGCATATTGAAATCTGGACAACAGGCATCCACCTGGGCTTTTCTATGGGTTCTACAATGTCATGGGGCTTGATGCATAGTCATTTCCAATGAGAATATGGATTTACCATTCAGAAGGAATCTCTCCTCTACCTGGACTTGGCTGAATGCCTTCCATCATAATGGTAACTACTTTTGGAGAAAATATCTCTCTGTTTTATATCTTGCTTGATATTATAAGAGTGTCATTGATAACCGGGTTCTTTCTACTGTTACATATTCCAAGGAAGTCTGAAGAATTTTGATGATTAAATAGGATATTTATTGCTATAAAAATGTCTGCAAGGTGGTATTTTGTTCCTAATCAACAAAAAGAGATACAGTTGAGTCTTACATTTTCTACTTCTTTTAGTTAATTTAAAGCCAATAAAATTATGGTCCATTGTTGAATGTTGCTTGTAAATGCTGCTTGTTTCCAATGTATGTTTTCTTTAAAGATGCCCTTAATTCATTTAGATGACTCATAAAAATTTATATAGGTGTAAGAATAGGAGTAGAGGATCAAGAGAATTGATATTCATTTAGTCACTTTTTACTGTTTTAACAATGTCCAGGATTTTTTCCATGCCTTTGATGTCTTTTCTTATTTCAGATAACTTGCAGTGTCCTTACCATCCTCAGTGTCCTTACCATCATTTTGCTCCTGGCACAATGTCCTCTGTAAATAAATAGTCCAACCAGGCTGCTTCTTCCATTTTTGTTCCCCGAAGTATTATGTTTACAACCTCTACAAATATCTTCAGAATTTTGATGATGGCGTCCAAGCGTGATGATTCAGCTATCCTTAATGGTGAAAAGTTTGTTGATGTTTGATTTTTTTCTCCAAATCTTGTCTATTTTTTCTTCTGCTTATCAACCTTCTTTCATTTTCCTTCTTGAACACCAAGACACTCTTGGGGAAACTGCTTAGTTGCCAATACTTAAAAAAATTTTTTTCCCATTGCTTCTTTCTATTTTCTAAGACTATGCTACTCGTAATTGTTCACTATTGTTCTTTGTGAGATTTTACAAATGAATTTATAGCCTAGTCTGCTGTTGTTTTTTTAGCAACTAAGTCAAATATTTTCTGAGCAAAGAACTTTCTGAACTCTTTTTATCTTCTTGTTATGACAATTACATTAATTTAACTTATGGATGAATTTCTGGCATCAGTGTTCATGTTTTGTCTCCCTTTTCTTTTTAACAACTTGTTTCAATAATTTAGTTATATCATTTTAATCATACCTATATCTTTTTCTCAATTTTTATTCTTTCTTTTTGTTTCTTTTCTCTTCTCTATTTATTTTGTTAATAACAAATTTTGATACTACCACTATAAATTGATGATGTGGCTGTATGCAGACAGATGGCTCAAGGTTAAACCTCCTGTTGGCAATATGTTTTTTCTTGTCTATTAAAATATAGAGAATTTCATTTTAAGGTATTATCTGATGCTTGCCACAAGAAAGTATTCATGACAAAAAACAAGAAATTTCTGTATAGTAAGTTACTAAGCATTTATTTATGGATCACCTACTATGTGTCACCTGAGGATAGAAAGAAAGGCTGAGTACACAAATGTAGACATTATTCTCAAGAGATTCTCAAGCTATTGGCCCCTCTTAATTAGTTCTATTGAACCATATTTCTCTTCAACCTCTCCTTTCCCAATTTCAAGTTGTATTTATCAGATATCAGAGTGCAAATTGAATTGATTTGGAGGATCTTAACAAATTTTAAAAGCAGCTAGATGGCACCACAGAGTACCGAGAGCTGGGGCTGGAATTAGGAAGATTCATCTTCTAGAGTTCAAATCTCAGACACTTACTAGCTATGTGACCCTAGGCAAGTTACTTAACTCTGTTTACCTCAGTTTCCTCATCTGTAAAATGATCTGGAGAAGAAATGGAAAACCACTCCAATTTTTTTGCCAAGAAAACTCCAAATAGGGTCAAGAAGAGTCCAACACAGATGAAAAATAACAACAAAACAAATTCCTCATAGATTTTCTCTACCATTTTGACCAGGGAACTGACCATGGCACATAAGCTGAAATTGTTTTCACAGTGAAAACAATAAGTACTTAAAAATACTTAGTGAAATACTTGTGCTGGAACTACTTTCTCAACTCCCATTGTGGTAGTAGTCTTGATCCTTAGAGAATGGCTACTATTTCCCTTCAGACCTCTAATATAAGCCTTGAGAGATTATTTTTCTAGTGATATAGCCTATTAGCTCTCACCAATACACTTTCCTTTATGAAACAGCAAGGTATTCTGAGGGACAGACAGAAAGCAGTATGTGCCAACTAAGTCAAATAACTATTATCAAGTGATAACTATCTGCTCTCAGGGAGGGAGAGAATTTGGAACTCAAAATTTTATTTTATTTTATTATTATACCTTCTTATTTACAAAACGTATGCTTAGGTAAATTTTCAACCCTTGCAAAACCTTCTGTTCCAACTTTTCCCCTCCTTCCCCCCACCACCTCCCCTAGATGGCAGGTAGTCCAATACATGTTAAAATATGTTAAAGTATATGTGAAATCCAATATATGTATACATGTTTATACAGTTATCTTGCTGTACAAGAAAAATTGGATCTAGAAAGAAAGAAAAAACCTGAAAAGAAAAACAAAAATGTAAGCAAACATAACAGAAAGAGTAGAAAGGCTATGTTGTGGTCCACACTCATTTCCCATAGTTCTTTCTCTAGGTGTAGCTGATTCTCTTCTTTATTGAACAATTGGAACTGGTTTGAATCATCTCATTGTTGAAGAGAACCATGTCCATCAGAGCTGATCATCGTATAATCTTGTTGTTGCTGTGTATAATGATTTCCTGGTTCTGTTTATTTAACTAAACGTCGATTCACATAAATCTTTCCAGGTCTTTCTGAAATCATCCTGTTGGTCATTTCTTACAGAACAATAATATTTCTTAACATTTTTATACCACAATTTATTTAGCCATTCTTCAATTGATGGGCATCCATTTAATTTCCAGTTTCTAGCCACTACAAAAAAAGGTTGCCACAAACATTTTTGCACATGTGGATCCCTTTCCCTTTAAGATCTCTTTAGGATATAAGTAATACAGCTGGATTAAAGGTTATGCAGCCTTTGATAACTTTTTGATCATAGGAATTCAAAATTTTAAAAACAAATGTGGAAATGTTTTTTTTTTTACATATAGTTGATGAAAAATTTAACACTACATAAATAATTAAATGACAAAAAAGAAAATTCAAAAAGGGAAAATTAAAACAAAATTGTGGTTAAAAAAAATCCTTATCCTTGATGGTCTTGATCAGACCTAACTGAACATGATCTATCTTTACTCAAGTCTTATAATGTGTTGTCTAAACCTTTTCCTTTGCTCATATCACATTCCAACTTGAATTAGTAGAGTTGATGCATCCTTCCTTTTGGATTGCAATCTGAAAGAGATTGGTTGGGATTTTTTTTTTCACCTTTGTATCCTTAATAATAACTATAGTTAATATTTATATCGTGCTTATTATTTATCAGTTGCCAAATTATGCTAAGGGCATTGCCATTGTTATTTAATTTGATCCTTAGAACAACTCTGGGAGGTAGGTGCTATTATTCTTTTCATTAAATAAATACATTTTATTTATTTATTTAATTTTTATAGATGAGGAAACTCAGGCAAACAGAAGTTATGTGACTTGTCCACTGTTATATGATAGCTAGTAAGTGTCTGAGGCCAAATTTGTACTCAGGCTCAACACTCTTACCCTTGTATCACCTAGCTATATATAGCAGGTTCCAAATAAAAGTTTATTAAATTTATGTACTAGAGTGGCATCTTTATTTAGTGAAAAGAATGCATGATTTGGTGTTGGGAAACCCAAGTTTTAATTTCACCTCAAACGCCTGCTGGAAGAAGAGAATGGAAAAGTATTTATTAAGCCCTTACTGTTTAACAAAAACTGTCCTAATTGCTGAAACTACAAATAGAAAAGCGAAGCAGCTGAATTTATATTTTAATTAGAGGAAACGACACATATAGAAGAGTTCAGCTGCTGGACTGATAAATGTCACAACTTTGGAGTGGTTAGAGTACAAAAGCTGGTCAAATAGCAATGTAAAGAGCATAGTAGGCAGGGCAAATGATTAGGGTTGGTGGATCTCAGAGAGCAATGGCAAGAGGAATGACAAGATCCATTTGTTTACCACTTTATTGCTCATCCAAGTGGTATAAATCTTCATGTTCACAGGCAAATGATTTAACCTCTTAGAACCTCACTTTCTTCTAGGTAAATCTTAAAGTACTATTTCAAATGAATTATTTCTACATTTCCCTATTATATTCCAAGTTGAAACAGGAGTGATTTTTTTTTTTTTGTTATTTAAGACAAATCAAACTAAAGCCACCATTTCTAACTTATTTAAAAAATACTCTATAATACATTTGAAAAATTGTCATTATATAAAATTCTGGTTGTAAGACTAAATCAACTCACAAGATGGGAAAAATAAAAAATAGTTGGGGAGAAATGAAATTTATCAAAAGCCAAACTTGATAGGTTTCAACCAATAAAATTAATATAAAAGCAAAAACCCAACAATCTAATTGATTAAAAAGTCCATTTTAATTAGGTATGGAGCAGTGCAATGTCATGTATTTCATAATATCATTGTATACTTTGTGTTTTGCCCAGTTCACAATCAGTTAAGATTGTGAAGAGGATGGCAGAGTATACTTATAAAAGCACGTGGCAGAATCATTGGTTAAGACCATGGGAGAAGCAGGATTTACTTCAGAATGAATGGTACTCAGGGTTGGAAAGTCCAAGATACTGAAAGATTATTTACTGAACTTTATGGAATCAAGTTGTGCTCTTTCCACAAAAACCTGGCTACACAGATTAATTTTAAAAATATATTAGGATAGTCAGAAGACAGTCTGATTTTGCCTTTCCTTCTGAGGATAAAGGCATATCTTGTCCAGTTGCAATATAGTCCGTGAGAACTGTATCAGACTCCAAAGACTTCTAAACAAGACTCACATTGTCAAAAGTTTGCTGCATGCTTTCCTCTGTCTTTTTTTAATTCTCTGCCCTCAAAAGGCTTTTAAAAACTGTCCAGAACCATGATGATGCCCAGTTTTGCTACCAACTTTCCTTTTTCTCTTAATTTTTTTCACTGTCTGCTTTCTTCCCTTCAAATTCTCATTGAAACTTAATTGCATATCTCAGCCTGCAATTAGCTTATATATAAAGTTTAATTCACTATAGCTCTTCTGGAATTCGACTCAAATGGGCTTTGAAGTCTTACTAGAGCTTTGATCCCAAATCCTTAGCTTGGTGGTCATTGCCCCTACTCAAAGGATTGCCATTTACTTTTTTTTTCCCCTCACTTATTCTGAGACAGCTTTCCCCAATTACATCATTTGTGTTTGTTTGGCCATAAAAGCTACAAGGCATCATTTTGTTGCCATGCTATATTGTAAAGTGTGCAATTGATGTTCCTAGTTTCTCTTTGCTGCAAGAGAGAGCTCGCTGCTAGACAAGGCATTTATAGAATGATTTTCAGACACTAGTGCAATGATTTGCAGTGTTGGACTGCCAAATGTAAGGCATCAGACTCTACATCTGGGTGACCCTTTCTGACATTTCCCAGGAAATAGCTTCAAGCACATGTGAAGTAACTGAAACACATATTAATTTAAGCCACACACTTATATCAGCAAATCTCTCTAGTACTGATTGCTAGGCTTTCTGGGTAAAAGCAGCATATCTGGGGAAGCCAAAGAGTGCAATGACTAGTGAAGAGATAATGAAGTAAGTGAACAAGGAGCAATACAAACTACTTTAAAAAAATCAGAACAGCAGGGGGAGGTCAGATCCTGCTGGCAACAGAGGAAAGCAGTGGGTGATCTGTTTAAAACTGCTTTCTACGTACCTGCAACCAAAACAAAGAATCAAAGAAGTAGGAAAAAGCAAAGCAACCAGATTGGAGAGGAGAAAATTAGGCTGCCCAGTTAAGAGCAGAATAGGAGGCAACCTGACCCATCACCCTTAATCTTCTCATCACTTAGAGTTTTCCCTGAATAACAATTGTAGCATTGAGCCCCTTGCTTCTAACTTTGACAGCCTGTTTGTTTTAATTGGCCTTTGAATGAACTGCATTATTTATTCATGTATAATAGGCACTTTGGAAATTATAAACTTTTTTTTTTCCTCTCCAGGTTTATTGGCAAAATATCTGCTGCATTTGTTTTAGACTAGAACATGCTTGGAGAATTTTTTTTTTTTTTAATTTTTTTTTATTATATATATATATATTTTATAATATTATCCCTTGTATTCATTTTTCCAAATTACCCCCCCTCCCTTATTCCCTCCCCCCGACGACAGGCAATACCATACATTTTACATGTGTTACAATCTAGTCTAAGTACAATACATGTGTGTGAATATCATTTTCTTGTTGCACAATAAACATTAGAATCCGAAGGTACATGCAACCTGGGCAGACAGATATTAGTGCTAACAATTTACATTCCCCTCCCAGTGTTTCTTCTCTGGGTGTATCTACCTCTGTCCATCATTGATCAACTGGAAGTGAGTTGGATCTTCTTTATGTTGAAGATTTCCACTTCCATCAGAATACATCCTCATACAGTATCGTTGTTGAAGTATACAGTGATCTTCTGGTTCTGCTCATTTCACTCAGCATCAGTTGATTTAAGTCTCTCCAACCCTCTCTGTATTCCTCCTGCTGGTCATTTCTTACTGAGCAATAATATTCCATAACTTTCATATACCACAATTTACCCAACCATTCTCCAACTGATGGACATCCATTCATCTTCCAGTTTCTAGCTACAACAAAAAGAGCTGCCACAAACATTTTGGCACATATATGTCTCTTTCCGCTCTTTAGTATTTCTTTGGGATATAATCCCAGTAGTAGCGCTGCTGGGTCAAAGGGTATGCACAGTTTGATAACTTTTTGGGCATAATTCCAGATTGCTCTCCAGAATGGCTGGATTCTTTCACAACTCCACCAGCAATGTATTAGTGTCCCAATTTCCCCACATCCCCTCCAACATTTGTCATTATTTGTTCCTGTCATCTTAGCCAATCTGACAGGTGTGTAGTGGTATCTCAGAGTGGTCTTAATTTGCATTTCTCTGATCAGTAGTGATTTGGAACACTCTTTCATGTGAGTGGATATAGTTTCAATTTCTTCCTCTGAGAATTGTCTGTTCATATCCTTTGACCATTTATCAATTGGAGAATGGTTTGGTTTCTTATAAATTATGGTCAGTTCTCTATATATTTTGGAAATGAGACCTTTGTCAGAACCTTTGTTTTTAAAAATATTTTCCCAATTTGTTACTTCCCTTCTAATCTTGTTTGCATTAGTATTATTTGTACAGAAACTTTTTAGTTTGATGTAATCAAAATCTTCTATTTTGTGATCAATAATGATCTCTAGTTCTCCTCTGGTCATAAATTCCTTCCTCCTCCACAAGTCTGAGAGGTAGATTATTGGAGAATTTTTTTGAGGTGATTTGCAAGTGGAGCTGTTATGGCAAGTGCCGTGCTTTGGTCGAATGACAGAAGACTGGAGGTAATTAATGATTTAACTGACTTACCTTACAAAGAGTTATATTTAAAAGCTTATGACAATTTGTTGATTTCCCTTTTTCCTAGTTTTATAAGCACATTGTAAACAGAAAAAAAATCTCATTAAAGAGCTAGCTGGCAACAATTTTTAGAGAAAGCCTAGGGAGATGACAAAGAACATAGATGAATACTATTGGACTGACAAAAATAGGTTAGATAGTCCTGTAGGTTCTGAGGCCTATCCAAAATAAAATCTAATAAGTACTGAATGTTAAATTCAGCAAAGTTGATTGGTTTGGTTTTTGATAATGATCATCTGATACAATTTCATATTTGGATATGCTTTATAGTAAAATTTAACTAATTAATATTTTATTAATTCAGAATAAAGATTGTAGAAGGGTCATATTAATATGTATAGGAAACAGTGAAAATCCAAAGAACATTTTGTAAAGCTGTGTAAAGAAATGTAGTTATATTTTTAACATTAGACATAAAATGATATTAATTAGTAAATAACTAAAATTTAGTTGGGGAGAAAGTATATGTAAATATATCTATCAGGCATATGCATACATATGTGTGCCTCATATACACACATATATATGCACATATTTATAATATGTACATGTGTCATATATACATACACACATGCTTTCTCTCCAATTGTTTAGGTGCAGATGTCTGTGTGTGTGTGTGTGTGTGTGTGTGTGTGTGTGTGTGTGTGTGTCTCATTTCTTTCCTGATCCTCATGTGGCCTGATTTCTTTTCACCTCACAGAACTGATTGTCTTTTCCTGGACACACTCCAGCTTGGTAATCTCTTCCCTAAATGTTGGCATCATGATTTGAACACAATAATCCAGATGTTGTATGAACAGGGAAAAGTACAAGAAGACTATCACTTTTCTCTTTCTTGATACCACACTTCAGCTGACACGGTCGAAAATTTCATTAGGATTTTTGGACATCATGTCACACCAGGTTTGGGGGCCATCTGTAGGTTGGGACTTGAAAGAAGGATGGGACTTAATACTACAAATAATATTCTTTCTTGAAAGGAAGAACTTCATGGGCACAGTTGGCTTATCTACATAAATTTAATATGTAACATTTATCTTAAACTCATTCAAATTATTAATAACAAATCTGAGTGACTGAAAATTCTGATTTTAGTGGAATCCAAATGATTAAGTGTGTGTGTTTTCCAATCTTTTCCCCATTTAAACACATTTGCAGCAAAGAACTAGCTCCTGGTTATTTAGTAGACTTTATGACATTAAATCTATTTGTGTCTAATGTACTAAGTAGAAATAATCATACTACATATAATATTATCATGAAGGAAACTATCCTGTGGGCCCCTCTGGAGAAATTAATCGTAGGGATTGAAGGTGTGTGTGGGAGCACTAATATTAGGTCACCTCTAGTACTCTCGGAGGACCTAAAAGACAAGGCAATTGCCTTCAGTCTAGTTTTTATTGATTTTTTCCTACAATCTAATTTCAAATACCTTTTATAGTGAGATTTCCATCATTGGGGGGAGGGAATCTAAGAGTTAAAAAAACATTAGTTTTAATTGGTTAATTTTTGGTGGGGGTAGGGGAATAAGCTCAGTCATTACTAGGAAAGAAACATGAATTCAACTTAAGTTGATATGAGCAATGGTTGTGTGTGGAAAGGGTTAAGATTTTGTGCTGAAAATCAGAGTTTTTGAAAGTTCTCAGGGGAGTCCAAGCGTTTTGTTTTTTCGTGGACTTTGGCTCCAAGTCTGATTGTAACTGGATACTAGGACTCAAGTCAGTTGCCCCTTGAGTTGTGCGAAATAGGAGAACCAATAAGGAAAAGAAAGGGGAAAAAAAGTGGGCTCAGTGAACGAGAAAGGGGGATGGGTGGCAGAGGGGAAGAGGAAAAAAGGAGTGGGGGCGGGGAAGGTCTAACGACTAGAACAAGGAGCTGAACGAAAATAGAAGAGAAGGGTGAGCCTGACAGGAGAGAGAGAAAGATAAAGCGAGAGTGAGAAATAGACAGGGGGCAGGACCAGAGAGAGAGGATGTGGGACTGAGGATTTGCAGAGCTGCAAAGCTGTGGGTGACGTTGCGCTGAGCAGCATTATCAGCAGAGGTTCCTGGCTGGGAGGAGACCCGGGAGAGTCAGAGGAGGGGGCTGCATCCCCGGGACGGATGGGTGGGTGTGCACACGGCTGGCTGGCCAGACTCTGCTCCTCCGCCGCCGTCCGAGGAGGCTGGAGCTGAGAAGCGCGACTGCGGTAAGGGAGGAATTTCCCTCCCTCTCTTGCCCCGAGTCCCCCCCATCCTGTGCAGCATGAACCCCGTGCCCCGCCTCCTAGCCCACCAGTAGTAGCTATAGCGGAGGAGCAATTGATTTCTTTTCTCCTGCGCGCAGCGTATAGGGGAGCATCGCCTCCACCTGCGAAAAGGCTGCAGCGGGAAGAGGGGCGCGCACGCCTCTCCCAGTCGGATGAGGGCTTGGGAAGAGGACGAAGGACATGAAATCCAGTTCAGCAGGGACCGCGAAAGAACCGGAGCCGCAGACGCCCCGAGCGGAGCAGCGGGCGCCGGAGCCCGAGGGGCGCTGGCGGGAGAAGGGCGAGGCGGACACTGAGCGACAGCGCACCCGGGAGCGGCTGGAGGCCACGCTGGCCGGCTTGGCGGAGCTGGAGTTCCTACGGCAGCGGCAGGAGCTGCTAGTCCGGAGCGTCCTCCGAAGTCCGGGGGTCGCAGCCGGGGCTGGGGCCGGGGGCGTGGCGCGGGCTGGGGAGCTGCAGGCTCCGGGAGAAGCCTCCCAGCGCAGCCGCCTGGAAGAGAAGTACTTGGAGGAGAACATCCTGCTGCTGAGGCAGCAGTTGGTAAGTAGCGCCTCTGGCAGAGACCCGGGGGTCCTCGACTGCCCTTTTCCGGGCCCACGAGGTTTGCTTCGAGCTGCGGAGATTTGCATGTTAAACAATCCACCAGCTTTAGTCTGGGGATAAGTACACAAAAATGAAAGCGTCCCTCACTTGCAGGACTTTTCCGTCTCCTCGTCCTCTCCCTTCTCTGTCTCCCCCCGCTCCCGGCGCCAGCGCCCCGTTCTTCCCCGCCCGGTTTAGGTGTCACTCTGGGTGTGCATGTGCGTGAGCGTGCATTGTGTGCACCAAGGGAGGGCTAGAGTTGGGACTGATTTCTGCACACCTCCATCAGCAGCATCTCTGCTTCGTCCGCTTGTGACCTTCAGCTTCCCTTTTCCTTTCAGCTAGTGAAAGTCATCTAAGGGCTTTCCAGGGCTGGAGAATCCTGCCCTAAAACAAAATTTCATTGGGAAGTCTTGTGAGTTCTCTTCCTTTTTCTTTCCCCCTCACTCTAAAAAGTAAAAAAAAAGAAACAAAAACGGGGCTCTTGGTATGATAAAAATTTTCACCTCAAATGAAACGACTTTTTAAAAATCATTACACTGAAATGGCCTTAAGGTATAGGAGGGTTAATTCTTTGTCATTCCCAGAACGCTCTTCTGCTAGTTAGCTTTTGAGGTTGATCTGAAGCTTAATTTCAGATGGAAGGTCCTTTGCATAATGGAACTAAAACTAAATGCAACTGATGTAAATTGAGTGGTAATGAGTGGCGCCCCTCCCCCAATGGACACTCATTTTTTTAATACACTGTACTCTGAAACCTGTGATTTAAGGAGACATTCTATCAGAACGGGCCATTTTAAGCAGTCTTCATTAAAGGAGAAGAAAAAAAACCCATTTAGAGGCATCGATTAATATATTTAAGCCAGCCTCATAGCAATGGCGGAGTCTTTTGTTTTCATTGCCCTCAAAATGTAATTTGGAAGACAGCGACTAGACCCTCAAGTGAATTCTCCTCAGCAACTGAGCTGAAAGATTCATGGCCAACACACGCAAAAATGAGCCGCTGTGGAGCAATTTGTTGCCATATAATGTTTTTTTATATAACTTCAAGATTCTTGATACATTCAGCTAATTTTCCCCTAATAAATATCTTCATGGTCTTGGTTTGTGTCCCTAAGCTTTCAAGCCTAGGATATTCAGGAATAACACTAAATGCAATTTTTTAAAAGTAAAAAGCTATACACTATAGCCTACCGAATGCTCCTAACGTGACTTGGCTTTTATATATATTTCTTTGGCTGCAGACCGAATTTGGATATGACACTAGCTTGTGCTAATTTTGGTTTGTCATGCATGTTTAATTCACTCTGCTGTGCAATAGCATTTTTAGCTTCATAAATAACAAAGTCATTTATTTATGGTCATAAATGGCATTTATCAATTGTCGTTCCAGATGAATGCAGCATTCACTGTATCGAAAGAATGCTAGCTTAGCTAGTGTTTGTGATACTATTTTAATTTGTACACTTGACATTCGTTATTTGAACCAGATGCCTTTCCTGGGTTGTATTTTGTTTTTTGCCAGACCACTAGATGGCACTGACGAGTTAGCAGGAGCTGGTGTTTTACTTGGGAAATCTGAGCTCATTCAAATTCTACCTCTTAGTCCCAAATTCTGCCAGCTCACATTGTACTTGCACTAACTAGCGTTTGTAAACGCTCATTTTTAAAGATACTTCTGCTGATTGTACCCAACAAAACAACAAAAGTTTATATATGAACTATCTTTGGCTGTAATGTAAATCTAGATTAGACCATAGCTTCTTGTTAGTGATCTTAAATTAAATTTCTTATAAAATAATTTATTTTAGATAATTCTGTATAAGGAAATTGTCAGCTTCTCTGTATTTGTATTTTCCATTTATCCTTTAAAATGTCTATCTTGAATCTTATAGTTAAATGTTAAAGGCATTAGGTTTATACCCAAAGTTTTGTATAGATAATACATTTTATTTTACTATATAATATATAAAAAACAAAATGGAATTTAATAAGCTTATCCTTTTAAGATTTTTGTTTATTTCCATTCTCATGGGTAAAATTTTGGCCTTGGAAAATTGAGAACTGATGTGTGAGATGAAGTAATTTTAGTACATATAACAGAACATCTGTTTCTCACTAATGTGTCTTAATTTTATTTTCTTTTTTCCACCTCAGAACTGTTTGAGAAGAAGAGATGCTGGTCTATTAAACCAGTTGCAAGAATTAGACAAACAGATAAGTGATTTAAGGTTGGATGTAGAAAAAACATCAGAAGAGCACCTGGAGACAGATAGCCGTCCTAGTTCAGGTAAAGCTCCTATGCTTTCTACTAACTGATTATATTCCTGGGCTACATAGTAACTGAATACAAATGTCCCTTATCAGCTTTCCAAGACCTGTCAAACTATAATCTATATGTGTTTTCAATGTAGAAAAAAGAAAACCTCATCATCCTTTTGAAGGAAGGAAAAAAAAATTAAGAAAAAATAGTGACATTGATCAGAGGGAATTCTCCAGTTTAAAAAAAAAATAAGGCTTTTATTTAAATTTCTGAAAGAGCTTTCCTTCTTTGAAATGTGAGAGAGTCGACAGCGAGCTACAAAATTAGTCACACTTCAACTTCCTGAGACAACTTCAAAAGTTTCTACCATTTGGTTCACAAAATAGATTTTCGTTTACTCCCTGCTGTCCTCTCTTGAACTTTTTTTTTTTTTTCTAAATCTGGAAAATGGTAAAGACCAAGTCATAAACATATATGATTTTTCTATTTGTACATTTATATACTTCAATATCCATTTCATCTCTCATTAGGTATGAATGGAAAGGACTTGGGAAAGAAAAAATAGAAAGTCAGCTTGTGGATAATAGTGACTATGAGATTTTTTTTTTCCCCAAACCCACTTTTCATTCTATTTCCAGAATTCCCAGAAATTGAAATAGAACTGTAAAATGAGAACATGAAATCTAGTGAACCTAAATTAGCCTTTAAACCTTCTCTTTACTTTTCTAGGAAAATTTTCCTTTTAAGTAGGAAATATATAAGTTGCTCAAAGCAGTCTAATTCCAAATGGTGTTTGTATTCTTAGGGTTTTATGAGTTGAGTGATGGGGCCTCAGGATCACTTTCCAATTCCTCCAATTCGGTCTTCTGTGAGTGTTTATCCAGTTGCCATTCTAGCACCTGCTTTTGCAGCCCTTTGGAAACATCTTTGAATATCTCAGATGGACATCCCAAATCTGCAGGTAAGATTCATAGAAATTTTAGTCCTAGAAAGGACAAAGAGTGTGTATTGTTATTGTTCAGGAGTTACATTTGTGACTGACACTATGTGACCCCTATTTGGAGTTTTTTCAGATATTTCTTTCTTAGCTCATTTTACAGAAACTGAGGCAAACAGGGTTAAATGACTTGTCCAGGGTCACACAATTAGTGGCTTGCCATTTCCTTCTCCAACTAATTTTACAGGTGAGGAAACTGAGACAAACAGGTTAAGTTACATCTGAGGCCAGATTTGAATTTAGGAAGATGAATTTTTTTGGCTTTAGACCTTGAATTCTATTCCATTGTGCTACCTAACTGCCCTCAGAGGGTATATAGCAACACACTGGTATATTTCACATTTTATAAAATATGCCACAAAATTCTTCCTCATTCTCTGAAATTTCTACATTCCATATCCCCTCTCTCCAGTCACATTTCAGTACTTGTTCCTTCTTGTTTGGTGTTAGGAAGGGAAGACAAGTATTTCTATCTAGGAATCACAAATCCACCTCCCTTTGGCTTGGGTTTTGGCAAAGTAAAGAAAGAGTTGAGATTATGGAGGAGAGAAATAAGAGATAGAATCCCAAGATTTGGATAATGGGTCTGGAAGTCTTAGTTGCATCATGAATTGTAGTATCAAAGTCATCTCCTTGAGGCTGAATTTTCATATTAAAAAAAAAAAAGACTATCTGGTTCAAAGCTATAGAAACTTGATAATAGAATCACAGTGTGCATTTAATTTATCTTCTAACTTCAGATGGTTATGGTTTATCTCCAAAAATGTGCCAGCACTGAAGGTCTAGAAACCTGAGGTTCTAATATTAGTTTGACAACTTCTCATTTGAAAAAGGTTATAGAACTGGCAGAGGCAGTCTAATTTAGAGCTAGAAGATTTCTTAGAGGTCATCCAAGCTCATTCCCCCACCCTTTTTTTTTTTTTTTTTTTTTTTTTTTTTTTTTTTACAAATGAGGAAATGGAAATCCAATGAAGTAACATGACTTTGTCCAAAGTCACTCAGGCTATAAAAAGTGGCAGAACCTGGATTCTAATCCTCTTATTCACCAACTTAAAAGTGGTGAAGTTATAAGTTGCTTTTATTTATCAGAGAAGTGCCAAGGAATTGTCTTTTTTGTTCATTTTGTGTTTTTTTAGCACTTGACTTGCTTTATATATATATATTATATGTATATAATATATTTTTGACAACAGTGTGAAAGATGCTATTCTATTCTGTCTCTGGAGAAAGAACACAGAGGAGTATGGCGTACAAAACTATTATAACACCTATATTATTTTAAGAAGTATTTTCGTGTGTATCTTTTCCCCTCTCTGATGTACCCATAGCATTTTCTGTATACTCCCAAGTTCCCTCTTATCACACAACCTTCCAGCAAGAGAAAAGGAGACATACAGTGTGGTATTATGAATAGTGACAAGAATATGATGCTATATCCTTTGTCTGACTGCAATACCTATTTGAATTTGAATTCTCATATATGAAAAGATGGAGCCTGGTACAGAGTATCAGACAATTGGTAATTGAATGGTTTCTTTGAGAACTGTGTATTCAATCCCAATAGTGTGATATAAAAACAAATTTGTGTTATTTAGATTGGCTGTCTTATGCTGCTCAAGTTTACAAATATTCCATTACAAATATATTCCATTCTGTACTGAATTGTTCTCAAAGGAAAAATTTATAAGGCTATTAAAAGCAATTTGGTACAAGATTGGATGACTTCCTTGGAAACTGATTCATTTCCCATGGAAAAACATCAGAATCATATAATTTAGAAACAATGGGATTCATTCAATTATGTGAGGATCTAGAAACTGACATATTTCTTCTGATATAATTTTTCTTAAAAATTACCTTAATTTTTACCTTAGAATTCTTTTACTCCTTAAAATAGAGAAATCACAATTTTTAGGGGAACAGGGAAAGCTAATGTCAGAGCAATTTATCATCATATTTTAAGGTAGGTTGTCCATAAATAGGGTTATTGCCTCTGAAAGAGGTGTAGGGCAAGCATTTCAAATGGATAATTTTTCATTTTGGGGTGCCTGAGATAAAAGGGGAAGGAAGTATACCCTTGTTAATTATTAAAAAGGTTTTGCCATATTTCTGTTAAACTGGGCAGTTCTGTAAGTCCCTCTGAAAGAAGGAAAAGGCTTTTGTGTTTTTAGAGTAGAAAAATTAAAAAAAAAACCCTCCTCATTTAAGAATAATGGAAAGTAGATATACTTTTGATTTTCAGATACTGTTCTTTAGTGCAAAAAAACTCCTAACTGAAGGAAACTTTAATTGAGCAGTGATTAATCTCAAAATTTCATTCTATTCAGATGACTGGGAAGTAAGTAAATATAATTTGATATTTAAATTAATTTTATATTATGAAAGAAATAATAATGCATTACTATAGAAAGTAGGTGAAAATTATGAGTAAAGTCAGAAATCTTATATTTGAGATGTTGAATTTTGTAAATTCATCTTTGATCCAGCTTTTAATTGTTATTTTTAAAATTAAAATTTATTAAATTTTTGAAAAGAAGTGAATTCTAGTCTGGAATAAAAGATGATTTCTCTTGGGTGAAGAATGTAGAACACCTTCCTTACGGTATAGCTTAGGCAAAAACACAAATTGTTTGCCTTCCAATGATTTCCAATTTTATTGGCAGCAAAAACTCATAACCAAGAACTCATTAAATGACTTATTAAAGGTTTTTCCTCTCCTTCAAACAAATCACTTGTTTTTCTTTAGATTAATTGAAGGTTGATACTATAAGCATATAAGAAGTTGTGTAAAAAGCATCATCCTTTGGAAAGGAGCAGAGTTGGTGATTGAGAGAAATGGATAACAGATGATAGAGAATTTGAGTGTATCTCTAGTAGCCATAAAACGTAGAAGGTCTTAGAGAAAGATTTTTAGTGCATTTTGTGGCAGAGTCACTATTGGAGATAATTCATGGAATGATAGGGATTTACTTGGTTGAAAACATTTGAATATATATATATGTATATATATATATATATATATATAAATATGTATACACACACACACACACACACACTAATAAAAGGAATGCGTATAGTGAAATCTCATTTGATCCTCACAAAACCTGTGAATTATCTCCTTTTTGTGGATAAGAAAACTGAAGCATGGAAAGATTTAGTGTCTTGCCCAGATTCAGTTAGTAAGTTGTTTAAGGTAGAATTGGAATTCAGGTCTTCCTAACTAAGTTCAATACCAGTCATTGTAACTTCTAGGTAATATACTGTCCTTCTGAAATCATGAATGTATCAAAGTATCACAACTAAAAATCTAAAGAAGCTATTGATATAATTTGGTCAGTCCTTCTAAAGATGAGATTTGGGAAAAGGTTCATTCTACATGATTTTCTTTGTGGTAGTTATTACTGAATATTATAATGCCAGTCAAGATAATTTTTCTTAAAAAAACCAAAAGAATAAGTGATATTGCAATAAATCATATAAATAAAGTAATAGGCTATGGGTCCTATGGGTAAAAATAGTCTTTTTGGTATCTTTAGTGCCTACCTAGCATAGTGCCTTGCATGCTAAATATTTGAACTTAATTGAACTGAAAGGAAAATTATGAATAATAGTAACAACAATAAGAAGAATAAGAAAAACTAGCACTTATATATAGTATTTTAGAGGGAACTGGATGGCTCAGTAAATAGCTCCCAGGACCTGGAGTCAGTCAAATTCAGTTTCAGCTGCTTATTAGCTGTGTGATCTTGGGCAAGTCACTTAACTCTGCCTTAATCCACTACAGAAGGAAATGGCAAACCACTCCCATATCTTTGTCAAGAAAACCGTAGAGAGAGTATTGGCAAACTGTGGTCTACAGGATCACAAAAAGTTGAACATGCCTGAGGGTAAAGACAAGATGAAGCTTGGAGATTTGAAAAATGATTTACATATGCTACTTCATTTGAGCTTCATAAGACCCTTGTATTATTATCTCCATTTTATAGATGGAAAATGCTGAAGTAGGTGAGGTTTAACATCTTGTCCAGAGTCAAACAGAAGTAAGTTTATCAGTTAGAATTGGAACTCTGGTCTTCCTATCTCTTAAGTTCAAACCAGTCACTGTGATACCTAGATTATATACTGTCCTTCTCATCATCTTCCTCCTCCTCATACCTACCATTTGAGCAAATTTTTTCATTTAACTTTCACATCAATCCTCTGTAATTGGTATTATTATTATTACCCCCACTTTAATCACTTTAATCAGGGAAATCAAAACTGGCAGAGGTTAAGTAAGTTGCGCAGTTTCACATGCTTGGGGAATGTCTAATCAGGACTGGAACTCAAGTCTCTGTAACCACAAGTGTTTTATCTGTTATTCCACCTAACTACAAAAGAAGGTGAAAAGATAAGATCTTTAAGATAGATTTGCCCAGAGACTTGGAGGAAGTAGTGAAGATTATAAATTGTAAAAAGTTAGGAATGGAAGGGACTTCATCTTGTTCAACTTTCTCATTTTATAGATGAGGAAACTGAAGGCCAGAGAAATGAAATGATTTGCCAAAGATCACACAGTGAGTAATTTTACTATTATTCCTAGCTTTTTCAGATCAATCAGTAAGCATTTATTAAGGGCCTACTATATGCCTGGTAGTATGCTAAATGTTGGGATATAAAAAGAGATAAAAGACAACCCCTGCCCTCAAGGAGCTTACAGTCTAATGGATTAAAAAGTTGTTTTTTAATATTTTATTCTTTGTCTTTTACTGTTCTCTTCCTCCTTCTAGAATGTAAGCTCCTTGGGGGCAGAACTGGCTATGTAATGAGGGGTGGAGATTCATATCCCATAACTTTGGTAACAGCCAGTTTATGGGGAATCAGGAGAGGGACTTGTGCTTCAGGATAGGAAATAAAATGCTGCCTTTAGAGCTTCCAAGGTGTATCTACTCACCTAGGTACCTATTCTTGTAAAAATGTAAAATGAATCTTTCCTTCATTCAAAAAAAAGTTTTTTTTTTTTAAATATAAAATTAACTTTTCCATTTCCATGCCAAATACAAAGTGAGGGTGGGAAAATTAGTAGACATTCTTTTTCTAGACTCCTTAAAAAGAACGTCCACAAGCACAAAATATTTTGATTGTCTCATCAGTGTGTACACCACATTGTTTCTGAATCATAGTAAGATCTTAAAAAAAATTATTCTCCCTACTTCAGAAAATTAACCGCAGTCATAATAGAGCTAATGAACAAAATACTATTTTCTTCTCCTCAGATCTACTAGGATGGTTGGACCACAAAGAAGGTCGGTGTGAAGACGTTTGCCGTTCGCTCTCTATACCACAGTCTAATTCCCTTGATGTCATTGCAGATGTGAATCCTAAGTATCAGTGTGATTTAGTATCTAAAAATGGGAACGACATATATCGCTATCCAAGTCCACTTCATGCTGTAGCTGTACAGAGTCCAATGTTTCTTCTTTCCATGACCAACAATCCCCTCAAGGATGAGGAACCACTTGGGAGCAGTGCTAATGATGTTTGCATCGGCTCCGAACTAGATTCTGTCAAGGCAGATAATTCTTCTCTCCAACAAAGCAGTTCCATATCTGTGCCCTATCCTGCATCCAATAAGAAGATAGATGGCTACATCTTGAGCCTAGTGCAGAAAAAAACACATCCTGTTAGGACTAATAAGCTGCGAACAAGCGTGAATGCTGACCCCACAAAGGGCATTCTTAGACACGGGAGCATTTGTGTCAGAGCGACTGGTGGAGTTACACACAGTAACAGTATTAACCTTAAAAATTCTAAACAAGTCTGTTTGCATTCTGGTGGAACAACCACTCTAGAGAATGGCACATTCTCCCCGCTGAAGCAGTGGTTGAAAGACTCAAAGGGAGAACAGCTGGAAAACCGGAGGATGCCTGTGTCTGTGGGCTGCCCGCCAAATGCAGCCGCTGATCATCAAAGCAAGCACCTGCCAAAAAATATCAAGCCGGGATCCCAGGAGTTTTCATGGTGCCCTGTTTCTGGGGCAGGGGAATCCCCTAAAGAAAGTGGTCAACTCTTTACTGGCTCTCCAAAAGAAAGTCCTGGCCGAGTCCCAGCTCTCCCACAGGAGAACAAAGTTGTCCAGCCACTGAAAAAGATGTCACAGAAAACTAGCTCACAGGCAGCTCTGCCAGCAATTCCTCCTGCTGTGCCACCTCCTCCACCCCTGCCTTCCTCCCTTCCTATTGAAGAAAGACCTGCCTTAGATTTTAAGAGCGAGGGCTCTTCTTCCCAGAGCTTGGAGGATGGGCTTCTTGTCAATGCTCAGTTTATTCCAGGGCAGCAGCAAAATAGTAAGTTACATAAAGCCAATAAAAATGTCAGAATCCTGAAGAGTTCAACCATGAAACACAGAGCCCATGGTCTTAATGGGGTGGAAAGTGGCTTACAGACAGTGAGGGAAAAAAGCAAAGTTGTGAGCAAGAAATGTCATTTCCCTGATGACTTGGATACAAATAAGAAATTCAAAAAAGTCTCCTCCAGAGGGAAGAAGGGTGGAAACTCCCAGGCAGAGTCCAGTCTTTCCAGCAGGCCTTCAGGAGGCCTCTATAGGCCCTTGAACAAGTTCCATGGACATGGGCATGGAAGAGAACCAGTTGTGGCCAAACCGAAACATAAGCGAACCGACTATCGGCGGTGGAAGTCATCTGCTGAGATTTCCTATGAAGAAGCCTTGAGAAGGGCAAGGAGAAATCGCAGGGAACCCCTGGGAGTCTATACCCAGGTCCCTCTTCCATATGTGAGCCCATATGCATATGTGGCTAGTGATTCTGAATATTCTGCAGAGTGTGAATCCTTGTTCCACTCCACAGTTGTGGACACCAGTGAAGATGAGCAAAGTAACTACACCACCAACTGCTTTGGGGACAGTGAGTCAAGCTTGAGTGAAGTGGAGTTTGTGGGGGAGAGCACCACCACTAGTGACTCTGAAGAAAGTGGGGGGCTGATTTGGTCCCAGTTTGTCCAGACTCTCCCTCTCCAAACAGTCACAGCCCCAGCTGTTCATGACAACCACACAAAAACTTTTGTAAAAATTAAGGCCTCCCATAACCTCAAGAAGAAAATCCTTCGTTTTAGGTCTGGCTCTTTAAAACTGATGACTACAGTTTGAAGTGACTTTTTAGTATGGAATATATATGTATGTCCTAGTTACAGAAACAAAGTGGTTCTTACTTTTTGGTTTTGTTTTGGGGTTTTTTATGCAGCTTTTTTCATGTTTTTTTGAACATAAAGAACAAAAAACCTTAAGGTAAATGATGTCTTCCTCATACCATGTGTGGATGTGAGTGCCTTTAAGTAGAAAATAAAGAATGTCATACTAGGAAGGAGTAAAAATTATACAGTGTTCATGGTGGTAACTTGGAATGTTTAGTATCGAATGGTTTTATTTTAAATGTTCTTATTCATCATTCTAAGAGTAGATGTTCTTCATCTGAATTTGAAAATTCTTTTAACTTGACTCTTCATCTAAAAGTGGTTTTTAATACCAAGGATGGAACTTAATGATTTTTGTTTTCCTCTTGATTCTTTTTTTGGGAGTTGGGGAGAGGAAAAATGTCTGAACCTATGATGCATTCTATCTAGTGAGGAACTCATCCCAAAGTAAATGATGAGTCTTAGAGAGCTAGTTGCCTGGGAGACTGAAAAATTTACTGATTTACTAGGATCATATAGGCAGGATATATCAGAGATCTGGATTTGAACTAGTTTTCCTGGTTTCCAAGTCCAGCTTTCTATATTCCTTAATTCCTTAGGACAAGGGTCTTTAAGAGAAGTTTTCACAGGGTCATGCTCAAGTGTATGAAGTAAAGAATAAATTATTATTTCATATCATTCTTTCCTGCCTATGCCATTTGTAACATTTATTTCTCAGGCAATTTCAAACCTTTCTTTATTATTCCTCCTCGTTTACCTGCTTTTCTTGACCCAGATCCTTTAGAAGAGAAGGAAATGACCCGAGAAGAGGTAGAAACTTTAAGATAGGAATGTACATGTACATGAAGGGAGAAAATACAGGGCTACGGGAAGAGGACCACTTGAAAACTGCAAGGACTGGAGCACTGTGTAGAAAATGCTTTTTTAGGGCCACAGACTAGGAATTAGTACATGGATTCCTTTCATTCTAATCTCTATATCCAACTATGGTGTCTAGGAATGACTTGCCCTTGAGGTTGGATTTTCTATTAGGATTCATAATGGTATCATTGCCATTGAAATAACTAGCTTCTCCCTTGGGAGTGTGAATCCAAAGCCATAATTGGGTCCTATATATGCTTCTAGAAATTGCCTCATTTAAGGTGTCTAGTCATCTTGACAGTCTAGATCCTGAACATGTTAGTGCAATCCTTTACAGAGTGAGCCATAGGCCCCTCTGGGAAGGGTTTATTTACTATTTAGTAAACAGTATTGTGTAAAATTGCTTTTTATCAATATGTATGTCATATGTGAAAGTAGTAACTGTTTTAAATATTCTTATTGATGTCAACTTTTCTGTATAATATAAGCAGTATGTTTTTATATCTCATTGTGTAAATTAATACAATACATATGCTGTAATAAAATTTGTTTTAATTCTATTAAATTTGTTACATCTTTATAAAACCAAATGTTCATTCTTAACAGGGGTTATCAGTGCTGCTTGTGAAATATTTAACTAACTAACTTACTAGTTGATCTATAGTAATTTGGATGTTTTAGCTATGTGAAATGGGGTTGGTTGCAAGGAAAGTACTGATTAAAAAAACCCCAACTTATTTAGAGCATCAAAGACTTTCTTAAAAGTTGGTTTTAGTTTGTGTTTCTTTCTAATTTAAAAGTGCTGATACCTCATTCTTATGGGAAACATTCCTTTTTCTACTTCATATCATAACTTCTTATAGAGAAGATCAGTCTCCTGCATTTGAAATATGTTATAAAATATGGTAGAAAATGATTGTTTCAAGGGCTAAATTTTCATATTTAAAAACAATGTAATAAGCAACAAACTTTTATGCATTTCTCTAACTTTTCACTTGTAAATATTTTGCATTTGTGCTAAACACACACACACACACACACACACACACACACACACACACACACACATAGAAATATGGCTTTCCATACCTTCTGTTTCTACTAGGATGTTTGATTAAAATGAAAAAAATATCTTCTGAGAAAATAGAGATGAAGAATTTGAAGGGAATTCTTATAATGTCTTTTACCAACTTTTTAAAAAAGGGTATCCACCCTAAAGATATGGTGAAAGAATGTTGTATAAGACAAGGGACTACAAATTATGTATTGTTTTCTTCATAATTTGTTCTCAAAGAGCCTTATCCTTGGAAGAGATCATTTTTTGAAAGTCAGTTACTAAAGAATTGACATTATTTTAGATATAAATGCTAAGCCAAGAGAGCCTTGAAGAAATGGGATTTTCTAAGAATCCTGGTTCCAGCTTTTTCTCCCACAAGCTTGCAGGAGTTTGTACTAGACAAGATAGATACAAATTAATGGTTGTCTATTGTTTGTAGTTACAAAAGATCCATTACAATCAGTACAAGTGAAATACTCAATTATTTAAGAGAGGGGAAAGCAGCAATTTATGGAAAATTACTTATGGTGTGCTCCACGTTATATTATTACTTATGGTGCACGCCACATTATATAGCTACCATTTTTATGTAAGGATAACTGTGGAGTAGTATATAGCAAGTTGGTCTCAGAGGCAAGAAAACCCGCCTTTGCAATGCAGTGACTGTGTTACCCTAGGCAAGTTCTTCACAGGATTCTAGGCAATATTTTGTGGAGAAATAGCTAACCTGTATTTGGTAGAGGGAATTTCCTCAATTTTCCTATGTCAGCAAAATTAAAGATCCAGTACCTATCCTGACCATTTTTACAGAAGTCTTGCAAAGTATTATACAATTATCCTATATGAGCCACGATTCGTGTGCTTCAGCTGAAATCTTAACTTATTCTCTGGAGAATTTTAAATCTGTGTCTACTTCAGTATATTAGATGGACTTTTCTGATTTTTTTTCCTCAGAAAAGTTTTCAGTTTATGTTAGTTTCATTGTCATCGAATTGGTCTTTAAGAAAATTTTCTCCTGATACCCATCTAGGAGTAGAACTCTTAAAAATTTTTATTGATGCCTTTTATTTTTTTACATTAACCATCATTTTTTAATATATCCTCTTCTCATCAAATGAGTCTTTTCTTGTAACAATAATGACAAAAACAGTTGGAAAGAAAGAAACCAGCATTTATTAAGCATCTAATATATTCCAGGCATTGTTAAATGCTTTACAAAATAGTCCTTTTAATCCTCACAACAATCCTGGAAGATAGTTGCTATTATCATCTCTATTATACAGTTGAGGAAACTGAGATAAACAGGGGTTTTGTGATTTGCCCAGGATAAATAAGAATCTGAGGCTAGTTTTGAACTTAGAACTTTTTCACTCCAGGTCCAGCACTTTATTATGCCATATAATTACCTCAGTTAAGTGAGGTTGATCATGATTACATGGAAATGGTATCTATAATATTCCACATATCTGAAGCCCTCCATCCTTCTCCAGTGAAAGAAAAAAAAAAGTACATTTCCTCATCTCTTCTCAAGAACCAGGTTTTGTCTTTATAATTACATAGAATTTAATTTAATTTTATAGTTCTCTTCATATGCACTGTTGTAGATATTATGCATAGTGGAATATATTTTTTTTGTTTTTTTTTTTTTTGGTGGGAGTTCTGCTTATTTAAATCTATCAGTTCATGTAAGTCAATCAATAAATAAACATTTATCAGGTGTCTTCTACATGCTAAGCATTGTGTTAAGCATTGGGAATAAAAGGAAGGCAATAGAAAGTCTCTGTTCTCAAGAGTTCACTGTCTGGTGGAGGCATCCCATGTTTCTTTGGATTCTTCCTATTCATCATTTCTTCCAGCAAAATAGTATTCTGTTACATTATGTACCAAAGTTTAATTAGGCATTCTGCAACTGATGGATGTCACTTTGTTTTAGTTCTTTGCTACCACAAAAAGTGCTGGCAGAGCATTTTAAAAGCCTAATCTAACTCTTTATATTCAAAACCTCACAAAATCATGTCTGTAAATTTTTCATACTACTGGGAGTTAGTTTTATTTTTTACTTAAATTGTAAAATTCTTTCCAAATAAGAGATTCCTGATTCTTCCTCCTTCTGAAGGGATTCCTGAGCTCAATTACATTTCTTTATGTCATTTTTCTTAACCACTGAATTCACCTTTTCAACTCCCTAAATCATATCTCCTTTTGAAGGAGATGAGCAACTCTACTTTCATTCACACATGAGATCATGACCAGACTTCTTTTGAAAGTAAGAGGCTCTGTGCTTTCAGATGTGATTCCTACATGGTTCTTTTATTACTTTATTACTAAGTATTACTAAGTATTTATTACATCAGACTTTGATTGGCTAGATGTCAGTTGTGAAAATACAAGGATAGAAATTCCTTTCTATAGATGAGGAAATTCAAAAAGGGTTAACAACAATAAAGAATTACAAAACCAAGTTGGAAATGACTTCAAAGGCTCTCTAATCCAATCAATATCTGAATGAGAATGCCTTGTAGCATGTAGGAGTAGGGGCTAGGGACACAGCACCCAGATACATTATGATATACCTACTATGTTCAGAACACTGTGCTGAGGAAGGAGACTCAAAATTTGAATGAAATATGAATGGATTCCTATCCTCATGGAACTAACAATCTAATGTAGAGTCGAGGCACCGAAATATAGATAGCAACAATTTATAATATAACATAACAAAGTACATTAGATATATAAAAAAGTATTATGTGAATAGAAAAGGCCTGGAGACAGGACTGCATAGGGCATGTTTGGAGTATAGAGAATGAATAGAAAACATTTAGGATAGTATTGTGGTATGATGCTGGAAGGCTAGGATGATACTAGATTAAGGAGGGCCTTCTTGAATTAAGGATTGTGAATTGATTGTTAAGGGCAAAATAATATGAAGTTCCCTTGGCAGGAGATGAAGAACCACTGATGATTTTATAGTTGAGGAAAAGGGAATCAGGTCCCTTCACAAGAATGATTTCTCTAGCAGCAACAGAAAAAAATGGATTAAAGAGGGGAGAAAGATTAGAGAAGTAGGAAGACCTGTAGTAATTTAGATAGATGATAATTATGGCAGAATGGTAGCTATAGGAATAGAAAAGCAAGGATGGATGTGAGAGATATTATGGAAGTGGATTTAATAGCAATAGTAATCAAGGAATAAAAAATAATACCAATATTCATAAATAGAATGCTAAATGAAAAGTGGACAAAGCTGGACAAAGGAAAGAATTATTCTGTTTCCTTCCTTCCTTCCTTCTCTCCTTCCTTCCTTTCTTCCTTCCTTCTCTCCTTCTTTCTCTCCTTCCTTCCTTCTCTCCTTTCTTCTCTCCTTCCTTCCTTCCTTTTTACCTCCCTCCTCTCCCTTCTTTCTTTCCATCCTCCCTCTCTCCCTTCCTTTCTCTCTTTCTGCCTTCCTTTCTTCCTTCTCTTCATCCCCCTTCCCTCACTCTCTTTTTTTTTTCTTTTTCTTTCTGAACAATATTAATTCCTTTAACAATTGTTTATCAAGTACCTATATTTTAGGTGCTATGAAATATATTTATGAAATATAAAAGAGGAACCCTAGTAACTAGATTTGTAATCTAGTTGAGTAGATAAAAGCCAATACACAAAAATTAAATAATAAATTATGAAGTTATATAATTAAGAGTTTCATGGTGTCATGGGAAGAGCACTGAACTTAGAGGCAGACCTGGTTTAAATCTCACATCTGGTAATTATTAACTTAGTGACCATATGCAAATCACTTATCCTTTTTGAGCTTTGCTTCCTCGACTATAAATTGGGGATAATACTGTATCTATAATATCCGAAAGTTAGGGAGTAAAGATCACATGAGAGGCTATATATACATGACTTTGTAACCACTGAATCCAATAACAATGTAAGTTCTTATTACTGGCAGGCCTAGATAGCATAGTGAATTCTGTTCATTACTGGCCTTGGAATTATGAAGTCCTGAACTCATATCTCACCTCAGACACTAGCTGTGTGACCCTGGGCAAGTGATTGAGCCTCTTACCCTCAGTCTCCTCATCTGTTAAGTGGCAGATAATAATAATATTTACCTTATTGATTTGTTGTGGGGAAAGAGTAGGATAATACATGTAGAATTCTTTATAAACCTTAAAACTGTATATAAATGCTAGGTATTATTGTCATAGATTGTTCTAAATAAATGATGCATTCAGCAAGGCCTACTGGAGAAGGGAGAGAGAGTTCACTGCAGTGTGGTCTGTAATAGGTTTCACTGGGAGGTGGGTCTTAAGGTAGACAAGCCATTGTTAAGCAGAAAATAGTGAGGCATTCCAGGTAGAAGCAAAGCATAAATGAAGCTTGGACACAGGAATGAGCAAGGCATAGTTACAATCCTAACAAGAAGTTTTATTTTGGAAAGTGGAAAAGCATCATGGATATGTAGATCAGAAGTTCTCAAAATGTGGTTTGTGGGCCCCTCAGGTCCCTAAAATCCTTTGAAGAGGGTGCATGAATTCAGATCTATTTTCATAATAATACTAAGACATTACTTATCTGTTAAAACACTCCTCCCTTTTCCAACCATATATTTATGTAGGGTCAGATTTTCTTCTTATATATGAACCAAAACAATATATTGCAACAGATTGAATGCAGAAACAGAGATGAGATCCAGCTGTCTTTTATTAAGTTAGACATTAAAGAGCTTTGCAAAAAAAAATATAAAACCATACCATTCTCCCTATCTTTTAAAAAATGCAGTTATTTTTTATTAAACTATTGTTATTAAAATGAACCAATAATTAAAAATTTAAAGGTACTAGTTTTAATTTCTAAATTGGTAAATATAGATATAACCTATAAGAGTTTTTGGGTCCTCAATAATTTGTAAGAGTGTAAAGGGATCCTGAGACCCAAAAGTTTGAGAACCACTGCAGAAAACAAGTCACAGTTGTTAGGAATTAAGTCCTGTTTGTCTTTGATCTTTTAAAAGATGTCTTAGTGTAGTTTCAATATAAATATTTCTGTTTGTGTGTTTCTAAACCTCATAGATTTAGTCAAATCCCTCAAGCAGTGATTCTGTAACCACAAGTCTCAAATCACATGTGGCTCTTTCACATTTAACCAGAGACTCTTACAGACCTCTAATTTCTGTATTAGAATATTATCTTTATTAGACCCTATATAGTACAAACAGAAATCACGTGGCTCTTTACCTTCATGGTAATTGCAAATGTGACTTGAGTCACTGAAATAGAAGTACCATTCAAATTCTTCGAATGCTGTATTTGTTCATAATAGGCACATAACAAATGTTTGTTGAATCAAATTCTTTTGTAATCCCCTGAAGCAAAGAAAGGAAGAATAAAAATGATCCCAAATATTTGAGTCCAACTAAAAAGTGACTTTCAAATAAAATTTACATTCTTTTAAATCCAACAATTTAGAGGAACAATGAATGAATTAAAAATGAATTTGAGCAGAAGGCTCTTAAGAGAAGGTCATTGGAAAATGTTAGCCATGAGTATGCCCTGAAGTTACAAGAGTGAACCTAATACCTGGACAACTGGTCCAAGAGACTGGCTAGACACTTTGTTCCCGGAAAGGGGCTGTACTGGAGACAGGGGCTGTCAATCAGTACCAGCTAAGATCAGTATCACATTGCTTCCAGAAGATGACTGGCGCTTAGGTAAGAGATTTCCTATGAACAGATGGCTCTTAAAAAGTCACCTGAAGCCCACCATTGTTTAGAAACCAATTCTCATCTGCTTTCTACCTTTAGTGATCAAAAGAGAAAAAAAAATTAGAAAGAACTGTCCTTTCGAATTGAGCATATACCTTGGATCTTTTGGTTGCTCTTTTCCAAAGCTCCCCCTTCACCCCTACCTCCCACAACAATAACAACAATAAAACAAAATATAACCTAAAACAAATCCTGTAAATAATAATCTGTTACTAGTATGAGATGCATGTTGAAAATAATCCAGCAATTGTGTATGTATAGTGCTTAAAAATTTTTACTCAAAAACCTTTAAAAAGAAAAAGATTAGGGCAATGGCTGATGTAGAATAATTGGGTATTTTCCCCTTCAGCGACATATCTTTCCTCAGTAAATTGAAAAGCAAGGTGTGAGATATGGGAAGGGATTATTTCTCAGCCCCAAAATTAATCCTGAAAGATGTTGTTGAAATACTGGTTCTAATAGTATGTCTTATTTCTGAATGGAAAAAGTAAATTTGTTTATTTCTAATGACCTTTGCCCCTCTGAATGCTAGCACTGATGTCTTACATATGTACACAAGTGTACGTATATTATAATGTGAGATTTACATATAATTCAGACTCTGAATTGCAAAAATAAATGTTTTTTTTCTTGAGCATAAATGTCCTCATTTGTTGGATCTTACTTAGGTATACATTTTAAAATATAGCAACCTTTTCATTCTTTTTCTCAATAAATTAGGACCACTATTTACAGGATTTGGAATAAAGGTTCTTTGAGCTTTAGGGATTTGAAAATGAGGAAGGAAGAAAATCTTCCAAGATACACAGATCCTAACAAGGGGTTATAGATCATATTAATATATTCATCCATCCATTCAGTCATTTTCAGTCATGTCCAAGTCCTTGTGACTCCATTTGGAGTTTTCTTGGCCAAGATACTGAAGTGGTTTGCCATTTCCTTCTCCAGATAATTTTACAGAATTATTTGTAACAATACAGGCAAACAAAGTTAAGTGACTTAACTAGGATCACATAGCTAGTAAGTGTCTGAGGCCAGATTTGAACTTAGGAAGGAACTGACTCCAGCCCCAGCACTCTATATAGTTATAGCAAAAAGAATGAGTGAATTAATGAATAAATGAAAAAGGTCAACAGGATGTTTGTAACTAAATATCAATGTAGCATTAGATGATCTGTTTTCTTCTTTATACTTAACATTACTTTGTACTCTTGTTGAAATATAGTGTCTAAGTCTAGCCTCAGCATCTCACAGGAGACATGGAAAACTTGGAGGGGGTTCAAAAGAGAGCCATAGTGATCCTTAAAGAGCTGAAGAATAGGTTGTGGAAGAGACACTAAAGGAATTGGAATTGTTTGATCCTAAAAAGATCAATGCATGATTTGATATCATCTTAGGTATGTGATAGGTTATTATTAAGAATTTTTTTTTAAAAGACCAGCTGTTCTTTATCTTTAGTGAGGACAAAATGAGAGGAAATAGACTTGGAACACAGCCCAAGACATTTGGGTTATATAAGAAATTAAGACTGTCTTAAACGCAGAGCTATTAAATGCTGTAATAGCTTTTGGCAAAAAAAGTTGGAGACTCTTCTTTAAAAGTCTTTAAAAATAGGAGATTTTGATCCATCAGGGATGATATATAGTTCTATCTTTAGGTGGGAAGATGGACTAGATAACTTTCATAAATCTTTTCTGCTCACATGACTTTGTATAATCACTGTTTCTAGAAAGTCTAATAATCCAGTAGCATGAATAGCCGCTCTAATTCTATACAGTGTGCCTGTGTCCAAAAAGGCTTTTTAGATTCTTGGATTTATTCAGGCATAAAATTATGACATCACTAAATATTTTATTTATAAATTTCAAATATTGAATGTAGCTGTTTAATGCATTTATATCAAATGTTTGAGTTTTTTTGATACTTTTTTTATACAGATGATGACTGGATTTAACTTTTAATACATGGTTCCTCCTTATTCAGAAGATATTCAGCAAATAAATTTGTATTTATTTTATGCAAAACACAAAATATCATCAATGTATGGGAACTTTTGGTGTAGGAACTCTCTACATCAACATAAATGCAACCTGCCTATGATTTAGTAGATAAGTTATAGGGAACTGCTGGAGATCCTGGCTGCTCCCATTTCTCAGCTCCAAGCATATTCCCTAGCTGTCACCCATGCCTGTAATGCTCTCCCTTCATAATTCTTCCTATTGACTTCTCTGGCTTCTTTTAAGAACCAAATGTTGTTATTGTTCATCCTTCATTCTGGAAGAGGAGCAATGACATTATGAGAGTGATGTCTTGACTTGCAATTGAATTGGTTTTAAGTAAGCCAGAGTCAAATTTTCCCTACCCCTTAGTCACTGAAAGGACATTTCCCTCAAACAAACCAAGGCCTCATAACCTACTTCATCCTGGACTATCACTTACTTAACTTGACTTATGTTTTGCTACCAAATAAAATTCCATATTTTAATGAAAGCCTTCTCAACTATTCTTCTTCTTCTTCTTTTTGTAATCAACTCTGTTTTGCAATTAAAAAATTTAATAATGTTTTTTATTTTCAAAATACAAGCAAAGATAGTTTTCAATATTTACCCTTGCAAAACCTTGTGTTCCAAATTTGTCTCCCTTTCCCCCACCCTCACCTATGCAACAAGTAATCCAATTAAACATGTGCAATTTTTCTATACATATTTCTACGTTTATCATGCTGCACAAGAAAAATCAGATCAAAAAAGAACAAAAATGAGGAAAAAAGGCAAGCAAACAACAACCAAAAAGGTGAAAATACTATGTTGTGATTCACATTTAGTTCCCACAATCCTCTTTCTGGATGCAGGTGGCTCTCTCCTTCACAAGGAATTGGCCTGAATCACTTCATTGTTGAAAAGAGCCAAGTCCATCAGAGTTGATCATTGCATAATCTTGTTGTTGTTGTGTTCCATGTTCTATTTATTTTACTTTGCATCAGTTCTTATAAGTCTCTCCAGGCCTTTCTGAAATCATCCTGCTGGTTGTTTAATACAAAACAATAATATTCCATAACATTCATATAACATAACTTATTCAGCTATTCTCCAACTGATGGGCATCCACTCAATTTCCAATTTCTTGCCACTACAAAACGGATTGCCACAAACATTTTTGCAATGTGGGTCTTTCCCCCCTTTTAATGATTTTTTTTGGCAAACAAATCCAATAGAGATACTGCTGGATCAATGGTATACCCTTTGGGCATAGTTCCAAATTGCTCTCCAGTATGGTTGGATCAGTTCACAACTCCACCAACAATGTATTAGTATTTCAGTTTTCCCACATCCTCTCCAGCATTTATCATTATCTTAGACAATCTGAAAGGTGTACAGTAATATATCAGACCCAACTCTTCTTAATCCTAGTTCCTCCCCTTTATTTATTTTCTGTAAAACTTGTATATCTGGCTTTTCATATATTTGTTTGCATATTGTCTCCTCTATTGGATTATAAGCTTCTTGAAGGCAGGACTTGTCTTTAGCTCCTTTTGGTATTCCAAATATTTAGCATAGTGCCTGGCATATGGCAAGTACTTAATTAATTAACTAATTTATGTTTATTGATTGAATGGGCAGGTTCACACAGCTCATAAATATCAGATGCAGGATTTGAACTCAGGTCTTCCTGATTTAAACCCCAATCTTCCATCTTGCTTCAATTTACTATATAATCACACAGCTTATTTTTAGAATTTAAAAATAGCTGTTTTCTTAAAAAAAATTGTTACTCACAGCCTTGCCAAGTCCCTTCCTCCTGCCTTCATCACAAGGTTCTGGATTCAGCAAGAAGAGGTTCAATCCTTAGGGCCTAACTCTAAAGGATCAGTTTTTACCTTTGTCTCACTGAACCTACCAGGAGTTAATCTTAAATCATTTCTAAAATATAGCTGAACTATGAAATATTGTATCTAGTTTTTACCAAAGTAGGGTCCCACTCCCACTTAAGATACAGTGCACAGTATAGGTGTTTTTTTTTTTAATTATGGTTATTTCTTTCACCATGGAAAATGCATTCATCATATTGTGATTCATCAGATTCTGGAACAACAGAAACTTAAAACACTCAAACCCATTAGTCTCCTTAGCTTCCATCCTTCCCATTTACCAAATATTCCTCATTCATCTGTGTCATTTAAGCAACATGCAGTAATATCATGAAGCAATCCTATGTGAGGTCTGTATCTCCTCACTCCATATTACATGACTTTACATGACTTTAGTTCTTTAACTGCTAAGTAATAATCTTCTCTTCCATTTATTCCTGTTGAAAATCTGTCGGTAGGAGAACTTCCCTGCCAATGGAACTATTCTGGGCTTTGATGAATGAGTTTTTGCCTTATCTTGCTGAGAACTAGGTCTCACCCTGACTCACTTCCCAGCTAGCCTCTTTGACCCTTGTCATCACCCAGCAAGCTCCTTCCAAGCCTTGTTTTATGTTTTCATAAATGTCTTTCCTCTAGAGCTTATTAAAAGTCTTACTCACTAATTCTATCTATCTAATTTATCTATCTATCTATCTATCTATCTATCTATCTATCTATCCATCCATCCATCATTTATTTATTCTATCACTCCTTCTGGGAGTTTAACAGAGATATATAGCTTGGCAATAGCAAAAAAAGCCAAATGGTTTTACTGTTCACTCTCTTAAGAGTTCAGGAGAAAGATTTGTATTTTGTTGCAAATTTCTCTGAAAAGAGTCCACTTCCATTCTTCAGTTGCCACTGATTTTGGAAGTAGTCCTTGTCATTGAGGACTAATCAGAAGGTTCTTTTTGCCATCTCACCCAAAGGCTAGAGGGTATGCCTATAATCCTCACATTATAAGAAGTCCCTTACATAATACTTTAATTCAATTTAAAATTTATTACTGATTTAAGTGTTCAGATTATAGCATACTATACAGAATAGGGGAATAACTTTCTATTATGAAATTAAAAAAACAGTCATGATCATTTGCTGTTATGTGTTAATTGGAAAAGTGAAGAGTAGGATGAAAAACATTTAGTGAAAATTAATAATTTTCAGTAGGGAAAATGCCTTCAACTATTCATTAGAAAATAGAAAAATTAATGAGAAATAAAGTAAGTATTGGTATAGTTGTTTAGTGACTGGAGGATCATTAGAATAAAACTCATTCTCACATTTGCATACTCTTTCCCAAGAGCATTAATCACTCACTGGAAAGCCTGCCTCTAGGTTGGAAGTGTCTATCACCACTGGGAGGTAGTTTAGTGGGGAATGAGAGCTGTTTTCAGATAAAAGGAAGCTGTCACAAAAACTAATCCATCTGAATCAAAATAAACAGTGATTGTGTCTGATAATTACATACAAACTAGGTAGGCACCAGCCTTAAAGATAATAAAATGTTTTCCTTCCAGCTGAATGTCTGTTTTAAATCTACCTGGAACTCATTCTCTCTCTCCTCTCCTCTACAAATAATAAGGCATTCACACTATCTTGTAAAATTATGAACCCAGTGACCATGCTCAAATATGCTGGGTTTTTTTTTAACACAATGTTTGGGAAGCAAGTCTTCATCCATAAAATGAAAAGACTGATCTTTAAGGATTTTTCAATGCTGAGATATTTCAAAAGATTTTGCCAAAAAGTGGTTGTTTCTGGCCTAAGGCCTAAGCAATTTCTATAGATTATTGATAATCATCAATAAACTGAGTGATTTTTTTTTACCTCATTCAGTTTTATTGATGTGCTTTATTTTTACATTATAGAAATTTAGGATTGCTCTTAATTGTTAAAGTGTTCTTGTAATAAAACAAAATAGTGACCTCATCTGAAAGGGCATGCAACAATTAACATCTGCAGCATCTCTCTCTATTTTTTTATTAAAAACATTTTCTCTCCCTCATATACTACCCTATTAAAAAGAAAAGAAAAAATTATTATAACAAATATACATAGTCAAGTAAAACAAATTCTCTACTGGCTGAATGCAAATTATAATTCTGCACTCCAACTCCATCTTTTATCATTAATTCTCTGGAATCATGAACTCATTATATTTATCATAATTTTCATATTTTCCAAAGTTGCTTGTTTTAAGTGTTGTTATTATTGCATAAAGTATTTTCTTCATTCTGCTTATTTGATTCTTCATTAGTAAACTATTTTTATGAGGTACTCTACTACTGTGATAAGGTATTGTGTCAGGCAGATTAAAATTAAAATAAAACTTCTAGAAAGGGCCTTAGGAAAATTCTTCACTCTAGTGCCATCAATCAATAAGCAGACATTTAAAAAATACCTTCCTATGTACCATCTATTATGCTGATCCTTGGGAATAAAAAGCCCAAAGGAACAAAGTCTATTCCTTCAAGGAACTTACATACTTCAGGGGGTTATAATATGTTCACAAGTAAGTAAATTCAAGAAATGCAAAAATAAATATACAATGATTTGAGGGAGAGAAAGGCAGTGAATCAGTCAATAAGCAGTTATTAAGTTCTTGTTGTGTGTCTGTATGGTGAGAAGCACTGAGGATGCAAAGAAAGGCAAACACAGCCTTTGCCCTTAAGGAGAGATCATTCTAATAGAGGGGGCAACAGTTAAATAGATAGGTGGAAATAAAAAATATGTATAGAAAAAATGGAAAGTAACCTGAGTGGGGAGGCAGTGGCAACTGGGGCAATCTGACAAGACCTCATGGAGAAGACAGGACTTGAGGTGAATCTTGAAAGAAAACAGGAAAGCCAAGAGATGGGAGGCAGAGAATTCCAGGGGGTGGGGGTGAGGGATTGCCAATACAAAGACAAGAATAGGTCAGTATGGCTGGTTTGTAGAGTGGGTGAAGGAAGAAAATTAAGACTGGAAAGATGGAAAAGGGGACCTGAAATGAACAGGTTTAAATGCCAGACAAAGAACAAACTGGGTGAGGGGGGGAGGGTAATAGAAAAAGCCTCTGGAAGGAAAAGGTGGTTGTAGACAGACACTGTGTGATCTTGGGCACTTATCCCTGTTTGCCTCAGTTTCCTCATATGTAAAATGAGCTGGAGAAGGAAATGGTGAACCACTTTAGTATCTTTGCCAAGAAATCCCCATGAAGAATAAGACATGATTGAAAACAATTGAATAGAACTGAAGAGTTTCAAGGGGGAAAAGACCTTAGGAATATGCTACAGTCTGTGAAAAGACATTGAGACAGAAGATGGTTAATGTTTATTAAGTACCAGGCACTGTGTTAAGTGCTGAGGATGCAAAGAAAGGCAAGATAGTTTATACTCTCAAGGAGTTCACAGTCCAATGAGGGAGACATCATAAAAACAATTACATAGAAACAAGATTTATACATGATAAATTAGAGAGAATCAACAAAGAAAAGGCACTAATATTAAGAGGGATCAGGAAAGGCTTCCTATGGAAGGTGGAATTTTACTTGAAAATTGACAACTAAGGAAGAAAAAACACCAATGAGAATTACTAGGCTAGAGATTCTTTAATGGAAGTATTTGTATTTTATTTTGAGACTTTTGTTTAGGGGACTGACATCATCATATCTGGACTGTAGAAGTATCAAAATAGCAGCTGCATAGAGGATACAAAAAGGAGACCAATTACAAAGGGGTATGAGGTAATTTAGAGAAAAAATGATTGACAAGTGATTATGATGAGCAGTAAGGACAGAAGGGAGGAGGAAAGATTATCCAGAAAATAATCAAAGGTGCTAAACATTGCAGAGAGGTCACAATGGATGGTCTATAGGATCATAGTCGAGCATGACTAAACAACAATGAAAAACTACTGAAATAGTCAATAAAGAGATTATCCGTGACTTTGGGGAGAATCGTTCCGCTTGAGTGGTGGGAATGAAAATAAAGTTGTAAGGGTCTGAGAAGAGAGTGGAAGGTCAGGAAGTGGAGGCGAACTGTAGAGACAGCTCTTTCTAGGCATTTGGCCACAAAGGAGAGAAAAGATAAAGATCAATATCTTAAAGGGATAGTAGGATCAAGTAAAAAGTAGCAAGGTGGCACAATGGATAAGCTGCCAGTCCTGGAATCAAGAAGACTCATCTTCCTGAGTTCAAGCCTAGTTTTAGACACTTACTGTGTAAGTCGGGGCAAGGGCCTTCACTTTGCTTGCCTCTTTTTTAAATTTGTAAAATGAGCTGGAAAAAATGGCAAACCACTCCAGTATCTTTGCAAAGACAAGTCTACATGGGGGTCACAAAGAATAGGACACAACTATAAGAACAAAGGATCAGGTAAGGTTCCCTTTCCCCACCTCCAGTCTGGAACAGAGGAGATTTGGGCATTTGAAGATAGTAGGGAAGAATTCACTGGATACCTCCTCCCCTAGACAGCAAGTAATCCATTATATGTTAAACATGTGCAATTCTTCTATACATATTTCCACAATTATGCTGCACAAGAAAAATCAAATCAAAAAGGGAAAAAATGAGAAAGAAAAAAAGTAAGCAAACAATAAAAAAGGTGAAAATATCATGTAGTGATCCACACTTAGTCCCCATAGCCCTCTCTCTGGATACAGAAGGCTCTCTCCATCACAAGTCTGTTGGAATTTAAGCCAGAAATTCTTATTGTCATTCTTTCCTCCTTAACTGTTATTTCCTTTAATGTTACATTTTTGCATTTCTTATTTCATTTCTTCCAGGTAATCTTGTAGGATTTTTTAATTTAATTTTTTTTTTTTAGTCAAGGCATTCTTTTATCTGAGACTCTACTTGAACTTGTTGTATAGTTACTTTCTACTTCTGGGTTTATCCTGTGACATTATTTTAGTCTAAAGTGTTTTCTTCATTGTATTTTCTTCTGTTTACTCATCTCTAGTTGAAGTTTTTGGCTCACAATCTCTGTCCTTTAGAGGGCCTTAATTTCTACTGAACCAAGTTAAAATTTCCACCTTAAATGATTACAACATATTTTTGACCATCTAGCCCATATTCATTACAGAAGATTTAAATTTTATTTACTATTTATTAATATTAAATAATTTATTTATTTATATAAGACATATAAATACATATCATTATATATAAATAAAATATATAAATAATTTATTAATATTAATACTATTTATTAATAGTTTCCTTGCATCAGACTGTCATTGTTTTCCTTTCCAATGACGTCTTTAAGTGTAATGGTTTTATATTCTGTACCATTTTTACCGAGTATTTTCTGTAATTTTTTAACTGAAAGTCTGAGTGATGAGTGGTGGGTTTTCTTGCCTTCCTTCTGAGGTTTATACAGGAAAAGATGATCTGGAGAGAGTTAAAATTGGGTTTTCCTAAGTTAGATCTTCAAAGCTCCTGGATTTTTCTTGAATTGATTTATTCTTTCTAGTGTCTGATAAAATCTTATAGCTCCCATTCAAATTTAAGATTAGTTTATCCAATATATTTTCCTTTCTTAGCTTAATATCATACTATCACTTATTCACACCAGTTTGACCTTATTTTCTTTCTCAAGATTTATTACTTCTCTATTAGTCTGAAATTACTACAAATTACACAAGTTAATCAGAAGGAGCTCTCTAAGTGAATGGTAAACTGGATAAACTTAGTATACCCTTGCTATGGTGCTCTATTAGAGCCAGATCTCTTTTCTGGTGTTTGTGATCATTCTTGTCATTTGTTTCATACTGCATTGTTTCAAAATTTTTCTTAAGATTTACTAGAAATTTATCCCCTTCACCTCCATTCTTTCCCCTTTTAACTCAGATGCATGCAAATAATATGATAATTCAGTCACATGCATAACTCAGACTTCCCTCATTCTTCCCTGGGGGAGAGGAACATTTTTACAGATGTGAATTCTATTTTAGGCCTTTGGTTTCCTCTGATACAAGAGACTCAGGCTGAACACCATACACTAGAAGTGTGAAGTCTTATTAGCAATTTTTAGTATCATTAACCTAAGGCTTCAGAAGGGGATTTGAAACAGATCCTATGCCACCATGATAAATCCAAAAGGAATTGAAGGGAACATGTAATATAGTCAAGAGGAGATCATTAAGATAATATATGTGGTATAACAACACCCCTCTAATATTCCCATCATATCATGAAGATGATCTTGGATTTTGATGAACCATTTTGATATAGTCCCTACATTTCTTCAGGGACCAGCCTCACTAATTTTGAAGTGGTTCATCATTGGAAGATTTGCCTAATAGACAGTGAATTTCTTCAGATCACATCAACTTTTAAGACCAAAAGCTAAAGCCTGGAGAGGTTGTAATATGTATTAGCAAAGGGAGGATCTGCACAGATATACTTACTCCTATTTTGAAGTGATAAACTGATGCATTAGTACAAAAATACATAGTAGGCACTTAATAAATTAATTTACTGAGTGAATGACAATTGCCTAGGGACATCAATAGGTTAAGTGGCTTAGTTGCTAGTATGTGTCAGAAGTAAGACTTGAACACAGAACTTCCTGACTCAGTGGCTTGCTCTCTAATTACTATATATCACTATAAATATATTTATAGAGAGGAGGAATTGTAAAGCTTAACCTGGGCCCAGGGGAAAAAATAAAAAACCCAACTTAGAGGTACCACAAAAAATCAACTATAAAAATTGTGATCACTCTGTTAATCTATGTCCATTCAAATTGGTCTGGATAAAACATAATTCTCACGTGGGAATATTGGGCAGTCAGGTAGGTGAAATATTTGAGAGGCAAGCCTTTCTTTTTAAACTCCTAAGTCATAATAATTGCAATACATTTGTGGAACAGGCTACAAGGAACAGGAGGAAGAAGGGGATGGAGATGGGCTGTATACCCTTCCATTCGGTCTCTTTTTCCAGAACTTGGGAAGTTCTTGGCTGCTAAATGTTGTAACTACACATGAAACTGGTGTAGGCCCCAAATTAATCTACTTTTGGGGTAGGAACATAGCATAGAAGAGGCATCCGGAGGCTGTGGTTCAAACTCAACCCGATGAATTTCTATTCTAGATGCCGAGAATGAGCAGTGATCATTTTTGTCCTGGTTGGGGAAGAACACCTGTCTCTTTTGCATACCATACTGGAAATCCAGGAGAGGAATTTTCTTATTCTTTATGGTTCAAAGTGAGAAAGGGAGAGAAACAAAGGGAAAGGTCATTCCTTTTAAATCCTCTGAGTGGGCAAATTTTCCTGTTTCTGTGGCCAGTCCTTTCTGACTCAATTTTGACATAGCTTCTCTCCTCCTATAGTCTTGGGAGGGTGGAAGTGGGACTCAAAGGCTTTGGTTTCTCATCCTAAAGCACTAGCATAGACAGGGAGAAGGGAATGAGCATTTATGTACCATTTAATATGTTCCAGACTTGGATTAAGTGCTTTTTAGAAATGCTATCTCTTTTTATCCTCACAACAATTTTGCAAGGTAGGTGCTATTATTATCTCTGTTTTTTCAGTTGAGTTCACTGAGGCAAACAGAATTTAAGTGATTTGCCCAGGGTCACACAAATAATAAATGTAATTTGAACTCAAGTTTTTCTAATTCTAGGCCTACTGCTCAATCCAGCCACCAGCTGCCTGTACATTGTAGTTGTTTAATAAATGCTAGTTGACTGACCCCACACTAAGCCCATCAGTATTGAATCACAGTGTTCATGGAAGGTGCCATATCAACTTAATAAATGGGTTTTTTTTGGGTGTATTCTAGTCCTATTTGATTGGGATTTAGGGAGGTTTCCCATGATTATAGATTTCAGTGTCATCAATCCTATAGATCCCAACTTCATAAACTAGTTTGTGACCTATACAAGGAATCACAAATATGGGGGTTGCAAAATTATGATTTATTATCAGTAAATATTTGATTTGTATCCCTATTTTAAATACATATATATCCAAGGTCACAAAACAATTTCCCAGATGAAAAGGGAATGTGAGTGGAAAAAGTTTAAGAAACTCTACTATAGGCAATTAGGCAAGATTGTGATAATTAAAGGTCTGAAAGTCTTACCTCTTCTCCCCTCCATGTGAAACCTGTATATACTTTTAAAGAGATGAGGTTTATTTTAGCTGAACTATTGTTCCCACATCTTCTTAGTAAGAATAACAACTTTCTAATACCTCCTCTAAATCCCTTTTCCAAAGACAGCTATCTGAGTTAGATCAGGGCATTCACAGTTGAGGAAGCTCATGATTTTTAATTACCTGGAAAAATCACACTCTTTAAGTAAAAAGTTACTTAGATGAAGCTGATTAAGCTGTTTTTTTTTCCAGAATTATTTTGTAGACCAGGAGTTAGAAATAGAAAAGATTACATCAATTCAGCTCTTGCAAAGATAAATCAATACTGACACTATTCTTTTTAATATTTACAAACTAAAGTTCAGTTTCACATCTGAAAACAGATTTCTCTCACAATAGAAAAAAACTGGGATTTTGAAATTAGATTGGTTCATTAATCCTTAAGAATCATTGGAATGACTGATTTGCTTGGTTGAAATGTCTGGCTGAAATACTCATGAACCTTTGGACAAGATTTTGGAAACTCTTGCTTCTTTGACAGTCAGTATATGTCTATGAATCTGTTCCTCTCAGTTGAAACCTACAGATTTCAGCTCTGATGTCTCCATAACTTTTCTCTAGCAAAGCAAAATAGTTTTCTCTTCTGTACTATCATTTTTCTTAAATTTTTAAAACTTTTCTGAATGTAAAAACATAAGTAGAACACAAAAAGAAGATTTTCTATGAAACCATGGATATCCATTTTATATAACTTATCTTTTTAAAAATTATAATAGATTATTCAGATTACTTTCAAAGCTTTCTGGCTTGTTTGTGCTTTCTTCTTTACTTCTTTTATTTGTGCATTTAAAAATGTTTCAGTAACTCTTTTTTTTTTTTTTTAATTACATTATTGTTGCTAGTCACCTATTCTTGGTCTTCTTCCCATGCCCCAATTAAGTGAGAAAATATAGCCAATCAAAATGAATCCACATTTCTAAATACATACATATTTGTATATGTGTACACACAATATACATATATAAAGATATGCATGTATATAATATATATGTATAAACTTTCTGCACTTTTATGTATTCATTAGCTTTCAATTGGGAAGTGGGTAAGATGCATTATTATAGGTCCTCTGAAATCATTAATTATTGTGTAGATTAAAGTTCTTAAGACTTTCAAAGTTGTTTTCCTTTTTTCATGGAATTTATTGATCAAAAGCAATGGGGCCTATTAGAAGAGCATACCCATCTTTGGAGATTCCAATTATTGTGGGTCAGTGATAAGAAATCAAAATTAAAAGAAATTTATTAACATGCTAAGGAAGATTTCTCAGTGATAGCAATTTCATTTTCTTAAGGTACAGTTTTAATTTTTATAACTTTTCAGAGACACACTACAAAACTATAATTAGAAATATTCTGAGACAACAGGATAAAAGAGTAAAGCATTTTACAGCAGGAGGGACAGAAAAAGGGAGAACTAGCTAAGAGAAAAAGAAGGGCTTCTCTATTTGCCATTCAATTGTAGGATTTATTATTAAAAAAATATTCCCTGTTCAAGGATAGGAGTCAAAAAGATGACCAAATACTTTAAAATTGTGAAAGAAGTCCTTTTAGACAATTCTAAACTTCATGACTTTGTGCAACAAAAAATAGTTTTTATAACAGTAGGATGAGAAGATCCATTTTACTATATCTTTGTGTAGTTTCTTGTATTTTATTTCTCCTTCAGTAGAAGTTGGGATGTTCCAATATTAGATCATGGGATAGTTAGAGCCTTAGTCTGTTAAGATATTGTAAAATAATTACAATTCCTTCTTCCTACCCCACCCTATGCACACCTTGAAGTGATGCAATCCTTATATAATTTGTTTTTTTTAGAACATTGTACACAGTAACAACAAGATTATGTGACAATCAACTGTGAATGGCTCTTTTCAATAATGAAGTGATTTAAGTGAATTCAAATAGACTTCTAATGGTAAAGAGCCATCCACTTCCAGAGAGAGAATAAGGAGACTGAATGTAGATCAGAGAATAGTATTTTCACCTTTTGTTGTTGGTTTGCTTGTTTGTTTGTTTGTTTTCTTTCTCTTTTTTTCCCCTTTTGATTTGATTATTTTTTTTTGTCTGCTGCATGATGAATATGGAAATATGTTTAGAAGAATTGCACATGTTTAACCTATGTCAACTTGCTTGCTATTTTGGAGGAGGTGGAGAGAGGGAGATAAATTTGGAACACAAGTTTTTGCAAAGATGGATGTTGAAAAGTATCTTTGCATATATTTGGAAAAATAAAATACTATTTAAAAAATTGTTCTCTTAGTTCTGTTCACTTCATTCTTTTCCATATCTTATAAACCAGGACTCCCTAAAATAATAAAATTTAAATTTCTTATAGTGTAGTAATATTCTCTTATATTTACACATTTACACATTTATATGCAATAAATGTGTGCTTAGCCATTCTTCAATTCTCTAAGAGGCAATCTGAGAAACCCTTTAATCCAAGTTCTCTGCTTTGATTCCTTCCCTTTTTCTTCCTCCTACAGTATCTGGAAGTTGTTTATTCATAGTTTATTCTTCCCTAATATAATCCTGCCTTTTAATAGTGCCCAGATTTTACTCAGATTTTCCAGGGTAATTTCTTGGTTGTAAGTAATTTATCGTCTGAATATTGTATTACAAGCTCTCTTCTTGTTTATAGTAGATGCTGCCAGGTCTTGTCTGATGCTGACTGTTGTTCCCTAGTACTTGACTACTTTCTGGGTGCATGTCATAATTTTTTTTCTATGATGGATAAATTTTATATTTTGGCTATGATTAACATATTTTTCCTTTTGGAGGCAGTAGGTAGATTCTTTCTTTCTTTACTTAGCTCTCTAGTTCTGAATACCTGGGCCCTGACAATTTCTTGAAATATAGGTCTAAGGTTTTTTTTTTTAGTCATGGTTTTTAAGAAATCCAATAATTCTTAAATTATTTTTTTAACCTATTTTCACATTATTTTTTATATTGAGATATCTTACAATTTCTTCCTTACTTTATTCTAATAGTTCTTGCCATCTCATGGAGTCCTTGAATTTTATTACTATTATTATTTTTGGTCTACTTCAATTTTAAGAGATTCCTTAATATTTATATTTTTATATTTTTTCCTCCACGGTTTTATTCATTTTTATCCCCTTCCTTTATCTCTTCTGGGCATTCACATTTTCCTTATGGAACTCATTTTTCCCCCCATTTGAATCTTTACTTATAGTTCTTACAATGTTATCCTATTCTTTTTTCTGGGGGGAATTTTTATAGTTGCAATCATTTTTGGTACTACTTGATATTTTCTCTGATTTACTCATCTCTCTAGTTTTAGTTCCGAAATGGGAGTTTGTGCCCCAGAGTGTGAGACTCTGGCAGTTCCTTTGCTTTTGGTTAAAATGGTTGGCCCTACGTAGGCCTCTCCTAGGGCATCTGAGTTTCCACACTGTAGTAGGTTGCCTTGGATTTTTGAGGTTCAAACAACTGGATATTCAATAACTTCTTCACTGTGTAAGGATAGAGTAATAGGGATCTCATATACCTGGATGGTGTCTGGTTCTCTTGACATGTTGGAAAGTTGGATTTGCCTGCTTTGGCTCTGCTTCTGTTTTGGCTCCCTTTCTTATTGCATTATGACTTGTAGTTGATCTTTAGTGCAATTCTGAATTGTAAAAATAATCATTTTATATAGTTTTCTATTCTATTGATTTTATTTCAATATGGATTCCAGGGTTTTGCTGGAATAAATGCAGGGGATCTAGGGTTTTTTTTTTCCATTTAGCTATCTTGGACTTAAGTCTACTTTCCTACACCTACTTTAAAAGAATCAAATAAATGCAAAAGCCAAATGGACTTTATTTGGAAAATAGTTATATTTATTTTAATATTTTTTTACTTAATTGTGTAATGGACAAATTGTTTCATGGCATTTATTTTCTGTATTTGTTATGTAACAGAGTTATACCATAAATGTACCTTGATTCTTAAAGCAATCAAACTAGCTCCCTCTGCCAAAAGCAGAAGCATAAGGATATAGACAAATGTAAAGAAAAGTTTATCAGAGCACATAACATTTTATGGACTCCATCTTCACATAAAGGTGAATACTGGTCTTATAATTTTATTAGTATAAGGAACCTCCCAAATAAGGCAACAACCTCAACCAAAGCAGATATGCATGCATTTAGGGTTTTAGAGAACTTCTTTGGGCACTGAGAGATTGTGACATGCACTAGTACGTATCAGAGGCAAGATTTGACCTCATATCTTCATGACTTTGAGTCTGGCTCTCTATTCATTATGCCACAGTGTTGAATACTTGTTTGAAATAAGCTTTATGTTTATAATACCAAAACCCCTTTTATTCATTTCTTTTCTTTTTTAAAAAAGTAATTAAAATATGCTAAATATAATTGAAAATCTCAGTCATCCAGAATTTAACTAATGAGAATTCTACCTTTACTAAAATTGAGAAATTCACTACAAGATTAAGAAGAAGGAAAAAAAAAGAAGCTAACTTATAAGTTACTTCTAGCCCACTATTCTTGTCTTTCACTCCATACCATGGGAAAAGGCCTCCTAAATCTTTGAGGATTTTTCAAAGTGAATTATTGTTGATACTCTGTAATACTGTTTAATGAGATTCCAATCTATTACTGAAGTCAATATAAATTTAATTCTCTCCATTATAGTGACTTAGTAGACTAATTTGGCAGTTTATAAATTCTTTCAATAAGGATTAAGACTTTTACCAAAGTATCACTCAGATGCTCTATTATGTCTTCTTGAAGATTAATTATTGCCAGTGGATTATTAGTTCTGATTGTTCCTACCAAATTGGAAATCTTTCAAATATACCATAAGCCATATACCATAATCTTTCTAATATACCATATATTTCATAATATACTTCAAGAATCAGCTTTATTAAATTCAGAGAGTGTATTACCAAAAGATTGTTCACTACTTGGATTTTTTTTTAACCAAAGCACCTCATGAGGTCTGAAGGTATTGAAAGCTATATGATTTTGGTTTTGTGTAGATATTTTGGTAGAAGAGTACCAATGCTGATAAATTTCCATATTTTTGAAATTTTAAAGAAAGATTAAAGCCAAAATAGTTTCTTAATTGACCAAACAAGATCACCTAGATTTTACTCTTTAGCAAATAGGTAGCACTTGGGCAGATTTCAAGAGATAATAGAGAGTAGAAAGTCCTGGCATGCTATGGTCCATGGGATCATGAAGAATTGGACACAACTGAATATTTGAACAATAAAGTTTTTCAGGGCATTAGCATCTCAGGATATGATACACACACACACACATTCCTTGAAAATGATGCTACTGATGGTGATTTTTCAGTATGTGTGCATATAATAAGAAAATATATATGCTTTTTTTGGTATTGTTCATGAATAAAGATTTTTCTTTGTTTTTATGCAAGTTTCATGAATAAATGTTTTTAAAAAGCTTGGTAAGCTATCTGACTAAGAATACCTGAAGGTATTAATTTTTTTTAAATGAAGATAATAAAAATAGAAAGTTATAAACAAAGAAAAATGGAAAAGATTTGCAAAAGCTATCTCAACCACTGATATATTTTTTCACCAGGTAGTTAGTAGAATCATCCCATTTTGGGGAAAAAACCAGGAAAAGCTAATTTGGATCAACTATTCATAGAGGAAAACTGTATTGGAAGTGATACAATTATAGGGCATTGAGGGACTGATAGGCAAGGTAGCATCAGAAGGATGGAAAGAAGGAAATATTGATATACACAATAACTCTGGGAGTTGGATATTATTCTACAGTTTTTTACAGTTGAGGAAACTGAGTCAAACAGAAATTAAGTAACTTATCTAGGATCACATAGCTGATGAGTGTCTTGGATTGGTTTTGAATACAGGTCTTCCTAACTCCAGGCCAAGCACTCTACTGAACCATATAACTACCCTGGGTATCTGAAGAAGGGGAATATATATCAAAGACACGGGGGAGGGGGAAATCTCAAACCTTGTGAATAATCCCAAATATGTGACCTGGATTTAGAAACCTGACATTTGCTAAATGCATAACCATTGGCAAGTCATTTAGCATTCTAGCCTTAATTTATTCTATAAAATGGTGATAATGGTATTTTCCTCAACATTCTCTCAGATTTATTGTGAGAAAAGTATTTCTTAAGCTATAAATACAGGATGGCATATTAGAGTAAGGAGTAGACTCAGAGTCACTTTTATAATCAATTGACTTTCTTAGCTATCAGACTTCTCATTTTGTAGATGAATTAGATGATATAGAGAGTCCTTTTCAGCTTTAAAATTCTATGAGTCTATAAATATATGGGAGAAGCAGAAGGGCAGGGAGTTGGAAAGATTTTAGATTGACTGTTATCTCTAAAACATATTATGTTAGGTAAATTAATTGCCTTTTTCAAGCCTCCATGCAAGTCTTTAAGATTATGAATTATAAACCATTTAAGATGATACTCCAGTGGAGGGAGTTTTGAGCCTAGTTTATGATGCTGATGAAGACACAGATCTAGACAAATCTGAATGTGATTTTTTCCTGAGGCAATTGGGGTTAAGTGACTTGCCCAGGGTCATACTCTTAGGAAGTGAGACCAGATTTGAAATCAGGTCTTCCTGACTTCAGGGCTGGTGCTCTATCCACTTGCCCTGAATGTGATTTTTTAAAATTAAGAGATACAAAAGGAGACCTACCTTGGGCAGCCATTTGACAAGTATGTTATAGGAGGGATTTGTGTATTAGGCAGTGGATTGGGCTAGATAATTTCTTGAATTTTAGGTGCTATCAATCATATAACAAGTCAGAATAAGAGCTAGTCTTTCAATCATACTATGTTTCTTCTAGTGGGGAGCTAGGTGGCAAAGTAAACAGAGCATTGGGCCTGTAGTCATGAAGAGTTATCTTCATGAGTTCAAATCTAGGCTTAGATGTTTACTACCCATGTGACTCTGGGCAAGTTGCTTACCCCTGTTTGCCTCAGTTTCCCCACATGTTAAATGAATTAGAGAAGGAAATGATAAACTATTCCAATATCTTTGCCAAGTAAACCCCAAATGTGGTCATGAAGACTGGGGCATGACTAAACAACAATAATATTACCTCTAATTGCTATGTATTTTAGAGATTGCCTTATATGAAACATTAAAAGTACAACATTAAAATAAAAGAAAACAAAAATTTATGAAAACCGAGGTCAAAAGAATCATGATCAATGAGCTTATTAGTAAGTTGTGATGTCACTTTTTTCCAATTAAAAGTGCCAAGTTTTAAAAATTGAAGCCAGTTGCAGATGTTAGATGTAGAAATTGTCTCCCTTACAAGATGAATAAACTAAAAACTGTCCATAAGGCCATACAATTCAATGATGAATGACAAATTATCCAATTTGTGAGGTTTGTTGGACCTAATAAAGTGGCCCAGAGGTCAAGATTAAATCTATTTAGTATCTCTAATAGTTTTACAGAGGAAATAACAAGTTAATGTAGTCTGCAAGTGATTATAATTGAGAGGTGCTGAAAACTAGAAAGGTAGGAAGCGAATATAAAATTAATTTGATAAGTTTCAGAATTGAAAGAAAAAAATCCTGAAATATAAAACACAACTTTAACACAATAAAAAAATGTGTAATTCAGACTTCCATATCATGTGATCGTTAATTCTGAAGACCTCAAACTTCTCCAAAACAGAATGGACATAAAAAATAAAAGGATTCCAGCTGTTTATATAGTCTAGATTCACAGCGGTATCAGACTTAAATAGAAATAGATAGCATATTGATGAACATTTTCTATATTTTACTGGTTTTTTTTATTTATTTTGTTTAACATTTTGTAATTACATTTTAATCTGGTTCTTTGGGAGCACTTGACACAAATTACTAGACTATTCAGAATTCAAAAGGAAGTTTAAAAAACAACAACAACATAAATTGAACCTTCCTTGATATCATTTTCCCTAACACCACTGGCTCCTGTCAATAAAGCCCCATTAGCTGAATCAGGATGTGACATATGGACTTCCAACAAAAACTTAACTACATGTTCTATTATCCCTTCCCCTCTTTCCATTGTCCTGGAGATCTAGGTTCAAAGCTATGGAAGCTTTCTGGAGCCACTATAATAAGTATGGCAGTAGTATTCTGTGCTGCAAAATATCTTTGCAGGAAGAGTGGAGGAACAGAAGGAAAAGGATAAACATGTATCTGAGCTTGAAATAGAGCTCAAAACCCCACCCACCTTACTTCATTCCCTCTTCTAAAATCTCAAAGACACAAACTACAGAAATAAACATTATAGTAGCGACATAACAGTTCTCAGTGCCAAGACAGAGAACTGAAAAACAGAAGGAATGAGGCAAAATGTTGGGATAGAACAATGAATGTGTGTGAGCTATGTATCATTCTCCTAAACTGGAGCCAATTCTGCCCTCCTTATCCTCCAATCAATTGGAGCATAAATCTAAGCTGGTGAACTGCGAATTGTCCAGCATGGAAGGAGGTTGAGACACTTTGAGATCCAGCTCCCAAAGAAACCACAATCAGAGAGAAGGGAGTCCAGAGCATGAACAATAGGGAAAAGAAGAATTTTTAAAAAGACTGAAATTACCAAAGATCTTAGGAAAAAGAAAACTCAGAGACCTTGAACATATGCAGATAAATCAACAGTGAAAACTTTGAAAGCAGAAGGAAATATAGCCTCTAGATCTAGTAAAGATATTCAGGCATCTATGAATAAATGCTGCAAAACAAACTTTATGAGACAGAAGATCCTGTGGAATTTGAGAACATGGAATCACAACACATTGTTTCTGATTATTTCAAAATGGAAATGAAAATAATGAGAGCAGAATTTATGACCTGATTAGAACAAAATACAATAAAATAAAAATTGGCAGAATAGAAAAACTTGTGTCTATTATACCAAGTATCATCAAAGAAACAAAAGAGACAACAATAGATTAGGATAAGGATCATAGTCTCCCAGAAGAATGTAAGACAAAAATCTAGAATATCATAATATAGGATATAATACAAGAGAAGTACCCAGAACCTAGAAAATCAAATGCTAATTTAAGGAATTCTTAAATTTCCTTCAGAAAAAAGGTTAAATTTAATAATACAATTTAGAAACAAAAATTCTGAAAGCAATCAGGGTAAAAACCTTCAGATACAAAGAAAAGGAAATTTGGATAACACAAGGCTCTTTTTCATCCAATAAAATATGCAGAAGAGAATGGAATAATGTTTTCAAAAGTGCAGTGGAGCTCAGGATGCAGCCCAGGATTACTAACTGCAAATGTGAATTTAATTATAACTTTCAAAAGATGGGACATCCAATAATAAAGGGACATTTGATACATTCTTAGAAAGAAAACCAGACCTGAAGATATTATTTGCTTATCAAATATCCAAGACAAGAAAAATACAAGAGAAGTGATTAAGTGCAAGTAGACAAGGATGTCAACAGCAACATAGTGATAACAGGGACTACAAAGGAGACAGAAATTTCAGAAGGAAGTTGGACAGTGGTGAGAAAGTCCATAATTTGGGACTATGTTTAATAAGAGACACATTAGAGGTGAGGAGACTTTCCAAATAGCCTCATGAGCATGGAAGATGTGGAAAGTATGCTTAGAATTTGGAGAGAGGTTGATTCTTTAATTCTTTCCCAATGAAAGGGCCCTTGTTAAAGTTACAATTTCAGCTTTCTATTCCATCTTCACCAACCTCTGGGTTTATAAGATTTTGGAAAGGGGAAGCAAGAGAGAGGCAGGTGATAGAAAAGAGTACCAGCTGGGGGAATAACAAAAATGCAGCCAGGTTTAGAAATATAGTCTTGGCCAGGCAGGGGATATGGGCATTCAGGGAAGAACAAAAACTGATGGATAGAAAGGATAGAAAGTAGAGATGAAAGTTCCTGTTTATCTCCCAGTTTGGGGTTTGCCATTTAAGGCTACAAGGAGTAAAGGGGAGGAATGACTTCTGTAATATCAAGAAGATAATAGATTTACCCTTAAAGTCAAAATCACCCTTGGTTCAGCCAGAGAGATGTTTAAGGAGGGAGCCAGGCTTGCCCAAGGGCCCGGTCAGTCTGAGCATTGAGGGTCTCAGAGGAGTCGGTAGCTTCATGCTTCCTGCACCATTCACAGTCCTGTTTCCAAGGTCTCTCCTGGTTACAGAGAGGACAGAATCCAGGAGGCTTCCATGAACACTATGACCTGAGGACAGTCTCTGGACCAATGTGCATCCCTCTTACATTTAAAGCAAGAGTCAGTGAGATGGGAGCTATGGTTCTGCCATTCAAGCAATTTCCAAAGTCGGAGCCTTCTGTCTAATCCTCTGATCCTTCTTTGCTTGTGCCTTGTTCCTGTTATTAAAGGCCTTAAAAGCCATCACAAGCAATTCCCAAAGGGAAGTTTTGGGGACCTTTTTCAAGTTTTTGAAGATTCTGGCAAATGTCTGGAGCTAAACTTGAAAAAAGTTTCATGATCAAGACTGTAGCCCCTGCCTGGGATTCAGGATGTAGGTTGATGAACTTAACCATAGTGTCCCAGAGTCTGTCCTTAAAAGTGGTGGTGGTTTTCTCTGAGCCTTGCAGGATGCTAACTAAGTAGCCTTAAGATCTCCTAGCTTTCAAATATGGATTCTGCAATCTTAGAAAGAACCACTACTTATCAGTTTTCTCCTAGCTTTCTGTAACTTCCTCAAACCTAAACATGCTTTGCATTTTTTTTTTTTTTGGATATCTCTCTTATGGTTTGAAAATCCAACCTTTATTGTCTTCCATATTCTCTTCTCCATCCTTTCCTATTTCTCTTTTCTAATCTCCAAAAACCCTTATTCAGACCACACAACTTTCCTCTGCATGTTACATATATTCATTATGCTTAATATTTAATGTTGGTACACATCATTGGTCTCTCTTCTCTCCTCTCCCTTTGGGGAATCTGAGTGGTCTTTCAGTCTTCCCACCCCCTTTGGAGATAGTGCTGTTTTAAGTCTCCTCCCCCAGCAGGAACTTTCCCATCTGCTAGAGCCCACAGACCCAGCAGTCCGTACCTGTAGGGATCAGGGAGCATCGCTTCTGCTGTCCTTGGAGCCATCCCCAAGCAGATGCCGGGCAGGAAGGGGAAAGGGCACCTTCCATAGCCCCTGAAGTTGCAGAAGACTGGTTACTCCTGTGACACCCTGTACCTCGCACCAGTTAAACCTCCTGGCACCTTCTATCCAGGCCGTGGCAAGGAGGCTGCGGGAGTAAAGCCCGAAACCAGAATAGGGGGCCTGGCTGGGCCAGGACAAGGTTGCTGGATCAAGGAATCCATAGGTTAATAAGGGGCCAGGTGGCTAATCTGGAGGTGTTGCCCTGCCGGGCTCCCTGAGGATAAGGAGGAGGGCACAGCAGAAGAGAGAGGAGCAGAAGGAGTGGTCCTGAGCACAGAGCAGAAGGAGGGCAAGGAAGGGGATACATCTGAAGGTGGCTAAGAGCATTTCCCCATGCTCATGCCATCTTCCCTGATTTTCTAAAGTATACACGGGTCTGGCGAGATTACCAAAAAAAAAAAAAAAAAAAAAAAAGCCATAATTTTTCTCCTCAGATCCTTCCCTGTGTATTTCATCCATTTCTTAAGCAGATATCCCAAGGGGCAGTTGAAGGATTGTTGGTCCTTTGGCATCCCAAAGACTTGAGGAAAAATGCTTTCTAATTGAGGCGCCTTCGAGTATATAGAAAAGCAAACTACATAAAGTTCATGGCAGGTGGTTCAAACCTCCGTCCAACACTTCCCAATCACTCCTGGGGCCAGGGCTCCCACAGGAGGAAGCAAAGTCAGGAGATAACACAGAGGGCAGGAAATGATGAAGGACAGACAGTTACTGATCCCTGTGAGAAACTTAATTTGAAGCAATTCCTAGGGAGACAGACTGTGCAAAGCAGGAGGGGAGAACTAGGAGGCCTCCCCATAGACTCTACCATTCCAGGGTTTCCACACCAATAGAATGCAGTGGGAGAACAGGTCCATTAGGTAAGAATTACCTAAACACAGCACTGGTTTCTCAAAGCAAAAGACTTTATTGCAGTATAAAACAGCATGGGATCAAACAACATCAGGAGACTGGGTGGCCTAAGGCGATACTTCAGGATGGGTATTTTATAGGGAAAGGTGGGGATAAGGTAGAGAGATGTTTACTCTTTGCCTGTTGGTTAGACCCTCTCAAGGGAGATGTTCACTTCTTAACTATTGGCCAAATACTGAGTAAAACAAGGAATATTTTAAAACATTAGACATTAAAACATGTTTAAAACATGTAGCAGGATCCAAGTTTACTGCCATTCTATCTACTAGGACCCAAGCTCCTTGTACTTGGGTGTGTGGTTAACCATGTCCTATTTATCACAACCTAAGCTCCCTATATTTCTCCTAGTGGACAATCATTTGCTTTTCTTTCTGATCCATTCCACAAACAGAACACATCTTTCCCCCTAAAATTCTCTTCTTTTGTAAACTTCCTTATTACTATTTAAGGACACCACCATCCTTCTGTTACCCAAAATCACAATCTTGATCTCCTATTCAGTCTCCCATTTTTACTTACCCCACACATCCAATTTGTTGTAAAGTACTATCATTATTACCTTCCCAACATCTCTCGCATATGGAACCTTCTTTTCTTATATAGCCGCTTCTTTGGCAAAGGCCTTTATAACTTCATTCCTGAGCTATCTAATTTTATTCATTTTCTTGCCTCAGATCTTTCCCCACTTCACTCTGTCCCACTCAATTGCCTTAGTGATCTTCCTGAAGTGCTGATCTGATCATATCAGTATGGCCCCAACACAAAAAAACTCCAGTGGCTCTCCATCCCCTTCAGGTATCAAATGTATGTTCCTGTGTTTGAGTTTTGAGGTCCATCATAAGCTGGACCCTTCCTACTTTACAATTAATCTTACATCTTATTTCCATGTACTCTCATGTTCTACGAAGCAGAAATACTGGCCTTCTTATTGTAACTCTTATGAACACTCTGTCTTTTAGCCCATATCTGAAATGTTCTTCCTCTTCCCCTTTGTCTACTAGTTTTCCTTCAAGATTCAGCTCTAATCTACCTTCAGCCAAAGGCTAATAAATAATAACAATACATAACTAGCTTTTCTATAGTTCCTTCTACCTGTCAGACTTTATGCTCAGTGCTTTTACAAATATTATCTTATTTAATCCTCAGCTTTAGGAATTAGGTGCCATTATTGTTCCCACAGTTAGTGAGTTTTGAAGACCAGATTTGACCTCCAGTCTTCCTGACTCCAGGCCCAGTTCTATATCCCAAATTGTGCTACTTAGCTGTCTTTCCCAGGCCCTGTCCCATCCCTAACCCTTCAAAGCAAATGCCTTTCCTATGAGATTATTTGCATGTTTTCTCCCTCATTAGAATTTGAGCTTCTTGAGGTGCTTAGCATAGTGCTCAGTACATAAGAAACATTTAACAAATGCTTGTCAATTGACATTGATTCAACTACAAAAGCAATTATTTTATCCATTTCTAAAATAGTGCAAAGATCGTTAAATAGGGATAGGAATTGGACCTATGATTTTTATTTATGTAGAGAATTCCTGAATGAGATTGTTTTGCCCTCACTGAAGATTGACAGCTCTGTGACTTGTAGGATTAGAGATTGTTATTATTATTATTATATACTAAAAGTTTAACTGACTGGCCCAGGGTCACAACAATTTGTATGGATCAGTTCTTTCTGGCATCTATCCACTAGATCATGCTTCCTTCTAACAATAATAAAATCACATTTATATTACACCTTAATCTTTGCAAAGTCCTTTACATACAGTATCTCATTTGGTGCTTTCAATAAATATGTGGGCTCAATTCTATTATTATCACTATTATCTCAATTTTCTAGATTGAACAGAGTTAAACAGATTACACTTAGCTTCTCTGAATTTCCTGATCTGTAAAATGAGAGAGGTGGGCTGGATGATTTCTAAAGGTCCCTTAGGCTCCTATGGATGTCTGGATAAGTATGGGATCTATTGCAAATTGCAGATCTAGCCTGCATTTTTCCCACAGTGATGAACAGAAATGTCTTTCTCTAATAGGCACACAAAAATTTTGGCAAAAAAGTCCAGATGTGTTTTCACTTAAGATAAGATGACAGCCAACCCCAAATTCTTCCTGAGGAAAAATCCCCCACTCCCTGGAGTTGCTCTCCATAATGTTGCTGCTGGGGTTTTTTTTGGGGGGGATGGGGAGGGCCATGGCATGTACTGTGCTAGATCTTGAGATTCCTTGCCAAGTATTTCCATTTTAAAGTTGGAAAATGAATATAATGACTTGTTGAATTCAGGGCATAAACAGCTAGCTTTCTCTCTAATGTCTCTCCCTCTTTTTCTGCCTTCCTCCTTCCTTCTTTGCCTTCTTCCCTCCCTCTTTTTCTCTCCCCTCAGCCTAGCAGTTTATTCTGAACATTTTAATTCAATAAGCAGATCTCTGAAAGGTGACCTGATGTAATCACTCACTATATTACCTCTCTGAAGCCTAATTAAGATAGAGATACTGATTTTGCTGGAAATGTATATAAAGAAGTCATGAAATTCAGGATATCATAATTTTTAAATATGTTTAATACGCTTTAATACATTAGCCCAAATTAATTTAATTTTAGCAGACACATCCTACTTCCATAAAAAGGAGAGCAATTATACAAATAATTATGTTCTAAGTAGTGACTAGTGCAAATTTCAGCAAACAAAAGTTCATCTGAAATCTTTGTTTAGGTAGCTCCTATCAAGGTCAGTCATCTTTGCTCTTCTATTTACCAAAGTAATTGAATGGGGTTGTCTGGACTGGATGTGAAGAGGTCATGGTACTTCAGCAGGCAGACAGGTAAAGGACAAGACTGGAAAAATATCTTTTAAAACTATCTTCTCAAACAATAGAGTTGATAAACTGCCACCACAAAATAGTCTGTGTTTGGAGGGTAATGCATGATAATGCCAGAGTGAAAAATGTGACTTTTCTGAGCCAGCCCTTGCTTGTTCATTTGTTAAATAACAGTTAAATAGCATTAAAATGTTTTAGAAAGGTGTAGGTATTTGGCATCAAAGCCAGCTGAGGGGTTTGGGCTGGTTCCAAGACAATGGTAATTAATTCTTCAAGATCCATAGCAAAGGGACTTATGGGGCTGATGTAAAAGTTTAGCTTGGAAGGAGGGAAACTTTTAGACAGTGGCAAAATGGCAGGCCCCAAAGTTTGCAAACTCCTAGCTGCATTGTTGAAGAAAAGTGTTCAGAATGAGGAAGGTGACAGTCCTGCTATCTTTGGTCTTGACAACTCTATCTAGAGTATAGTATTCAATTCTGGGGGCTACCTTAGTCTCTTTCCTCTTTGTTAATCTGTATAACAGGTGGTCAGGGGAACCTTCTTAACTGCTGGCCTGAGACACCTTCAGTGGAACAGTATCGAGAACTGTTACAGATAAATGGAAATTTGCACATATTCTGACAGTGCTGAAAGACTGATTTTGGGGATAGCAAAGACCTGTGACAAGTGCTACATTAAATGTGTCACCAGTGAAGTAAAGTAGGAATTGCTGTTTCCTTAGGCAACTGTGAATGGATAGAAGAAGAAGATACCTCTTTCTTTTTCTTCTCTTTTTTGAACATGCCATTTGGATTCTCATTTCTGCCTTGTAATGAAAGTGAACAGAGGGAACTTTTTTCCTCTCTCCTCATCTTGCCCAGTGGTCATAGCAACAAGAATGCTAACCAAGCAGCTTAGGAGAATCTGGAACTGGTCTTCAAATCTTTAACTACCTCCTCTGTTTTGTCTTTCTTTTCTTAAATACAGGTGAATAATAATCCTGAGGAGATAGATGTTGGCGAATTTGAGAGGTCGAGTTCTTGAGGTAGTTCTAGCTTCCCAGAAAGGAGTGATTTCCTGCAAAGTTGCTTCTCAGAGGAGAAGATGTAACTCTAGGAGGAAGACCTAGGAACATTCTGATGCTGAAAGGACTAAAGAATCCCAAACCATGTCCCAAATTACCAGGGGAACCATATTTGTGAGTTGCTCAGATAGTAGATAGCATTCCCTTTTCAAAGGGAAAAAAGAAATATCCTTTTAGTAGTCCCTAAAAGTACTTAATCTCTTGAAGAAGATTTATAATGAATGTAATGAGTTGTTATATATTTTAAGTATTTATTAATGCATACTTATGAGCTTTGAATAGATTTTGTGATAGAAGAGAAATATTTGTTGTAAACTTGATATCTACTTTGTATATTGCCTTTTCTGGAAAGGAAGCCTGTTACTCCTTTTTCATGGAAATGCTGGACATAAACCATATCGAAGCTCTATTTCAGAGATTTCCCCTCCAACTCCAAGGTAGAGGCAATGAGCCAGAGAGTTAAAAAAAAAATTAAGTCTGATCCTCCCTCTTTAGAATAAGCCTCCCTAAGCCTGAATTTGCTTTGTATGAGACCATAGTTAGAGTCCCTTGAGAGTAATCTGTATCCTCATTCTTCTTATCAAATTTCAAACTTACATATTCCAATTAATGCAACTGATTCTATCACTTCCCTTCCCTGTATCCATTTAGCATTTGGGGTTTCTCTTTTTGATATATTATTTTATTATTATAGAAGTCTTGTGTAATGCTCTTCTATTCTTTTATCTGTTATCTTCCCAGTTAATATCTAAACATCTTCCTGACTGGGATTTTGCCTTCTTTTTTAATCCCTTCCTTGGTTTTTGACAATACTGAATCCATAGTGTGTCTTTAACAAATGTTTATTGAATTAGTATACATACAACTGTATTTGATGTAAAAATAATTGGTCATTGATTTTATTTTACTGAATTACTTAGAGGGAAGTAGTGAAAAATGAGATTCTATCAGTATCAAAATAAATTAGTGAATGATTTTCCAGCTAGGAAGCATCAAGAAATTTAATCATGGAAGGAAGGATTCATTAAGGGTAGACATCATGATAATGGCTACTAAAAAAAAAATCTTAGGCTTCTTTCCTTTGTATTTTATACAACATTTATTTATACTCAAAACCTGTGGCTCGAGATAAAGAAACAGCAATACTGATGAAACAGAGCTCTCACATACCATTGCTAATTAAACTATGTTTAGTAAAGTGTTATGTAAATGTATTACTTATTTCAATCGGTATTATTTAACTCAAAGGTATCCTTTTGGTCTATTTTGGTGTCTTGGGTTGAAGCAGTATGATGCAGTGAAAAGACCACTGGAAGTAAAATCACAGTACCTTAGTTTGACTCTTCTCTTATCTACATACTACCTTGGTGTCATTGGGCAAATCATTTAAGTTTTGGGGGCCTTATTTTCCTTATCTTACGGAAATGATTTGATTAGTTGATTCCTTCTAGAGCTCTTCCTGTGATCCTGTAATTCTCTATTAGGTACCAGCATCTTATGTTCCGAGAGCATAAGGAAAGTAAATAATGCTTTAAGATTTTATTCATTCTTTCCAAAACTATTTATTGAATATTTGGATAGGAAGAATGATGGTTGATGCTGTGTAGTTCTAGGTCTCCAAGGTTATAATCTGGTATGAGACATAAGTTATGTGCTCAGTCAACTGAGAAAAATAACAACCTAAGAATGTAAATATGATAATAAGATACTGATACAAAAAAAATAACAGCTAAATAATATATTATAATAAATGTAATCAAAAATAGGCAGAATAAATCCCTTTTGGGTAGGGGAAATAGAGGGAATTTCATGGAGGAACAAATAGCATTTTACTGGTAGCATTTACTGATAACATAGTGGATATAGAAGCTGGACTGAAGTTAAGAAGACATCTTTTGGAGTTCAAATTAGGTCTCAGCCAAACTAATTAGTTGTGTGACCCTGGGCAAGTCTCTTAATCCTGTTTGCCTCTGTATCCTCATCTGTAAAATGATCTAGAAAAAGAAATAGCAAACCACTCTGGTATCTTTGCCAAGGAAACCCAAATGGGATCACAAAAAGTTGGATGCAACTGAACATAAAGCAAAAAGCATTTTAATAGGCAGATACATGGGGAAGGCATTCCAGCTTTAAACCTTTGAGGTCTGTTAAAGGTAAAGACCTTTCTGAGTTAGTCCAGTGCTAAGAAAATAAATCTTGTGATGGTTTCATGAAGAAGAAAGGACATGAGAGCACTGACAAGAACGGGAAAGGAGTAAAGTTTTTTCTTTCTTTGACAGTGATCTTTAATCATGCTTTGGAAGCCTACAGAGAGACCAGAGTCTTAACCCCTTTGTGCCCTTTATACAAAAACTGGACCCCCAGAGAAGGAATCATGAATATTCCTGTGGAAAATTGTTTCTCTTAAGTTGTGCCAATATTTGAAATAACAGTAAGTGTGGCAATTTCACTGCTTTCAGTTTATAAGTTCCATAATACAAGAGGGTAGTCTTGGCGGGCAAATAATCATGCTTTACACTGAGATATGAGCATGTATTTTTTTTGGGGGGGCCAGAGGGTGTCATACAGTGCACATTAGCTTCTCCAATAATTTTGGAGACTCTAAGTGGTCCCAGAAGAGAAGTAGTTAATATATTACAGCACAGTTCTCAAGCCAAAAGAATTTGACCCCCACCTGTGGTTTGTTTCTAGCTGAGTTTGGGGGATTTAGAAGGATTGGAGGGTGGGTGCGGTCTCAATGTTTCAGTTTCTAGGAAATAAAACTATCCTTTTCTTTGACCTTTAATGTGACTCAGATTAATGTTTTTTTGGCATTCAGTTTTACCCAACTTTTTATTAACTGAAATCTGTAAAAGCTTTTATTAATTGAAAGCTGTGAATGGTAGTTTTATGTACATTCTCAGTATTAGAAGTAGGCTCTTGAAACTAGAAACCCAGAGGCTTTTGGGCTTCTGGGTCTCATGGGCACTGACTTTCGGGGATTCTGAACCCTATTCAAAGCATATCCACTCACTTAGTTGCTTCTCTTTCCCCATTTGTAAATAGGTAGTGAAGGAGGCTTCCCTAAATCTCTCATCATTATCACCAGGCTGTTCTAATCGAAGCTTAAAGATGATGGGCAGAAATCACTCATTGATACCCATCCTGAGTGGTATACTTCTGATTTGGATGAAACATAAATTCTCATGCTAGTAACTGAAAGAAAACTTTAAAGTCCTAGACAAAGGATATACACAATAAAGCATTGAATCTTTCTCCATACCTGGAATTTAACAACATTTGACTGTGATTTGTTATGTCTGATGTATACACAATTTTTGGGCCTTGCTTCTGTAATTATCACTGAAAGACTGTAGTTTTTTATTACCCTCATTTGTCAGCACTAGTATGTATCTGGCTTCTATTGTGTGTTAGAAATTGCATTGTAGATATCCTCTGCAGGTGACAATGTAGAGAAAAGGATCCTGGCTTGATTTTTAAATCCTTAAAGTATAACTAATTAAATAAGGTTGCGGGTTACTTTTCCTGTTGAGGGCATTTAATAAATGCTTGTTGAATTGATTTTAAGATCGAGATGATGGTAATTGGATAATTTCTTTCTTTCCTTTTTTTCTTTCTTTCTCCATCTTTCTTTCTTTCTTCCTTCCTTCCTTTCTTTCTTTCTTTCTTTCTTTCTTTCTTTCTTTCTTTCTTTCTTTCTTTCTTTCTTTCTTTCTTTCTTTCTTTCTTTCTTTCTTTCTTTCTTTCTTTCTTTCTTTCTTTCTTTCTTTCTTTCTTTCTTTCTTTCTTTCTTTCTTTCTTTCTTTCTTTCTTTCTTTCTTTCTTTCTTTCTTATTGCACAGGTATAACTGTATCTGATTGCTTGCTGCCTTGGGGAAGGGAAAAAGGAGGAAGTGAGGGAGAAAAATTTGAAACTCAAAATCTTTCAAAAAATGAATGTTGTAAATTGTCTTTATATGTAATTGGAAAAAATTAAATACTATTGAAAATTTAAAAAAAAAGAAAATTAATCTGTCCTTTTCACTCACTACTTCTTCACTTTTCCCAGTTGAACAAATTAAAACAATAACAAAAAGTCCTCAACACATTTTTTCATAGCCAGGCAAAACAAAATCCTACGCTGGCTATGACTAAAAGTAAACTCCTCTTTCTGCATTTTGAGTTCATTCCTTTCTGTCAGGAGGCAAATGGTATGTCTCATCTGCATCCTTTATCACTGCATTGATCAGAGTTCTAAAGTCTTTCAAAGATGTTTTTCTCTATTGTGGTATCTACATTTAACAGGAGGAAAAGTTTCTTTTTCTTTCTTTAATGTTCTATCCTAGTATTTCTTAATGTTGTGTCCTAATTCTCTTATCAAGTAAAAGTGAATTGCTAGTCTCATATATAGGTCTTTAGAGCTAGAAGCCATTTTAGGCTTCTAAAATTGAACAGAAAGAAGAATCAGCAGAAGCCCAGAGAGGTCAAACTGTAATGTTTTGCATGAAATTAGTTTGTTTGTTTTTTTTTTTTTCTGAATAAGCATAGGTGAATATATATATATGTGTGTGTGTGTGTGTGTGTGTGTGTGTGTGTGTGTGTGTGTATCTGGTAAATTTTGAGCTCAGTATAGTTAACATAGTAATATTTTGGCTAAACTTTTAAAATGGAGAACATTTGACCCAGAGATGAGAATCACTATCAGTCATTCTGACAGTGACTCCTGGGAGGGAAGAAGCCTTGAGCTCGTACTGTCAAACTCCTTTGACAAGATACAGGCTCTGTGACTTGGAGAGAGGATGATTTGTTTACTCTTCAATGCTAATGGAAACAAAGACTTTGATCCAGGTAATTACTAATAATCTTGAATCGTGCAGCATGTATTGATCAAAGCGGCAACAGCTGGTGGATGTTGCCACCAGAAATTTTTGAGAGAGTTTGAGTTATGCTTCATTCATAACAGGGTTAGCCTGTAATTTACAGCATCTCTCCATCTGTGCCTCTATTATGTTCTTTCTAAGTTCTTGTGTCCTTGTGAAGTAGGTAGGACAAATAAAGGGGGGATATTTGCATCTGAAGCATTATCTAGTTACAGTAGGATATCTACCTCAGAAAATTATGAATTTAAATTTTCAAACATTTCATTCAGAAGAGTATAGGTAGGGGAATAAGGTAGAAAGCATCTTGCTAACCCTAACCCTACCCCCCCCATTATGTTAAAAGCTACTTTTTGGACAATCCAATAAGACTTCTTACTGCTAATAAATATTTCTGTAGCCTTACTTAGTGAAAACATCTTGTAGCAATCATAGTCTTCTTAACCACATGAAAAAATTCTTATGAATCATGTTTATTCCTCTATCTCAATGCTTGTCTGAATTTAGTTCTGAAGAAATTCAATGAAGAGCAGCTTCATGGAGTATTGTCCTTTGCATAAATCTGCTTTTAGCTTATACTATTCAATACTTAAACTTCCTCAAGAAATTATTTAAAAATTTTGTTTGAACTTTACTCCCTAAAATACTTGGTTGTAGACAAGTTTGAGAAGGGAAGTCTAATTAAGTTTCTAGTTTTGCTTTGTCTGTGAAATGTAACTAGAGAGGCTGGCTGGCTGCTTGGTAATTAGACTTGAGTTCTTCCTGGTCTGATTTAAAGTTGTAGAAGATTTTGGCCCTATGTTTCAGAATTATGTCATATCTTAAGTTTCTATAGTGCCTTTAGGTTTTTCAGTGTTTTCACATACATCATCTCCATAATATTAGGGAAGGTAGACCTGGCAGGAACTAGATTCACACATATACTATCTTCTATGGAAAATTGTTAATGTAACCATTTGGGAATATGTGAAATACCATATGTGTTTCTGTAAATGAAATGTGTGGATGATGCTTCTAATCTCTGATTCATGTTATGTCTGAGACTTCTCTGTTTCCCCATCTTTTTTTCTGTTTCTGCTTGTTTCTCACCACTGATGCTAACCTACTGACCTCATGTTGAGTGAATTCCTAGTAGTCTTAAAAACCATGTTATATTGTCTATTTATCCTGAGAAACCTTTGTTTTGGCAAGGATAGTTCCTCAAAGTCTTTTTAGAACCTTAGTCAGGAAATGTTTAGTACCAGGCCTAGAATGGTGTGTGTGTGTGTGTGTGTGTGTGTGTGTGTGTGTGTGTGTGAGTGTGTGTGTGTATGTGTGTCTTTGACTATATAATAATGTCAGAGATTGATTTTGAATTATCCAGGGATTTTGCTTTATCCAGACATCTTCTGTTGGTATTTTAGAGAACCAGCTGCATCTTAACATTCAAATAAGAATTAATTGACTTCTGCCCTGAGCAAGTAGATGCTAAATAATAAAATAACCTTGTTTTGTGATGTAGCCAAAAAAAAATTACTGATCTCATCTCATACACCTCTTCTGCACACACTTTGTGTTAAACTCAAATAGAGATATAGGAAGGAAACAAGCATTTATTAAATGCCTACTATTTTCCAGTTCTGTGCTAAATATTTTACAAATATTATCTCTTTTGATCCTTATAACAAATCTGTGAGGTAGGTGCTTTTATTATCCCCATTTTACAGGTGAGGCAGAGAGAAGTTAGGTGACTCAGCCAGGATTAGACAGCTAAATTCTTTCTGTTTCTAAATATATCAATTTATGATCTTCCACTTTTATTAAATAAATACAGGGATAATGATCCTTTCATATTATGAGAGTGGTTAATTGAATAATATTATGTACAGTCTGAGATAGTTCTTATTACACTGATGAGTTAACCCCCATTTTTGTTATTAGACGCTCTCTTTCAAGAAAAAAAAAATCATTTGGGACTAAACAATCAATGAATCAATCAGCAAGTATTTGTTAAGTGATTTCTTTGCGCCTAGAATTGTGCTAGATCCTGGAAATACAGGGTGAAACTACTCTAACTCACTATGAGTTTATATTCTAAAGAGGAAGGCAGGTAACATAGAAAAATATATAAAAACATATAACAATTAATATATGCAAATTATATCTATATATCTACATATATATAACCTAGGACTTAAGCTTATGTGCATAAAACTTTCCTTACAGGAAGAGATTGATATTTCAATGCTCCATGCCTGCGTTAATTTTGAAGTTGGGAGAGCTTGGGAAAGGAGAGTTCTTGACCTTTTGGTTTCTAGCTTCTAGAGAGAAAACATGAAATTATGTATTCTCTTCAAGGAGAGGTCTCTGAAAGAAGAGAAGCCATGTAGAGAAGCTAACTCTTTGACCATGTTCACTTTCCCCCCCGTTTTTCCTCTACCTTCAGAGAAATCCTTCCAAGAGAATTTTGAACCATGTGCCTTTTCCCTCAAAGCTGGAAGTCAGGTGACCAAGATTTCTTCTTTTCCATGCTCTCATCAACTTCCCCCATTATGTAAATGGATTTAAACCCTGAATTACATCCATATACATATATACAAAGTAATTAAATATATAGTACTATGAGGAGGGCAATAGCATTTTGAATATCAGTTTCCTGATGTGTCTTAGCTTCATCTTGTTTTGTTGACTATTTATAGGTTAAATATAATCCATAAATCTCTTATAAATATCACTTATTATTACATTCACAATATAAGTCAGGCTAGGTAATTCCAGATCCATTTTAAATATGGAAATAGCTTCTCTATATTTAAGATATGTAGATTATTCCATTCTAACTTTTTTGCCTCTCCTCAGTTTCCTCTGTTGGATTTTCATCTGTTTAATGCACAGAAACTGTCATTATATCCCAAAGCTCTGTCCTGGGAATCTCTTTTTCTTGGGACCCATATTTTCTTACTACGCTTTTATGAGTTAACTGATCATTTCTATCAACGTAAATTCTGCCCTAGTCTTTCTTCTGAACTTACTTCAAGCCACAAATAGGCTAATGAACATTTTGAACTGGATGATCTGTTCAGGAAATCTCAAATTCACTATGTCCAGATTATTTTGCTCTGTTATTTTACTCTTTGAAGTAACATTCTTCAAATTTCCCTATTAGTTAATTCTCAATTTACCATTTTAACTAAGACCATCATCACTGCTCACCTGGGCTATTGCAATTGTCTCCTAAGTAATTTTTTTTGCTCTCTTTTCCCACTTCAGTCCAGCCTTCATATACCTGCCAAATTGACTTTCCCAAAAGAAAGGTCTGACCATCTTACTTCCAGATCTCTAAATCAATATATACTGGTGTCTCCCTATTGTTTTTTGGATCAAATATTAACTCTTCATTGGCATTTAATGTTCTTCACAATCTGGTCTCTTCTTGTCTTTCTTATCTCATATATTTCCCCCTCTAATACACTCTAGTTTTAGATATAGTGGCATGTTTGCTATTCCTTATATATGGTGCTTCATGTTTTTTCTCTGTACCTCTGAATTATCTGTTTCCCGTGCCTGGAATTTTCTTCCTCTTACTTCAGCCTCTGAATTTCCCTGGCTTCCTAGTTTCCCTGACTTTCTTTGAGATTTAGCTCAAATGCCATCTCCAGGAGAAGGAATGGTCCTTCCCATTTTAAGGTTACCATCTATTTAATCTCTAGGAATCTTTTTAAAAAATTAATTTGAATAGTATTTCATTTTTTCATTACATGTAAAGACATAAATTAAAATTTTTTTTGAGTTCCAAATTCTCCCTCCTTTTTTCCCTCTCTCCTCCCTAAAATGGTAAGCAATTGATATAGGTTATAAATGTTCAACTATGTAAAATATATTTTCATATTAGTCATGTTGTGAGAAGAAAAAGACCAAAAGGGAAAAAAATCATGAAAAAAAGTGAAGATAGTATGCTTTGATCTTCATTCAGATCACATCAGTTTTTTCTCTGGATGTAGAAAGCATTTTTCATTATGAGTCATTTAGAATTATTTTAGATCATTGTATTGTTGAGAAAAGCTAATGATAGTTGATTTGCACAATGTTGTTCTTACTGTGTATGATGTTCTCTTGATTCTGTTTACTTAATTTTGCATCAGTTCATAAAATTCTTTCCATGTTTTTCTGAAATTAAACTGCATCTCATTTCTGATAGCATAATAATATTCTATTACATTCATAGACTACAACTGTATGTATCTTATGTATTGTTATTTGTGTACATATCTTATCTAGGAGAATGTAAGGTCCTTCAGGACAGAGACTATTTGTACTTCTTTGTATTCTCTGTATTCAGCATGGTGCCTGACACATAGTTAGCACTTAATAAATACGTCTTATTTAATTCTATGGTGGTTTGAATGTATGAAAAATAATTAAGCATATCTGTGTCAGGCTTTGTGCTAAGTTCTGTTTTTTTTTTTAAAGGATGTTTTTAAAAGTCCTTGCTTTTCAGTGGTTTGCATTTTTTTTTTTTTTGAGGAAAACAACACATATTGGGGAGTGAAGGTTAGGCAGGAGTGTTTTATTGCAAGAAGTTTTAAGGGGGATCAAATGCATATATTTGATGAAATGGTTGAATGTGGTGAGTATGAAACATGGTCAGATCCCTAGGGTTAACCAGTAGCTATAAAAATCTAAGTGTTCTAGTTTGCACACAGGCACCAATCAGCTGAATTAGATCCTAGAGAGGGAGCTCCAAAGATGAGTATATTGAAGTCTCAAGGATCAAGGTACTGGAGGACTTCAGTATGGAATTCCAAATTAATCTAGGTTTGATATTGAAGGGTCTGGTCCAGATTGAGGAAAGAGTAAAGAAGTAATTGAAACCAAGTGCATATGATGAATTTTAGAGAAAGTGATATTAAAATCTTTTTTAAATTACAGGAAACAATTAAGAAAAAAAGTTTCCTTCAAAAATAAGTCAAATCTTTTGCAGTTGTGGTTTGAAAAGTTTTCTTTTCACCCTGAAAATAAACATATCTTTCAACATAGTTGTTCAACATAGCTGTGGCATTTTTTCCCAAAGAAAATTGGTTTTCCCAGCCTCTCCCCATTGTTAGTTAAATTCTTACATATCTTTTTTAAAGTAATATTTTATTTTTTCCAATGACATGTAAAATTTTTTCAACATTCATTTTTAAATAAGATTTTGAGTTTCAATTTTTTTCTCCCTCCTTTCCTTCTCCTTCCTCAAGAGAGCAAACCATTTGATATGGGTTATACATTTTGTATTCATGTAAAATGTATTTTCCCATCAGTTATCTTATGTATGTTTTAAAATGCATTTCAGATACCATCTTCTCCATTAAGACTTCATCTGTCTTTTTGGATGGTAATGGCAACCCCCTCACTCCCAGATTTTAGATAATATCTGATTTTGCCTTTCTCTAATACCCTTATCAGCTATTTTGTTCTGTGGTTATTGGTGTACCATATTTCTACACTAGACTACAAATTCCACAAACTGTTCCAGGAACTGTCTTTTCTAAACTTTATATATTGTCTACTGTATACCATAATGTTCTGCTTAATAAATATTTTTTAAATGAATGGATGAATGAATAAATGAAATAGACTCAATTAACAATGTGATCACATATATGAATGAAAATGTTTTTCAGACATAGTTGTACAAGAGCAAAATTGTTTTCTTTACTTTTTTTTCATGAATTCTTCCAGTAAGTTACTTTTTCCTTTACCCTCTAGATATCAACAAAAGCACCCTTTGGGCTAATTTGGTCTCCAAATACTCCTCTGATGTGTAGACTTTACAGAATCATCATGAAATGATAGAGAGAAATTGGTGACAAATTCATTTTTCCATTTAAATATTTCATTTAAAGATGTTATGTTAATGGAATTTTCACCCAAACTATGTTACATGCTATCTAGAGTTATAGACTGATTTGAAGGCAAAAGAAAAAGTTGAATTTAAAATTTTGGTCATTTTGAAAATAATAACTGATGGCTCAATTAAATTGAGCTATCCTCTTTTCAGCTCCCTATTCCCACTCTAGTTCAATAATCATTTATTATGAGCTAACTTTAATACTTTAAAAACTTTTGGTTTTGAATTTACATTGTTACTTTTGTTTACATTTTTCTTATTCATCTAATTGTTTAAATGTTTCAATGAGCTAAGTGTTGTGTCTAAGACCACATTTGAACTCAAGTCTTCCTAATTTCAGGACTGGCACTCTATCTACTCACTGCGCCACCTCACTGCAAATGATTCTTATTTTATGAAGAAGCATGAGAGAGTTGCTGAGAATAAGCTTAAATTGGTATTCTTCTAGAATTGATGGTGGTACTATTTCCAGAATTGAGGAAGTCAGACATTGTGGTGATGGTTAAAGGTGACTTTGGCTATGAATTTTCAAAGATGATACATTATAATTATTTATATCTTTGTTTTGTTAACTGTTTCATTGGCAAGAAGTTAAATCGATAGTAATTTTGATGTTTTTTAAATTTAAAAGATTAGAAGAGTGAAAGCTATTGTGAAAAAGATTTATCCAGGTTATTTAGTAAATAATACTTATTAAACTGCAGTGGAAGCTCAGAGCCAATTAATGAGATAGTTGTTATTTTAATAATTTTTGAAGAATATCAAGCATCTGTTAATTGCCTTAAAATTTGGGATTAAAATGAATAAGAAAAATGAGATAGTAGCATGTAGAGAAAGGGGTGATCACCTACCTACAATGTGTATGAAGAGCATTGACCATAAAACACTGCTAAAACAAAATTTTTCCTCAACAAAATTTTTTCCCCCAACATTCTAGGTGAAAATTTATTCTTCTTTTTCTTGTTCACTGATTTCCACTGTTGAATTCTTTACTCTCTTATCCTATGTCCTGTTAATCAATCTAGTGCTATCCCTGGATTGTTCTCTCCAACCATACCCTCTATCCATGCTCATGTACTACTTCCTGGGTCCAATGTAAATCTATATTACCTAAGTGCAACTAAATCTTCACTGCAGTGAAACAAACTTACTCCTCTTTAATTCTTATTTTCACTTCTTACAATGCTTTTTTAAACATTGTTTCCTTCTTTCTTTCTGTACAATGCCATTCAGCTTGAAATACTCAGTATTTTGCTGAGAAAATGGAGATCATTTGGTATGTACTTCTCATCATTTTGTCTACATTTTATAATCTTTTAACAGTATCTCCTTCATTTTCTCCTCCTTTGCTCCAGTCTTTGATGAAGAGCTATCCTTCTCCTTATATCTCTACACATATTTTTGATCTTCTTATTCTCTATCTCAGTAAATTGCTCCTCAAAATTTTCCCTTTCTCACTAATCTTCAGTCTCTGCTTTCTCTCTTACCTACAAATAGTCTTCATGGTGTAAAACAGGCAGATTGGAATCTACCCTGTGGGGTAAACACTGAACTGACCTTTTTACTTCTGGCTAGCCATGGGTGCTAGCTTGTTATTAAGGGCAAGTATTACAATGAAACTACTGCTGGCTGGGCTCAAAGGTATTGCTTACCCTATTTCTTTTCCACTAAGTGCCTCTCAGTTCTGGATTCATATATACATAGACTAGGCTTAGTCCTCTTGGGACTTGATACTTAAAAGGTTCAAACTCTTTTCCTCTGTACCTGTGTCTTCTCTCACCCTACTTTGGAGCCCTAGGGAGAATCTCAAGAAATTGAAATTTGACTCATGTCTAGAGTCTCCTTAAAAAGGATGCAATATACAGTGTAAATCAGATAATGGACAGTAATTTATATTCTTCACACAAAAGATATGCTTTTTCAAGAGATTCAAAAGAACTCATTAACAAAGACTTAAATATGCAGGAGTAAGAAATTATGTACTGTTAGAATCCAGGAATTTAATACTGAAACATTTTTTAAAAAATCTAACTTCATGTGTGATTGCTGATTTGGCCTTTTACCTTCTCCTTGTCTATGGACTATGCAAACACTTTCCTTCATGGTTAGTTCTTTTGGTAAGCCAGGTTGGGGGGGGTTAGGCTTATTATTATTATTTTTACCAGTGATATTTTTTTTCCCCAAGAAGAACTGAAGTTATTCCTGAAGATTCCTCTCAAGGAACTGACTGATAGTCCAAGGGATCCCCCAAATTTTAATTCATAAAGTTGTTTCCAAGGCTGGTAGCATACATCTCAAGATCAGTATTTAGTCATCTATACTTGGGAAAGAAATAAAGCGGAAGAAGCAGTCTGAGACCAGGCTTAACCTTCCTTAGGCATGATGTGGGCTCTCTTCCATGTACTCATAGCTACCACAATGCCTGGGTATGAAAAGGTGAGTCCTTCTTCTGCTCATCATGGGAGGAAGCTGTAAGAGACTAGATGGAATTGGCAGAGTATAGCAATTCCTGTTGAGGTCCACTTTATGAGCCATTCATTCAAGATTAGCAGGAAATCCTCTTGATGTAGACATTCTTTGTCCCTATTAAGGGACCAAGGAAGAAATTAGAGGGTTGTTTCATTATCTCCTAGCTCCCATTTTTTTTTCAGGACTGAGCCTCATATTGGTGGCCAGAAGTACACAAGAAATTAAACTCATTCTCCATGGGATATCCCCCACAGGCCCAACGTTTGATATACTTTACCCTATCATCCCTTCAGGTTTAGCATCATATACCTCTCTTCTCTGATAACCAGACTCCCAGAAAAAAAGTTATTGTCCTTGCCTCTACTTCCTCTACCTTTAATCTCTTTTCAATCCCTTGTAATCTGGCTTATGATTTTATCATTCAAACGAAACTGCTCTTTCCAAATTGGGCAATGAACTTCTCATTGCTAACTTTGATGTCCTTTTTTCAGTTTATATCATTCTTGACTTTTGTAACATTTGATGCAACTGAATACTCTCTCCTCTTGAATCTCTCTACTACCTGGATTTTCATGAGTACTCTTTTCCCTCTTTCTTCCTCTCTCTCTCTCTCTCTCTCTCTCTCTCTCTCTCTCTCTCTCTCTCTCTCTCTCTCTCTCTCTCTCTCCCTCCCCCTCTTTCCTCTCTTTTTCTCTCCCTCCTTTCCTCTTTCTCCCTATATCCCTCCTTCTTTTCCTCCTTCTTCCCCCCTCTCTCCCTCTGTCTCTTTCTCTCCTTCCCTCCCTCCATTCTCTTTCTCCCCCTCTCTCTTTTCTCCTATCTCATCATACTTCAGTATCCTTTGCTGTGTATTCACTCACATCCTATTCACTGACTGTGTGTACTCCCATTTTAGAAACTCTTCTTTATGCTCTTTTAGTGGCTACATCAGCTTTCATGGGTATAATTATCATTTCTCTGCAGCTGCCTCACAAGAGCTATGTATTCCCTGGCCTCTTTCTTGAGCTCCAGTCTTGTTTTATCGATTGCCTATTAGACATTTCAAGTACCATATTCAATAGACATCTCAGACTCAACATGTTTGAAACAAAACTCCTTATCTTTCCCCCTAAAATAACCCTTCTTTTGAATTTTCCTCTTTTCATTTAGTGTAACATAATTGTTTTAATGAGCCAGATTTGCATCTTTGGAAAAGATCTTTTTCTTGACTCCTCACTCAACCTCACCAACATATTGAATCAGTTACCAAAGAACAAAGCTGGAGATAATCATGAAACCATGTCCTTTCCTGGACCATCTCCTTTGTTGGATCTTCATCGACATTATACTCCCTAACTATGAATGTCTCACAGGACACTTTCAGTTTCTCTTTTCTTCTCTATCTATTTCACTATTAATTCCTATGAATTGAATTAATTTTTTCAATGCTAATGATTCTTTTTTTAAAATTAATTTTATAATTATAACATTTTTTGACAGTACATATGCATAGGTACTTTTTTTTTTTTTTTTTTACAACATTATCCCTTATACTCCCTTCTGTTCCGAATTTTTCCCCTCCTTCCCTCCGCCCCCTCCCCTAGATGGCAGGCATTCCAATACATATTTAATATGTATAATAATAATAATAATTAAATATCTTATAGTATATCCTAGATACAATATATATGTGCAGAACCAAATTTTGTTGTTGTTGTTGTTGCAAAGGAAGAATTGTATTTGGAAGGTAAAAATAATCTGGGAAGAAAAACAAAAAAATGCTCACAATTTACACTCATTTCTCAGTGTTCCTTTTCTGGGTGTAGCTGATTCTGTCCACCATTGTTCAATTGGAATTGGATTAGCTCTTCTCTATGTTGAAGATATCCACTTCCATCAGAATACATCCTCATTCAGTATCGTTGTTGAAGTGTATAATGATCCCCTAGTTCTGCTCATTTCACTCAGCATCGGTTCATGTAGGTCTCTCCAAGCCTCTCTGTATTCCTCTTGCTGGTCATTTCTTACAGAACAATAATATTCCATAACATTCATATACCATAATTTACCCAACCATTCTCCAATTGATGGGCATCCATTCATTTTCCAGTTTCTAGCCACTACAAAAAGGGCTGCCACAAACATTTTGGCACGTAGAGGTCCCTTTCCCTTCTTTAGTATTTCCTTGGGATATAAGCCCAGTAGTAGTAATGCTGGGTCAAAGGGTATGCACAGTTTGATAACTTTTTGGGCATAATTCCAGATTGCTCTCCAGAATGGTTGGATTCTTTCACAACTCCACCAACAATGCATCAGTGTCCCAGTTCTCCCATATCCCCTCCAACATTCATCATTATTTGTTCCTGTCATCTTAGCCAATCTGACAGGTGTGTAATGATATCTCAGAGTTGTCTTAATTTGCATTTCTCTGATCAATAGTGATTTGGAACAGTCTTTCATATGAGTGGAAATAGTTTTAATTTCATCATCTGAAAATTGTTCATATCCTTTGACCATTTATCAATTGGAGATATGCTAATGATTCTAAAAACTCCTTATCCAGTCCTAATCTTTCTGCTGACCTTCACTCTCACATCTACCGCTATTTATTGAGTATCTTAAAATAGACATTGCATAAATATCTTAAATCCAACATGTCCCAAACTGAACTCATCTTTCCCCTTGCCTCTTCCAAATATTCCCATTTTCCTAACTTTCCTATTACTGAGGGTACCATTATCACTCCAATCACGTAGGCTTACAACCTAGGCTCCATGTTTTACTCTTCATTCTCTCTCAATCACACTAATATATTGCCAAGGCCTATTGATCCTGCCTTCATAACATCTATTGCATTTATCCCATTCTTTCCCCTGACAGGGTGGTCCCTGATACAAAGGTCTTCATCATCCCACACCTGTACTATTGCAATAGCCTGCTGGTTGGTTTCCCCTCCACAAATATTTTTTCACTTCTGTCCACCCTCCGTTCAGCTGTCAAACAATCTTTCTAAAGCATAGAGCTTCCCCCTTTATAATCCTCCTCAATAAACTCCATTGGTTCCCTATTTCTTCCAGAATTAAATATAGAATCCTCTGGCATTCACAGTTCTTTATAACTTGACCTCTCCTTCTTTTTCCAGTTGTCTCTATGATCTGATGAGATAAGACCTCTTTTCTGTTCTTTAAACAAGATAATCTATTTCCTAACTTTGAGCATTTTCTCTGATTGTCTTCAATGTCTGGAATGTTCCTCCTCATTTCTACCTCTTGACTTTTTTGAAATATCAGCTAAAATCTCACTTTCTACAAGAAGCCTTTCCTGATCTTCCTTAATTCTTATTATCTTCCCACTGTTGATTATTTCATATTTATCTTACAAAAAAAATAATAAGACAGTTCTTATTATCGGGGAAACACGGTAGATTGTACATTTGTTGTTGTCCAGTCATGTCTAATTCTATGTGACCCTATTTGGGGTTTTCTTGGCAGATAATCTGGAGTGGTTTGCCATTTCCTTTTCTAACTCATTTTACAAATGAGGAAAATAAGGCAAATATGATTAAGCTTGCCCAAGATTATATAGCTAATAAGTATCTGAGGCCAGATTTGAATTTAGGAAGATAGGTCTTCCTAATTCCAAGCCCAGTGCTCTATACACTGTGCCATTCAGCTATTTGCCAGTTGTTTCCCCATTAGACTATGAGTTTCTTTGAGGGCAGAAACTGTATTTTAACTTTCTTTGTATCCGCACTACTTAAAACAGGGTCTGGAACATAATAGGTATTTAACACATAGTTACTGACTGAGTGATTTTATCTTTACAACCTCTCACATCCATTCCCTTCTGCACTCCAGTTTAAGTACTTATCACCCTTTGCTGGACTGTCATTGAAATGGACTCTTAATTGATTTTCCAGCCTCCTGTCTCTCCCCTATTTTAATGTATCCTCTCCACAGCTGACAAAATGATATTTCTAAAGTACAGGTTTGACTGTATCAACTCTCTGCTCAATACACTCCAAAGGCCTTCTATTATCTCTACAACAATAACAAAAACTCCTTTGACATTTAAATCCTTATGTAAGTTGGCTCCAGATTTCTTTCCCAGGTTTGTTATGTTACTACCCTTCATACAGTGTTTAGTCAAACTAATATTCTTTCTTTTTCTCACAAACAAAAATCATCTCCATGTTTTTGCATAGTTCTCTGCCTGAAATGCATTCCCTCTTAGGAATACATAATTTTCTTCTAAACTCAGTTCAAATGTTATCTTCTACATTCAGCTTCTGTTGACCCCTCCCTGATTCCCAAATCACTTGTATATGTTTTGTATGTACTTACAATGTTTATCTCTATCTATCTATCTATCTATCTATCTATCTATCTATCTATCTGTCTGTCTGTTGGTCTATCAGTCTATCTGTCCGTCTGTTTGTCCATATCTGTCTTGTCTTGTCTATTTCTATTTCTATCTTCATCTTTATATCTGTATCTATTAGTTACTGTCCCAGCTTTTCACTTCCCTCCAACCCTTACCCTCTAAGATTGCCTCATACTTCACTGGAAAATTGAGACCATTCACTGACAGCTTTTCCTCCTTTCTTCTTCCTCATGTAACCTCTTGTAACTTTACTATTGAATTGCCCTGGCTATAATTTCACTTTGTTGTCTTCAATCTTTCCTCATTAACTGGCTCCATCTCTGTTTACAACAAACATTCTTATGTCTTCCCCCATCTTTAAAATAAACAAACCTCTCAAAACCAACCCTCTCCCACAACTCTCACTTGATGTGATCATGTCTGTAGCTGTCATCCCAGTACTCTTGAGAAATACATCAAAAATCAATGACTTCTTTTCCTCTCCTCTCACTTTCTTCTCTACCCTCTGTAGCTTGACTTTCATTCTCATCAATCAACTGAAAATGCCTTCTCCACATTATCTGTGATCTCTTAATTGACAAATCTAATGGCCTTTTCTCAATCTCGATCCTCCCTCATTTCTATAAAACCTTTGACATTATCAGTTACATTCTTTTGAATACTTTCTCTTTTCAAGGTTTTTGTAACACTGCTTCCTCCTGGTTTTTCTCCTACATCCCTAACTCTGCCTTCTCAGACTCTTTTCTGAATTTTCATTTAGATCATATTCAATAAAGTAAGTGTTTCTCAAGGCTCCGCCCTCTGCCCTCTTTTATTTATTTTAAACTTAAATAGAAAATAAGAAAAGAAAAAAAAAACATTGCCATGTGCACCACAGAATATAAGAGAGGATTCACAATATAAAGCAATAAATTTCCATTTCAAGAAAACCTATATAATAAATATCACACACTATGTTCACAGCCGCTCATCTTTTCTTTTTGCTTCCTTTTAGTTTTTTTCTTCTCTGCTGTTTACTTTTTATTTTATTTTTTTTCCTCCCTTCTTCCTCTTTCCTCCTGAAGACTATGCATGAATAAATACATACAGTTTTTGTATACATACACACAAACATATATGTACATCAATATACATACATATACAGATATCTATAATCACACATACATATATACATAAACATTCATATATATCTTTGTAAGATCCTGTTATATTTGTCTTCTATTTCTCTTAAGGTGGATGACATCTTCCTTCATAAGTTTTAAGTCTGTGTATTTCTTGAACTCTACCAACCTATAGTTGCAATATTTCAACCTTATCCTGTCGAGTTATTTTAAATAGTCTAAAACAATATTGATTAATATAGCTGACATAGCATGTAGTTTTCCTATTTTTCTCTTTTTGCCCTCTTCTCTTTTGGACTATATGATCTTATTTGGTATTCTTACCAAATAGCATATGTTCAATTATCTCATGCCATTGATTTCCAGGTCTATCTCTCTAGCCCTAGTCTCTCTGCTGAGCTACACTTATATAGCTTGAAATATTTCTGGACAGCTCAAACAACATTGGCATTTTAAAACTCAATATGCCCCAATAAAACTCAGCAAAATCATCATTTTTGTCAAACTCTCATATTGTTGGAACTTTTCTAATACTGTCTTCCGAGTCACCAAGTCCCATAATGTTGATATTCTTCTCCACTCTTAACTCCCATTCATCTCACATGTCCATTCTCTTGTCCAATCTCATCATTTCTAATTTTACAATATATCTCAACCATGACCCCAAGATTGCTGCAATAGCCTTTAACTCTTCACATTGGCTCAGTTGTCTCCATAATTGCCAAAGTGAACTTCCTAAGATAAACTTGACCAGTTATCCCCCTGCTTAGGGATTCCATTTCATCTCTTGGATCAAATATAGAGTTCTCTGCCTATCATTTAAAGCTCTTCATAAACTCCCCCCTGCCTTATCTTTGCAGTCTTCTTATACTTTATTACATTCTATGTACTTTGTACTCCAACTACACTGCCCTACTTGCCATTCTTTTATTTGCTCTGTGTGTCTTAGCTTTGGTGTCCCCATGACTGGAATGCTTTGCCCCAACCTTTTCCTCTTCATTTCCCACGCATTCTTCTGTTGTTATTTGGTTGTGTCTTGGCAAAGATACTGGAAAGTTTTGCCATTTTCTTTTCTGGCTCACTTTACAGATGAGGGAACTGAGACAGAGTGAAGTGACTTGCCCAGGGCCACCCAACTATATGTCTCCGGCCAGATTTGAGCTCTGGTCTTTCTGAATCCAGGGCAGGCACTCTATCCACTGTACCACCTAGCTTCCTTCTAGAAAGAGCACAGATCCTATCTTTTGCAGGAGGATTTTCCTGGTCCCCCAGCTGTATTATCTCATTTCAGATTATTTCCATCTACTCTGCATATTTATTTTGTGTGTGCCTAGATATTATATATGTTATTTCCCTTATCAGAATCTACATCCTTAGGAGGAAGGACTGCCTTTTGCCTTTCTTGGTATCCCTAGTACACTAGTGATCTTCTTTTATTATGCCTTCCTTCTCTTATTCTTTGGATGTCTTCAATTAAGGTGGAAATATTTAGTATTTTATTTTATGCTAAACAAAAAGGCCTATCATTTTTATCATGAGTTGGTTCAGTTCCTTCTTCTATGAAGTCCTTTGAGGTCTCAATGGAGTCCTAAATAAAACAGGTAAATAGGAAGAGAAATGAGTAAAAAAAAAAAAAAAGAAAGAAAGGAGATTTTGAATTCCCTATTTCATGTATGCCTAATGATACTGAATGTTTTTTATACTTCTTGGGGATAAAAGTAGTCAAAGTTTTCAGGAACATTCAACTTTCAACAAACACTTTTCTCTCAAGTGGAATAATTCAACATGGAACAAAACCCAGGTTTATTAGTTCAGTGTCTTTTCACTTCCACTTTATGTCAGATTAGGTCTGGTTGGCTCTGATGATACTGTCTTGAACCAATGTGGGAACTGTCCAGTTTGGATCAGAGGAGTGGTTTGAACACATTTTCTCTGGAGCCAGAACAAGTTGGATTTTCCAAACCTTCCCTGGTCCATGGAAAAGCAGTGTTTGCCTATGGTTGCAACCATTCCAAGCCATCCCATTGCTGGATTGCTTCTAAGATGGAGTCCAGTGCTTCAGTGAAGGAAGTAGCAGTCTCTGGCTTAAACCAGAAAGTTCCATCTCCCAAAACCATCTAGCTTCTACAGGCCCTGGAAACAAAACCAATCTCTTGAGATAAATCAGCTGTCTACTAAGCAGTGTGATCCCTTAAAAGTGATATTTCCGTCACCTTTTTTCCAGGAAAAAATTATTTGTCATTAATTATACATGTATTTTCTTGATTTTTATTAATTAGGGTCCTTATTTGCTTATGTAGCAACATGTAGTTGCATGTATTAACCAACTTTCCACATTTAGTTGCTTCTTGACTTGTTCCCATATTAAAATTTATCATTTTGCCTGAACTATAAAGTAATATTGGGATATGTTTGTATATTTCCTCATTAATTAGTAGCTTTTCAATGTCTTTCAATTTCTCTTTGAGGAAGCTAGGTGGTGGAATGGATGGAGTGTTGGGACTAGAGTCAAGAGGACCTGAATTAAAATCTGGACTCAAACATTTATTAGCCTTGTCTGTTTCCTCACATGTAAATAGGAAATAATTATAGCACCCACTTTCTTAGGCTATAAGAAGACAAAATGAGATAATATTTGAAAAGAGTTTCACAAATCTAATGTATCATATAAATATTAGCTATAACAATTTTTAATCAATTAAGCTCAGAGTCCAATATAATAAATATTATTTATTCCAACAACTAGAGAAACTCCCTTTTTAAAAAATAGCTAGTCATATCTCTATTAAATCCCTTATTAATCTCCTAGGATTAAATAAATATTTAAGTCTAATGAATGTATAATGTATGCACAATGAAATCAATAATTAAGCAAAGATAAAGAAATTTTTACAATATTTTAGGTAGGAGAAAACACTATCAGTCATTTCAAATGATCATATTAATAACAGAAGACTTCACTTGTAAGAAAATTTGGTTTTATTGTTCAGTTAGCTCAAGCTATAGAATAATAAATAAATAATAAATAATTCTGATTTATCCTCTTCACAAGATAAAAATGAAAGAAGTTCTATTGAGAAAGAAGGTGTCTATCTTCTTTCTCTATTTTCACCTTCTCTTCAACCATCCAATTATTGTATTCAATCTTACTAGTTTTCTACGATCCTACTCCATGTAACTTTATTTTTATATTTTTCCAGAAAACTAATTGACAGTTCTCACAAGAAAGTTGTTTCTCTTCACCTTTCTTTCTGTTCCACAATTTATCTCATAGATTAAAGAAAAAAATAGACAGTACCAGAATCAACTAGAAGAAGCACCTCATAGACAGACAATTAGAACTCTTAACTGTTGGCTTCCATGTTCTGAGAAAAGAGATAGTTACTGTTTCTACAAATTTTTAGGATAGATTTTTGAAACAGGTGTTTCATTTGCAAAGCTCAAATAACCAGCTGATTCATGCAGATAAGGGCTTCATAGTACAGACAGACTATATATTCAGCAAGAATGCCACTTAATCCAAACACCTTCCAGACAAAGCTTTTCTGCCATTCTTGAAGGAAGATAAGGAACAAAATGAGTATGTTTGAGTGGTTTCAAAATAATTGGAAGCCGACACGTTGCATGCTAAGGAATGTGCAAAACCTTTGCCAGCCAATATATTTGATAGATGATAAATGTATTTGTAAAATAAATCTACACTTGGGCAAGCACCCATAACCAACAGCTGCAAGGCTTAAATGAAATATCCTGCAAAAATATCTTTCACAAACACAAAAACATAAATATAAGTGCCATGGTTGTTTTAAATGGATCCCTTCACCATTAAAAGGTACTTTCTAGAGTTAAAAAGTCTTCATGAGAGTTTTATTGCTGTAAAAATGACTTTATGCTATTTATATACTTGTTGGAGGGTAAGGCTTCTTTCCTCTCTAACACTTTACAGAGCTGGGAAATATAATGAAGTTGAGAGGGTGGAGATGAATGGTTTATTTTGCATTATGATGGAACAAGCTTGAAGACTTACTGCTGAAACAGCTGCATCATAAATAATCCATGTAGAATTAATGCAAATTTATCTTGGACAGGATATTTCACTGAATCGTTGGTCACAGTGAACTACTCTGTATAAATGTTTAAAGATAAACAAAATAATTGGCTCAAACTTTTTATTGAAAAATCTAAACCATAAACTTAGATCTGAGGTTTAATGCTGATGTGGTAGCTTTTTATGAATATCTTCTATTGAAAAGAAGACATTGCCATGTGGTATATGGCATAAGCATCGAATACTTGAAGACCACAAAAAGAACTTTGGGTGAAAGTTTTTCATTTTTAAAATGTGGTTTATGTAACATGTTTGTTGTTGAGCATGAGCTAGTCATTTTATTGCCAATTCTTGGTATTAGGAAGTAGTTATAAAAAAGTAAGTTTGAATCAGCTGAAAAAACACTTATCAAGATTATTGCTTTTCAATGTACAGTCTGCAGACCACCAGCAGTCTCTAAAGACTACTTGGTGGTCCACTTTGCCATCTCCCAGTAGATATAGGAATTTTGTCAAGAGTAGGGAAAAGTACAAATGGTCAAAGTAGAAATGTGGGGCAATTTATCCTTAAATTGATGAAAAATGTAACAACAAAGTCACTGAGCCCAAGGGAACCTGGATACATGCCTTCTCCCACTTGGAGGGGTCAAGATCTTTTCTCACTCTGAATTTTTACATCCCCACTTTGAAACTCAGGGGAATATCTTTCAAAACTTAAATATAGCTTATGTTCAGCTCCCCCCCACCAGTGTAATAGCATGGTACTCAATGTATAATATAGATCAGGGATAATGGCTATTTATTTTCCCTGACACAAAACAAATGCTTAAAATTCAAAAGGTTCATAAGCATTCATTGTCAAAGACCTGTAGTTGGATATAATTATCTGTAACTCCTATTATAGTATTCTAGGAGAATGATACTTAAGTTTAGTTTAGTGGATAGTTTAGTGGGTATGTTGAATAAATATTTCACTTTCACTTTGATTTGGTACTATCTGAACAACTGCATTAAAGTTCTCATCTTCCTTCTGGAAGCATTTCTTTTTTGAGAAGCATTATAGTTATTGCAAGGAGCATTTCCTAAAAGCAAGTGCACCAATTGAAGGATCTAGGTCTTATGGATCACTCAAACTCATTATGCTTTCAGGTAGGAAATGTCAGGATTATTATTCAGTCAACTATGTTCAGAGAAAAAAAACACAAAACAGAAGTAGCCAAGGGGTTGGGGCCCAGACTTTAGTTTCCATGTGGCTAGGGAAAGCAGTGTTCATCTGTTCCCACATAGAGAAAATTCTATGCCAAATGATCTAGATAGAAGTAGAGAGAGAAAAATAGTGGTTTGTTTCTTTTTTAAAAATTTATTGTGTGGGCAATTTATCTGGCTCAGTGGTCCATAAGAGTAGCATTTAATATTCTCATTGTCTGATGAATTCCATAATAGATGTGTTAAACACGTTTCTAGAAGCCCCTCTTAGGTAGCAGAAGTTTTTTTTTTTTTTCTGTCCATTATCTTCTAGGAAAGATGATTTTTTAAGAGCTTGAGAGCCCTGGGGTAGAACTATAGGAACCAATGGCTTTTTCTTCAACCCTGGAAAGACTTGGAATCTTGAACCTATTCAACACCTATTGAACCTATTGAACACCTCAGGAATAATTGACTAATGAAGGCTTGGAGAGTGGAGTTAGGAGGGAGACATAGGTCCTCTTTATCATGCACAAGAGCTAAGAATAGGAGGAAAATATTAGAAAACAGCAGTGAGGAAGTTCCTATTTCTTTTACATCTATGAGACTCAAATTAGTAGTGCTTTAGGAACCAGGGAAGGAATATTAAGTGGCAGTGGATCTATATTTTAATCTTTATAGAGTAATAGGCATTTAAAACTGAGAATATTCTCTTTTAAAATATTTTATTATAATGAAAATGGTCTTATACTATAGAATTTGATGTATTCTAACTTAAAAGTTAAATTAAAATTAACCTTAACCCCAAAGTTTTTAATAAAGTGTATGCTTTACTTAAAACATTTTCTGTTCTTCCTATTCTATTTCTGATCAATATAATTTATCAATTACTCAAGCAACAGTATTGTCCAAGAAGAAAACTAACATGCTGGATCACATCCACAGGAAAATGACCAGGATGTAGAGGGCAATAGTTTTGATTAGGACTGACTCAAAAACCAAATAGGGCAAGCTTGAGTTTGGAATAACGTGAAACGTGTAGACCATTTAATATTTTACAGAAAAGAAGCACTATCATCAATAAAATGGAGAGGATATTCAGCAAGCACACAATATTGATTAACTTGGGCACAGATTCTCTTACTGTATTTGCTATGGTAGTATCTCAGGAAGAAGTAGATTTCAAATTTGAGGATCACCTGAGTTATTGTTGAAGGGGCTTTTGTACTTAGTTGAAAAGACAACTACAAAAACTATCTGCATCTTAGTGTCTCTCCCCCCCCCCCCCAGCTTCCATTAATTCTCAAAGTTAATTTATTACCTTTTAGGGAAAAATTACTTTTGTCTATGTGGGGTGGATGGTAGTCCTTGGTGGCAAGATCCTAAGGTCTTCCAGAGGACCTTCTACTATGTACATGGATTTAGGTCCAACTCCTGACAATCCCAAACTCTAGGATATGGGAAGTCTGGCATAGTCATCAATGGAGAAAAAGTGTTAATTCAGAAAAAATGAAAATAAAAAAACAGAAAGACAGAATAAAAGACAACAAGCAATGTTAAGCCTCCTGGAGAAATGACTGAGCGTAAAGCCCAGAAACAACAGGTTTTACTTCTCTGTATCAGAAAGACTGAACCCCAGATCTTAATTATCTGGTCCATGTGGTAGATAATAAATATTTGCAGATCCTAGTAGGTTTCCTTATACAAAATGATGATGATGAACTCCAGTTTCACAAATCCAGCTAACTACCTATGTTCTCAAAAGAGATGTACCAGGAATGGTAGAAGCCAGCTCTGGTAATTCAGGCCTGAAGCAGGTGAGATTATGATCCCAATCTATCAAAACAGCCTCAGGGGAACTCCTTGGTCACTGCTGAGGAAGACAGAGCAGCATACCTTGGAGCACTTGAAACCATAATAGGAACATGGGCCAATTCAACAAGTGCATACACATGCTGGGGAGGCCTGATCTAAACTAATCTAAAACATTTGATCACAAAGGACAAAAATAAATCAGTGGGGGATAATGCAGAGAGGAAGAGACAGAGCAAGGGTGAAGCTCACATCTACATTGGCCAATGGGAGAAAAAGGATTGTGATCCTAGAGGCACACATGGGCCCTGTATACTGCAATGTCAGCAAGAGTTGCATCTGAGCTATAGAATATTTGTGATAGAGCAGAGATATCTCCACTCCATGTAAGAATATAGAAAGAGAAAGAAATTGATTCTTGAATGAAATTTCAATTTGGAAACTAAGACAAGATGTGAGCAAAAAGAAGAAAATATCAAAAAATTCCAAATTATGTCTTAGGAGAAATCCAAGAGGTTAATCCAGAGGAATAAAATAAGTCAATAAACAATACAAATTGAGCCTCAGACAAAAGAATATCTTGGTGATGAGGATTCCAAGAAGGGCTATAAGAAATGAACCAACAGATAAAAATAAAAGTATAGTTTGAGAAAAAATTAGAAGAGAAAAAATAGCTTAGAGCAAAAAGTAAAAAATTTCACCTAAGTAGCTGACTTCCTGAGAAGTGGAGAAATGAAAGCTTAGTCATTCCAAGAGACATCAAGAAATACCAGAACAAAGTCAAAAGAAAAACAATAGCATGGCAAGGTATTAACTACTAAAAACAAGTAACCTGGGAAGCAGCTTGAGAAATAATTTCAGAATGATCTGACTCTGAAAAACATGATCAAATAAAAATATCATATTTGAAGAAATATTTAACAAAAGTTACTCAGATCTATTAGAACCAGAGGGCAAAGCAAAAACAGAATTAATCATCTTGAAAGAAATTAGTGAAACCCCCATGAATGTTATGGCCAAAATCCAGAGTTTCCTTATCAAAAAACCCTCCATTGATACAAGCAGTTAAAAAGAGAGTTGAGGAGTGATAGTCAGGATTTCACAAGATTATGATCCAACTATAGTGAAGAGAAAGATTTGGAATGTTATTTACTATAAAAAGAAAGATAAAGGCTTATATTAAAAATAATTTACCCAGAAAAACTGAACATAATCCTATAGGGATTAAGTTGATCTTTACTTAATAGAGACTGAAGCATTTATAATAAAAATGCTAGAGCTGGATTTAAAAAAAAGACTAGAGCTATGACAAGACTCAAGAAAATCATAGTAAAGTAAATACATTTGAGCATCTTGAAAAATGGATAAATAATAAATTTAACTTGCCAATAAGTAGGAAGAGATAATCTCTTCAGAATTCCACTGTCTGTAGATGTCACAGAAATAGCTAAGAAAAATACTTCCTGGGTGTCATTTTATTCTCTTATTGGTTTTAAAAAGAAAAGAAAAGGGAGGGAAAATAGAATACACTAGGAAAGAAAATGAAGAAAGAAGGGCATTATTATTTCTTATAATTAATGCATAAGAGAAGAAAAGCACACAAACATGGAAGGAGTGAGTTGAATAAGCACCTTATGGAACTCACTTTTATGTGAATTGGATTAAGGAGAATGGAGCACATATACACACAAGAAGTTTAGCGTAGAAACTTTTGCACCTGCTGTTCTATCTGTTTTCAACTTAATAAAGCAAGATGTCATCTTCACTGATAAATTTATTCCTTCTAATCTCATTACCATAATGTTACCTCAATTTTTGATGAACATCTCCCTCTGTTTCCTCCCTTCTGATTGGAGGGCGGGAAAGTGGAGTAACAAACTCCTCCAGATGCCTTCCTTTATAGAGGACAGAAACTAGACTTCTATTTTACTCCACTTTGCATCTGCTGCTTGCCTGGTTTCAACTCCAGGGAATAACATGCATCCTAGTGTGTTTGCCCACACTCTGCTTTCGTGTGTGTGTGTGTGTGTGTGTATATATAAAGCTTCTTGAGGGCAAGGGCTAGTTTAACCACAGTCTGGCACATAATAGCCCTTAAAAATGTTTATTGGACTGGAAAATGAAAACAAATGGGAAAGGTATAGAGCAAGAAGGAGGTTTAAGACGGAAGGTAGAGTTGGGATCACGCAAAACAACTTGAACTATGTAGAGTTGTTCGTTGAACACTATTGCTGTAACTGTGTACAGTATTGTCCTGGTTCTGCTCATGTCACTTTGCTTCAGTTCAATTAAGTCTTTCCAACCTCAGGAGATACATCATTTTGGGGAGATTAAAAAGAGAAAAAGAAAATATAAGATCCCATGATTTTAATTTGGACTAGATAGAGGAGTGAGGTCAGATCTGTTTAATTATAGTTACTCATGCTGACATTTTCCTCCTTCTCCTCTTCCTCTTCCTCCTTTTTGTTCTCCTCTTCCTCTTTTTCCTCTTTCTCCTCATCTTCCTCTTCTTCCTTCTCTTCCTCTTTCTCACTTACTCCTTTGTAAGATGGGATGTAGGAAAATAGCAGAAGTAAGACAGGATATGGTGGAGGAAATGCACAATTATAACAAGGAATGCACAACAATGCACTGCTGTTGTCTATCCAGACGTGTACTATTGACTCAGTACTCGAAGGCTTTGAACGTGAGGAAGTCTATTTCTTCTTGATTATGTATGACTCAGTATTGAAGACCTTGGGTGCTTTGAGGATAACAGAGTAATCCCCTCAGTGACTGCTGCACAAGAAGAGTTGCTGAAATAGTGAATCTTTTAATATTTAAAAAAAAACACAACAACTTTTTAAAAAAATGAATTCCAAATTATCTCCCTTCTTCCAGCCTGTCTACTCACTGAGAAAACAAGTAATATGATATCAATTATAAATGTGAAGTCATGTAAAACATATATTCACATTAGCTATTTTGAAGAAAAAAAACAAAGAAAGTGAAAAAGAAGTGAAATACTTCAATTTGCACTTAGATTTGATCAGTTCTCTCTGTCTGGAGGTAGATAACATTTTTTCATTATAAGCCCTTCAGAAATATATTGGATCATTGTGTTGATCAGAGTAGTCTTACATTTTTTTCACAATTGATCATTTTTTTTTTACACAATATTGCTATTATTGAGTACAATGATCTGGTGTTGATCATTTCATTCTGCGTCAATCCATTTAAGTCTTTCCAGATTTTTTTCCGAGACCATTTACTTCATCATTTCTTATAGCACAATGATACTTCATCACTATCATATCCACAGCTTGTTCAGCCAATCCCCAATTAATGGACATCTCCTCAATTTCCAATTCTTGACTATTGCAAAAAAGGTAGCTATAAATATTTTTGTATAGACCTTTTACTTTGATCTCTTTGGGATACAGATTTAATAGTGGTTTTTTTGTTTGTTTTTGTTTTTTGGCTCAAGGGGCACAGTTTTTTAGCCCTTTGGTCATATCTCCAAATTATTATCCGGAGCAACTGAATTAGTTCATAACTCCATTAACAGACCAGTAGCATCTCAATTTTTCCATGTCAGAATTTGTAATTTTCCTTTTATGTCAGCTTGGCCAATTTTATAGATGTGAAATGGCACCTCAGAATTGTTTTAATTTGCATTTATCTAATTGATAATAATTAAACCACTTTATATGACTATAGATAGATTTGATTTTTTTCTTCTGAAAATTTCCTGTTTTTATTCTTTAACTATTGAGGAATGGCTCTTATTTTTCTAAATTTGACTCAATTCCTTATATATTTGAGAAATGAGTCCTTTATCAGAGAAACAGAGTAAAATTCACCCCCTTTCTTCCCTGGTTTGCTGTTTTACTTTTTAATTTTGACTGTAATACTTTTATTTGTACAAGACCTTTTCAATTTCTTGTAATCAAAATTATCTATTATAATTCCTGTGGTCCTTTCTATCTCTTTATTTGATGATAAAGTCTTTCCTCATTCATACCTGTGACAGATAACATTTTTCATGCTCCACCAATTTACTTATGATATCCGCACCCTTTATGTCTGTATCATACACCCCTTTTGATTTTATCTTGGTATATAGTGTGAATGCTTTATCTATACCTACTTTTGGCTAAACTATTTTTCAGTTTTCCCAGTAATTTTGGTCAAATAGTGAGTTCTTGCTCCAAAAGATCTTTGGATTCATTAAAAACTAGATTGCTGTAGTTATTTACTGTGAACTGTGTACTTAATCCATTCTACTTATCTACATTTTTTATTAAATCTTTTTATTTTCAAAACATATGCATGCATAATTTTCAACTTGCACCCTTGCCAAACCTTGTGTTGCAAATTTCCCCCATTCTTCCCATCCCTCCCCTGGATGGCAACTAATCAATATATGTTAAACATGTGTAATTCTTCTATACATATTTCCACAAATATGTTGTATTAGAGAAATGAGGTCAAAAAAGAAAAAAAATGAGAAAGTAAACAAAATGCAAGCAAACAACAACAAAAAGAGTGAAAATGTTATGTTGTGATCTACCCTCAGTTCCTGCAGTTCTCTCTCTGGTTGCAGATGGCTCTCACATCATAGGTCTATTGGAATTGGCCTCAATCACTTTATTATTGAAAAATTGATCATCATATAATCTTGCTGTTGCCATGTACAATGATCTCCTGGTTCTGTTCATTTCACTCAGTTCATGTAAGTCTCTCCAGGCCTTTCTGAAATCGTCCTGTTGATCATTTCTTACAGAACAATAGTATTCCATAGCATTCATATACCACAATTTATTCAGCCATTCTTCAACTGATGGGCATCTACTCAGTTTCCATTTCTTGCCACTACAAAAAAAGGCTGCAAACAAATGCTTTTGCACATGTGGATCCTTTCTCTTTCCTTATGATCTCTGGGATGCATGCCCAGTAGAAACACTGCTGGGTCAAAGGATATGCACAGTTCTATAACCCTTTGGGTATAGTCCAAATTGCTCTCCAGAATGGTTGGATCAATTCACAACTCCACCAACAATGTATTAAAGTCCCAGTTTTCCTAAATCCCTTTTGACATTGGTCAGTATCTTTTTCTGTTATCTTAGCTATTACAGATGTACCACTCTTTTTTAAAACCAATATCAGATTGTTTTGATGATCACCACTGTATAATGGAGTTTGAAATCTAGTACTAAAAGGCTGCCTTCCTTGACATTTTTTCATTGATTCCCTTGATATTCTCAACCTTTTCTTCTTCCAGATGAATTTTGTTATTTGTTTCTAGCTCTATAAAATAATTCTTTAGTAGTTTGATTAGTATGGAATTAAACAAGTAAATTAATTTGAGTAAAATTGTAATTGACTTATCCATGAACAATCAATATTTTCCAATAGTTTAGACCTGCCTTTATTTGTGTGAAAAAATGTTTTGAATTGTGTTCATATAGTCTCTGGGTTTGTTTTAGCAGGAAAGAGTAAAACTTTAAAAGTGAATTATTATAGAAAAAAATACTCTAAGGCCCTTTCAACTTCCAAAAGAGGTGTTGAAACTATCCATGTGACTTCATTGGTTCAGAGTATTAAAAGGTAGGGCCATTTGCATAGCTTCGAGGTGACTTTAGTACAAAATCCAGGGTTCTTTCCTTAGATTTCCAACTGTAGATCTTCACAGGCAACAAAAAGACAGAAAAGCTACTCTCAACTGAATAAGAGTGGTATACTTCTTATGTATCCTTTCCCCACTCTACACAACTGTACTCTGCTATGTAAACTTTGCTAAGTAAACATCTTTTTAAAAATTCTAAGATATTTCATGAGTTTCTTATTTTGTTTCAGTCTTGAATCTGAGATGTTAAATAAGTCTGAGTCAGGCCTGGACTATAACATCTACCTTTCTTTCTTTTTCTTTCTTTCTTTCTTTCTTTCTTTCTTTCTTTCTTTCTTTCTTTCTTTCTTTCTTTCTTTCTTTCTTTCTTTCTTTCTTTCTTTCTTTCTTTCTTTCTTTCTTTCTTTCTTTCTTTCTTTCTTTCTTTCTTTCTTTCTTTCTTTCTTTCTTCCTTCCTTCCTTCCTTCCTTCCTTCCTTCCTTCCTTCCTTCCTTCCTTCCTTCCTTCCTTCCTTTCTTTCTTTCTTCCTTCCTTCCTTTCTTTCTTTCTTCCTTCCTTCCTTTCTTTCTTTCTTTTTGTTTTGTTTTTTTTCTTTTCTTTTTTTTTTTTTTTTTTTTGCAGATGGCAAATTATGTCAGATATATTTTATTCTTTCCCTGGAGAAAAGGGGAAGGGTATAAACAACCACTCTTCCCTTAATTTCAGCATTAGTGGTGAGGGATTCAGGAGATGACCTGAGCTTGGATGCTGATTATTCCTGGATACCTTTTCTAAGTATAGCTAACAGATAGCAATTTTGAGACAGATAGGCCCAATCTTCTAGGCAGTTTTGTGTATTTGAGAGGTTTTAATTTCCTGGATCCTTACTTGGTCCTGATTACACTTTGAATGAAGTCTGTCACAACTAATTCAATACAATTAAAATATGAACTATCTAGTCAGAAGAATCTCAAGCCCTGGCTTAACTTGCTGGAAGATAGCAGAGAGGTAAAATGTGACAATGCTTATTTAGCAGCCTATTTAGTAGTTATAGTTCTCAAGAACTTCCAGGTGATATGTGTATGTGAAAGGTACAAAGGACTCCAACTTTCCCATTTTTACTGTAGCTATGAATTATCTAAAAAGAACACCATATTGAACAACTATCTTAAAATATTAAAGAGAAACTTTAGGAAAGTCCTTTATTTAGCTCATATTGAACACAAAGATGTTCAGAGACTCTAAACTATGGCGTTGAGGTCTCGCCCAATGTACTAACACAGCCCAGGTAAATAGGCTAGAAGTCCATTATTAGGGGATCCCAGGCAGTATTTTAAGCAGGAAATCTTGGGAGGGCAGTAGGCCATAGTATCACCACGAAAAGGTAATAGAAGGCATAGAAAAGTAATGTCCTGGTTTTATTTTTAAGTTTAGGTCCCAATTCTATTTTTTCCTCCTATTTCATTTTTTTCAATTACATGTAAAGATAGTTTTAACATTAATTTTAGTAAGGAACAAATAATTTCCCCCTTCCCTCCCTTATTTCCCTCTTCTCCAAGAAAGCAAACAATCTGATATAGGTTATACATATATAATCATTTAAAACATATTTCCATATTAGTCATGTTGTGAAACAAAAATGAGAACAGAAGGGAAATACCATGAGAAAGAAAAACCAAACAAAAAAAGGTGAAAGTTGCATACTTGGATACACATTCAAACTCCATTAATTCTCTCTCTGGATAATGCCTTGATTAAAGGAAGCATAGTCAGGGGGAAAACAGAAGAGCATCTTGTGCCTTATATAAGGAACTGAAGAGTCAATTGAAGTCAAATGAATAGCTCTGAAAGGAGGCATGAGAATGCCAATATTTGGAATACAGATTCATCAAAAGAAATTAAACCATGAGAGAAGAAGCCTAGGAATGCAAGGTCAATACCAAGAAGGGTCTAACTACACCATCAAAGAGTGTGGGAGGGGACAGAGCTTAGCATGAAATTTCAAATCAAGAACCAAGACTAGATATATGAGTAGTAGAAGAGGTTGAACATTATGAAGTAGCATTGTGGATCAAGAATAGTCCAAGAGAAAGAACCAGAAGGAAATAACAATAGCACAACAACTACAAGCAGAACTTTAGAGAAAAAAATGGCTCTTCCAGAAGGATTACTGGAGTACTCGGGAGAAATGATTCCAGAACTCTATCCTGGGTACTTTTTTCTCTACACATAATCCTACTTCAGGATCTCCTGATTTCCCATGGATACAATTATTCTGGTAATTCTTAAATCTAGTTATCTAGCACTACCCTCTCTGCTGATGTCCTATGGACATCTTAAAGGCAGCATTCCAAAAATCAAACTCATTATTTCTCCCCATCAAACCCTACCTCTTTGAATTTCTTGGTATCATCTTTGATTTGTTACTATACCTCAACCCACTTCCTTTATATCCAATTTGTTGTCAAGACAAATCAATTTTATCATGACAACATTTCTTGCCTGTCACTGCCACTGCCACTGCTATTGGCGTGGTATAGACCTTTACCACCTCACACCTGGACTATAGCAGTAATCTGATGGTTGGCTAGTTTTTTTTCTTATTTTAGTGCATTCTTCACTGTCAAAATAATCTAAGGAGCAGTTCTAACAACATTACCACTTTCCCCTGTACTCAGTTAAGTCCAGGGACTTCCCAACACTTTCAGGATTGAATACAAAATCATATAGTGTTCAAAATTCTTTGGCATTTAGTGCACCCTCTACCTTTTCAGTCTTTTTATATATTCTGTGATCCAGAGACACTAGCCTTCTTGTTTTTCTTCCAAAAAGATATTCCATTTCTCAACTCTAGACATTTTTACTGACTGTCTTCCATCCCTGGAATGTTTTCTCTAACTCCTAGTTTCTTTGGATTCCTTTAATTCCCAACTAAAATTTCTACAGAGACCTATCCTAGTCTATGTTAATTCCAGCTTTTCTTTCTGACAATTATTTCAAATAATCTTGTGTATAGCTAAGTTGTACATAACTACTTACATGTTTTTCCTCCCAGTAGACTGGGAATTCCTTTAGATTAGGACTGTGCTTTACCTTTTTTGCAAATGTAGTGCTTAGCATAGTCCCTGGCTTTTAAGTATTTAATCAATGTTTGTTGATTGAAATGCTGCAAGAGATTTGGAGTACAATCAGAAGTTTAGAAGAGGAAGTGCTAAATTATGCCCAACAGATGGATTTATTGAAAATTAGAATAGACCAAAAAGAAATTAGTGAGTTTGTGAAACAAGGAATATTGGAACAAAATCAAAGGATTAAAAATGGGAAGAAAATGTAAAGTATCTACTATAAAAAGCCATATTATCTAAAAATCTAAGAGATATCTGAAAACCATAAAAAAACCTGAATATCATATTTTAATGAATCCTAGATGAAAAGTGTTTACATCTATTAGAACTAGAAAACAAAGTGAAAATATGAAATTCTACAATCATCCTTATTAGAAAACCTAAAATGTAATTTAACTAAATATATAAAATAACTATAATCCAAAGCTTCCAGGTTAAAGGAGGGGAAAAGCTACCATTCATTACAAAGAGTTCTAGCTCTATGAAATCAGAATTAGATCACAAGAGTGGGAAACTACAACCATCAAAGAAAAGATCATGGAATATACTATTCAAAAAAAAAAAAAAAAGCAAAAGATAAAGGCTCTACCATCACAAATAGATGACCCTACAACTGAATGAGATCCTACAGGGGGAAAAATGGAACTTTAATCAAACAGACGACTTTCAAATATTCTTGATTGGAAAAAAAAAGCTTTACTAGAAGCTTTGAAGTTCAAAGGAAGTTAAAAGCAAAAAAGTATGTATGTACATATATGTATTTATGTATGTACATGAAATATATAATATTTACATACATATATACTTGGAAGTAGCTATATGTACTCACATTCTAATATGGAGAGAAGAAATCATCTCTTTAGAATCCTAATGTCTTTAAGAATGATTCAGGGAGATAAATAAGGCAAACAGGTTTTGTGGGGGTGATTTTGAAAGAAAAAGGAGGGCAAAAAGAATATACTGGGGAAGAAAGGAAGGGGTGGAACTTATTATCTCACATAATTAGGAGGTGTGAAGTGGACTATACAATCATGAAGGAAGGGGTGGGGATAATGGGCATCACATGAATCTTGCTTTCATCTGAAAAATGTTAAATACATAAACAACAAACACACAAAAGAATTTTACATAGAAATACATTAAACTCAAATGAGAAATAGGTGGTGGGGAGTGAGGTTATACAAGTGGATTAATGAAAGAGAAGTCAGAAGAAGCAAAACAAACTCCAACATCAGAGAGTGGATTATGAAGAGAAGATTAAAAGGATTGAGAGTTAGAACCTGGGATTTGTGGCTGTTCAAGGGAAAGAGAAGAGAGGCAGCAGACTAAAAACAGATCTTCTAAATTATAGATCACTAATATTAAGCACATTTCTCTTTTATACAACATCCTTCTCCTGAATAAAAAATGAAGTGGAGAGGAAATGGGAGGTTAGGATGAAGGAAAGTTCACAATCAATAACTATAATCATGAATAAGAATAGGATGAACTTACTCATAAAATGGAAGAGGGCAGTAGAATTGATTTAACAATATGTTATTTATTAAAAAAAGACATTGGAAACATAAAAAATCGCACACAGTTAAAAATAAAGAGATGTAGCAAAAGCTATCATTCTTCATGTGAACCCCCAAAAGTAGGGGTAGAATTCATAATCCCAAAGAAGGCAATAGTAAAAATGGATGACTAAAAGAGTTAAATGGAGAAGCTACATGATATCCAAGACACTCTAGATAATTAATAAATGTTAAGTTTTAACATACAGACTGGATAGCATACATCATCTAAATTCTTAAAGGAGAAATTAATCAAATCACATATTATAGCAAAATTATAATATGACATCAGGACAGTTCTCTTTGATGATTTCCTGAAAAATATGTCCAGGCTCTTTTTTTTCTTCATGGTTTTCACGGAGTCCAATAATCCTTAGATTGTCTCTCCTAGATCTATTTTCCAGGTCAGTTGTTTTCCCAAATAGATATTTTACATTTTTTCCTATATTTTCATTTTTTTTGGTTTTGCTCAATTGATGCTTAATGTCTCATCGAGTCATTCATTTCCATTTGTTCAGTTCTGATTTTTACTGAATTATTTTCTTCATTTACTTTTTTTTACTTCTTTTTATATTTCTTTAATTGAGTTTTTAAATGAGTTGTTTTGTTCTATGGAATTTTTTTCCATTTCACAAATTTTGTTTTTTAAGGAGTTATTTTCTTTTTCCACTTCACAAATTCTGTTTTCCTGGGAGTTATTTGCCTTTTCCATTTCACAAATTCTGTTTTTCAGGGAGTTGTTTTCTTTTTCCGTTTTGTAAAATCTATCTTTTAATGAGTTATATGCCTTTTCCAAACCCTCTTGCAAAGTTTTCCTTTCCTTTCCCCATTTTTCTTCTAGCTCTCTTTTAAGATCCTTTTAAATTTCTTCTAGGAAAGCCTTGTGTGATGAGGATCAGATTATACTACCTTTTGGGGCTTCATCTGGAGACAATCTGCTTTGTGTATCCTCAGAATTTGAAATCTATTCTTTTCTTTCACCATTAAAAACTATCTATGGTTAGAGTTATCTTTGCTTTTTTATTCATTTTTTTTTTAAAGTTGGGACTTTGGACTTTATCCCTGACTATTCTCATGGTGATTATTCTGCTGAAACTAAGGCTAGTCCTGAGACCTCCAGAAAGCTAAACAGAACATTATATCCCAATATTAGTGCTGCCAGTTCAGAACTAATTCAGAGGCTGAATTTGCTAATTAATTGAGGGTCTCCTCTCCATCATCTTGGCTCTGCTTCCCCCAGCAAATAGAGGCCCCAGAAGGAACTCATCAGTGGGGAAAGAGAGTTTTTAGACTCTTGTACAATGGTAGTATAAAATGGAAGGGAAGGAAAAATGCTAAATTTTAAAAAATCATCTAGGATACCCAGTAATGTAAGTTCTAGATAAAGAATCTAAGGGGTCCTCAATATTTCAAAGGGTCCAATGCTTATTGAGATGAGCACCCCAAAAAATGTAATTGCATGTAGCATTTTCTTCTCTTTATGTTTTCTAATTTGGTATTGATTCGTCTTCTGATTTAACTAGTCACTTTTCTGAGTACACAAGAAGAGATCATTTGGAAACAATTTTTACACTTGCAGCTAATTATTTCTTGTACATTAAGGTACAGTCATCTTTATCTTTTCATGATAATGTTCTCTCTTTATCATTTGAAGTGCCTTTAGGTTTGTCTTGTATAAAATATTAATAACATAAAGATATGAATTTTTTCTCAGTAGTATTTTATTTTTAATTACATGTAATGATAATTTTCAATGTTCATTTTTGTTAGATTTTGACTTTAAAATTTTTTCTCCCACTCTTCCTTACTTTTCCCTTCCCCAAGACAGTAAGCAATTTGATTTAGGTTATAATATACAATAATCTTAAACATATTTTCAAATTTGTCATATTGTGAAAGAAAAATCCAACCAAAAGGGAATAAAACCAAACACCAAAAAAAGATGAAAATAGTGTATTTCAATCCTTATTTCAATCCTAATTCAGTCTCCATAATTCTCTCTCTGAATGTGGATGGCATTTTCCATCCCAAATCTACTGGTATTGTCTTGCATCACCATATTGCTGAGAAAAGCCAAGTCTTATAGTTGATCGTCACATAATCTTATTGTTACTGTATACAATGTACTCCTGGTTCTGCTCACTTCACTCAGCATCCTTCATGAAAGTCTTTTCAGACAAATCATCCTGCTGATTGTTTCTTATAGAATAACATTCATATACCATAACTTATTCAGCCATTCCCCAACTAACGAGCCTACACTCAATTTCCAATTCCTTGTCACTATACAAAGATCTGCTACAAACATTTTTGCACATGTGGGTCCTTTTTCCTTTTTTATGATCTCTTTGGGAAACAGACTCACTAGTGAGACTGCTGGATCAAAGGGTATGTATAGCTTGATAGTCCTTTGGGCATACTTCCAAATTGCTTTCCAAAATGACTGGATCTTTTCACAACTCCACCATAAATTTTTAAAGCAACTTTAAGTCTTTGGCCTCTTTCAGTTCTTGATCTTGAATCATTTTCTATCTTTTTTTTTCCTTATCTTTCCTTTTGCACATCTTCACAGTAAAGTTAGAGAATATCAAAGCTCTTCATATAATTTTGCCACTTCCTCAATCTTTGCAATTTTGATTCATAGACTAATTATCTTCATGGTATCTATTCATATCTATCATGACAATCACAAAGTGACCAAGCATCCTATAAAATAATATTTCTTGTTGCCTTTGGTTGAATGATAAAAACTTACTCTGTCCACTCTTGTATTCATTTCTTTAAGGGGAGTTCTTGAGCCACTTAGCTGCAATTCTGTTACATCTTTTTATTTTAAATATGATGAAAACATTAGTATGAATGTGATTTATTTCCTCAAGTAGTATATTGAGCAATGTATAAAGATTTCAAATGAAGTGTATAAACTTAATTGCCAATTAAATCAATGTTTTCAGGCAATATAAAGACATTCTTAACATCCTTTAAAAAAAAAAAAAACATTTTATCCTTGTCATTGTAGAAGCAAAGGGATTCAGGATTGTTTTATATCTATCTATCTATCTATCTATCTATCTATCTATCTATCTATCTATATATATTTTTTTTTTTTAACCATCTCATAAGACTGTATATAGGAGAGTTGTTATCAATCAACAAACACTTGTTTAACAAGTATTCTGCACAAAGATACTTTTGTTCTTCCCAAGCCAAATGTACTAGTGCTTCTGTCAGATTGGAAAATTATTTTACCTGAACATGGTAATGATTAATCGTGTTTACATGTATTTATTTAATACAAATTACAGTTATTCACAAGGATTTTGTCAGGCTTTCCAGTCCTGTAGTAAGTATCTGACTGCTAATAAGTTATGACTTAATTTTGACTCACTTCCTATCTTTGATTTATAATTTTCTCCTGACACCAATTTGTTTGAGGTAGGTGATTTAATCTCAAGAAACTTTCCATTTCACTCATATAATGTATTTATTTAGTTTTCCATCAAATAATTTTGGAAGATTGATAGTTTTGGGGGGCATTCTTTATTAAAATATTAAATTTTTGCATTTAGTTCTTGCCATAAAGTGACCAACTTCATCTTCTCATAGAGTAGTAAACAGCTTTCTCATTCATTTTCATTTGACTCCTCTTATGGATATGACATCATATTTATCATATATCTCTTGTGGATTTATAGTTCATATTTAACATCAGAGCAGCTAGGTAATGCAGTGGATAAAGTGTTGATCCTGCAGTTAGGAAGGCTCATCTTCCTGAGTTCAAAGATGTCTTCAGACACTTTATTAGCTTTGTGATTCTGGGCAAGTCACTTTACTCTGTTTGCCTTAGTTTCATCTAGTATCTCAACTAGAAAAACCATAAGTGGGATCACAAAGAATCAGGCACAACTAAAAAAGGACTGAACAACAATAAACCATATTCTGATTATTTTGTTAAAATGTTCGTTATAAATAAGCCATCTGAACTCAATATACATTTGTCAACCTAGCTTAAAATATCTTGGCCCCCAAGTCATTAGCTGTTCTCTAGTTTTATTGGAGCTGGGTGGGGGGAAGGGAGGAGAAAAAGAAAGAGACAAGAGAGAGAGAATAAATACAGTCAATTAGCAAATATTTATGGAGGACTAGTTAGAAAGCAGGATAAGTTACATTTTCCATACTTATAAATCTCTTAGGATCACAGATTTAGAGTTTGAAATTTGTAGAATGTAAAGGGTAAGTAACAGAAACAGTGAGCTTATTTAATCTCTTTTAGACTTGATTTAGTCCATTTTCACCCAGAAAACAGATTTACCCCTGATTTGATTGGATCATTTGCACATGAAAGGGAGGAAACTCAAAGGTTAGGAAGAGAATGAATTTGCCCCTCTCTGAGGATAAGCTCAGCTAGAGAGTTTAAAAGCAGAGAAAAGGAGCTACCTAGAGAGCCAAGCTAAAAAAACAAAAAGATGAATGAATAAATAAATAAAGAAGCTTTGGAGAAAGTACTCTGCTGTTGAGAGTCCTCTCATCACCTTTCACTTGAAGAGTGTCCAAAAAGAAAAGGGAATTTCTCTCTCTCTCTCTCTCTCTCTCTCTCTCTCTCTCTCTCTCTCTCTCTCTCTCTCTCTCTCTCTCTCTCTCTCTCTCTGTCTCTCTCTCTCTCTCTGTCTCTCTCTCTCTCTGTCTCTCTCTGTCTGTCTGTCTCTGTCTGTCTCTCTGTCTCTCTCTCTGTCTGTCTCTCTGTCTCTCTCTGTCTCTCTGTCTCTCTCTGTCTCTGTCTCTCTCTCTCTCTCTCTGTCTGTCTGTCTGTCTGTCTGTCTCTCTGTCTCTCTCTCTCTCTGTCTCTCTGTCTCTCTCTCTGTCTCTCTCTGTCTCTCTCTGTCTCTCTCTGTCTCTCTCTCTCTGTCTCTGTCTCTCTCTCTCTCTCTCTCTCTCTCTCTTTCTCTCTCTCTCTCTCTGTTTCTCTCTGTCTTGCTTTCTCTCTCTCTCCCTCCTCCTTCTTCTCCTCCTTCTCCTCCTCCACCTCCTCCTTCTCTTCTGTCTGTCTCCCCCAATAATGATATCTAATAGCAGTCCTTATAAATGCAACTGTGGAGTTGTGTTGACTCAGTGAAAGAAAAGAAAGTCTAGTACTTGGGATGTAGAGAACTGAAACTCCTGCTGGTTTCCAAGTTAGGAATTTTGGTTCCTTCTGAAAGATGTAATTGGTACCCTAGGTCAAGATTTCTGCTGAACCTGAAACTAGAGATTTCACTTCAGGGAACAACAGACTTAAGGGCCTAGAAAAGTGATTTGTGAAACAGGTTTACAACATTCTTCAAGGAACAGTTTGAACTCTGATAAGATATTGGGGTACCTTTGTAGCACCAGAGGTATAAATTGACTTGGCAATATCTGTTCTATGTATAAGTGCCTTGGCAATTAAAAATGTTATGGGAACCCTTTTTTCCTCCTCATTGATGCTGTTCATATTTATAGAAAAGTTGCAGGGGGGAGAATAGAGAGTGGCAAGCCAAAAGGGGAATGGCACTGCAATTACAAAGTACTGATGTGTTTATAGAAAGAACAATAGAATAATAAAGTCCTTGTATATTTATGTTGTATATAGATAAGAGGATATAAGCAAGACATATTACTAAATAAAGCTGAGGCAAAAAAAAATTGCTAGGGTTATTTTTAACATTTGTTTAGTTTCTGCACTATGATGTTAGACAGAACTCCCTATGGTCTTCTCAAGACATACACACACACACACACACACACACACACACACACACACACACACATATATATATATATATATGTATATATATATATATATATATATATATATATATATATATACATATATACACACACACACATATACACATGCATGTATATATGTGTATTTTAAGCCTTAAGGAATGTTTTTAGACTAGGCCTAAGTTAGAGATTATGATAAACAAAAGCATGAAATCGGCCTCCATACCCAGTGTTAGTGTTATTCCTTCATGTATAAAACCCTCATAAGATCCCCATTTATAAATTTTTTCCAAATGGTATATTCTGTTCACATTTCTATATGTCCACATCTTTTTTTTTCTCCCCTAGGAAATTTTCATTATTTAAATAGTTTTACTTGGAAAAAAATTTAAAAGAGAAATTCATTTAAATGTTTAGAATTTATTTCTTTGTAAATGTTCTCCTTCTCCTCCCTCCCCCTCACTTAAGACAATAGGACACTTTTGCAAAGTCTCAAATAACTACAGGTGAGAATGGTGCTTTATGGTAAGAAAAATGCATTTAGAAAATGTAAAAAGGAAAACAAAACTTCCATCTGGAGTGAGAAAAAAAACCAAATTTTCATAAACATTTTTGTCTGTGGCCAACTGGTTACTTTTCCAATGGAACATGGTTTGTCAAATCTATTTCTCTCATTCCAAAATGAAACTTCATTTGAGTCTTTTAAAGGGGAAGTTTTCATCAAGTTGTCAAATTTATTTCATAAAAGAAAGGAAAAATGTGAGAATCCCAAGGAGAAGTTAACAATCGTATTTCTTTTCCACGATATTTCTTTAGTTTTAAAAACTGTTTCCTGCTGGAAAACTCTTTTGAAAGTTCACATAGCATTTTAAGAACCAGAAGCCTGGACTGATGCAAAGTAAAAGGACTTTTGGGGGAGGATTAATCTTTCCAAAAGCCAGTGACTCAATATCATCTTCGTTTGGTTTACATTGATTCACTGGCTGACTATGTCTACATTCTTTGAGTGACTGTGGAACAGATTGTCATAAATGAATGAAAATGAATGAAAAAAGCTTTTACTTATTATGTGACACACTCTAGAAAAATAGCCTGGGGAGAAAAGAGGGGAATTACTATAGACAATCAAGTTCTCATGAGATAAAGGCCCATTTCTTGGAGGAGAAGCATGCTGATGCAATCCTCCATGTGCAAGAAGCTGGGGAGTTTACTTTTGGAAAGACATGATGCTGTAGAAAGGAAGTACTTTGTGTAACTGGTCCTAGTCTGCTAGCCATATGATGAAGAGGAGGATTTTGGGAAGGGAGGGCAAGGGAAGGGAGAGCTTGGAAGTGTAGCCAGAACTGGAGAGAAGCAGAGCTTTCGAAAGTTAATAGTCAGCCATGATTTTAGTCTTTTGGTGAAGAAACTTTTTGGATTTGTTGACAATGAAAAGGCTGATTGCTTCTGGGTGAGGGAGAGACTTCAGGCCTTCTCCTTCCCAGAGCTGGACTTACTGTTGCTTCTGTGTCTTTTGTGACCATTGCTTTTAGGAGGATGAAATTGGAGCTGTCATTGACTTGTGAGCTTCTAGAATTCAGAGAGCAAGCCACTGAAGACCCAGGAGTTTTGTATCCAGCCAGTCTAACATTGAGATCCTGAGAAATGACCTTTAGAACCCATCCCCAAAGTAGGTGAGATGGGACTCACTCATTCATCAGCCATAACATGCTTGGAAGTGAACTTAGCAGATAAGTGCCGCATAGAAACTTAAAAAAATTTGAGCCCTCTTTCCTCACACACCAAGGTGGAACAAAGGAGAAGGTGCTCCCCAACTGTTGGGGAGAAACGTTTATGTTTCTATTTTTGTTATGTCTTTGAAATAGACATCTCTTTGTAAAAGCTAATCATTGTTAATTGATGAATTTGGAACTAGAGCATCAATTATTGGTGGTTAACAATGAGATGGGGAGAATATACCAGATACATTGTTCACTTGGACTTCCAGATCATGCTTGTCTCCTCAGGCTGGGAGCCCATCCAGAATAGTATTTGTTTGCCCAGAAAGCCAGAAGTTTGTTGAACCTCCCATTCTGATTACCTTATGCCTCTGTTTTTTATTTTTAAGCCCAGCTTAGATATCAGAGTTCTAGAAAATGGGCTTTCTATGCCCAAGATAGGACATCAGCAGGGACATTAATGGAGGTAGAAGACAACAAGATAGAATGCTGGATTTGGAGTCAGGGAGACCTGACTTCAAATGTAGCTTCAGACACTTATTAGCTTGTATGGCTCTGGGTAAGTCATCAGACCTCTACCTGCCTCAATTTCTCCATCTACTTTATTATTATTAACAGATATTAACAGTACTTCTCTCCCAGCAAGTGCAGTGCCTGGAACATGGTGGGCTCTGTAAAAATGCTTAGACCCTTTCTTCTCTCCCCCGCACTTTTGTTGTTCAGTCTTTTTTTAGTCATGTCTGACTTCCATGATCCCATGAAAAACATTGGTTTTTCTTGGTTAAGATACTGAAGTGGTTTGCCATTACCTTTTCCAACCCATTTTACAGACAAGGAAAATGAGACAAATATAGAAACGGAGGCAAATATGGTTAAGTGACTTGTCCAGTGTCACACAGCTACTAAGTGTCTGAAGTCAGATTTGAACTCTAGGCCCAATTCTCTATCTCTTGAGCCAGATCACCTAGCAGCCCTAATTTAGTCCTAACTAGCTCCCCCTACTTAATTCTCCTAAATATATTATTTCCTCACTGGAATGTTCTATTAAATAAAATGAGGGAGCTATAAAGGATAGTCTTTGTGATTCTATGACAACCTTCCTAGGTTGATTTTTAGTCAACTCCAGGTCCCACATCCTTCTTGGAAGACAACAAAATATTTACAGAAAAGCTTTAAATTTAAAATACACATATATATTTTAATACTTTCTTTGAAAAAAATCTAAATTGGGGAGTTTATTTTTAGTTAGCCATTAATTTTTCTTTCTGATTTATTTTGAATTGGGAAAGGCCTTAGAGTCACTAGGGATTAGCTATGGAAATGTAAAAATATTTGTTGTTGAATTTGTATAACTGTATATTGAGGAAGTTGTAATTTTTAGGCCCACATGCTCTTTCTGGGAAATCTGATTATCACAAAGACTTGATTTTAGAAGTGTTTAAGCACCACTGGACATTGATTTGTCTGACAATCAAAGAAAGATTGATGCCAGAACCTTTTCGTATCTCTAAGAATTAGACACAAGAAGAACTTGCTTTTCTAGGACAACAGATAACTGGAAAGAGATTGTAAGAAGATTGATCAAGGGATTATCTGATCAATTTGATGAGTCCTCTACTCAATTTCATGGAATTATAGAGTATAAGCCCTTTTCCAAATGATACTTTCTATGAAAGTAGATATGAGATAACAGAAGACATTTCTCTAATTAGTTTTTAGTTTTTTAATGACTTGTCATGGAATAGTCTTCCAATGGTCAGCTTTCCTATGTTTTCTCTATATACCAAGATGCATTAACAAAACCTTGTTGTTTGTCCTTCATTCTCAAAGATGATTTTGACCATGACATACTAGGACATGCAAGTGAATTGGATTGAAGTGAGGGATGGTTGTGCAAGGTCATCTTTCTCATTTCCCCTCTAGAGCCATCGGGTCCAGTGGCAACATATAAGTCAGGATGACTGGGCATGGCTCAGGATGCAGGGGAAGACCTTGACTTTTTAAAGATCTTTACTAGGTCCTTATTACCTTGCTAAAGACCTTGGAAACGAACTGTTCATCAATTGCATGAATTCACTGAATGAAGCTGATTTGGGGCTATATTTGCTTTTTATCACAGCAACTTCCAAAATGAGAACTGAAAAAAAGGACCAATCTTGTCCTAAACTTTGGGGTCTTTTTTTGAGTGGGCCTTTGAGGATTTGCTAAATGATCTTACACATATCCTTATTTTTTTATTTATTATTATTATTTTTTTATTGTTCAGTCATTTCAGTCACATCTGACTTTTGGTGACCCCATTTGGAGTTTTATTGGCAAAGACACTGGAATTGTGATTTCCTTCTTCAGCTCATTTTATAGTTGAGAAACTGAGACAAAAAGGGTTAAATGTTTTAAGACACCTGTGCTCAGTGTATTTAGAGGAAAATGTTCTTGACTTGTTTTGCTTGATTGGAGAGCATAAGCTACCAGCAAATCTTTGAGATTGATATTCACAGAAAGGAGGGAGAAAGAAAATAAATAACCCCTTATCGGTGACAGAACATTTTACCCAGTTGGTTAAGTAGACCCAAGCAAGAACCAGAGACAATCTAAATAAGGTTTAAAAAATTAAGAGCAACTAGCAACAAGGAGACGCCAGTCTTGGCAGAATTGTAGAATAACATGATAGCATCTTCAAAGAGACCCACAATGAGAATGTTTTAATTTCACATCATTGAACATTGTGATCATCTTGAAGCTTGAGGGGAACACTCAGGAAGTTCTAAGTGACCGTCTTGGTGCATGAACATTATGTTACCAAGAATGATCTTACAGGATATATCTCATATATGCGAATGGGCGAGAGCCATGTTTACCTATACACCTTTTGCTTTGGAATTTCAAGAAATGGAGATGTCAACAATATAACCTACTCACTCAGTTGAGAGATCAGGTCTATTACATAGATATCTTCTGATCTCTATAAAGCTCATAGAGGAAGAAACAATGGAATATTGCTTTAATTTATTGTCAAAAATTCTAGTCAAAAGCCTTACCTAAAATCTTGATTTACTGAAAAAGCACATGATTTTGAAATTGTAGAAAGCCACCCCATACCAAGATATTGAAAAATTAGATAATCTTGTCTACAAGATTGTATACAATATAGAAACTGCATGAATTAGTCAGACTTCCTAAAGAAGCCAGAAACCATGTTGGCACTGAACTTTTAACAATTACTATTTGAGTCTATCCATCCATTCACCTCTAACTCCATTTAATTTTATCTAGTCCATATTTCTCTTTCTCCACAAAGGTAGCATAAAATGCTTTATCAAAAGTTTTGCCAAACTCTAAGAAAACTATATTGATAGCATTCCCCTCATCTAATAGGTTAGTAATTCTTTCAAAAAAGGGAATGATTTTAGTCTGTTATGGCCTGTTCTTGATTAAGTAATGTTAACTCTTTGTAATCATTGCTTCTCTTTTTAGTTGTTAGCAAGCTATCTCTTTAATTATTTATTTTAGAATTTCACCAAGTCAAACCCAAATATACCAGACTATACTTTTGGAGACGTTCTATTTCCTTTTTTGAAAATTGGGACGTTTGCCCTTCTCCAACCTTTATACTCAATAGAATTCTTTAGGTACATTCCATTTTTTTATCCCTTTTGTGCCTTCAAAATTTCTTTCTTGAATATCTCCCATCCTTACTGGAACTACTTGTATAGAATTTTAATTCATGTGATTATCTTTTTTTTCCTCTGAACCCTTTGATATCTACTTTCTCAGAAACTAGAGAGTATGTTAGAATATGTTAACAATGCAATGAAGCAAATGTAACCTTAAAGGTATTATGAAACTTGTTGGGATTGAACCAAGAATTGGAGCAGGGCTTTCATGAATCCCAAGTTTGCAGACAAGCAAAAGTAACATTAGTTAATATTACTTCCATATATTATTTTAAATAATATAAATATGCCTTTTTCTTACTGCCTAAACTTTGGGAATGAGTGTAGAAATATGAGAGATGGGGGTTTACTGTTCTTTCCTTTCTTGGGCTTTTATTATTTGCAAATTCCTGGAAATTTCAGCTGTTTTTTTCTTTTTCTTTCTTCATTGTAACTATTCTTGATATTAGCAAGATTTGGAGATATACTTACACAATTATATCTTCTCTTTCTATTTTTTAAAATTTTCATCATTTTGATTAGAATTATAAGAAAGTATTGAGAAATATATTCTTACTAGTCCTTCTATTCAGTCTTGTGAAGCATACTCCATCTCTATCCAGAAATCTGTAGTTTTTGTATCCTTTATATCCATGGGCAACATAATGGACAACAGTGAGTTCTGCACCTCTGCAATCTTTAGTTTCTTGCCTGACTTTATAACCTGTGTAATAGATTTTTTTTTTCAGCATGAATTATGCCCATATGAAACACAAAAAGTAAGTAGTTGTAATGTGATAAATCCCGGTAGTTTCTTTATTCTGTCTTGGCTATAAACCTGGGGAAGACAAGAGATTCTCTCAAGTCAGCTAATTTACAAATGGACATTAGTGCCACTGACTGGGGAAATAGCAATCACTCCTACTCTTGGATTCTTCCTCTGATCCATGGTGGATGATAATTTCTGTGACCCTCCTGTATCATCCTTTGGAGAATGAGCAGCTGCTTCCTCCTCCTATCACCCAACCCCCGCATCTTCAGGAAGGAAGAACCTCAAACCTGTTTTTGTTATTTGTTTTTAGAAAGCTCTAAGTGTGTGGATGTACTTTCTCTTCCCTTCGTCCTCTGTGGAACACTGACTTTAAGATTGTGGCAAGCCTCAAGGTTCCTTGCCCGCTCTTCAGATCCCTGTTACTCATTAAGCATCACTCCTAAACTACACTGGGCTGTGGAAAAGAAATTGTTGAAGTGATTTGTGTATGCTCATATTACTAGTATCAATTGGAGGGGGGCATTCAAATTCAGATCTCTCCTCTTGTTACAGTGCCCCAGTGTCTCTTCAAGAGCTCGACATGGACTGAATATAGTGTATTCATCAGAATTTTGTAAGATCATATACCTAGGAATATGGAAGAACCCTCAGAGGTCATCTAAAGCTCTAAAAGACACAAATTTTACTAATGAGGAAACAGATCTAGCAAGACTACATGATCTGTCCAGTGTCAAATAGGAAGAATGTGTCAAAGCTCGGATATTTTCTCACTCCGCCAACTTCAGGGAAAGAGGGGACATGACAGAAGCTGTCCCTGAGTGTCAGAAGACATATAAAAGTGGTATTTTCAGCTTTTGCCTTAGCAAAGTTTTTTTTTGGTTATCTTTCTAGTCACGTATCTTTCTACATGTACATACACATATGCATGTATGTATTATGCACGGACCATCTATCTATCTATCTCTGTCATAACAATCTCCCACTTAAGCATTTTTCAAATGGAGATGACTTCCTCTTGGTATTGTCATGCTGTGATCCCTCTATATCCTTATCTACCTCCTTAGGACTCTGAGAAGCTTAGATAATGAATGTTTGCAAGCATTATTAATAATTATCACCTTCATCACTCTACAGATCTTCTCTGCTGTAGGGCAGGTGATGGGATGGCTGAGAGTACCATTTATCAGAAATAATTAGCTAGCTAGCCAGTCAGCCAGCCAGAGGGGATGGCTTAGTGGTCTAAGTTTGAGTTTCACATACCACAGGTGCAATGAGGAGCTCAGCTCCTTAGGGGATCTTCTTAGTCTTTTTTATCCTCCTGAGGCAGATAAAGTGCATACCAACCAGTTTATTCTTTGTAGCTGTTTTGGTTGAGGCTTTTCTGTGCTCTTAGAATCCCAGAAAAATCCTTAGGCACTTATGAGAAGAGTAGTAGTCTGGGCTCTTGGCTTTCTGGTTTTCTCATGGCCAAGACTGAGAACATAAGAGAGTCTTGCACACTTTGGTCCTATGTTCTATGACTATTCTATAGGAAGTCACACTCCAGTCTCAGATTTACTGATGTGAATTAGTTCATACACATTTGAAGAACACAAGCCACTCCTCTGAAACAGAGAGAAAATGCTCCATTTCTGGCTAGGAATCATCATGCCTAGATTTTAACCCATGGTTCAGAAATCTAAAACCCATTCTAAGGTATAACCTTCTTCATCAGCTATTTGCTTCCTAAATCAATTTTTTTAATCTTCTTCTTTCTTTCCTTGTCTTTAATGAATATCAGTGAGGAAAACATATATGTGGTTGACTCTTTTGTGTGTTATATATTTTGAGGAGCTTTAACTGTCACCTGGGCATGGCTACATTTTGGTATTCTGAGGAGAAAAAAATTAGGAAGCCACAAAATGCCAAGTCAAAGGCATTTCCAATTTAGAATCTACATCCTGCAATGTACACTTAAAAACCTGGAAAACCCCAACAGTATGAAGGTTGAAGTCTGAAGTTTGAAGTCTGTATCTTTGAAGCTTGGTTAGGATAATTCATCTCGAGCTTTTCCATGTCTGAAAATAGTTTAAGGGGCAGGAAACAGAGAGGGCCTTTAGAATATGAGATGTAAACAACATGGTTCAATTCAAAATGACTTTCAGTTTGTTGCTCTGATTTTTCTCCACTTTAGGTGAAATAGATTTTTTTGAAAAAAGACATTTATGATATTTGATTAGAGGTTACATAGTATAGTTCAGAAAGGACAGGGGAGGTGGAGGAAGAAAGACCTGGGTTTGAGCACCTTTACAACAGTGTGATTTTAGGCAAGTTATTTAATCATGCTGATGCTCAGTTTCCTTATCTGTAAAATGGACTAACTGTGGATATTACTTCAGAGAGCTGTTATGTGGAAAATGTTTCATAAACCCTAAAGTACTATGTTAATGTGAACAATCACCAATTGTTCACCAATGATTACCAAAAATTATTTTTATTAACTAATACTTATTAGTAACTAATAGATCTCAATAATTAATAGCTATTAACAGTAATATTCATAATTAATAAACATTTATTATCTTCCTATAATATCTTTTTTATCTTCCTATAATATTGTTAGCAAAAGTAATCCTAGTGTAGACTTTGATGCTTTGTCATTTTGTAAAGGTAACCCCTGGGTTCTCAAAGCTAAGCCAGCAGATTTCTGGCATATTTTGCTAAGCTAGGAAGTCTTCAATGATGGGCTCTACTTAACTAGCCTACCTAAATTCAAAGAAACTATCATCTTAACTGATGAACTTTGTTGTCAACAGTTCTTAAAAAAAACAAAACTGTATAGTTTCCATACTTCAGCATATTAAAAATAATATTAAGTGTACCATTATAAATAAGGAAAGGATTGGGGAAAGAGTATTTGTATGAATCGATAATTTGCCTATGAGGTACCTACTTTATGTCATGTCAGGCATATGGTTGGATATATTGTGATTGTATAAATCCATTTTGCCTCACTTTTTCTCTGAAAACATTAAGTGAAAGGGAAGGAGGGATAGAATTTGGAACTCAAAACTTAAAAAAACCCAAATTTTTAAAAAATTGATTTAATGTGAAGTTGGAAAAATAAAATATATATTGGAAAAAAACCTTGTATTTTCTTTCTACTATTTTTTAAGAATTTGATATGGAAATGGTTTATTTCTCTTGCTAATAAGCTTCTATTTACATAAAGAGTAACATAATAGAAACTCCTTTCAAAATGATCCAGATACGTGATTTCCTTAGAATGAAATGAGACACTTTGCAGTTCATAATATGGCAAGGCAACAATGAAGTTGAGCTAAGTTACTTTGTACTGGTCATACATAGTTCACCAGTAAAACTCAGGGCCTAGCTGGAGCTCTGTGGCTTTTTGAATTCAGATGAACAGGAAGCCTGAGCCAATTAAGTCTCAATGTTTTTTGAAAATGGCACATGGCTTATAATGGACTTGTTTCTTTTCAATTTCTTCTCAATCATTCCTAGGATTTTATTGGAATTGAAGAAATTGCAACATAGCATGCATCTTTTTAGGAGATGTAATTGTAACTTCCAAAATTTGTTACAGAGAGATCAATCAACTGGATTTTATAGCGTGCAAGTCATTACTGAAGTTCCCATAAGATCTTAGGATAGAACTGAAGGAATCTTTGGCTTTTCTTCATTTTACAAATGAGACCTGTAAAGTGACCCATCCAAGTTCATACAGGTATGCTGCAACAAAACATGCATTTGAACTCAGGTTTTCTGATTCTAAATCTAGTGTATTTTCTGTAACATGATTATGCCTTCGCCATGAAAGTGTCTAAGATTTGGTTCTCAGTTGGCAAACTTCAGGGATTTTTATCAATCCCTTATTGAGATGTTTATTCAGATTCTAGGCAACTGATTCATATAATAGAATCATTCATGAATAAATAGAGTAAATTATTATTGTACAATAAGAGATATATTTAGCAAGTATACTATAACCTGGTCAAGAGAGCCACTTAGGAGACTAAAGTTGTAAATTCACATGGTTGGTAACTTTGTGAGCAGATAATCAGAGCTCTAAAAGATCTTGGACAGATTAAATCTATATATAGGCTGATAAATTGATCTTCTCAACTTTATGGATGTCTCTGTTTAACCTATAAAGATCTGTTATTGGGAAATGTTACATTTAATTGGAAAATAATCTCTTGTTTTTTATACAGTTCAATTGATGTTTGTCTCTTTAACAGGTTTGGGGGAAATATCCTAATCTTATCAAAATGGCTCCTCTAGAAGGTTCTTAAAAAAAACAACAATTAAAAAATGAACAGAAGGACTTAAGTTGAAGAAGACAAAGATATCATCTTGTAAGAATGGTAACTTATGCAGTTGGGCAGTCTCATTTTTATGTTGATTTATTCTGATTCTAGGGAGATATTTTGTTGACTTGCCTCTAAATCTGAAAGTACATCCTGTTTGAGCCTTGAAACTCACCTATGCATATACTATATTGCTTTCCTATATGGATAAAATGTCAGGCCTGAAGTCAGAAATCTTTCCTAATTCAAATGTGGCTTCAGACACTTCATAGCTATGTGACCCCAGGTAAGTCATTTACCCCTTTTTGCCTCAATTTCTTTCTTCTGTAAAATGAGCAGGAGGAAAAAATGGGAAATCACTATCTATGTGAACCTGGGCAAGCCATTTGCCTTAGTTTTCTCCTCAAAAATGAGTGGAGAAGGAAAAGACAAATCACTCCAATATCTTTTACCAAGAAAACCCCAAATGGGGTCAAAAAAAGTCAGACAATTGAAAAAAGACAACAACAACTGTAGAGATATTGTTTCCTTTAGAAGTGTTCAGGCCCAAAGATAGGACCCAATTTCTCTAATTTTGGTAGGTGGGCCTGGAAAAAAAAGTGAGAATTATTTCACATTGAAGATTTATTTTGTGCCATTTGAAATGGCTATACCATACTAGCTCCTGCTCTAAGAGATCAGGTTTCAGCTTTACTTCCTTGTCATGTAAGGGAAAGCTTAAACTTTTTTCAAGTTTTGCCAGTCATCTCTGTATCAGGAATATGACTGGGCTGATGGAATACAATATAATCTTGTCCTGTGGGCTTAACCTTTTTTCCCTGTGCTTCCTCCTATCTGTTCACTTCTTGGGAGAGGATGGAATGATCTTGAAGTTGAAAAAAAACCCGGGAAATCCAGAGTTGTTTGACAGTTACTGAGTGAATAGTCCTTAAATAAATAATGAAGGAGTTGAGAGGGAGATGAAAATCATACAAGATACAGGGAATGATCATTGTGGGCTAGAATCATCCAAACCCCTCCATTGGGAAGTTTAGTCCAGAAAAAAAAGTAGACTGAAACCTCACAGCACTAAATATTCTTTTCACTAAAGCTTGACACCTGGGGCTGAGATACTCCAGACAGAGGTTAAGAGGTTCTGGACCAGATTCCAAGGGGGAAACTCTGGGAACACATTATTCCACAAGGAAAGAAAGCTAAGAGAGGTTTTTGTTCCCCTAAGACTGTTAATGGTCTGTGGTTAGGGTGACTGTATTTTCCTAAGAGCTATAAAAAAAAAGCCTCTGGCTTTGAAGTAGAACATGGTGATTTGCCCCAGAGCAAAAGCCTTCAGTTCTCTGAAGTAGGAAGCTGGAAGCAGAGAAAGGCTTCACAACAATATGTCTAGTAGGGTGCTGCCTCACAGTGGTCAGCTTAGACTTGTGTGCATTGTTCCACTTTCCTCTCCACTCCTAGAAACTTGGACTCCATTCTTGCAAACATTCTGGATTCTGAGAGGTGAGCCTCTGCTTTATCCAGCTCAGAGCCAGGCCTTTCTCCTATTGCCAGGCTATTTCCAGGTCATGCCATCTTCCCTCCTTTTTCTTCTTCCTTTTATGAATTGTCATCCTCTGTTAGAATATAAACTCCTTGAGGTCAGGGACTATCTTGCTTGGCTGTATTTGTATCCTCAGAGCTTGGCACAATGCCAGGATTATAATAAATATTTAAATGCTATATGTATGCATTCTCTCTCTCTCTCTCTCTCTCTCTCTCTCTCTCTCTCTCTCTCTCTCTCTCTCTCTCTCTTCCCCCTTTCCCCTCCTTCCTCCTTCCCTTCCTCTCTTCCTTTCTCTGTCTGTCTCTCTCTCTGTCTAACAGAGACATACTATTCATCATTCATAATGGAGACTATATGTCTATTGAAGCAGCACATAGAGAAGCAAACATCGGCAAACACTAAATGTTCAGTGGGTACCAAGGAGGATGCTAAAAGCAACTTGATGGTGTATAGTATATATATTTTAATATATTGATCATAAATAACTAATGTTACTAAGAATAGTGTTAATAGCAACTTGATAGTTAATAATTTATTATGAATCTATTATATATTATGTTATATATTGTTCTTTATCTTTCATTCTTGAAGAGGATCATGACATCAGGGAGGAGATGCATGACTTGCAGTGATCCGGATTTAAGTGAGGGAAGGCCAGGCAAGGTCACTGGCTCACTTTCCCCTCCAGAGTCACCTGGGTCCAATGGTCAGGTATAGATCAAGACAACTGGATATATATATGCATGTGTTTATATATATATATATATATATAAATATGTATACACATACATATATGTATACACATACAATCACCAGAGGATTCTTTAGAACTACTCCTTCATACATGTGCATAGGCCATGTGTGGGTACCTTGATCATGTTAGTTTACTACATATATATATATATATATATATATATATATATATATATATATATATATATATATGCCTCTCCTCAGAAGAACTTTCAGTTTTCTCCTCAAGTCTTCTATAACTTACCTTCTCTCCTTGGCTGAGAATTTCATCTATTACTTTACTGAGAAAATTGAGATCATTCCATATGAAATATTCCTTTTTATCTCAAAATCTATTTAGAACATATTTTACTTTTTCTTTCTCTTTGCTAGTCTCTAATACTTAGGTCTATCTTTCCAAAGAAAGGCCAATCAAATCCTCTGTATGTGCTCTGGATTCCATCCCCTCTTGACTTTCCCATCCCCCTCCTCTCTCTCTCTCACTCTCTCCCTTTTTTCTTTCTTTCTCTCTCAACCTCTCTTTCCCCTCTCTCTCAGTCTCTCTCTCTTTCTCTTTCTTCTTTTTCTTTTTATCTTTCTTTTTCTTCTTTCTCTTCATTCTTTCTCTCCTTCTCTCTTTCCCTCTCTCATTCTTTCTCCCTCTATCTCTCATTCTCACTCTTTCTCTGTGTGTCTCTACCACTGTCTTTGTCTCTGCTTCTGCCTCTTTCTGTCTGTCTTTTCCTCCTTTTCCATATATGTGTATATATTTGTGTTTATATGTTTTTTCATATATACATACAGACACAGGGATGTTTGTATATATTTACATGTATATGTATTTGTATATGTACGTATATAGAAGCAGCTAAATGGTACAGTGGAGAGAATACCAGGCCTGAAGTCAGGAATATTTAAATTCAAATCCAGCATGGGATATTTACTAACTTTGTGATCCTAGGGAAGTCATTTAATCTGTTTGATCTTCTCTGCAAAATGCAGTTAACAATGGTATCTCCCCACTGGGATTTTAATGAGGATCAAATGAGATAATAATTGTAAAGTGTTTAGCACAGTGGCTGGCATAAATGTTAGCTATTATTATTATATATTTGTGACCTATATAATCTTCTCCCTATATAGAGTACTAACTTTTTTTTTTCTATTGTTTTCAAACAATGTTCTTCATCTTTAGGAGACTTTTTCCTTGATTCTATTATACTCTCAGATTGTTATTTTATTCTTTCCTACTTTTCTCAGGCAAACTCTTAGGAAAAAACCTGTCTGTACTCATTACTCTATTTTCACTTCTCTCATTTACTCCCCAATTTTTTTTTACAATTTGGCTTGTCTCCCTCACTCAACTGAAATTGCTCTCTTCAGTTACCAAATAGACCCAATTGAATGATTTTCTCTTAGTTTTCATCTTCATTGACCACTCTGCTACATTTGTCACTTTTGACTCTCCTGGATACAGTTTCTTCTCTGAGCTTTTATGACTATTTTCTCCTAGTTTTCTTCTTACCTATGTGACTGCCCCTCCCCAATCGTCTTTGCTGATTATTAGCATACCATCCCCTAAGAGTGTCCTCCAAAACTTTGTTCTAGGTTCTCTTATTTCTCCAGACTTTCTCTTAGTGGCTTTGTCAGCTCTTGTGAGTTTATCATTACAATGCAGATGATTCACAGAACTATGTATCCAGCCCCAATTCCTTTCAAACCAGATGCCCTGGGGATATCTTTATTAACATGTCCAAAGAAAAACTCATAATCTTTCTCCCCAAGCCCCACTTTTACTAAGATTTTCCATTTTTTTCTTGAAGGTCCAAGTCTTTCAGGTTCACAATTTCATCAACATCCGATGACTCCTCAGTTTCATTCATACATACAGCTACTTTTATTTCCACATTGCCTCTCATACCTTGACCCTTCCTTCTTCAATGATTTAATTCAGAGTTCATTCCCCTCTCACCTGGACAATTACAATGTTCTAATTTTTCTTTCTGCTTCCAATCTCTCTCCATTCTAGTCCACTTCACCATTAAATACCTTATTTCCTTAAATACACATTTGACCTTGTCACTCACTGCTTAGTAAACGCCAAGGTTTCTATCTTCCTTCTAGGATAAAATATGAACTCGCTTGGATTTTAAAACTCTTCCCCAACTTCTATCCCTGCTCTTCATATCTTTGCACTGGCTATCTTTCATAACTGAAATGCATCCCTCCTTACCTCTACCTCCTCAAATCCCTTCCTTCCTTGAAGATACAGGTTCAGTGCCATATTTTATACAGACACATTTCCCAATCTCCTCAACTACTAGGAGCCTCAATTCCTTTGTGTTTATTTTGTATTTATTCTATTGTCCATTAGGATTCAAATGGAGCTACTTGATTATGCCTTTAAATCCAAATCACTCTGGTTATCACTGATTGGCCATTAATTGGTCCCAGAGAGTAAAGGTTTTTACCTTTTTTGATTTATATTTGTATCCCCTTGTGTTTTACAGAGGCCTCAGCATATAGTAATCCCCTAATAAATGCCTTTTTCATTCATTCATTCATGGTTAATAGTTTATCTTGCTTGTTACCCACATTTAGTACATTTTTGTATATACTATGGATTTTATTTCTGGTTTCTTCTTGAATCTTGTCTCTTGTGAATTATTGATCCACCTTCTTGCTATCCATCCTTCGTTGTAGCTAGTTTCTATGGTATCTAAGTTGGTAGATATATGTAGTCAGTTATGGTATTTCCCCTCCCCCAACACACTTCCTTTTCAGCTTAAAGTTGTCTTGCTTAGTTTTGCAAGAGTCAAGGCAAATACATCTGCCTCCCAGGACCCCCCTCATGCATAGACCTCCCTGAAAGCTAACCCAAGCTCAAGGAACATTGTGAGCACACCTCTACTGAAAATTGTGTTATGGCTTAAGAGCTTCCACTGATGTTTTCTTTTACCAGCTGAGCAAAGCATACATTAATTTAATGGAAAGACACATTTAATAAAATGACACGGTGAGATAAATAACAACAAAATATTCTTCCACACAGGATTCACTTTCTCACAGGTCACCACATCACCAGTGGAAGAATGGATAAACTATAGGAAAACACACACTGAGGGAAGACACATAGCACATATTTTCCCGAGAACTGATGCCTTCTGTGTTCATAAGTGGTTAAGACCCCTTTCATGAGGCTCTTGAACAGCCTTAGTCTCTGCTAAGCTAAAATCCTTTGGTGATGTCATTGAGCAAATTGTTTCTTCTGCTAAAACTGAGGTCCTCTGCTGCTATTTTTTCCTGGTATATTGCTTTCTGTCAGAAGCCTTTACTAACTTGTTGCTTTGCTCTCTATGCTGTTTTTTGTTGCTTCAGTTATTAGCTTCTTTCCTCATAAAAGAAAATGAGATACCTTCATATTCTGGTCCTCTGGCTTGAGAATTATCTAACCAGCTAACCAGAGAGGCCTTCAGGCATCTTTAAATCTGTGTTTTGAAGGGACTCCTGTCTTTTGCTGCCTTCTCAACACTTTGGGTTGAGGTCTTATCTAAATTATAGTCAGAAAATCCCTTTTAATTCCTCTATACTCTGCAAATCATTTCTCAGGATTCTACTTAACAAAGGAACTGGATGAAACTGCAATGGGAAGACTCTTTTTAATACTTCCTTTCCCCTTTACTCCCATTCCCTACTACAGAGTCTAGGCTGGCTGGTGAAGAATAAAAAAAAATGATTTTCTTTGCCTTTCTGCCATCCAGCATCAAAATCAATGCTGTTTGTTCTACATTCTGGGGAGTCACAGAAGTGCAGCTCTCCCTAATTCAAGGACTATCTTGCTGAAGAGAGATTAGATTTAGGAGGCCATGGATGGACAGGCTGCAAGAGAGGCTTAAGACTGCAATAGGAAATATTTCCTAATATCTGAAAATTGAATTGCTTGCTAGGTCCCCTTCACTAGATGTCTCTGAGTAAAGAAAGACAGGACGATCATTTATCTTTTTAATTTTTATTTTTGTAGACAATATCCTATTTCTGTTATAATTTTTACTAAATGGTCCACTGAGAGTCTTTCAATTCAGAGACTCCATGATTCTATGAAAGACAGTAATTGCTGCTAACAGTCTTGATAAGCACACCAACTTCTCTCCATGTTTGAGCTATTTATATAAGCCATATGTAAAAATCTCTTCAAAGTCTAATCACCACATTGCTTTTATCCTGTTTGTCCCTAAAATGGAAAGAGCCATGTAAGATTTCTTTATGGGAGACATGTCTGGAGATGGAATCTTGATGTTCCTGGATGGCTTGTTCCATGTCTGTGTGTGTGTGCTTGGGGAAATTCTGGGAATAATTCTATATTTTGCAGATGGAGATCAGTGCTATTGAGAAGCCCTTCTTTCTCACTGTGCTGTGCTAAGAAGGCCTCTCACTCATCTCACATAATCTTGTTTGAACCACTGAGACATTCCCTTAAGTAATGGGATGATCAAACCTTCTTAGGACCACCAAATCTGGGATATGCTTTTGTTCCCTGGTTCTCAAATTGTGTCATATAGAGAATTCACAGGAAAGCTGCTGGATATTTTAAGTTTTTGAGTGAAACATGGTAATACATCTATCAGAAAGGCATGAACTACTTACTAACTCTAGATCATTCACATGTTCAACATCAGATTGCACTACTTTTTGGGGGGATGAAATTCTCAAATTTTTCAGATATGTTTTTGTATAGTTATGCTTTTGGCTCTACCAATAACTTCTTAAACTTTCTTGTTTGCAGTGTTATATCTTTGAAAAGTTATTTCCTGTAATGAAAAGCAAATACTTATAAAAAAACCAACAACTATGGAACAAGAGTGAAGATGGTTGTGTTCAATGTGATTCTAAATTTTGAGAAGTTATAGTGTGCCCAACAGGAGCATATTTTCCATTAGCAAGTAATTAAGAATAGTGTAAAATATTATTTTTTTTCAATTTATGTATATTTTTTCAAATGGCTGATAAATTTTAGAATATAAACAGTTACTAAGCTGCTTGGATTGAACAATACTTGCTAAATATAACTATAAGGCATTTCTTTTGGCTTAAGGATGCCATGAAAAAATTACTGAGATATTAAATGTTCTGTGAACAAAGATAGTTTAGAAATCATTGTGTAAGTTCTAGTAATAGCTCTTTCAAATATGGAAAACTAATGCTTCATTGACTAGTTAAACTGTACTCACCTGTCACAGAATGCTGATTAGTTGTGTTTTTAAAGTAGACTTGAAAAAGTTATATTAACCAAGACTGGATCCTAGGAAATTCAAGCTGCTACCAGTAGGCAGTTTTCTTTAGTATTTAATAAAATGTCTTTTCCTTTCAATTTGATTTCTTATTTTATTTGAACTCTAGTCTATGGATCCATTGGTGGGCAAGATTCTTATAAGACTTTTTCAGGACTTAGACTGAGAATTTTCCAATAGCTGACAAGGCCTTCAATAAAGAGAACATTGAGAGACTTCCTGGTGCTAAATCTCCAACACTGGTTCAGCACAATTTTATCTTTGGCAGCACTCTATAAATCATTTCTTTTTTCTTCTTGTGAGTATGGTTATGTAAAAAAAAACAAAACAAAACAAAACACAGAATTCTTAGAGTTCTTGGCTTCCAGAAGGGAAATCTCTTTATTTCTGAGGTAGATTTTAACTGGAAACTCTTTATAAAAACGTAACAAGAGATTAACAAATAAGAGTCAGATCCTTAGGGTTATATAGAAAATACTATGCCTAAAATACTCCTTATGTGGAAATCTGCGACTTGCTATTCCACATCATTGTGAATTTACAGCCTATTCACTTCTCTCAGAGAGCCTTTCTTTGCAACAAATAATGAGAGGTAAAAAAAAATAGCTTAGTAAAACTAACCAATAGGTAAAAAAAAAAGCCTTTTACATGCAGTGTCCATACCAATAGTTACCACCTCGGCAAAAAATGAAGGAAATGTAACTTCTTGTAAAAAAAAATTAAGGCCAAGTCTGGATTATAATTTCATAGATTCAGTTCTTGTTTGTTTTATTGTTTTTGCTCTGTCTATTTACATTATTATAGTTAAGGTGTATATTGTTGTCTGGTATTTGTGATTTTATTTCGCATCAGGTCAAATGTCTTCTCATGCTTTTCTGTATTTGTTATGTCTTATAACATAGTAATAGTTTATTACATTCACATATCACTTCTAATCATACAAAAATGCTAGTATAAATATTTTGATATGTAGGTATTCTTTCCTTTTTGTCATTTATTTTCTTATTATGTGTGCTTAGAAATGAAAACTTTAAGTCAAAGGGCATAAACATTTGTGTAATTACAAATTGCTTTTCAGAATGATCCACCAATTCACAGCTCTCAATATTGCATTAATATTTTCATCATTCCACAATTCCTCGAACAAATGCTATTCCCATCTTTTGTTGTCTGAATATGAGAAGAATCCTCAGAATTATTTCAATGTATATTTCTCATTAGTAGTGTTTGGAAGCATTCTTTTCTGTTTTTTAATAGTTTGCTGTTCTTTTGATAACTATTTATTTGTTCATATCTTTTGACCACATATCTATGGGGAAATGGTTTTTAGTTTTATACATTATATATTATTTGCTTATATATCTTGATTATTAGACTTTTACAAAAATATTTGACATAAAGATTTTTTTCTATTTGTTTTTTTTACCCTTATCCTAATTATATTAATTTTGTCCATGCCTTTCAATTTCATGTACTCAAAATAACCTGTTTAGTTTTTGCATTTGATTTTATATCTAAGTTGTTTAAGAATTCTCTCCTTCCTCTACCCCAGATTTTTTTTCTGGAAGATTTTGTGTTTGTCTGGCTTTTTTCTTGGTTTTGAAAAGCATGCATTATACCTTTTTTTTGGCAGGAGATTTCTGTGTTGTTCATATTGTCTGTTCTATTTCATGTTCAACCTGTTATTTAATTCAAATTTTGTGTATCTGATTGGCAACCCCATTGTTTAAAATGTATAGCACTATCATCTTTAGCTTTTACAGAACTCCAGCCATGGAGACAGAATACTGGTATTGATAGTCTAACTGATTTTGCTGCCTTAATAATGTACAATATATAAACTAGTTTATGCTTAATTTTTGATACGACAATCTATTTCACTGTCTTACCCCCTATTTTTTAAAAAGATAATTTATCTTCCCCTCTATACCTAATTCAATTATTTCTAGTTGTTGTATTGGATGATTGTTAATATTCTATTCACACATCTATTTTGAATTTATTGTAGGTTATAGAGTATGGGATCCCTCTTATCTTTATGATTCACATGAATATGATGCATGTTAGCCTTTGTGAATTATGTGACAGATGGGAAGATTTTCCAACAAGTGCCTGACAAATGTCCCATGGTACTGGAGAGCCTATAAAATTATTATCATCAAAAAGTAGTCATTAAGCTCTAATTGAATGTGGTAGATGGTTGGCAGAGGGCCCAATCTTACTGTTAAATATAAAAGTTTACCAGCTGCCCCTCCTGAACTGCTACCAAGTACATATGGCACAGGAAGCAAAATAAATAACTCATTATCCTTTCTCCTCACCAGTCACAGATTGGGATTGACTCTGATTGTGACTGAGATTTTCTTTGGAGTTCATTAATTTTACTTTTCCTCAGAAAGTAAGCATTGCCCATGTAATGTAGGTAACTCTCTTTTTCATTGATTTTTCTACTTGGCCCTTCTTCCTTTTCTCTTATTACTGTTTTAGGTGATCATGTCATCCATGCCCATAGTTATTATTAGTGAATCCTATTATTCATGATTCCAAACTTAGTTTGTGGCATTTTGCAGGTGGATGAGAATTGTTAATACATAGAAGAGGATTCTTTTCTTGAGTTACTATTAGACATTTGTACTACCCCCTGAATCAGCCTTTCTGTTCTTGGGGATAATTGACTATTTAAGATCAGAATAAGGAGTATGATCCAAGTCTCTTGAATGTTGTTCTAGTGCAATTCCTAATTTTTTGTGTGTGTCATGTATCCAGTGTGTGCTAGTAAATGTTTAACAACTTGTTCTCTACAAAATAAAAAAAGGACTGGATGTATATTTTAAAATTTAATCTGTTTTATTAACATTTTCTCCATAATGTTGTTAAGTTTAGGCAAACAGCAAAACAATAAGTCAAAGCCTGGCAGAGATCTTAAGAGTCACTCTGAAAAATGAAACATTTTGATGCAGGACAAAACGATTTACTGCAATTGCTTTTCAGGGTTGTTCATCCACCTTTGCTGTCTAACTTGTCACCCAGATCTCATCTGTGGCTCCAAGAAACTAAAATGTGTGTGGCTGCCACATGCGAGTAATCATCTCAGCAAATGGGCTAAACCAGGTTGAAGGCAACTGACAAGTCTCAAACCTGTCAATGGTTAGTGGAATATCTATCCCAAGCATGTGAAGACTTCCCCCAGTAGAATGGATGGATGATAACAATTTATTCCAAATGATGGGAACAAATATATTCCACCATGAAGGTGGTTGATGCAATGGCTGTGGAGTATTTAAATCTGACATTGGATGCTGAGGTCATCCATCCAGTGCATCCCAGGCCATATTAATTGTCCTGACTTTTGTTATGCTGCTGGACTCAATTATAGGAGGAAACAGTGAGGCTGATGCTTTGTGCAACTCTGCCTCAAGATAGCACCCATGTCACTGGTCTTCAAAAAAAAAAAAAAGGCAACAAAAATAATGATAAGAAAAAGGGACTTGATATGGGATTACACTGGTATAAAAGAACTTGGGTGAGGAAACTCCCTCTACCAATATGTGCCAGCAATCTCACTGCAATCCAAAATTTTAGAGAATTACATGGAACATTATATCAAAGTCATATAACCAACAGGCATCAGAGGTTGAACTTGTTCCAAGTTTTCCTAACTTCCAAGTCAACTCTGACTCACTACATGACATATTATATTTCATAAAATTGGATATAGGATAACAAATTTACAATATAATATATTTTCAATGATAGGCTAATAGTGTGAAGTGAATTTAGTAGTATTTCTAAATATAACAGCGATTGAAATTTACACATAAACACATTACTATTGGTTTGCCAATAGGATATATTCAGATAAGGAAAGCAAGGATTGACAGGGAACAGATATAAATAAAACATGTTTTTCCATGTCTGCATAATGTCAGACATGGAGACTGTATATTTGTACAGTAATCTATCTTATTATACATTTTGTACTATGTGCAGTAGAAATGTCTGTCACTTAGTACATGACAGTCTCCTCAAAATTTAGTAAGATGTAAGCACTCTTCAATGAATTTCCTTTGGATTTATGGGGCTGGGTGAAAGGCCATATTTTTTCTAGGTGACTAAGGAAACATAATAAGAGTCTATCAGTCATCAGGAAGAGTGGATATAACTGGGTGGGGGTTATCTTGACCATTATCATACATTTCAGATTTATGCACAAGAATTCAGAAACAAACATTTGAAGCATTAAAACAATTTTGAGTAATGTTCACAAGATACTTAGGATTTAAAGAACCACAAGGCTGCTTATGGTTAACTTTGAAGCAAGACAGTGAGGTCTCAATTTTCTCTGTGTCTGAGGTAATGGAAATATGCGTCTCAGGATTATGTGAATTTATAAGGATAACAAAAGTCAGGCATTATTTCAGTGAGCTCTGGTTTGCACCATGAGTGAAACTGCAAGGTAATCCAGCTGTTCTAGATCTCAATCTGGAATCATGTAAGAAAAGTGATTAATTTATCCAAATCCATTGAACCAGAAATGTCAATACTTGGACTAAAGAAAATTATAGATAGCCCAAGTTAAGGGCAGAAACAAAGATCTAAAATGAATTAAACATTATAGTAGCACTATTTTGGGTATCAAAGACTTGAAAACAAGGTGGGTGTCCATCAATTAGAGAATGTGTGAAAAAGCTATGGGATGTGAACATGATGGAATTTGTACAATAAGAAATGAGGAATATGAGGAATTCAGGGAATTGTGAAAAGATTGTTTTTCTTTGCCACCATGGAGGTAGATGGAAAATAATTATGACAAAAAGCATCTATAAAACATACTTTGAGAAAAGAGAATTCAAGCAGGGGTATGTATGGTATCTGGTATGACTGACATGTTTAGATAAAAGAATAAAAAAAGAGATAATCATAAGTCAATTGAACTAGCATAAAAAAGTGACTCAGACATTCTGTCTTAGATGTACTCAGAAGCACTTTCTTGTTTTTATGTTTTGATCATTACGTTTATTATAACTGGACTAGACATAATTTATGAAATCTGCTTGGTCTACTGTTCTAACAGGTTCCTTCCATTGATGACAGTTTTACTTTTTTTCCAGTTGCATTCCACGGATGTTTGTTCAAGAAACTTTAAAAATGAATACTCAGTGGGTGGCAACTAATCAGAATTCTGAATAATCCTTTACTTTTAGAAGGCAAGGGGGCCCTCAAATTGGCTTCCCCAGAACTCTCTACTGCTATCCCTCCCTTTCCCATTCCTTCCTGCTTTCCTTATATATATTATATGAACCTGATTGAAATTTGCATTGTTTTTTAATCTTGAACTTATTTTTAGTGTCTATATAAAGGATATCAGGAGAGGATGTGTTATTTGGCTAATCTACAATGAACTTGTCAAAGACCTGAGCCAATAGATAGATGATCCTGATGTTCCACGCTGCTGGGGGATAAGACATCAAATATATTATTATCAAGTATATTATTAGCATGAATAGCCACTTGATGGTCACAAATGCTAAAAGTTGGATTTGCTCATTCCAATCCATATTTTAAAAATGTTTATTATGCTCAGAGGATGAGGTAGAATGATATTATTGACAGAGAACGACATTATTTCAGAGATCAGAAAATCTGAAATCAAGTTTTTCTATCCATGAAGCATAATATTGGATGACCCTGGGCAAATTCTTAACTTTTCAGTGTCAATTAATAGTTAATTTAATAGGTAGTTGTTCTCAGGCAATTTTATGCATTACCTGTTTTTATTGGCAGTGGGAATTTTTACACTGGAAATTTGAAGCTTAGACCAGAAATGTCCAGGGCATTGTGCTTAAGTGTTGAGGTAGAGATATAATACACATAAACCATCATCTTTGCCTTCAAGGTACTTTTACAGTATAGTAGTATGGCTAAAAAAAAAAAAAAGAATCCAGGTAAATATATAACAAGTCTACCTTCATATGAAGTTGCAATAGGGGGATTATTATTCTTCCTGCTACATAATTTGTTACCACATTTAATGATTATTCCTCAGGAAGAAAAGATTCCCACAAATAGAAATCAAGTAACTTACTCAGGGTCATGTAGCTAGTAAGTGTCTGAATCTGAATTTGAACTCAGGTCTTCTTGAATCTTGGACTAGCACATTATCTATTGCATCAAATAGTTGTGGTGTCCTCCCCTTCCCCCCCAAGATTTGATGTCATATGCAAAGAAACATTATGGTGTTAGGAAATCTTTTTATGCCCAATATTTTTTATTAAGCTTGATAATTATAATTTTGCAGTAATATCGTTTTCTCATTTTTCCAATTTATATTGTTGTACTCATTGTATATTTTGTTTTTCTGCTTCCACTTTTTTCACTTGTATGAATCCATATGTCTTATATGAAAGCTTTTATTGCACAATCAAATTCTACCCACATATATAACAAAAAGGAGAGAGCTCTGATTTCATTTCATTTCATACATGAAGTCATACACTTCTATCAAACAGCAGAATTTCAGAATCATTTGGGTATATACAAAAAAAGCTCTCTCTGCCTTGCTCAGGAAGAACAGATTACCTTTGACAGTTTCCCTAACTAAGAATACACTTTTCTAATATGGAATTTTATCCATTCTTTTATTTTCAAGAATTTGTTATTATTAAGTATGACCATTTACTTATAAAAGAACAAAAAAAGAATTTTAATCAAAATCCGAATTTCTAAAATGCATAACTCATACACTTAAAAATATAGTCAATTCAGCATATAAGTTTTAATGCTGTTCTGCTGACCTATGTCTACTGAACTTGGTTATTTTTTTTTTTTCCTGTGAATTTTTAAAGCACCGTACAATGACCCTCTTGACTTTCTCTTTTATCATTTCCATTTTCTGCATTAAATACCTCTTATTTAAAAACTTTAAATTGCAATAAATCAATATATTAAAAACCACACAATAGCCTTATTAAAAATGTACATATCTCAGTTTCCCCTCCACATGTGGTTCGTCATCAGATCTCTGGAAACATGGTAGGTCATTGCACTGATCAGAGTTCTTGAACCTTTCAAAGTAGTTTTTCTTTAAAATGTTGTATAAACTATTCTCTTGATTCTGCTCATTTCACTCTGAATCACTTCATATAAATCTTATTTATTATTTCTTATAGAGTAATACTCTTCAGTACATTAATAGGTCATAATTGAGGGGCACTCTCTTAGTTTCCAGTTTTTTTTTCCCTACAACAAAATCACTTTTATAAACATTTTTCTACATATGGATCTTTCCCCTCTTTTTCTGAATTCTTCAAGAGTAGATGCTTAGTAGCTGAATTGCTGGGCCAAAAGATATCTACAATTTAATGATTTTCTGGATTTCATTTTAAATTGACTTCCAGAGTGGCTCAATCAATTTATATCTCTATCAATAGTATGTTGGCATGCTTCATCTCCAATAGTGATCATTTCTCTCTTCTTTTGGCCATTTTTACTTATCACATATGTGTGATATAAAAGTTTAGAGTTTAAAAATTTTTTTTTTATTGATTTGAGGCATTTTGTCATATGGCTATTGATCTCTGATTTTTTCCTTTGTGTTCTTCTTGTTCATTTACTTTGACCACATAAGTTAGGGAAAATAGCTTGTTCTGAAATTTTTGAACTGATTTCTTAAAAACCTCGAATAGAACCTTGCCAGAGAAACTCATTGCAAATGTTTTCTCCTAGCCTTTTTTATTTTAACAGTACTAATTTTGTTTATACAGCAGCTTTTCAAATTCAAGTAATTAAAATTGTCTATGTTACCTTCTGTGATCATTTTTATATCTTCTTTGGATAAAAAAAAATCTCTTATCTATAGTCACTAAAATTATCTATTTTTCCTGCTCCTCTAATTTCTTTATGATGTCAATTTATTATTAGGATTTATTATGGAGATCTTTATCTAAACTCAGTTTCAACCAGAATTCTTTTCAATGTAAAGATCCTTATACTGTCCTTATTTTTATTCTGCGAGCCTATTCCTTGCATCAGAAAGATCCCTATTACTTTCTATTTTTAAAGTATATATCAATCTCTATTTACAAATGATGACAATGTAAAGTTCATATTTAGCTGACCAATAATGATAAGTTCATCATTAAACATGGAACCTATTCAGTAATAAACAAATAATCATTAAATGAAACTAATATAAGTCAAATAGACAAGTTCATTTTCAGAATTTGCATTTATGATTTTATGAGAACATGCCTATGGAAAAGAAAGAAAAAATAGATTAAAATGTTAGATTTAAGCTTTTATGTGTAATAAGACTTAGTGGTAAACCACACATATATGTATTCTAATATGGCACTCAATCCTCTTCTGCTATTTAACTTGTTACCATATTCATTCTTATTATCCTAACTTTTGAGATACTTTAATTTTATGAGTGGATACATTTATATTAATGACTAAAATTATAACACCTTTTCATTAACCAATTAGCTTTAAATATCTACTTAATTATTTTAAAAACATATTTATTGACTATGAAAACATTAGACTTTATGGAATAAAACAATATCTCTAAAGTTATCCCCCAATAATACATCTCAAAAACATTTATTAGATAGATACAACTAATGAAAAAATTGTTCAGTTATCCTCTTCTCATTATAAGGTTTCCAAAAGTTTTTGCAACTTTCATGAACATGCCTTGTACAGAGTTCAAATGTAATTAGTCCCCAGAAACAGTAGGGTTAGGGTTAATTATTTTTAAGAAGAATGGATATTATTTCTTATTTTAAATAATTTAATATGTATTATTTAATAAATGGAATAACTTCTTTTCTCATAAACACTTGTTCATTTTGCTCTATATATCAGAATTCCTAATCTCCTAAACTTAAATATCAAAGATATTGACTATATAATTAATAGCATAAGAAATGATAACACAAATATAGAAAACATTTACTTTGTTTTACCTAAGGGAGAAATAAAGCCAGAGAAAGGTTCATTGTTGGAACCTTACTATTTAGCTCTCAAGATTGTAGACAAATCTCTTAAAGAGAGATAATATTTGTAAAAGCTCTTAGCACAGTGCCTGGCACATAATAATTTCCTCAAGAATCATTTTCTTAAGAAGATATATCTTCTAATGGTTTCTCTGAAGACATCATGGTTCTTCAAATAAACTTCCAATATTCAAGGAACTCTAATAAATAACAGGATGTACAATTTCTGTGGAAAAAGCTATTGATGCTAGTGTTACAAATAAAATAAAAATTATAATATAACACAATTCTTTTCAGGTAGAGAATAGAAATTATATAAGGTTTAGGTCCAGTGTAGAGACAGCTTATATATGTTAATTGAAATAGAATTGACACAGGGCTGACTGAATTGAAAGGCAAACAGCTGTGTATGGAAAGTGGTGAAATCTGGCATCTATGAATTGTTCTGTTATTTAAGGAGCAGAATCCAGATGTTCTAAGTGGTGGAAAACTTCAGTATTTTGCCAAGAAAAGGAGGAGGAGGTGGTAGTGGAGGGGGAAGAAGAGAGAAAGAGGAGAGACAGAGAGAGAGACAGAGACAGAGAGATAGAGACAGAGAGACAGACAGAGACACAGAGAAACAGAGAAAAAGATAGAGACAGAGAGAGATAGAGAGAATCAGAGAGAGAAAGGAATGGAAGGAGGAAAGGAGGGAAGGAGAGAAGGAAGGAGGGAGGGAGGGAGAGAGACACATGCAGAGACATAGAGACAGAGAAACAAAGACAGAGACACACACACAAAGATACACACACACACAGAGTCAGAGCCAGAGAGAAGGAGACACAGAGAAAGACATAAGGAAATAGAAGAGAGAGATATAGACTGAGACAGATAGAGACACACAGAGACAGGTATAAACAGAGACAGATGAATTCAGCAGAATTCAGTACCATGAAGGGAAGAAGGAAATGGAGAAATGAGTGAAACTATTAAGTCAATGCATTTGATTAACAGTATATGAATATAAAGTCTTGGGAACATAATTGCCAAGAATGCAAAGGGATTGTATGTAAGTCTGAGAAGTAGAAACAGCAAAGTGATATGCTTGGAGCTACAATAGTGGGTTTAAACTTTAATTTGTAGGAGTTTACAGAGTTGAGTGCGGCTAAGATGATAAAAAAGGATTTAGTATAGTAAGGTATTCCTAAGACTATTCAAACTTTAGATCCTGGTGTCCTGGTGTGTTATAATTCCAGATATTCTGGAAACAAAAATGAGAAAGCTAATCACATATTGAAAATCTGAATAGCACATTTCTGAAGGATACGAATGGGTCAGAGCTTGGAATATGATTCATATCCCTGGAAATGTGAGTGGGTTCATAATGAAGAGTGGAATCCAGTGACTTCCTAACAACTGGTCCAATTTTGACCAAGCCCTTTAGTTTAGAATTGGAGATGCTATGGTTTGGTAAACTCTTTATAAAATTATTTCAGTAGTATAGTAACTTAAAAGGTCTAATTCATTCCACAACCATCAAGTGACATGAACTCCTGATGAAGAGTGGGTGAAAACAGAGTTATTCTTGTATCCTTAGGGTTTAGAACTAGACATAAGCCAGAATAAGTATGGTTCTTCAGAGGATGTTGTGATTGGGAGTTGTTCTGCCTGGTGGAACCTTGACTAAATGCAGGTTTCAAGAAGTTACTCTGTCACTTCAGTTTATGAAGTAAAATTTGGGGACAGCCCTCAAGGCATGCTAGTATTTACTTTGCACCTGGTTGTAGTTTTCTTGCAAGAGTTTTGTTGGCTTTTTCTCAGTGCCTGCAATATCTTGGTAAGAACAAAACATGTACTCTTTGATCTATGTTACCAACTCAAGACCCTTATTTTAATATAGCCCACCTCTTATTCCATTAACCGACCAGAGTTGCTTATCACTCCCAAGTATACCTACTCTTTGAGGGACATATAAACCGTGAGCCCACTGCATTAGGGCTCTTTGGTATAAAAGAGATGGTGAAAAGACCATCCTTTTATTAATAAACAGGCTGTCATTAATAAAATCATTGAATTACTCAAAAAAAAGAAAGTAGCACATAACTAGATAATGATTTTACAGGTGAAATGGAGGCAAAAATGTGAGTCTCTAGGACTAATCAACCTAAATCTATGCCCAAGCCTTGTTAATCATAGATTTTAGAGAATATACTTTCCTTACAGGTTCTTGAGACTTTTGAATAGCATAATTACTATTGATTATGCTGTTGGTTGTATTATTTGGACTGATTGTTAACATAGATACATCAAGTTTTTTGAAGAGTTAGGAAACTAAATTCTTGGGTGACAAAAACAATTATATTTTGCATGCAGTGAAAAAAAGACAAAAAATATTCATTTTTTGGCAGCAAAATGGTACATGGAATAGATTCAGTTCATTTGGTCATTCTTCACTCAGCAGACAACAGACTAAACAGTCTTGAGTCTGGCAATTATCTAATAAAGATAATTTTAGTCTTACTTGAAGTGTTTTGAAAGAGTTTAGGGAAAGAGAAAGGTTTAGTAGTAACTAACTTGTCAATTTAAGTTGTGGATGCACTTATTAACTTTCTAAGCATAGGATTAGGGTTTACAAAAGATGAGGCTCTGACATAGAGCAATGAGTAAGCCTACAGGTTTAGGCTAACCTGCTTTCCCAGCAGAAACTCATTATTTGATTTTTCTGTTAGGTTAACTCTCCTTACTGTTTTCTTGCGATTTTTTATGATTGAGCACATACACCCAAGTAGGCGTTCTTGTTTCTTCTATTACCACATTGGCACATCATGCAATTGCAAAAACAAATTTTATTTTTATGCTTAGTCGGATACATGCCAAGATTTACTGAATAACATTCAGGATTCACAGAGGCTATTTCAGAACAAGAACAAAGAGCATGTCTGATACTGCTCAAAGAAATAGGGTTTTATTATAGCACTATTTAACTCATGTAAGAGAAATTAAATAGGAAAGAACAGAATTAGGAAGAATCTCAGGTGTAAGGATCAGGAAGAAGAATGGAAGCAGGTGATGTACTATAAAACATAGATGTGCAATGTTGGAGGGGATGTGGGAAAACTGGGACACTGATACATTGTTGGTGGAGTTGTGAAAGAATCCAGCCATTCTGGAGAGCAATTTGGAACTATGCCCAAAAAGTTATCAAACTGTGCATACCCTTTGATCCAGCATTGCTGCTATTGGGCTTATATCCCAAAGAAATACTAAAGAGGGGAAAGGGACCTATGTATGTGCCAAAATGTTTGTGGCAGCTCTTTTCATAGTGGCTAGAAACTGGAAGATGAATGGATGTCCATCAATTGGAGAATGGTTGGGTAAATTATGCTATATGAAAGTTATGGAATATTATTGCTCTGTAAGAAATGACCAGCAGGAGGAATACAGAGAGGCTTGGAGAGACTTACATCAACTGATGCTGAGTGAAATGAGCAGAACCAGAAGATCACTGTACACTTCAACAACAATACTGTATGAGGATGTATTCTGATGGAAGTGGAAATCTTCAACATAAAGAAGATCCAACTCACTTCCAGTTGATCAATGATGGACAGAAATAACTATACCCAGAGAAGGAATACTGGGAAGCGAATGTAAATTGTTAGCACTACTGTCTATCTACCCAGGTTACTTATACCTTCGGAAGCTAATACTTAATGTGCAACAAGAAAATGGTATTTACACACATATATTGTATCTAGGTTATATTGTAACACATGTAAAATGTATGTGATTGCCTGTCATCAAGGGGAGGGAGTAGAGGGAGGGGATAATTTGGAAAAATGAATACAAGGGATAATGTTATAAAAAATTACTCATGCATATATACTGTGAAAAAAATTATAAATAAAAAAAATTTAAAAAAACATAGATGTGCAAAGAGTGAAAACTGGGCATGTTGGCACATTTGGCAACACCTAGCCCACCCCCTATGTATAGCTTTGCTAACAGAGGCTGCCCTCAGATCTGGAAATCCCAGGTTCTGCTAAATTATCATTTCTTTTAGGTAATAAATTGGACTCTGTAACTGATTCCTTTGCCTCCTCCACATCAGGGCATCTATTTGCAGGTTCGTGGGTTTTATAGGTAGGGGGGTTCTTACTTAGGTAAATTTAATTGGTTCACTATTTCTGATTTCACAAACAGGCAGACAGAGGAGAATCATATAATGAAGCACCAACAATACAAGCATAGGAAATAGAAATTTGTAAAATTTTCTAAGAAAGAGGAAGTGTTATTATAGGAGAAAAGAATGGTCTTAGAACCAATATATCTTGTTACAACAGAAGATAACTTCCTACCCCTAAAGGGGGGTCATTTAACCTCTTGGTAACAGTTACTTGGAACTGTAAAATGAGGGGGTTGGATTGGGTGATTTCTAAGGAAGCCTCCAAGGGGACAATGAGGTGGATAGAGAACTGGGCTTAAATCAGGAAGACTGGGTTCAAATCTAGCTTCAGATACATACTAGCTTTGTGACTCTGGGCAAGTCACTCAATCCTGTTTGCCTCAGTTTCTCATTTGTAAAATGATTTAGAGAAGAAAATGGCAAAGCACTCTAGTATCTTTGCCAAGAAAACCCCACTTGGGATCACAAAGAGGTGTACACAAGTGAAACAACTCAACAAGGTAGCTTCCATTGTATGATTTTCTTTTTAGGACAACTTACTAAAAATTTCCGCTGTGTTCAAGTTCCATTAAAAGAGGCCTATCTTTACACCCAGCAAATTAGCAAAGAGAACAAAGGGTGGGAATACAGTGTTTGGAAGAAAGGATGGGGTTGTGGATAGACTGGCACTATTGCTATACACTATTGATGGAACATTGAATTGACCCAGCCTTCCTGGAAAACAAATTCCAAAATTATGTTTAAAAAGTGAGTAAGACGTTTATATCCTTTAATAAAGAAATTACACTGCTGTGCATATGCCCGCAAGAATCTTAAGGCTAGAATGAAAGATGTACACGTTTACAGTAGCATTTTTTTGTACTTCCAAAAAACTTAAAATTAAACTGGAAAATAACTAAACAAATTGTGATGATTGACTCTAATGGAATTTTATTGTTCAATAAAAATGATAACTATGAAAAATACAGAGAAACATAAGAAGAATTATATTAACCAAATGCAAAGCAAAGTCAATCAAGAAAGATGCATGCATAATGACCACAATATTGTAAAAGGGAAAAAAAAGCCAAAACTGAAACTGGAAACTGTTTATTATTTAAAAAGAGACAGAGGAGATATGATCATGCATCTGTTTCCCCCTTTTTTTTTCCAGAAATAAGTGATTCTGTATGTAGAACTCTTCAAATACTGTTAAATTTGGTAATGTATTCCCCATCCCCATTCTTTTTCTTTTTTATTCTTTGGGATGGGTCTCTGGTTAAGGATGCAGATGAGAGATATGTTGGGAAATGAAGATGATGTGAAAACTAAAGAAAAGAGTAAGGACAGCCTTGATCTCAAAACTCTTGAGGGCAGAGGCCAATTTAAAACTTATTTCTTCCAAATAATAAACATGTTTATTTATTTTGGTTAGGTAGCTATGATGTCAGTGGATTTCTTTTCCTTTTTCAGTAGGAAGTTGCTTTATAAAACTTGATGCAAACATGATTTATCATTATCATTATTATGATAAAAAAAGCTTGGCTTAGCAAAATTTTAGCTTTTCTTCAGGGGGCATATTACAAATTCAGGAAATCTGAAATTATCAAGATTAGCTGAGAAAGCTGTTCAAAAAGGAATGAGTATGAGTTGTGTATGGTATTTTAGTATCATTGTAGTATGAGGAAATCTATTTATCCATAATTGGGAAACTATTATTTCTAAAGAAAAAAGTTAACAAGCTTGAGCATCTGATTATAATAAGGTATTCTCAATTAAGTAATGTAGAATCAAACATATTATATTAATTATATTGGTATGAATTAATACATAGGTTAGATTACACTCATACACATTTAATTCCCATTCTCTTAAACAATCAGTGTTTGTCTTTAAAATAAAATGCAATGTCAAGAGGTATGAAATTAAGAAATGTGTTTGTCAAATATTGTCAAATATGTAACATAATATATATTATATATAATGTGTAATAAAATAAATATATAAGTAACTATTAATAAATCAGTATTGACTTTTGGAATATATTACAGACCACATGGACAGAAGGAGGAAGGAAATGAATCTTGGTCTTATTATAAAAGCAAAATATGACAGTAAATGGGGACTTCAGTTACCCAAAAATTTATTGGATAAGTTAATCACTTCCTAGCTTGATTTAATTATAATGTTATTCTTCAAAAAGTACAAATAGCAGGGAGTGACTATTCTGAGCTTGATTCTTTGCTGAAGTAGAGATGATAGATGTAGTAAGGGAAAGTGACAACTACTTCTTAGAATTTGTGTAACAGGTGGAGCAGAAAATCAGACATAGTTTGATAATTATACTAGATTTTAGGAAAACAAATTTCAGTGGCTTCAGAGAAAGGATAAGTGGGATCATATGAAATAAAATTCCATAAGGGAAGTCAGCTCAAGAATGAAATTTTAGAGATATCAAGAGAAAAAATTCTAATGAGGTAGAAAAGAAAATTTTCTAAAAGAACTGATGTGGATACACAGATAGCTAATTAAAAACTTAGACTTTTTAAAAGACATATTTAGAAAATAAAAAAGAATCAATTAATGATGTATGAATGCAAAAATATGTTCTGATCTTTTGAGAATAGTGTCAAGAGTAATAAAGTCAGAAAGAACTGAAATTGTAAGAAAATATTAAAAAAAAACCCCAAAGAATCAGTGTGCTATGATGAAAAAGAACACAAGCTTAGAATTAAAAAAAAAAATCTGGGTTGAAATCACAGCTCTCCTACTTGGGAACACAGAACTGGCAGGACTCAGAAGTGATCTAGTCTAGCACTCTCATTTTATTTATGAGAAAACTTTCTGATCCATACAACAGTACTGGGAGGCAGGTGCTATTCTTAGTTCCCATTGTACAGATGAAGAAACTTAAGATAAATACTGTCTCAGCGTGGCAAAGTGATTTGCCCATAATAGACAGAGTAAGACATGAGTAAGTGGCAGGACCAGAATTTTAACCTAAGACTTCTCAGTTCTAATTGAGTATTCTTTTAGCACACAATATTGCTTCTCTAGAAGGAACCAAGTCAATGAATACTTCTGGCCTCAGTTTCCCCATTCACAAAATTAGGATTTGGACTAGAGGATCTTTGTAATCCCTTGCCACTCTAAATCTATAAATTTGTTAAAATGCATTACAACATATATTTACATGTTTACAATATGAATAGTAATGTCTAACTTATAAAGAACTTACTCTGTTATATAGTACTTACAATGTGCTATATATATAATGCTCTATTTTTTACAACACATATTTACATCTTATAATATGAATAATGACAGCTAGGTGGCACAGTGGATAGAGAGTACTGGTCTTGGAACTGGAAAAACTCCTCTTCCTCAGTGCAAATCTGGCCTCAGTCAGTTACTAGCTGTGTGACTCTGGGCAAGTCACTTAACCCTGATTGCCTTAGTTTCCTCATCTGTAAAATGAGCTGGAAAAGGAAACAGCAAACCACTCTAGTATTGCTGACAAGAAAACCCCAAAAGGAGTTATGGAAAGTTGGATATGACTACAAATTAATTTAATAACAATAAAAGTAATACTAGTAATTGAAATTTATATAGCGTCTACTATGTGCTCCATAGTGCTATATTTTTTACATACTTATAATATGAATAATAATAATATCTAACATTTACATAGCACTTTCAGGCACCATGCTAGGGACTTTACAATTATTATCTCATGTAATCTTCACAATAACCCTGGGAAGTAGGTGCTATTATTATCCCCATTTTACAGATAAGGAACTTGGGATAAATAGGGTTAAGTGACTTGTACAAGGCCACACAGCTAAGAAGTATCTGATGTTGGATTTGAACCCAGGTCTTTCTCATTCCAGGGCCAGCTCTCTTATCTAATGCACATCCTAGCTGCCTTATGAAAAAAATGAAGTAATGACTGAAGGAAATAATAACTTATTTTAGTTTTTATTGATTTATTTTTTTAAAGTTAGATGAGGTAGACTATGTACATGTACTAGAGGCAGATAATTTTATTTTAGTGTCATGATATGAAGAGATACAAGTACATTTTCTTGTGATTGAGGAAAAATGTATTAGAAAACCTGGGCTGAACCAATACAAATTTTTATGGATTGTGTGATTGAAGTGAAACTGCAGGCAATCATGAGAAATTTGGAGTTGTTGCTGCTCTGCCTTTCAAGCTCCTTCTTATTCACTATTCCCTCTATTATGATGTATAACTTTGAAGTCATAACCTGGTATGGTCTGTTTGTTAGATGAAGTTAGAAATCCTTTGTGCCTCTTTATAAAGTGAGCCAGTTAAGTTATGATTATAAATGTCCAGGGTAAACATTTGGTAATAACTCTTTTCAAATAAAAACTTATGCTATTGTGCTTTGTGGAAAACCAGTCTATTTTTAAAAGAAGCTTAGTACACTAAAAGATTTGATACTTTAATGAAAGTCTTTATAAACATGTAGCTAATGTGAGGCCAGTGTTTATAACATGCTCAGAGTATGGCCCATTCTCATAGCCAAATGTCATCAATAAAAAAGTGTTCATGGCAAAAACACTCCTCCCCCCCCCCAAAAAAAAAACACCCAACAAAAAACTCAACTTCCTTATTAGGAACAATGGGAAATGTGGTTCCATATGAAAACAGAAAGGAAATAAGGAAAGTACATTGATGTATAACAAATTTGGCATGCTGGCACCAGAGTCCATTCTAAAAGCCTATTTATAAGAGTTCTATTTATTGCTCAAAAGACCATCCTGTGAGCTGGGGGGGAAAGTGGTAGCCTCAATTCTTTAGCTTATTGCTTATTTGGGGGAGAAGGCTGGCAACTATTTCAGTTAAATCTGAACATTAGACCATTTTTCTACTAAGTGCCCTTTTCCAAAAGCATGATAATTCTGGTATTGAGTCCATTAACCAAGGTAAATATATTTACATCTGGACCTACTGAAGCCAAGTGTTGGAAAGGTAGAAGGTCTCATTCAGGAAGACAGATGGTAAAATGATTTCAAGACAGGAGGTGAAGAGTTTTAATGACCTAGTACAACAGAATAGCATGGAGATCACGAGGAAACATTTAGGAAAGCTATTTTGCATTTTAATATTAAAATTACTCCATATTTTTCTCATCTTTCCAAAACAATAGATGTTAACTTCCTAGAATTCTTTTCTTCATTTCTAACAATTTTTCCACTTTTCTTTCTCCTCTACATAATTATACCTCTTTTTCCACCCCTCCTCCAGACATAAAAATGTGGTTTTTCCCTAGAAAAGTTTGTTTATAAGTTTGTTGTTTGGAAATTAGAAAACATTTTCCCATTTTAAAAACATGGTGGTGAGGTTTTGGGTTGGTTTTCAGAAGCTTGTTTAATTAGTAAAGGTAATTGACATATAATAGGAATTCTACCATGTGTTCTATTGTTTTCAAGGATTGGGGTCCTGAGTTCCATCTAGGAATCTCTCACATAGAGAAACATCTCTCCAAGGCAGAGCACCAATCTCTGGGAATAAAATTCCATCTCCTCCTGCTAAATTGCTTTCTGTATTTGCAAATGAAATACATGACCTTGGAATTAGCCAATCTTTGATTGAAAGTTTAAAATGCCATAACTTTTGTTATATTTCTAATTATTTCTTATTTTTAAAATTGACTACTTACATTTTATATTATTTTTACTTTCCAATACATCCCTGCTCCTTACTGAGAGATCCATTCTTTTTTAACAAAGAGTTAAAAAAGAAAAAAAGGGAAAAAAGAAAGCAGTTTGTAAAATTAATCAAAAAATCAATTACCTGATAATGTGTGCAATATTTCATACCCATAGATTGCTCCACTTCTTTAAGAAGGAAAGGGAGGTACAGCCTTGTATATCTTCTTTTTTGGTACCAGAATTCAGAAATTATAGTTTTCTTTTATTATTCCTATAGTATTTCTATACTATTATTCCTTTATCATTATATTTCAGACATTTATCGTGTTTTTCTTAGAAACATATGATCATTGGCTTATATGACATAAAAGGAAAATAAAAATATTGGAGAAAATAAAAATATTTGAGAGGTTATAGGAAAAGTGAGTGTTGGTGGAATTGTGAATTGATTTAACCATTCAGGAGAGCAATTAACTATGCCCAAAGGGTAATCAAACTGTGCATACCATTATATGCAGCAAGACCACTACTTAGATCTGTATCCCAAAGAGATCATTAAAAAAGTACAAAAATAGCAGATCTTTATGTTACAACAAAGAATTAGAAATTGATGGAATGCCCATCAATTAGAGAGTGGCTGAACAAATTGTTATGGAATATTATTATGCTATCAGAAATGACAAGCAGGATGCTCTCAGAAAAACCTGGAAAAAACTGATGCTGAATGAAATGAACAGGACCAGGAGGACATTGTACACAATAACAACCTTGTGCGATGATCAGCTATGATTGATTTAGCTCTTCTCAGCAATACAATGATCCAAGACAAGTGCAGAAAAACACCTATTCACATCAAGAAAAAGAACTAATGGAATTTTTTAGATTGAAGCATACTATTTTCACTTTTTTCATGTATTTTTCACTTTTGTTCTGTTTCTCCTTTCACAACATGATTAATGTGGAAATATGACTGCACATATACAGCCTATTTAAAATTCTTGCCTTTTTAGGGATGGAGAAGAGAGAGAGGAAAAATAGAAACTCAAAATTATATTTAAAAATGAATGTTAATATATTGGATTACTTGTCATCTAGGGGAGGGGGAAAATTTGGAACACAAGGTTTGGCAAGGGTCAATGTTGAAAAATTATTTGTGCATATGTTTTGAAAACAAAAAGTTTTAATAAAAATAAAAATATGAATGTTAAAATTATTTTTACATGTAACTAGAAAAAATAAAATGCTATTTAAATAAAAAGATATGCATGATTCTTAAATTATCCCTCTGAAGGTCATTCATTTGGGCTTATATAGAAAGCTGTTTTTTTTTTTTTTTTAACACTGTTGACTTTTCTCTACATTTCAGTAATTTCATGATTCAGTAATTTCATGATTCAGTAATTTCATCAATCAATCCCTTTCCCCCTTTCTTAACTTCAAAGGAGGATCTTTCTAATAATATGAATTCAGTTTTTCTTAGTCTGCTAATTTTTTATGAACATTCTTTGTTGATCCTTTTAATTTCTGTAAGAGCTCCAGTTCTTACTTAAATTGCTTCCTTATTTTATCTTTCATTGCTTTTCCTCCCCTCTTTTGAACAATTCCAATGTTTCTTATTTTTGCCCCTTAATCTTTTGTTGGTTCATGGGATTCTTTCACATGGGGTGATTGATTTGCTTCTTTTCATATGATCATATCTACTAACTCTGTTTTGGGTTTCCTTGTGTTTTTCTTACTTTTTTTCTTTCTGATTTTTTAGGATTCTTTCTGTTGGTTCATCTAGCTGCTAGACTTCTACTGGTATCAAATAAGACTTTTTCTCTGGGTACTTTTGGTATTTGGGCCCACTTTTTGTCTCTTCCCTCTTTGCTGGAGTTACAGATTTCATTGAAGTTGGGTTGTCTCAGATTTCCTGTCTCATGGGTTATGTAGTTCTCTTCCTTGAGTAATCTCTAGAGTGTGGAACTCATTCCAGTTGGAATTCCAGCCACTTTCTCTTTAGTGTGGAGGCAACTGCCTTGAGTCCCATTTTTAGCCTTCACTACTTGGACTTTTCCCTTTTTCTTTGTGTGGTTGACCATTGTTGACATCTGTTCTTCTTTGCCAGGTGAGATAGCCAGGGGCCTTTAGACTGAATCACTGCATTTCCAGGGTTCCAACCCTTGTGTCAAGCCCCTATACAAGGCAATGGAACATGATTTCATTGTACCTCACTTCTCTTTCTTTCCTTCAAGTGGTTAGGTAAAATTAGCACCAGCTACTTCTTGTGAAATTGGAGGAGAGTTTGCTAGTGCAGAGCTGGGACTGTAATCAGAAATCTCTGGGATCTGGAGCTGGTTCCTAATAGATTTCCAAGCTTTTCTTCACATGGAAAGAGTCAGTGTCTGTAGCTCCTTATAGACTGGGGAGAAATGGTGACTGATGAATTTGGGTACAGTCAGATGTAGACCCTGCAGAAATCAGCAGCCTAGCTTGTGCTGCCTGATGTGATCATATAGAAAGGTGTATGTATGTATGTGTGTGTGTGTGTGTGTGTGTGTGTGTGTGTATTTGTATGTGTGTACAAGGTGGAAGAGAGATTCTGAGTAAATGTTCTAAATATTAAAGTCTATGGGGACCTCACTTTACCAAGATAGTTCTGGATTGGGTTTTTGTTTTATCTTTGCCTACTATGCATCTAGTGCATAATCTCTTTGTTTAGAAATTGAAGGATTAGAGAAGTTTGCAGAGTGACTATCTTGCTGGTCTTATGTCATGTTATTTTGATAAACATAATATAATAAGCTAGTTTTCCAAAATTTAAAATTTAAATTTTATTAATTTTAATTGGCTTTTAAAGAAAGTAAAATAATATTTCTTGACAACTGATAAATACATAACCAATTTGGTAAGGGAACAAGTTTTTTAAATGCCATCTGGTATGCTAAACACTTTACAGATATTACTTCTCTAGTACTATTATGATCCCCACTTTTCATTTGGTGAAACTGAGGCAGACAGAGATTAGGTGAATCTCATAGGCAGTAAGGGTCTGAGGTCAGCTTTGAACTCAACTCTTTCTTACTCAGGTCTAGATTTCTCTCCTTTAGACCACCAAGCTGCTTCTAGATTGAAGAGAAAGTCCATTAGAATAGCTGAAAATAAACAAAGAATATAGATAATTTTCTTTTCCTTCCTTCTTTCTTTCCTTCCTTTTGACAATTGGAGTTAAGTGACTTGCCCAAGTGTCGGAGGCCAAATTTGAATTCAGGTCATCCTGACTTCAGGTCCAGTGTCATCTAGCTGCCCCAACAAAGATTATAGAGACAATTTAAGTAGTAAAATATGGAAACATAAAGCAAAAAGTACAAATCCAAAAATAAAATCCATGGTATTATTATTGGTATTAACCAAAGTTAATACTATTATAAGAGGAGATGAAAAATTGCTGGTTTGCTTTGTACAAATGCTTTAGTTGCATATAGTGTGAAACCTAGTATATAGAAAGGACATATAAAATATAAAATAGTATATAGAAAGGACATATGAAATATAAAGAAAGGACATAGAAAGGAGTTTATGTAGCAAATATTAACAAGACAAAAGAATTTCTCCAAAGAAAATGAGATACTTTTAATAAACATCCACCCCCTTCCCTTCCCAAACTATGTCTGCAATCTCAGAAGAATTGTTTATATCACATAAAGTTGATTACAGAAATGATATGTGTGAAAAGTCACATCTCATAAGAGAAATGTTATTGTTCCCTGTAGTTATTGCTACGGTGAAAAATGATGCTTGGCAAATCATGTGCAAAGCAAATTTGAATGGTTCCAGTTGCAAAAAAATATGATGGCAAAGAGAAATGCCTGAAGACCTTTATAATCAATTATTAACAAAATGACATCTTCCTCTTCAAGTGAATGAAGAGAGCAATACTCATTTAATTACTTGTGTGTAAGGTGTCCCTTCCAACTTTAGGTCTCTGTGATTCTATGATTCTGTGAGTCAGAAATGTTCAACTAGAAAAGAAGAGGCTGATTAGAGGGCTTTGTCAATCAGCTTTCTCAAAACTGAAAGTGACTGAAAATAAGACAGAAGGAAGATTATGAGAGCACTGGAAGCAGGTAACTTAGTAGAGAAGACAGCCCAAAGAAACAGCTGTAGAACTAAGGTAGCAGATGTTCCTGATGGCCCTGCTCTCTCTCCTAAAAGTTGATTGAATGGAATGGATCATTGAAGCAATAGGGAAGGTGGGAAAATGTATGTGGACACATCTGACTTTCCTTTTCCTTTATCTCTGAGGAATGCTAAGGTATGTGGGAGAGTAGGGTGTGTGTGTGTGTGTGTGTGCTCGTGAAAGAGAGAGAGAGAGAGAGAGAGAGGGAGAGAGAGAGAGAGGGAGAGAGAGAGAGAGAGAGAGAGAGAGAGAGAGAGAGAGAGAGAGAGAGAGAGAGAGAGAGAGGAGAGGAGAGGAGAGGAGAGGAGAGGAGAGGAGAGGAGAGGAGAGGAGAGGAGAGGAGAGGAGAGGAGAGGAGAGGAGAGGAGAGGAGAGGAGAGGAGAGGAGAGGAGAGGAGAGGAGAGGAGAGGAGAGGAGAGGAGAGGAGAGGAGAGGGAGAGGAGAGAAGAGAAGAGGACAGGAGAGGAGAGGAGAGGAGAGGAGAGGAGAGAGAGAGAGAGAGAAAGAGGAAAAAAAGAGAGAGAGAGAGAAAGAGAAAGAAAGAGAGAGAGAGAGAGAGAAGGGAGATAGATTAGATAGATAGATAGATAGATAGATAGATAGATAGATAGATGGATAGATAGATAAATAGATAGATGGATGGATAGATAGATACATAAAGGAGAGAAACAGAGAAGAGCATGAGAGAGAGGAGAGAAAATAAAGAGAGGAGAGAGAAATAGAGAAGAGAAAGAGACAGAGAGAAGTGAGGGAAGGAAAGAGAGAGGGACACACAGAGAGAGAGAGAGACAGAGAGAGAGGAGAAAGATCAAAGACGAGAGATAAGAGACGAGAGGAGAGACAGAGACAGTCACACAGAGATAGAGTTAGAGAGACAGAGAAGGAGCAGGACAATGAAAAATCAGAGAATATGAGAATGAAAGGGAAGTAGGAGGAAAAGGAGAAACTGAGTATTTACCTATAACTAGAAAAAAGATGCCAGATCTACTCATACTGACAATTTCAGCATGGGGACCCTTGTACCAATTACTCAGGATCCAAGCTGTGGTGAAGGAGATGAGGAAATAACTATGTGAGATGAGCTCTAGACTTAGAATGAAGCTGTCAGGTATATGTTGTGACTTCAGGAGTTGATGCTGCTGGGAGCAGTCAAATGTGAAAAATATCACAATGTAGATTCTGGGCTGTTCAACATAGTCTGCTTTTGAGAGCTGTATCAGCTGGGGAGATGAATTCTGGACAAACTCCCCTCCTACTCAGCAGTGCTTCCCTGGATTTAGTTGTTATAGGCCCCTGACCTCTGAAAAGTGTTCCCAGACATGAAACTCTTTCCCCTAATCCTTTCAGCACCGGAGGAATGCAGGAAGGGCAGTAGGAGGAGGTTTCCATTTCAGGAAATGGTCGAAGACATTGTGGACTGCTTGTGTAATAATAACAAATATGGAAGGTCATGAATGAGAAGGGGAGGTGTCAGACAGGAGGATAGGAGCTTTAGAATAGAAATGAGAAATTTTCCTATTTTAGCAGTTTTGGAGCTTATTCTTTACTGTACCCTAGACAATTTAGAAGTAAGGTCTGCAAGGGCTTTTTTCTTGCCCAGATCTTTTAAACTCTGATATCTTGCTTCTTGTAGGTTTGAAGAAAGCATAGATACCAATCTGTTGTAGGCTTTCCAGAGACTTTGTGAGACCTAGGATAACATAGCAAATGCTCATTCTGCCTGCACCCATCATCATGTAAAGAGAAGCTGAGGGAGAACGACTGGCAGCCAAGAAGCTATGAATTCATACTTGGAGCCAAGAGGATCCGAGTTCAAATGTGATCTCAGACACTTGCTAGCTGTGTGACTCTAGGCAAATCACTTAAACTTCTGTTTCCTAATCTGTGAAATGAAGATGATAATAATACCTATCACCCACACCTACCTCCCAGGGTTATTGTGAAGATCCAAAGAGATGATGATAGTAAAGCACTTAGCACAGTGCCTGGGGACATAGTAAGTACTATTATTTTTATTATGATGATAAGAGTCATGTGGGATAAGTCCAAGAGGAAGGAAGAATAGAAAAGGAAAAATATGCAGATATATATGTATGTTTATATGTAAAATAAAATCCAACTATGACTTGCTTGCCTTTAAAAAAAAAGAGTTGCCAGAAAGATCAGAGATGAGAATTTAATTTAAAACCTCACAAGTCATAATACTTTTTCCTCCTTTTTCCAAAGAAGGTACTGTTACCATCATTTGGAAAATATGAGCAGATTTCTTTTCTAAAAACTAAAGTTCTAATGAATGTCAGTGGGTTTTGCAATCTGCCAATATTGTAGCGATTTTCCAGAATAATTTTATGATAATAATTATAATATACATATATATATATATATATATATATATATATATTTTTTTTTTTTTTACCATTTTAAGTCATGGTGTTTTCCATGCATTCTCTCACTGAGTTCTAAAACTATGAGATGGTTATCACAGATAACATTACCCTAGTTTTACAGAGACTTAAAGGAGTTCAGTGACTCCAAACCTAGCCACCCAGCTACTGCACCACTTCTTTGCCTACGGCTAACAGTGGCCATCAAGAGAAGCTGATGGGAAGCTCACAGCTGATACAACCCGTTGTTGCCAGTAGAATGGGAAATGCAGCAAGTTGGAATTTTCCTTCATGAGCTCTATACTTTATTGTTTATCCAGGACTGAACCCTAGAGTCCCAGACCTTGGAATTTCCCTCTTTCAAATCTCCCTAGCTTTGCTTATGCTCCTGGTTTTGAGCTGATTTCCTTTTCAGAAACTGATATAGCCTCTTGGGTCCATTCATCTCTGCAATTCACATTCCTGCTGACTGACCTTGCCTTCAGCCTGTCAGTCATTAATTCTGCCTGGCCTTTCAATTCTAAGGCCTATATCACTATTCTATATCCCCGTTACCTGACCTATGTGATCATGTTTTATAATTCTATCCCTATTCTCACCCCACATTTTGCCTGTAATGTTCTACCCGAAACCTTTCCCTTTCCCTTCTATTCCGTGGGAAGGATTTCTTCAGCACCAGCATCACTGGAATTAATCCATAGCTCCTGTAGGCCCCGTAGTCCAGTTCTGGGAAGGTGAGGGAGGTAGTAGGGAAGAAGAAGGAAAAGGACAAGGCACATTGTGTTAAGTATTTTTACAAATATCTCATGTGAGCCTCACAACAATCCTATGAGGGAGGTGTTATTATTGCTCCTATTTCACAATTTATATTGTAATAATGCAGGAAAGTTATATCAATATTCTACTTGGCATAGAGATTTTAATAAATGGAATATAAATAAAAAGGAAGAAGTATGATGTTCAAAATATATTTTAAGGGAGTCATAGCAGTTCTTCCAATAATTGTCAAAAAAATCATGTCAACAAGTCAACAAACATTTATTAAGCACCAAATACGTGCCAAGTTCCACACTAAGTTCTGGTGATTCAAAGAAAGGCAAAAAAAAAAACCCAACCTCTTTTCTTCATAGAGCCCAAAACAATTTTGTACAAAAAGGGGTAAATTGACATTAATCTCAAAGGGAATCTTTAAGCTTTACTAGCAGATTGGCAAAAGCTTGAAGAAGATAAGACATGAACTATCTTTTGAGAAAATCAAAGAAGCCATCAGGTAGAGATGAGAAGGGAGGGCATTTCAGTAATGGGAGATATCTAGTGAGGACATGAGAAGTCAGGAGGGAAATAACAGTAAAAAGATCAGTGTCACTTGATTGCAAATTATGTATAGCAGAGAAAAATATAACATGACTGAAATATAGGAAGGAAGTAGATTGCAAAGAGTCTTAAAAGTAAAGCAGGAAATTTTATATTTGATTCTGGAAGTAACAATATGAGGGTGTTTAAAGGTGTGAAACTTGTATTTCAGGTAGATAGCTTTGAAAGCTGAGTGGAGGATAGACTAGAGTAGGAGAGGGACTTCAAATAGGGAGACAAATTATTGATAAAGACTGTTGATATTTCACATGATGGCAGTAAAATCCTGATACTGTGTCACATTTAGAAAACTGATGAAATGATGTTATTATTCACTTGTTTTTCAATCACATTCAATTTTTGTGGTCTCTTTTGAGGTTTCCTTGGCAAAGATACTGAAATGGTTTCCAGCTCATTTTATAGATGAGGAAACTGAGGCAAATAGGGTTAAATAATTAGCCTTTGTGACTCCAGGTCTACAACTGTCAACTGTACTGCCTAATTGCCCCTTGATTGCATGGGACAAGAGAATTTTTTATAAGGAGTACAAAATGGAATTTTATTTCCATCATCATTTCAATGTGCTGGTACCTATGAATTAATTGACTCACACCAGTAGGAATACATATCCAAGAACATTTGTACCTTTTGCTGTGGATCAGGGTCCTGGTGGAAATGGGGAATCATAATTTGACTTTCCTTATACCACAATGGGTCAGTTAGATGGCTCAGTGCACAAATTCATATTTTTGAGTTCAAAGCCAACCTTAGACACTTTCTAGCTATATGATCCTGGGCAAATAAGCTACTTAACCCCCTCAATTCCTCATCTGTAAAATGAGCTAAAGAAGAAAACAGCAATCTACGCTAAAAAATCCCCAAATGGGGTCACAAAGAATCAGATTTAACTGAAATGACTTAAAAACATCACCACCTCCCATAACACTGATCAGGAAGATAGGAAGACCTGGAACAGTTGAGATTAACTTTGCCCTTAGGTATAGTGGGACCCAGAAAGAGGACCTTTTGGGAAGGAGAGACAAGAAGGTTTTTCAGAACTTTGATTAGAACATTTGAGATTCTAGGGAACCTCCTTGCTGAATTCTTTTTAAACTTTCTTGCTCATAGCTTATTTATTTATTCATTCATATGTGGCTTTTTAAAATATAAGGAATATAAGGATTGCTTGTTTGGACCCTAAGGCTCTTAGTGACCTACTATATCAGAGGAGGAATAATGACCCAGGCAACATTAGAACTATAGCAAGTTGTTAATGAATTTCCCTGAGCGTTCTCTGAAGAAGGGAACTAATGAAGGAAAACTAGTATCATTCCTGTTCATTGTGTTGTTCATTAGAAAGCTAAATATGCATCATTTCATCAGACAGGAGCTAATGGAAGCATTACAAAGACCAAGCATGGCATATTGGCTCTGCTTGTACAAAAATTAAATGGTAAGATAGGCTTTTGCTGAGACTACAAAATATAATGTTTAAAAAAGACAATTAAGCTTCATTAGTATCTAGTCAGCCAGTCACATCCTTGGTCTTTTTTGCTAAGGGAATCTTACAATCAGTTTAGACATGAGACCTTTGGACTCATCTGGCTCATTCCCTTCATTTTACAGAAGGGGAAACTGAGGCCCAGAGAAGAGATGGGACTTGTCCAAGACCACATTTACTTCAGGCGGAAAGTGGCAGAGAGAACGCTTTCCTTTGATTCCAGATCTAATCATCCTGCTTATTGCCCCAGCTTTATCAGTGGAAAAGGGCAGTTAGGTGGCACATTGGATAGAGTGCCAAGTGGAGCCAGGAAGACTCTTTTCCGAGGACAAATCTGACCTCAGACACTTAGTAACTATGTGAACCTGAACAAATAACTCACCCCTGTTTGCCTCAGTTTCCTCAACTGCAAAATGAGAAGGAAATGAAAAACCACTCCAGGATATCTGCCAAGAAAACCCCAAATGGGGTCATGAAGAGTCAGTCATACATCACTGAAAATGACTGAACAACAATAATTTACTACTAAGGAAAATTCTAAGTTACCTATCTTCAGTTTAGAATTTCTGTTGCCATTGGGTCTTCCCAGTATTACATGGAGGTTCTACTTCCTAGGATTCTAAAGAAGTTATTATATGGAAATTATCTTATAGGAATCATAAACACCATAGATTTTAGACTATTTAGACTAGAAATTCTGAGATTTAGGGTCTATTGTTTTTTAAAAATATTTTGAAAATTATATTTCAAACTACTTGTCTCCTTGGTCATCCTACTTATTTTATTTTATGCATTTAAAAAACATTATTCTGAAAAGTGGTGTGTAGGCTTTGCCCATATGCTAAAGGGATCTGTGACACAATAAAGGTTAAGAATTCCTGATCTGGACCCTCCTTCCACCCTTAACTCCATCTTCTACAGGAAGTCTTCCTCAACCCCTCTTAATTCCAGTGCCTTTTCTTTCTTAATTACTTCCTATTTTATCTTGTGTATTGCTTTGTATGTATTTGTTTGCATGTTGTCCCCCCCCCCCATTAGATTGTTTGCTCTTTCCCACTGGTGACATTCTACTCCCTATCTTTGTGTAAAAGATAGGGCACAAACATAGGGAGTATTTCCCATGCCTAAAATACACTCTGTCCTTATCTTGGTAGAATACTGAGTCAAACAGTCATATCAGCCTATCCTGTTATCTTCAATTGCTTAATGCCCGACCTGTTTCCTCCACCAGAAATCATGTTATATCTACTTTATATTTGCTCATCTGTATATATGTTGTTCCTCCAATATAATATAATGTACTTGAGATCAAGGGGTTTTTCATCTCTGTCTTTGAATCTCTATACCTAGCAGAACACCTTGTATGTTGTAGGTGTTTGAGAAATGCTCATTAAATGAATAAAGAATTCAAGAAATGTATATCATTTCTGTAATAACTGACATATCTTGCTTCAATATGCTATTTATCTCATTCAAAAAGTAAAACATGAATTTGGTCCCTTCCCTGTTAACTTCTTTTGTAGTTCAATCATTTTCAGTAATGTCTTACCCTTCATGAACCCACTTGTTATTTTCTTAGCAGAAACACTTCAGTTTCTTCATGAAGGTTGGGAGAGAGAAGGATGCCCTCTCTTAATCTCGATAGAAATGGCAAACTGTAGCAGAGATGATAACGGGCAAATGTCCTGCTTAGGGGAATCTGGACCTCTGGCCCCTGACTGCATCTCCTACTTCGTGTTTTTTTTTCCTGAACTTAAGTGACTGAGCAACAATCCTGAAAAGTAAATATATTGCCTTGGAGGCAGTCTCATGATTTGGAGAAATCAGGAACTCAGTTGTTGCTGACTTGGCTCAGCAGAAATGTTCTGTAACTATTCTTCCAATTCATTGTCTGGTTTGAAGAAAGCATGGATGGACCTTACTAGAATTGTTTGGCTAATGAACAGCTGAGGAAAGTCCCAACCACCAGATATCACTTCATTCCCTGTTCTCTGACTACCTCCTTCAAAGCCTTACCCACTATTTGTTGGAATAACTGCCACTGAACTACTTGGTGGCTGCCTCTCCCTAACAAGTACATCAGGAAAGCCTCAAGTATCATGCTTCATTTCACTCTCTACTCTATACCTTCTTCTTCTTTCATAGCTTCACCAACTTCCTTGGAGCTCACCTCTACCCTTTTCTCCTACTCTGCTCCAGTGTTAGAATCATGAACTACAATCAAATCAACTCTTATTGTTCCTGTTGGAATGCATCAGTCTCCTCTCCCTTTCTTAGCCAAAGTGCCCCTCTAGCTGCAATTCCAATTTGTAGATTATTTCCTCTATTAGTTTGTAAGCTCTTCCAAGAAATAACCATTTTTGCCTTTGCATTTGTATTCAGAGCCCAAAGACTTATCACAATGTCTGATACTAAATTAGGTACTAAATAAATGCTTATTCCTTCTTTTATCCATCTTTCTATCTGTTCATACAGTCACGTAAGCTTAGAAAAATGGTACTATATTTTTGTCCTTATCCCTCTGCTGCTACTGAGCCTAGATTATGTTATGTCAACTCCAATGAACATTTTTGCATTAGAAACCTGCCTGGCCTACCTCTCTAGACAGATAAAATAGCATGATGAAGTCCAGAATTCCACTTGGGTTCATGCCTCAAACTGTGAAAGAGCTAGCCAAAATAGAAACTACCAGAGGCAAGCATATTAACATACATTATTTATGTGTAAAGAATGCCTTTTATGAAACATATTTTTCTCTCTTTATTTCAGATTGTTATTCCAGAAGGCAGTGATTATGTTATCTGGACTATACTAGAAATAATATTTCTAGAAAATATTTTCATGAAAGCATTGTGCTCTAGGACTGATGTGATTGTTGAAAACATCGTAAGGGTATGTAGCTTATACCAGGCATTTTAGTATCATCTGCCAAAGGTGCTTACTTTTCCATAAAGAACAAAATGCTTTTGTCAAGGATCTATGTTAACTTTGCTGGACTATTTTAGAAGAAAATAATCAATTCAACTTTTCTTAAGTGTCAGTCATTTACTATGTGACAGACATTATTCTTTATAGAATACCCCAAGCATTCCTATTTCTATTCTAAATTTCTCCATGAGTAATTTTTGTTGCATATTAAATGCCTAGATGGTCAAACGTTATCTTTTTTTCTGATAGTGGGTCTTTATTTAGTTTAGCTCAGTTAAAGGAATTTGGAAAAAGAAATGTTATTTCTAACTGTCACCCTTGTTCCTTAGCACCCTCAAGCAAATGGTCAGCATGAAAGGGATGTTGCAGGGATGTCTGGACTGGTGACAAAGGTTTGTCAGGTTTCTCATTGTTTAATATATCCTTCCATGATCAACAAAATGAATCAGTTCTACTAAATCAGTCTTACTAAATTACGAGTTCAGTAAAAGCTCAACTTATTTTAACCACTTTTGTAAGATTTACAATATGAAGAATTTATTTTCCACTTTTGCCTATTCTTTGTTCAATTCTTTTTTATTTGTTAAGAGTTAATGTATGTTCAGAATGATGGGTTTTTGCTTCTGTAAGTGAGATCATAAAGTCCATGTCACATTGACCCAGAATATAGATCTACATTTAGATTCCATCAGTTCTTTCTCTGATGGTGGATAGAATTTTTTCATCATAACTCCTTCAGAATGCTTATTGAATTTCCCTAGCTGAATTCTATAGTATTTCTGAACAGTTCTATAGGAATAAAATTTAGTCATGTTGAAGATCTGCACATTCCTGACTTGTTGCTGATTCTTGACACAGCTGGAGCCCATCTGCACCAAGGATCTTCTGTACCCTCATAGTTCTCATGTTTCTTCTACCATGGAGCACTAGGTCTTGGTGCTTTTTATTGTTGTTTCTTGAGTGTTTGGAGACAACTGGGTTGTGCAGTAGAGAAATGGTTGTGGGTAGAGAAATGGACCTGGGGTCAGGAGAACCTGGATCAAATCCAGCCTCAGATACTTATTAGCTTTGTGACACTGGGCAAGTCCCTTAACTCTGCCTCAGTTTCCTCATCTGTAAAATGAGTTGGAGAGGGAAATGGCAAACCATTCCAGTATGTTTGTCAAGACCAAATGGGATCACAAAGAGTCAGACACAATTGAAATTACTGACCTGTAACAACAACCCTTTTGAGCTGAATACTGGATAAAATTTGTGGTTTAAAATCCCTTTTTTTTAAAAACTTAAACTGCAGGGATTATAGAAGTCATTTCTAATCTGAGTGAGTCTCCCCAGAATCCTTCCTGAACCTCAAAATTGTCTCCTTTACCACGGTGAGCCAGGTATAGTTTATATTGGCACCTTAGGCAATGTCTTTGTAACCTGGAGCTCAAATCCATTTGCAAAAGCCTTTCCTCACAGATAGAATATGATTACTTGATACTTCATGCCTTATGATTGATACCTTATGCTGGGTATAATTAGCAAGAGTTTGGAAGAAAAGAGAGCTTATTTTTTAAAATTTTTGTTGTTGAGAGAAGACACATGGTAACAGACTCTCTTTAGAGAGAGATCCCTGATGGGAGAGATTGTCTCTAGGGAGAAGCTGGCAAGTCAAAGAGCTAGTGCCTGAATCATGTCCCCAGGCCCCATCTTAACACATTCGAGACTTCAGGACATTTCTTTCTGGGTAAGATCTCTCTCCTCCTCCTCCTCCTTCTTTTCTCTGTCTGTCTGTCTGTCTCTGTCTCTGTCTCTCTGTCTCTCTCTGTCTCTGTCTCCCTTCCTCCCTCCCTCCCTCTCTCTCTCCTACAAGGAGTAAATGACAAAGATCCTTTGAATTCATAAGCAAAAATTGTATTTGAGAATTTATATCTCCTCCCATTTTGTACTCTCTCCTTTTCCTCTATTGTCTACCTTGTATTTCAGGGATTCTCAATCTGGGAATCCATGAACTTACAAAAATATTTTGATAACTATTTCAATATCATTGGTTTTTTAATAACCCTTATATTATATATTATTCCTTTAAAAATATTCTAAGAAGGATTCCAAAGACTGCCAAAGAGGTCCATGACACACAAAAAACCTTAAGCATCTCTACAATACTATCAGTTGATGGATGACTTACTATATATGAGACTCTGTCCAAGCTTTCAGAATACATACATTAAAAAGGACAAAAAAAAATAATCCTTTAGGCTCCATCTAGCTGATTCTCTTGAGTCTGATCTTGGTGAGGTAATGCTTTCTTTTAAGAAACTTTCCTCCAGAGTGAAATCACAGAATATTTTTACATGCCTGCCAAAGAGGAACCCCTGGGGGGACAGGGAAACCAAACAGCCCATAGAGATCAGAAAGCTGGGGCAGTTAACTGGAAGCTATACTAAATGGTCTATTGCTTTAGCTTATTTAGTCTCCTCTGGTCTACAAAAGCCACCTCAGAATACAGGAGAGATTTCTTATTTTATTCTTCCCTTTTGTTAAAGTCTATAAATGATATATTTCCATATTGCATTTCCAAGTGACCTTCCACTATGCTTGAATTCTAAGACAGTTGAAAGTGAGTTTACTGGTAGAAGGCCAATGGGAAAGAATACTCTAGTCTCATGTTTCTATTTACAGTTTCCATTTTATTTGTTTAGTTGATGGTAGTGCCTGCTTATCCTGGCTTCTCCTCGAATTCCTGCTTACAGAAAAAAATGAGGTTGGGAGATGAATTCTCAACATATATTATTCTAATTCTCACAAATACATATAGAAACTTCTTTAAAGGTCTGATTATGTTAAAAATGGGGGAAGGTTATTTTGGGGGCTCTTGACTCCTTTTCTTCTAAGCATTTAAAATGACATAAATTAGACCATTTAAAAAATAGACCCTACTGATGGTATCCTGCACAATTTAAAAAGATCATTTTATAATGTTCAACTCTTTACCAACTTTGTATCTTTTTTCATGTTGTTCCTCAAGCCTGAATATTCATTTTCCCCTTCTGTCTGCTGAATTCCTCTTAACCTTGCTACCAGAACACTTCCCTAATTACCCTGGTACCACATGTTTTACCACATGTTGGATGTTGGAGTATAAAATCTTAAGTTCAGAAGGGTGTGTTAAAGGTTGGCTAATTTAACCCTGCATTTCACAAATAACAGTTTATTTCACAGCTTTCTACATTTATCCTATATTCAATTCAATAATACAATATTTATTAAACATCTATGATATGCAAAGCAATATACTAAGTGCTAATAACAGAAGAACAAAGAAGGGGAAAAACAGTGTTTAGCAACAACATGCTCATGCTATACTATTAAGTGTCATAATTATCTGTCTTTGTTTTTTATCCCCAGTGGCCTTGGCAATTTAGTCAAGGAAAACCACTTTATTCTGCTCTTCATGCCATGAATGTCAATGGAAGGGGGCAAGGACTTAGAAGAAGAGACACAGTTTAAACTAGTTTCTTTTACAGCGTAAAATCTTAGCTTAGTTTCACCTAATCAGAAGTAAATTTCTTAAGAGTAGGAGTATAAAGACATTACTGAAATTCTGACATTACTAGGATCATTAAGGGAGTGGCAAATAATATTTGGCATTATTAATTTTCTGTCACTATCTCTCATCATCATTATCAAATAGTAGAAACTTAGTAAATGTTTGACTTGACATAGTGATTCTCTTCCTCTCCCTTCCCCTTGCCTTCTCTTTTGTCCTGCCTTCCCCTCCCTCTGCCCCTCTCCTTTTCTTCTATATCCAATCCAAATCCAATAGAATTTCTTCTATATTCAATCAATTAGTTACCAAGTCTTATTGAGGCCACCTTTGAAATATCTTTTGTAAGTTCCCCCTTCTCTTCTCTAATAGTACCTTGGATCTGGACTATTTCCATAGCCTACTGATTGGTCTTCCTGCCTGAACTTTCTCTATACTTCCAGGACAAAATGATTGTCTGAAAGCACAGATCTGAGTAGTTTATCTACCCTACTTAACAAAACTCAATAGTTACTTCCAGGATCAAATACAGAATATTCTGGTTGGCTTCTCAACCCCTTCATAACTTGGCTTCTTTCAACTGTTCTGGTCTTTTTACACCTGACTCCCCTTCAAGCCCTCTGTGATCGAGTTGCATTGACCTTCTAGCTGTTCCTTGCATACCACATTCCATCCTCCAACTCCAGGCATTTTCCCTGGTTGTCTCCCTAGTTCTGGAATCCTCTCCTTGCTTATCTGTCTTCTGCCCTCCCTTACCTCCTTCAGGTTCTAGTTAAAATACTAACATTTACAAGAAGCATTACTTAGAACTCTTTTATCTTAATGCCTTTCCTCTGAGATTATCTACAATTTATCTTACATATATTTTGTTTATATGTAGTCACATTAGCTACCTTACTGGACTTAAACACATTAAAAACAAGAACTTTTTTTTCTTTTCTTTTCTTTTCCTTGTATTCCTGGAGTTTAGCAGTGTCTGGATTAGTAGGAAATTAGTAAATGCTTGTTGACTTGACAAATTGACTCCCCCCCTCTCCCCCCCTCTCCGTCCTGCTCTCCCTTTGCCTTCTCTTTTGTCCTGCCCTCCCTTCCTTTTGCTCCTCTGTTTTCTCCTCTCTTCTCCTCTCTTTCTCTCTCTCTGTGCCTCTTTCACTGTCAATCTCATTTATAAAAAGATGAGGTTGGATTTGATGGTCTCTAAGGTTCTTTTCAGCTCTAAATCCATGACCTTCTGATTTTGAAATTTTGAATATATTATGCATGGTCTTATAAGAAGACTGCACAGTTGAAAAATTTTCATAATATATCATATATTATTATGATAAGACAGTCTTGTAAGATTTTTTAAAAATCAAATGGTCTAACTTGGTTTGCAAAATCCATTCTTTTGTCTGCCTGAAGTTTATTGTTCCTGCTATATAGTTTTACCAGAACTGGTGGTAGCAAAGTTGCATTGCTCCTTAGAGTAGGAGTGAAGGAAGGAGATGGGGAGAGGAAGATTGACATTTTAAAATATGACTTTATTTTATAAATGCATATTTCAATACTTTATTTTATTTTTATTGTTATTTTTGTTTTTATAATACCTCCATTTCCTAATAATCCACTTTCTAGCCTCTATACAATGAGCTATCTCTTGTAAAAAGGAATATAAAATATATTTTTAAAAGCAGTTCAGCATCACCCCATTCTAATAGTGTGTGCAATATTTCCATCCACAGTGCTTCACCTCTGCAATGAAGAGAATGAGGAAGACTATCTCATTTCTTTAGGGGTAGGTTGGGAAGGGTCCAAGTTTGGTCATAATTACATAGCTTTCGGTTAGATTTTGTTATTGGGGTGCTCTTTCTGATTATGTTACTATGGCTATTGTGTACATTGCTTTTCTGGTCCTGCTTATTCTATTCTATGCCAGTATTTATAAATTTCCTCACACTATTATGAATCATCTCTTTGTGCCACAATTTCTTTATTCATTCCCTAATTACTAAGCATCTATTTTGCTTCCAATTTTTGCTGCCATAAAAGGAGATATGCATATTTTTATTGCCAGAAAATTCCTGTCTCCTTGGCCAATGTAGTTATTTTGTTATTAACAAAATTATTAATTGATTAATTAATTAATAACCAAGTTGTTAATTGATGGTTATTTTGTTATTAACCAATTCTCTTGTCTTACAAGACAATTTCAAAGCCTGGTAGACATTAACACATAGGAGGAACAATTTTAAAACTTTATTTAAAAAATTTAAAGATAATTTAAAGATACAAATACCTTGTTTTGGCTGTGGCTATGGGTTTTTCATAAAGTGAATGTTGCCTGGTCTATATAGGTCTTCAATTTTTGTTTCTGTTTGCACTTCTTGATAGCTTGTCTATAAACAAATCTCTTGATATCTTCCAGTAATTCAATTCAGTAAACATTTTAACAACTGACTTAAATGTGTTGTGACCCTGGGCAAATCAGTAGGCTTCAGTTTCTTCATTTATAAAATGGAGTTAAAAATAGCACCTATTTCATTTGATTGCAAAATAATTTACATATATTTCATAGATTATGCTGACAATCAAATGAAATAAGATATGTAAATAACTTTGCAAGCATCAAAGAGCTCTTGTTATTATTATTAGTGTTAGTGTGTAGGATGTAGATATTAAGGACACACACAGAAAAGTTTTAAAAAATTGATCTTATTTCAAGAAATTTACCTACTTGAGTAACTACTTGTGGAAGTTACCATTAGTTCTTCTTGGGTTGGTTTCAGGACAAAATGATGAAGCTAGTAAACTATAATCTCCGTTTCTTGATTCTTCTTCCTTTCAATGGTGCTTCCCATCATTGGGTTTAATACCAGTGTGGTGCTCCCCTGGCAAGAAGATGATCCTTACTGGAGTGTCTCAGCCAGACAAAGACAACTTTCCACCCTGACATACTTCAGATCATCAAATTTCACCAGTGACCTCAGGGCCTATCTCTAAACAAGAATGAATCTGACAAAATAATTAGAGGTAAATCATTAATGCATTATAATACACTAATGTATTGCCACTCTTAGAGAAAATTTACATTTTAATAGGGGCTTTTAATGATTTAATCAAGAATTGGTGGTGGGAATTTTGGTCAGTGATGGGCTGATAAGAGAGAGATTTGAAGGGAACGAGATGCCTTTTCAGCTCTCTTTTAGTCTGACCAGGCAGATATTATTAAGGTCCAGACTCTGTAAGCTGGGTCTTACAAGCAATACATCAATAAACATTTATTTAGCACCTACATATGTGCCAGACTTTGTGGTAGGTGCTGGGAACACAAAGGTATGTCCTGTTGTGAATTAGCTAGTGAACTTTATGCTTTTTCTAAGAATATTAATAGAATTCTTAGATACCACTTGCTTATTAATCCATGTGTGGCTATAAAAACTGGCAGAGGGGTTTAGCTTTCCTGTACTAAGTAGGATGATTAATAATTTATTTGAAATCCCCCTAGATTGAGAAAGGGCAATGAATCAGATTCAGTGTTAGAAAAGGTCAAGACCCATGTAGGCAGTTAACTGCCTGGAGCTAATGCTGCTAGTTAAGAATATGTGCTTAAGCTATGTGATTTTTGTTCGATATTAGTCCCACTGGAGACCCTCCGAATCAGAGAATTTTAAATCTGGAAGAAATCTTAGAGATAACCTTACCCATGGGTTCTTAACAACTTTTTTTTTGTGTGTACTGGCAACCCTTTTCGGCAATCTAGTGAAGCCTATGCCACAACTTTTCAAAAATAATGTTTTTAAACACATAAAATAAAATATAAAGAATTGCAAAGAAAAGGTATGCATTAGAAAATGAAGGTACTATAAAACAAAAAAAAAATCAATAAAAACAAAAATAAAATTTTGAAATGTACATTTATAAAATAAAGTTATATACTCATGTTTCCTGAATTCAAAACTGGCTTCAGATATTTCCTAGCTGTGTGATTCTAGGCAAGTCACTTAATTCAGTTTGCCTCAAATTTTCTCATCTGTAAAATGAGCTGGAGAGAGAAACGGTGAACTACTCTAGTAGCTTTGTCAAGAAAATCTTAATTGGGGCACAAAGACTTGGACATAACTGAACAACAATATACCTGACTGTATGCTAAGAACTGAGAGGTATAAATTGAAGCAAGACAATCCCTGTGCTCAAGGAGCTTTCATTATAATTGGGGCTACCTGGTGTGGAAGTGAGGTGGAGGTCTAGTGTTAGACGAGAAAAGGTGAAAGCTCATCTAATCAGAGTCCCAGGACCATTCTTCTGAACACCAAGTTACTTCCACTTCAGGCATTCCCACTCCTCTATCTCTAATCATAGACTCTCCCTTTGGGATTTTGGGCTCTGATAGGTTTAATTTTACATTATCTTGCTATGTACACTATGCCATCTCCTCTTCCCCTTTCTTCTCTCCTTTATGTGTTGTCTTCCTCCATTAATATCTAAAATTCTTGGTGGCTAAGGACTATCTTGCTAGTTTTTATTTATATCATTAGAGTTTAGCATAGAGCCTTATACTTTAGGAAGTACTTAATAAATGCTCTCTTTTTTTCTGTTAACTATCAATCTATCTATCTCATGATTTCAGGGGTAGAGTTCAGGGTCTTATAGGAGCAGGATGAGGAGGGTGATTCTAGTGCAGGTCATATAATTTGGGAATTAAAATGTGAAATGTCATTTTGGATATCATGATAAGTAAAAACTATTTTTATAATGCTGGGCTATGGAGGTTTTTTGCTGAAGAAAATTTAAAGACATTTGGGTTACACATTTAGAAATGAAAGATTTTGAAAGCCAAAAAAAACCTTTTTGGCACCTTAAATATTATTCTTATTTTTTTTTCTCCCCTAGCTTGCAAGGAAGCCTAGATGAAGACCAAATCTTATTCTTAGGGTAACTCTCTTTCTGGTTGTTCTTTCCCATTATATGATATTTACCCTTGAAAAAGTTGCTTCCAGGAAAGAAGAGCAAGCTATGCATAATGGAGACCTGTATTTTCTCTCTTTTTTTCTGTCCTACTATATATAATGCAAATGCCCACTGTTTGTTATTTACTGTTTGTTAAATTCAGAATAGTAATTTGTTAAGAGGAAAAGAAATTTGCCTTCTATGTCTATGAGAAAAGAGAAGAAAGAGTTGAGTAACAAGCTTTACTAATAAAGTGAAGAATTTACTTAGTCAAATCTTACATTTTACATAAAGAACACATTCCTCTTCTCTCCTTCTCCTTTTTCCCCTTGGCTCAGGCCTTGGTCAGGGTGGTGACCTCTCCCTAGACTTCATGCCATACTTTTTCCTTTACTTAAATCACTTTGCACATGGTTCTCATCATCTCCCTCTTTCTTTCTCTTTCTAGTTAGGGAGTTCCTCCTGAACCTGTCCCAATAAATTTTGTGGGTTCCATTTCTTTTAATTTAATTATTTTTATTCTGACAAACTTTCAGATCTTAAGCTCTTTTTCCTAGACTTGTGTGTTCCCAGATATTTCTAGAAAGGAAATATAGTAAGTTCATGATGTAAAAAAGTCATCAGCACAGCTGCAGGAGAGGTTTATAAAGAAGGATTAGATCTTTCCTGCAGCTGCAATGTGTGTCTAAGTGCATCTTAAAACACAAAAGCAACAAAAACTCTTATGGGAGCCAAATGGAATTGACTGTACAAAAATCACCTTAAAGGCTGGGACTGGCTAATGACTCAAGGCTAGATCTTGGAAAAAGGCTGAAGAGTGAGGAAGAGTTGGAAAGTAGAAGCACTGGGCTGGCTGAGTGTATTTCAGTGAATGACATGTGTGGGGGTGGGTAGGGAAGGGAACACAAACTGTAAAATTAGCATTCACTTTTCCTGGGATTTATCAATTCCCACTGGTCTTTTGAAGTTCATTAATCTTTCTATCCTCAAACTTACCGGGCTCCTCAGATAATGACTGAAAGTGGCTTCCAACAGCCACATTGTCTCAAAAGCAACAGGGAAATTAAAGCAAATCAACACTGAGAGGCTTGTTATCTGAAGGGCTCTATCTGTGTGGTTCTGGGAACCTGCTGAGAAAGCCAAGGTAAAAGGTAAACCCTCCTGTGACCTCCAGATTGGATTACTGCATGCCTGGCATAGTCTCCAACAGGGGCTCTCAAAATGTGGAGGGTCCTTTTGTTATTCTACTGTCCCCCAATGCTTTTGTTTCAAATGTAAATGAATCATTTACTTAGAACACCCTAATAAGATTCCTTAATCACCTCGTGGATGTCTCTTTTCTCTCTCCATTCCAGTAGGTGTGAAAGTATGGAAGTTTAATAGATGGTCTGTAGTAACTTCTTATGGACTTGAAAAGCTTGAGAGCTTTTAAGAGAGTTCTCCTTGTGCCATTTTAACCAGGTTTCATGAGAAACAGTGGCTGATTTTAGAGGTAGGAATACCAAGATTCAAGCCCCTCCCTCTAACCCCTACTTGTTTTAATGTCTTTTGTGATTTTTTATTAAGGACATTTTATTTATGTATTTTTTAGTTATTAAGGACCTACTATGTGCTAGAGTTGAAAATTTAATAGTGGAGACATTCATGTAAACAACTGTGTACAAAAAAAGAGAGATACAGGATAACCTAGAAATAATTAGTAGAGGGAAGAGACTGAAATTAAGGGAAACTGAGAAAGACTTCTTTCCTATAGAAGATGGGATTTTAGCTGGGACTTGAGGAATCCAGGAGGCAGAGATGAGAAAGGAGGGCATTCTAGATAAGGACCACAGCCAGTAAAAATGCCCGGAATTGGGCAAAGGTGTGTCTTCTTTGACGATGATGTTCTAAACTTCATAGAAAAGGCTGCTGTCCATTGGTAGTGTTTCTGAAAGTTGTCTATATTAATGAAATCTCAGATCCTCTCCTTATCTATGAATTATGACTTTTTACTAATTGTGGAAAAATAACTAATTTGGCTTAGGATTTGCCTTTCTTCCAATGGCAATGCTTCTGCTTGTGGTTTTGAGACTGGAAATTTTAGGAAGGAATTATTGGACTTTATTTCTGGAACACTGTTTTTGCTTATTAGAAGAGGCTAAATAACAGCATTTGATCCAGCAATACTATTACTAGGTCTATATCTCTAAAGAGATAAAAAGGAGAAAGTTCCCATCTGTACAAAAATGTTTATAGTAGTCCTCTTCATGATGGCAAATAATTTAACATTGATGGAATTCCCTTTGGTTGGGTAATGGCTGAACAAGCTGTATATAAGTATAATGGAATACTACTGTTCTGTAAGAAATAATGAGCAGGTGGATTTCAGAAAAATCAGGAAAGACTGATGAACTGATGAGCAAAGTGAGCAGAACCAGGAGAATATTGTACATAGATAGTGATAGCAACATTATGCAAAAGACAACTATGAAAGACAAGTTAGCTCTTCTTAACAATATAACAAAAGACTCAGATTGAAAAATGCTATCCATATTCAACGAGGTGAATATAGACTGAAGTATGCTATTTTCAAGCTTTTTTTTTTCTTTCCTGTGTTTTTCCCTTTTGTTCTGACTCTTTTTTTCACAATGTGACTTATATGGAAATAGGTTTAATATGATTGTACATGTATAATGTATAGCAGATTGCTTGCTGGTTTGGGGAAGGAGAAGGTAAGTGAGAGAAGTAAAAAAAAATTGGAACTCAAAATCATACAAAAATGAACGTTGAAAATTACGTTTACATGTAATTGAAAAAAAATACTATTAAGTGGAAAAAATGAAGAAGCTAAATAATTAATGGATGAATACTAGAGTTGCAATTCCAGATTACCACACTAGATAGAATAAATACAAAGGCATGTCACTTACCCTGTTTTGCTTCAGTTTTCTCATCTGTAAAATAGCTGGAGAAGGAAATGGCTAACTGCTCCAGAATCTTTGCTGAGAAAACCCCAAATGCATTTATGAAGATTCAGAAACAATTGAACAATAATCATTCTTTTATTTTTAGATCAAACACATTGACAGAAATGCTCCTTTTTAGACCGTCTTTAGGAACTCTTCTGATTAGGATAGTAGTCAGGTAGACTAGTTTTCTTTACTTCTTTATTCCAGGTTTTTCCTCACAAATTGAGCTGATAGCCTTGTCTCATTCCCAAAGCTAAAGATTAGAGCAATAATAAACTTAAAATTGTGTCATGTTCTGTTTAATCAGAGGCAGATATATATGCACATATATGTATATATATATCATAGAGGCCTGCCTATTTATCCACTATATTATAAAACTCTAAACTGATGCCCATCTGGTATGTTAACAACAGAATAATACTATACATGTGTATGTATATAAATATATCTGCACATATGTATGTATAGTTTGTCTATGACTGTTTACATGCTATCTTCCCTCATAAAATTGGGAGCTCTTTGAGGATAAAAATTGTTTTTGCCTTTTTAATATCCCTTAATAAATGGCTGATAATTTACTCCAATATTTGATGTTACTCATGCAAAATTTTAGAAGGATTTCAATGAAGTTGGAGTAAAGAAAAATAAGTCCTTGTTGGTTTCTGTGCTTCTGGTGATGTGTCTATCATTGGTGGTTATTTACCTTGAAGGCCACTCATTTCTCCTGGGAGATTAAAGAGTAAACTGCATGTGGTCATTCATCAACCACAGACAGATGTCTTTAAGAATGTCTGTGTCTTTAAGAATTATGCCCTGAAGACAACTTCAGTAACTTTCACTTATTAGATTTGAATAATTTTTTTTAATGTTTGAAAAAAATCTCCAGGCCTATCATCTGGTAGACCTGAGACCACCTAACCACTTCTACTCTGAGAGACTATAATTTTGAAATAATCTATTAAACTATGCTAAAAATTTGCATTGAACTTTTTTTCTGGGAGGGGGTGGCATAGTACTTAGGAACTGTGCCACTTGGCCTTAGGTAGCATGACACTGGAAATGACAACCATTGCTCAGTTCTCTCCAAAAATCCAAAGCTCTTTTTGCAATTAGGAATATGGACGAGTACCTCCAGTTATAGGAGAGAGCTGCTTCAGTTTAGAAAACTTAGGAGAAACAAGCAATTAATCAATTCCCTAAGAAAAACTCCATAGCCAGATGGATTTACATGTGAATTCTACTAAACATTTAAAGAACAATTAATTCCAATACTATGCAAACCATTTGGAAAAATAGGGAAAGGAGTCCTGCCAAATTCTTTTTATGACACAGATATGGTACTGATGCCTAAATCAGGTAGGGTCAAAAGAAAATTATAGAACAATTTTTCTAATGAATATTGATGAAAAAATCTCAAATAAAATATTAGCAAAGAGATTACAGCAAGTTATCCCCAGGACAATATGCAATGACCAAGTAGGATTTATATGAAGAAAACAGGACTGGTTCAATATTAGGAAAATTTGTAGTATAATTGACTATATCAATAACCCAACTAATAAAAATCATATGATTATCTCAATAGATGCAGAAAAGTCATTTGATAAAATTCAATACCCATTCCTATTAAAAACACTAGAAAATATAGAAATAAATGGAGTTTTCCTTAAAATGATCAGTAGCATTTATTTAAAATAATCAGCAAACATCATATATAATAGGAAAACTAGAACTATTATCAAAAAGATCAGGGGTGAAACAAGATTGCCCATTATCACCATTACTATTCAATATTGTATTAGAAATACTAGCCTTGCAGAAATTAGATATGGATCCACACTTAACACCATATACCAAGATAAGATCAAAATGGGTCCATGATTTAGGCATAAAGAGGGAGATAATAAATAGATTAGAGGAACAGAGGATAATCTACCTCTCAGACTTGTGGAGGAGGAAGGAATTTATGACCAGAGGAGAACTAGAGATCATTATTGATCACAAAATAGAAGATTTTGATTACATCAAACTAAAAAGTTTCTGTACAAATAATACTAATGCAAACAAGATTAGAAGGGAAGTAACAAATTGGGAAAATATTTTTAAAAACAAAGGTTCTGACAAAGGTCTCATTTCCAAAATATATAGAGAACTGACCCTAATTTATAAGAAACCGAACCATTCTCCAATTGATAAATGGTCAAAGGATATGAACAGACAATTCTCAGAGGAAGAAATTGAAACTATATCCACTCACATGAAAGAGTGTTCCAAATCACTACTGATCAGAGAAATGCAAATTAAGACCACTCTGAGATACCACTACACACCTGTCAGATTGGCTAAGATGACAGGAACAAATAATGACAAATGTTGGAGGGGATGTGGGGAAACTGGGACACTAATACATTGCTGGTGGAGTTGTGAAAGAATCCAGCCATTCTGGAGAGCAATCTGGAATTATGCCCAAAAAGTTATCAAACTGTGCATACCCTTTGACCCAGCAGCGCTACTACTGGGATTTTATCCCAAAGAAATACTAAAGAGCGGAAAGAGACATATATGTGCCAAAATGTTTGTGGCAGCTCTTTTTGTTGTAGCTAGAAACTGGAGGATGAATGGATGTCCATCAATTGGAGAATGGTTGGGTAAATTGTGGTATATGAAGGTTATGGAATATTATTGCTCGGTAAGAAATGACCAGCAGGAGGAATATAGAGAGGCCTGGAGAGACTTAAATCAACTGATACTGAGTGAAATGAGCAGAACCAGGAGATCACTGTACACTTCAACAACAATACTGTATGAGGATGTATTCTGATGGAAGTGGAAATCTTCAACATAAAGAAGATCCAACTCACTTCCAGTTGATCAATGATGGACAGAGGTAGCTGCACCCAGAGAAGAAACACTGGGAGGGGAATGAAAATTGTTAGCACTAATATCTGTCTGCCCAGGTTGCATGTACCTTCGGATTCTAATGTTTATTGTGCAACAAGAAAATGATATTCGCACACATGTATTGTACCTAGACTATATTGTAACACATGTAAAATGTATGGTATTGCCTGTCGTCGGGGGGAAGGAATAGAGGGAGGAGGGGTAAATTGGAAAAATGAATACAAGGGATAATATTATAAAATATATATATATATAATAAAAAAAAAAAAAAAAAAAAAAGAAATGCTAGCCTTGGCAGTAAGAGAAGAAAAAAGATATTAAAGGAATTAGAGTAGGTAATGAGGAAACCAAATTATCACTCTTTGTAAATGATATGATGATATACTTAGAAAATCCTAGATAATTAATCAAAAAATTACTAGAGACAATTTACAACTTTACAAAAGTTGCAGGATACAAAATAAATCCACATAAATCATCAGAATTTTTATATATTACCAACAAAGTCCAGCAGCAGAGATACAAAGAGAAATTCCATTTAAAATAACTGTAGATAAGATAAAATATTTGGAAGTCTACCTGCCAAGGCAAAGCAGGAAGTATATGAACACATTATATGAACAAAACATTTTCCATACAAATAAAGTTAGATCTAACTAATTGGAAAAGTATCAAGTGCTCATGGGTAGGCCAAGCTAACATAATAAAAATGACAATGTTACCTAAATTAATCTACTTATATAGTGCTATACCAATCAAACACCCAATAAATTACTTTACAAATCTAGAAAAAATAATAACAAAGTTCATCTGGAATAACAAAAGGTTAAGAATTTTTCAATGAAAAAAAATGCAAATGAAGGTGGCCTACCTGTGCCATATCTAAAACTATATTATAAAGCAGTGGTACTGGCTAAGAAATAGAATAGGTTAGGTTCACAGGACAAAATAGTCAATGACTATAATAATCTAGTGTTTGACAAATCCAAAGACGCCAGCTTTTGGGATAAGAGCTCACTATTTGACAAAAACTTCTGGGAAAATTGAAAACTAGTTAGGCAGAAACTAACCACTGACCTACACCTAACACCCTATATCAAGATAAAGTTGAGATGGCTTCATTATTTGGACATAAAGAATGATATTATAAACAAATTAGAAAAACTAAGCATAATTTACCTCTCAGATCTGTGGAGAAGAAAGGAATTTGTGGCTAAAGAAGAACAGGAGTATATTACTGACCACACAATGGATCATTTTGATTATATTAAGTTAAAATTTTTTTGTACAAACAAAACCAATGCATACAAGATTAGAAGGGAGGCAATAAACTGGGGGAAATGTTTACATTCAAGGATTCTGATAGTCTTCATTTCTAAAATATAAAGAGAATTGATTCAAATTTATAAGAATTCAAGCCAATTCAAGATTATAAAGAATTCAAGATTATAAATAAATTAGAAGAACATAGGCTAGTTTACCTCTCAGACCTGTGGAGGATGAAGGAATTTGTGACCAAAGAAGAACTAGAGGTCATTATTGATTACAAAATAGAAAATTTCGATTATATTAAGTTAAAAAGCTTTTGTACAAATAAAACTAATACAGACAGGATTAGAAGGGAAGCAATAAACTGGGAAAAACATTTTCACAGTTAAAGGTTCTTATAAAGGCCTCATCTCCAAAATATATAGAGAATTGACTCTAATTTATAAGAAATCAAGCCATTCTTCAACTGATAAATGGTCAAAGGATATGAACAGACAATTTTTGGATAAAGAAATTGAAACTATTTCTAGTCATATGATAAGGTGTTCCAAATCATTATTAATCAAAGAAATGCAAATTAAGGCAATTCATATACCACTACACAGCTGTCAGATTGACTAAGATGACAGGAAAAGATAATGATGAATGTTGGAGGAGATGCGGGAAAACTGGGAAATGGTTGCATTGTTGTTGGAATTGTGAACTGATTCAACCATTCTGAAGAGAAATTTGGAACTATACCCAAAGAGTTATTAAACTGTGCGTATCTTTTGATCTAGCAGTGCCTCTACTGGGCCTGTATCCCAAAGAGATCTTAAAGGAGGCAAAGGGACTCACATGTGCAAAAATGTTTGTGGCAGCCCTTTTTGTAGTGTCAAGAAACTGGAAACTGAGCAGATATCCAATAGTTGGAGAATGGCTGAATAAGTTATGGTATATGAATGTTATGGAATATTATTGTTCTATAAGATAGGATGATTTCAGAGAGGCCTGGAGAGACTTACATGGACTGATGCTAAGTGAAATGAGCAGAACCAGGAGATCACTATATACAGCAATAGCAAGATTATACGATGATCAGTTCTGATGGACATGAGTCTTCTCAACAATGATATGATTGAGGCCAGTTGCAGTGATCTTGTGATGATGAGAGCCATCTATACCAAAAGAGAGGACTGTGGGGACTGAGTGTAGACTACAACATAGTACTTTCACTCTTTGTTGTTGTTGTTTATTTGCATTTTGTTTTCTTTCTTATTTTTCTTGTGCAGCATGATAATTTTATAAATATGTATAGAGGAATTGCACATGTTTAACATATATTGGATTACTTGCCATCTAGAGGAGAGAGTGGGAAGAAGGGAGGGGAAAAATTAGAACACAAGATTTTGTAAGGGTAAATTTTGAAAATCATCTGTGCATATATTCTGAAATAAAAACCTTTAAGTAAAAAAAAAAGGACAAGAGAATAGGCAGCTTTTTTCCACACTCTAAAACTGTGACTGTCACTCCACTTTATCCTGCATCTTCCAAGGGGGATAAATGAGAGGTCTCTAGAGAGGCTTCCTGGCAAGAAAAGCAACTGCTTGTATCTGTAGATGATACTGCAATGATATAATATAACTATTTCATCTCTATTTGCTGATCAAGATCATGAATTGACTTAAAGGAGCAATGCAAGGAGGAGACTAAAAAAGGTCAAGGACAACAAAACACATGTTGAGCCAAAAAGGAACAGATCCAAAAACCAGGGGTAAAGTCAATTCATAACCACCTAATTAAAAAATCCAATATCTATGATATTCAGAGTACAAAGGGAATTCCATATGCCCATCCCGCAATAGTGCAGGAGGGAGCAAAGACAAAAATGACATGAAAGTTCTTTGGGAAATAATTGGAAGAATGAATAACCTAGAAGAGAAACTGGTAAACAGCCAAAAGTGAACTACTTGAAAATTTGAGTAGCTCATACAGAACTGCATGACTTCATAATACAGCAAGGAATATGTGAACAAATTTTCAAGATTGGAAAAAAGATAGTTTATATATTTAAATAGAAATATAAATAGATGGTAGATAGAAACATATATATATATGTATACATATATATATATATATATTAACAGGGATAAATTATCAAGGAGATGTAATTTAAGAATCATTGCACTGCATATCAACTACAATAAAAAGATTCTGTATAACTTACCTAAATAAATTATAAATGAAAATTGCCTAGATCTATTAGAAGTAGAAGGTAAAGAAGGATAGAATTTATCAATGATCTCTTGAGAGGAGGTAGCAGAGTCTAACCCTAGAACAAAGTACAAGTCTATCAGCTAGAGAATGAATATATAAATAATAAGTGGAAGAAAATAATAATTGCAATCAAAAACTTCTCTGAGTTAAGAGAAGCCCACAAGTTAAACTCAGATGAAGAGAAGTATAAGTACAAACTAAAGGTAATGAATAGCTTATCTCTAAGGACTCCAGAACTGGCTAGAAAAAATAGTGTGCAATATTCTGTAACTATTTCCTCTTTGCTGTGGTGACAAACCTTTTTTGATTGGCCAAGGAGCCAAAACTAGAGGCTATTCAAAGGGCAATGACCAGTGAAAGTGAGTCTTTCTGCTCTGTTTTTTTTTTCCTAGATTGTTGGCCTTTGAGAAAGATAATGAGAGCCTGTGTGTGGGAGAGGGGCCTTGGGCCCTCATGAAGCTGAGAGCTCATGGTCCTGTTCATACTTCCATCTTTGTTGTGTCTATTCTTACTTGCTTTTAAGTATAAGAGACTAAAGATAGCTATGACTTTGTGAGCTGCAAAAGGTCAGAGAGCAAGCCTACAGATGTCTAGGAGCTGAAGTCCATGCCTGTGATTTGCCAAAAACCAGATGCTAAAGAGTAAATAAAGTAACAAGTGAGTAACAAGCCTGAGTGAGCTTAGGAATAGCAGAGAGGAGATTTCATCCATCCATTGGCCATACTGCAATTGAAAGTTAGTTTTGTAAGACCCATGCTATGTGGAAACTGTGTGAAGATTAAGCCTTCTCTCCTCACAAATTGTCTTCCTTAGGCTAATAGGGGTCAACATTATTTCAGGTCTTTCAGGGAAATATTTGTAACTTCTGCTCTTGCTATTTCTTTGATGACATGAATCAAACTGATAGCATTCAGTAAAAGCCTGACCACTGTCTCTTGTGGGTATTTCTAGAACCCTGACGAAAGGTCTCTCTCTCTCTCTCTCTCTCTCTCTCTCTCTCTCTCTCTCTCTCTCTCTCTCTCTCTCTCGCTCTCTCTGTGTGTGTGTGTGTGTGTGTGTGTGTGTGTGTGTGTGTGTGTGTGTGTAATGGGGGGAGGGTGGCAAAGAGGAGATTTATTTAGCTTTTCTCTGGAAGAGTGAGTTCTCAATACATGTTTGTTGATGTATGGGAAGAGTACCACTGTACATTAATCAGATATTCTCTTTATGAGGGAATACCAAAAAAAACAAAAACAAAAACAAACAAATAAACAAACAAAAAAAATCAGAAGGGGGAAATACATGGATGAAAATTGATGGAAATGGCAAAAAGCAATATCATTATTAGAATATACTACAGACCACCCAAACAAAAAGAAACAGATGAGGAACAATGAGATATCAATGTGGAGAGGCTTTGACTAGAAGGCTATTTGTTATTTTTCTCTATGTGTGTCTTTCTGTCTTTCCCTCTCTCTCTCTTTACCCTCTCATTCCTTGCCTCTCTCTCTCTTTTTTTCCTCCTTCCTTCCTTCCAACTCCCTTTCTGTCTCTCTCTGTCTCTGTCCCCCTGTGTTACTTCATCTCTAAATCATAACAGGTAATCATTTCTTGATCTGCCTTAATAATAATTTCATCCTTCTAAATATGGAGAAATCAATGGAAGGAACTTCTGGATATATTTCTCACCATCTATTTTTTTTAAGACTGGGAAGTCAACAATTCATCAGACAAGATAGATAGATGGTAGATGGAAATATACATGTATCTATCTATCTATCTATCTATCTATCTATCTATCTATCTAAATTAACAGGGATGACATATCAAGTAGATGTAATTTGAGAATCATTATACTTGGGGCAGCTAGGTGGCACAGTGGATAGAACACTAGCCCTAAAGTCAGGAGGACATGAGTTCAAATATGGTCTTAGACATTTAACAGTTCCTAGCTGTGTGACCCTGGGCAAGCCACTTAATCCCAATTGCCTCAGGGGAAAAAAAGAAAAAAAGAAAAAAAATGAATCATTACCCTGCATATCAACTACAAAGAAATAAAAATCTCAGATAGTTAGATTATTTGGAGAGCAGATTTTTCTCGGAGTTAGAGGAAGGATAAATAGGATCCCATAGACCAAATGTCCATGGGGAAATGAGCCCAAGAAGAAAGAAAAATTCTTAGGATTGTATTCAATTCTAGCCTCCATGAGTTAGGTAATACACCTCGAGAATGTATAAAAAAGGATAAGACTGGGGAAGAGCATTTGCTCTAAACTATATTTGAAGCAGTTGAAGAACTGGGGATCTTGAACCTGGAGAACAGAAGATTTAAAGGGATAAATACAACAGCTGTTTTCAAGTGTTTGAAAAACTATCGTACAGAAGAGAGATTAAACTTGTTCTGCTTGACCTTAGAGAACAAAACTAGGAACAATGGGGATAAGTAAAAAGTAATCAAATTTCAATTTGATAAAAGAATTTTACATTATTAGAGGTCTTTATGCAAAGGACAGATGGTCATTTGTCAAGGATAGTGGTAGAGAAGGCTCCTTTTAGGTTTAGAATAGATTAAAATGGTCTAAATTCCCTTCAGTTCTGAGCTTCTGTAACTATGTAATTGATTTAGGGTACTGAGGGGGAAATGTTCTTTACTTTCTTGCACCAAAGGTCTTCCAGGTGGGCATGATTTTTCAGAGCTCCAAATTTAAAAAAAATCATCAATGTTCATTCCCACAGCAAATATTTGTCTTTTTATTTTTTAATTTTATATTATTCTTTATTTTATTATTTATTATATTAATTATAACATTATTTAGTTATATAATATTAATCATAATATTAATATTTACATAATATAATATTATATTAAAATACCCCTTATTTTATAAAGGGATTATTTCATTAAATAATGTGTTATTCGACTTTAAACTCTTTGAGTTCTAGAAAATGTGAAGATGGAAGTGAAAGTCTCTGTCTTCAAGGAATTTAAATTAGAATAGAAGGAAGAAACATCTACATAAACAAATACATTCAAAAGGAATGCAAAATAGATTTGAGAGGCTGTGTTTTAGCAGTTGGAACAACTAGGAAAGGCTTATGGAATCCAGGGATTGCAAGAGGCGGAATTGATTAGGGAGTACTTACAATGAAGAAGGTCATGGAGTAGACAAGTTTAACTAGGATATAGAGGAGGTAAGTAAAGGATAAAAAAAAAAAAAAAAAACTGGAAAAGTAGTAAGGAGCAAGACACTGAAAAGAATTAAATACTGAGCAAAGGAGTTTATATAAGGTAACTGGAAGCTGTTATTGTTCAGTCCTGTCTGATTCTTTGTGACCCCATTAAGCATTTTCTTGGCAAAGATACTGGAGAGATTTACCAATATTTTCTTCAGTTCATTTTACAAATGAGGGCACTCAAGCAGAGCTAAATGACTTGCCCAGGATCACACAGCTAGTAAGTGTCTTAGGCAGGATTTGAACTCAGGAAGATCTTTCTGAATTACATCCTTTCAGAAGATTCAGTCTTTCTGAATCCAGGCCCTGAACTCTATCCACTGTGTTGTCTGGTTTTCCTAACTGTGAGCTAGTGGATTGTATTGAGCAAGTGGTGAAGTGAGAAGTTAGATTGCACAGGGTTTAAGAAGAGCGAGAAGAGGAAGTATAGGTCTTTTCAAGGATTTTGGTGGAGTAGGGGAGGAGAGATATAGTCTGATATATAGTAGATTCTAGCTGGGATTTATCAATCATGGGGAAGATTTGGGGATTCTGGTAGGCATTAGGGAAGTAATGGAAATAGGATTATGAATGAAGATTGGAGAGAAAAAAAGAGATGATGATGAGAGCAATTTGGAAAAGTTGGGAGAGGTAGAGCAGCTATAAAGAAGCTCGTTTTCAAACATTTTAGTCTTGTAACCAAGTGTTGCTAAAAATTGTACATAATAGATTTGCAGTTTTTTTGTGCAATCATCTTTTTAAAATTATTCAATGTTATAAAACTATTTTATTCCATAAATTTAAAATAAATAACAAATTTAAAAAGAGTGCCATTGTTTTACATATTGTTGCAAACTTCCTTAATATCTGATCTAAAAAAAGACTACTGGCTTCTCATATATACTTCCACATTCAATCTTTCATGATATGTTGCTTTGATTTAAGTATATGAAGAAAATTTTATTTCATACAACTATGTAATTGGAACAGGGAGGCAGCTATTTTAATAGACAAATAACATCTTGAGGTTGTTATGCAAATAATTTTCTATCCTAAACCCCCTGTAATTGTTTTAGGCAACTCCTGGGGTCTTCAAATCACATTTTGATATTCACTAAATATTGGTCTTAATGAGGGGAACCATTCATCAGGAACTAAAGAAAAGAAAATGATGGGGATGGTGTCAAGAGAACTGTGAGATAAAGGCAAGTCACTTAAACCCCTCTGACTTTTAATATTCTCATTTATTGTGGACAAAATAATACTTGTAGTTGGAGAATCAGATGAAATAATGTTTGTAAAATATTAGATAGATGTTTTCTAGAACATTCTGAAGTTAGCCAATAAAATAAACAAATCCTTTGCTTTATACATATCTATTCAGGGGTCACAGAAGAGCTATGGCTACTTGTCTCAATTAGTCCATTTGACATTCCTTGGTCGTCTTTAGTGGCTAAATCTTTGATTCCATTGCTAGGACTAAAATTCACATTGGAATTAAAGGCTCTAATACCCCAAAACAAGTAGGATAAGTTTAAGGATATCAAAATACCGCCTTCAATCCTTAAATAGCTCTCCATTTCCCAATTTCATACTCAGAGAGCTGTTAACTCCCTGAAGAGAACCAGTTTTCTGCAGGTTGTTTACTGTGCAAACTTGCATTGATTCTAAATCCCTCTCAAGCAGAGCTGATAATAACTTTGGCTACCAACTGTCTGGATTGCTGAGCCCCCCTCCTTCTGTGACTCTCCACCAGTCATCCCTAGGAAGTCTAAGCTTAAAGCAGAAGCTGAAGTGGCCTTTCATTCATTTGGGCTTTCATCTAGCAGCTTCCTAATGAGCTGATCTTTGCTATTGAGATTCTGGCATTGAACTGGTGTGTCCACACTGGAGGGGAGGGAGGAAGGCAGGCCTTATTTAACATATGAAAGCTGTCTTCCCTCTTTAAGGACTACAAAGTGTGACTCTTCCAGCTCAGCCTACAACCTTCTGGCCAGGAGTGATGTATGAGGTAGAAAGGTCAAAAGTCTTTAACAATCAAAAAGAATAGTCACTTAATTTGTGGATTTTGACCCCTTTCTACTTCTGTCAACCATCCTGTCTTAACCTCATTCCCATGTGTGAAGAACAAGTTTTGACTTTGTTGATTAATCGAACTCATCCTCCATTCAACTGTCAAATTAATCTTCCTGAAGAACAAATCTGACTATGTCATCCTCCTTGTCAAATATGTTCACCAGCATCTTCAGAACCAAATATCTACAATCTGTGTTTGGCATTCAAAGCCCTTCATAACCTGTCCTCCTCCTACCTTTTCAGCCTTTTTATATCTATCTATCTATCTGTTTATCTATCTATCTATCTAACTCCTTCATTGCTTGCCACAAACTGTTCCCCTCCTTCCCTCATACTCTGTGATCCTGGGACTCCAGATTCTTTGCTATTCCTTTCTATCTTGGAGTCCCTTTCTGTCTTGGAGCATTTTCACTGGCTGTACCTGCTGTTTGTAATACTTTCCCTTCTCATCTCTACCTTTTGGCTTCCTTCAAATTCCAGCCAAAGTTCTACCTTCTGTAAGAAGCCTTTTCTGATCTCCTGTTGTCTTCCCTCTGTTGACTATCTCCAGTTCTGTATAAAATTTGCTCTTACATGGCTATTTTCACATTGTCTCTCCCATTATACCATGAAGTACCTAAGAGCTTTTCTTTGTATCCTCAACACTTAGCAGATTATCTGAAATAAAATAGACAATTAAGAATGCTCATTGACTGACCAATCCATCAATTAAAGTCTACTTAATACTCTCTTGTAACAAGTCTTAGAAAGAATGCACATGTATTTTTGTTTAGTTGGCTTTGAAACCTATTGGGGATTCTCATCTAGGTTAATTTTTCTTATCCTGGATACAATTGTAATTTTTATTTTTATTTAGGCATAATACCACTGAAGTTTCAAAGAAATCCTATTCATATTGCTATATATCATAACACCTCTTCATGTTCTTCCTATGCTTCATATTAAGCAGCATTTCCTTTTCATAAACTATGTACAATAAAGCCTCTTGTCATGTGAGTGTAAAGCCAACATCAACAGAGCCAACTAATTTTACTTTGAAGTCTTGTGATTGCTTTTTAATTAAATTTATGCTTCTTATATAAACAAACCCCCAGTTTATACTTCATGTAGAGTATTCTGCCATGGAATATGTTTATGTTGATATCTTACTTATCAAACTACTTATTTACTCTTCAAGGGAAAATAATCTCTAACTTCTTTAAGAAGGAGTTCCCAGAATATGAGTGCCTCTGAGACTTTAGTTCTGATTTTTTTTTCTTTTTAAAACAATCTTGTGACATTTGGACATAATGGGACTAAAGTTATCTCGCAAATCAGAAGAAGTCCCTACTTTTGGAAGGCATTAGGCTAGTTTTTTTTTTTTTAATCCAGGTATAGTTAAGCAGCTAAGTATAGGACAGGTAGATAACTCAGTAGATAGAATGCCAGATCTAGAGTTAGGAAGAGCCATCACCCTGAGTTTAAATCTAGCTTCAGATATTTACTGCTGTGTCAAGTCCTTTAAGCAAGTCTCTTAATCCTGTTTGTCTCAGTTCCTCAGCTGCAAAATGAGCTGATGAAGAAAATGGCAAAACAGGGTCACAAAGAGTGGGACACAACTGAAAAAGAACTAAATCACAACATGTTATGTATTGTAGGGAGGCAAGAGGTATGGACCATTGCCATGGAGTGTGCAGATCTAAGGGCAACAGTTCATCAAAATATCCTTTCTTTTTTTTTAAATTTTTTTTTTCTTACTTTCTGAGGTGAAGGAAAAATCATTCTCCATCTGCCCACTCTGTTAAATGAAATCCAGTCAAAGAGAGAATTACTTGCCACATGGAAGAATCGAAACAATCAGTAGGATGAGAGTTACTCCTAGAATATGTTGCTAAATATCTAACAACCACTTCTCTAGGGAAAAAATAAGCATGATAATATTTTTAAGTTTAATATGCACAAATTTTATCCATCACTTTCTTAAGCCTGGTCAGTCAACAGAACAAACATTTGCTAATTTCTGAGTTGTAAATGCTGACACTGAAAATTTAACAATCAGTTCTCAAGTTTTGGCTTATTAGCAAGCTTGAATTTGCTTCTCATGGTGTAACTTCCACTCGTTAGTTCTACCATCTAGGGTCTGTAAAACAGGTTTTACCTATTTTCCATGTGATAGTGGGGACCTGAATGCAGGCTCAGGATCTTAGTACATTATGGAGATCATATGACAAACAAATGAATCTGTATAATATGTATACATACATAAATACATGCATGTATACATACATATTTGGCTTCATATTACCAGAAGAGGATTGTTTTCATGAGATTACAACAGATGTCACAGGGTCCACCTCTAAAGGCTCTCAGACACTCTGGAGACCTGTTCAGAGGCGAGCACATGAGATGGCTCTTCCAAAGCAAGGCCTTTTGTCCTAAAGAATCCCAAAGTTCATCCTATTAAATAACCTCTGAGATTCATTTTCAGATCTAATCAATTTTATTTTCAATAAAATGAAGAGCCTAAAGAACTATTTGCAGCATCAGAATGGTTTGAGTTGTAGAATTATATGTAATAAAATTATCCTACATAAACTTAGTTATAGGGAGTTAGGAAGCAGAATCATGGAATTTAGGTTTTAATCAATTTTATACATTTCCATTTACTATCATTATAATGGTAAATGGAATTAAGGATATCTGAAATGGTGAGCAAATTAATGGTAATATATTAAAGTAATAAAATGTATTGGTTTAAGCAGTAAATCTTAAAATTTTTTACATCTTAAAAAAAACTTTTAATATGCAATATATTCTCCCTTTACTGAAACCACTTGATTTATACAATTTGGCATTGAATTCAAAATGATTTCATATACATCCTTTAACTCTTCATTTTGAAACCATATATTTATGGTTAAAAGCTACTATAGAAAAGGGACCTGTATGTGCAAGAATGTTTGTGGCAGCTCTCTTTGTAGTGGCCAGAAACTGGAAACTGAGTGGATGCCCATCAACTGGAGAATGGCTGAATAAATTGTGGTATATGAATACTATGGAATATTATTGTTTTGTAAGAGAGGACCAGCAGAATGATTTCAGAAAGGCCTGGAGAGACTTACATGAACTGATGCTGAGTGAAATGAGCAGGACCAGGAGATCATTATATACTTCAACAACAATACTATATGATGATCAATTCTGATGGACGTGGCTCTCTTCAACAATGGGATGAACCAAATCGCTTCTAATAGAGCAGTAATGAATTGAATCAGCTACATCCAGTGAAATAACTCTGGGAAATGAATGTGAACTTATATAGAAGTCCCAATCCCTCTATTTTTGTCTGCCTGCATTTTTTATTTCCTTCACAGGTTAATTGTACACTATCTCAAAGTCCAATTCTTTTTGTACAGCAAAACAACTGTTTGGACATGTTTACATATATTGTATTTAACTTATACTTTAACATATTTAACATGTATTGGTCAACCTGCCATCTGGGGGAAGAGGTGGGAGGAAGGAGGGGAAAAGTTGGAACAAAGGTTTTGCAATTGTCAGTGCTGAAAAATTACCTATGCATATATCTTGTAAATAAAAAGCTATAATAATAAATAAACCCAATGAAGAAAACACTAAAAAAATAAAATAAAAGCTACTTTAGCATACCTTTGATGAATAATCCATTTTCCAAGTCTAGCTTTGATGATAGCCCATAAGTTTTCATTATTAAAAATAAACAATTTTCAGTAAACAACATATTAATTTTCCCCCTCTTTTCTATACTCAATTAGAAAAAGAAAAGAGAGACAAAACCCTTGTAACAAATAAGTGTTGTCAATCAAAAGAAATTCCCAGATTGCCCATATGTTTGTTACATTCTGTTTTTTTAGTCCCTTATCTTTTTTCAAGAGATGGATAGTATCATTCTTTGTAGGTTTTCAATTAGGGCTGATTAAATAAATTACCAGGTCATTGGTTTATTTTTTATCTATAGAATATTTTATTAACCTTTTGTGATGTGTGACATGGTGCAAAGCTACATTACAATCTTTCATTTCCATTTGGGATGCTCTGCAATTTGGGAACTACTTTGTTTTTCTGTATATCAGTATATGGATAAGAGTTCACCATTCTCTCAATGGAGATGAGAATTCCAGCTTCATTGGAAATAAAAAAAAATTCCCTCAAATCTTGCTTTGGGCAGATGTTTTACAGTCTGAAAGAGATGCTCAGGATTTCAAGATCACCTAGACTGTTGACAATGGTTTTGGCATAAGCTTACTTGAAAAAGAGAATTCCACCAGAAAAAAAGAAATTAAATAAGTTACCTTTTGCCCTGGTCTTCAGGACTTCATTCTTTGTATTTTTCTGACCACAATAAGAGTTTGTTTTCTTTATATCAATGGTTCTGGTCCAGGTTTAGCCTGTATATAATGTGAACTTGGATAAATAAATTACTCCAACTCCCTCTTTTACAACTGAGGGAACTGAAATGAAACCCAAAGGAGAATAATACATGATTTCTATATTCATAGATAGACTATATGCAATTTTTAATATGTATATTAAGTACATTTTCTGAAGCTTGATTGCTCCCTCTGTTCCTTACATTAGCAGGGACTGTTCCCTCTACATGATGCTCTTAACCTAGATGCCATCTGGAGAAGTTTTTGAGGGAGCCTGCTAATAAGAGTTTCTGAGCTAGAGATTTTTTCCCTTGGATGGAGCTGCTCCCTGGGAGAGATGGGGCAAGTTGCCAAATGTCCTCTAGGCTTCCATGTTCCTGCTCCCTATCTCTTGCCTTTGACTTCAATGGTGGGAGGGCACTTAGGCCAGCAGGTGGGAGCTGTTTCATCTTGGCTGGGTCAGAGGTTAATGGAGATAAGTAGTGTCCCCTTACTAGGCGGCCTGGGGAAAGCAAAGTGTGCTATTAGAGTTGCCTCCAGATCTTAGAGATTAAACAGACTGATAGATCCTACCTAGGAGACTATGAGAGGGGCTTTGTGGGAGAAAGCTAAGCAGAGATAGACAGGGATAGAAGGTGTCAATCCTTTAATAGCTGGGGGTGAAATGGAATAAACACTTACCCAGCACATCGGAACTCTTTGTGTCCCAGGCTTCCCTGTGCCCAGCTGGCTCCCTTCTAATAGCCCTAGATGGAAATGAAGGGAGCAGCCTTTTTTCTCTCTCCTGCCCTAGAATGTAATACCATGTTCATATCTTCACTGTGGTAAAGCTGTGATTACTGTAGCTTTTGCTCAGAATCTCACTTGTGAGTATTACAAATGTATCCAATGAACAGATATTTAAGTACTCACTGAGGTAGGGAGAAACAAACTTAAAACAAATCAGCAAAGGGCTTATAAATTAGACACACTGGGGCTTTTTCCTTGGGACAGTAATGGTGTCTTGCTTTAGCAGTGCCTCAGTCCACAATCTTGTTTTATCTCTAGCTCTTCCTCCCATTTGTGTGTGAACTGTTTTTTGTTTGTTGTTTGTTTTCGGTTTTTTGTGAACTGAGGGTTGTGTTTTTTTTTTTATTTTTATTTTTATTTTTTTATTTTTTTTTGCCAAAAATGCCTACACAAAATAAAATGCTAAGGAAATTATATCTTCTTCATGAAGCCTTCTTTAATTTTTTTATTCTTCTCTTCCCATCCCATTCAGTAGAAGCTATTGACTCTGTATTATTTATTATTTGCACTAGCCAAAGGTGTTTCTCTCTCATGTGATCGTCTAGTCAATTATACTTCTCATACCTCATATGCACAAAATGTTTTTCTTACAAAAACTCTGAGAGGTAATGCACATATTTCTCCCATTTTACAGATAAAGAAATTGAGGCTCAAACAGGTTAGCCAAGCCTCCCTAGAGGCAGCTAAATAATATTATTGGACCATTAAGGATTCTGAATCTGGAGTCAGAAGATATGAGTTCAAAATTGGCCTCAATCACTAGTTGTATGATCCTAGACAAATCACTTAAATTTTCATTGCCTCAGTTTCTTCAACTGTAAAATGGAGTTTACAATATCATTTATTTCCCAGGATTGTTATGAGAATCAAATAAGATGGTATTTGTCCTGGCACTTAGTAGTCACTTAATAATCCTTCCTTTCCTTCCTTCTTTCATGCTTTCCTTCCTTCATTTGTTCCTTCCTTCCTTAAGTGTTCTTTCCACTAAGCCATAATGTTTATCTTATAATTTATTATTATCTTTATCAAAGAATCTAATAATAACAAATGTTACAAATGTAGTAGAGTTTGAATTGTCCTATAAGGATTATCTCCAAGAATTTGGGCCTTCTTAACTCCGTGTCCTATACCCTATTCATAGGCTTTTCCAATTGGTCTTACGGCTCCACATTAGCCTGTAAACCTTTTGTTAGCTTACTCTTTTTCATATAGTGGGGACTTAATAGTGAGCACTTAATAAATATCTGTTAACTGGATGAATATGTACAATTCACAAGGCACCATATTTTGCTTTATATTATATTTGTCTACATTATTTCTTCAAATTTTTTATAAGCTTCCACAGAGCAGAGACTATTACATACTTAATTTTTTTTAATGTTTTACTGATTCTAACACAGTACGTTTGTTTCAACTCAACAAATGCTAAATGCCTACTTTATGAAGAACATTTATTAAGTACTTGGACAGATACAAAGATCCCTAATGACATTTGCTATCTAATAGCGGAAGTTTACGACATGTACAAAAATCATAACACAAATTAGGGTATGACAACTACATTTAAAAAAAATACAAAATGCTGTGTGATCTCTAAAGATGAAAGAAATTTTTCTGTTTTACTCGGTTTTGTTCTTTTGGGGGGAAAAGAGGAGAGCAGAAAGTAAAGGAAAAGAAGGAGCAGGAAAGGATTTGTGGATGAGGTCCCATCTGAACAAGGTTTTCAAGGATAGCTATGATTTTAATAGAGCTAAAAGGGAGAAGGGGAGTCATAGAGATAAAAAACTTTTAATCTTAACAACACTGATTTTGTTTATGCAAAACTTTTAATTTTATGTAATCAAAATTGTCCTTTTTGTTTTTTACCTTTAATAGTATTTTCTAGCTTTTTTAAGATCATGAACTCTTCTCCTAATCATAAATAGGAAAGGTAACTTCTTCCGTGATTATCAAATTTGTTTATATCACCTGAGGAAAATCTCTTTTTAATCAACATTCTTTCCTTTTATGCTGATTTCTTCCCTGTTGTCTACAAACAAGCCTCTATCAATCTTTAAAAATGCTCATTTGCACCTGACCCTACCAACTTCTCAAGTAATTATTTTAGATACTATGTAACTTCCAATCGACTAGTTTCTATCAGATTGCTTTCCAGTTTTCTCAATAATTTTTATTGAACAATGAATTCTTATCTCAATAGCTGGGATTTGGGGGTTTATTACATACTAGTGCTGTGCCTTTTCTGTTCCACTAATCAACCTCTCTATTTCTTAGCTGCCACTAAATTATTTTTGATAATTACTGTTTTGTATCATAGTTTGAGATCTAGTACTGCTACGTTCTGTTATTTCCCTTTTTTCCATTATTTTCCTTGCAATTCTTTACCTTTTATTCTTCCAAGTAAATTTTCTTATAATTTTTCCTAGGTCTATGAAATAATTTTTAGTAGTATGGCATTGAATAAGTAAATTAGCTTAGGTAGTAATGTCTTTTTTATTATATTGGCTCATCCTACTCATGAGTAATTGAATGTTCTCCAATTTTTAAAATCTATTTGCAGTTAGATCATTTTGAACCTTTTTGTTTGCAGGTAAACTCCCAAATATTTTTATTTTTTCCATGACTATTTGAAGTGGAATTTCTGTCTCTCTGTCTCTCTATCTCTGTCACTCTCTCTCTGTCTCTGTCTGTGTCTATGTCTATGTCTGTGTCTCTGTTTCTCTCCCCTTCCCTTCTTTCCTCCCTCCCTCCCTCCCTTCCCTTCCTATATATATCATAGGTGGTGGATTTTGTGGATTTATTTCATGTTCTGCCACTTTCCTAGAATTGATATTTCAATTAGTGTTTTAGTTGACTTTCTAGCAAATGATAGTGTTATCTTCAAAAAGTGATCATTTTGTTTCCCCTCTATCTATGTTTATTGTCTTAATTTATTTTTCTTGTCTTATTATTATAGCTAGCATTTATAACTAAAAGATAATCAACGTTCTTGCTTTACTTTTGATCTTATTGGAAAAGTCTCTAGTCTGTCCTCTTTACTGATAATGCCAACTCTTGATTTTAGATAAATACTTCTTATAATATTAAGGAAAGATTAATTTATTTCTATGAATTGTATAGTTTAAAAAACCAGAAATGGATTTTGTAACTGGTCAAAAACTTTTTTTGTATTTGTTATTATAACTGTATGATTTTTTATATTATTAACATGGTCAATTATATTATAGTTTTCCTAATACTGAACAACCTTATATTCCTGGCATAAAGTAAACATGACTATAACATATAATTTTTGTGTTATGTTGCTGTAATATCCTTGCTAATATTTTATTATTCATTACATATTAATTAATTAAATATTATAATTTAATATTCATTAGGGATATTGGTTTATAGTTTTCTTAATTTGTTATGGCTTCTCTCTTTAAGTATCTAGATCACATTGTATTATAGAAGAAATTTAGTAAGGACTCTTATTTTCCTATTTTTCAAATGATGTATGTAATATTATATTTAAATTCTAATAATTTCTTTAAACGTTTGATAGTAATTGTAATTCTTCTAATTCTATCTGGTCATGGGAACTCAATTATGACTTGTTCAATTTCTCTTTTATTATTTATTGGTTATTTCTTTTTCTGTTAATATGTACATTTTATATTTTTGTAAATATTCATCAATTTGATTTAGATGGTCAGATTTGGACACATAATTAGGTGAAAGGGTTTCTAATAATTTATATCTTCATTAGTTATAAATTAACTTTTTATATTTTGATATTAGTAAATAGATATTTGTCTTTAAAATAAAATAGTAGAGGTAATAGGGAGCCATTTCAGTTTGGTGAAAGAATGACATGGTAAGATCTATATTCTAGGAAAATCATGTTGGCAGCCATGTAGAGGATGGGTTGCAGTGAATAGAAATTTGAGGCATGGAGACTAATTCACTTTTGAAATTGTCCATGTGAGAGGTGATAAGGATTCAAATGGGAAAGATAACTATGTGAATAGAAAGAATGGAAGGAATATGAGATTTGTGGAGATAAAATTGACTATATTTGGCAACTGATTAAATATGAGGTAGAGGGGAGTATGAGAAATCCAACATGAGCCTAAAATTATAAAACTAGATGGAGAAAAAGTAACCCTCAAAAATAATGGGTTAAATTGGGACAAAAGATAGGTGGTGGGACTGGAACAAGATAATCAATTCACTTTTAGACATATTGAATTTAAGATGCCCAAGTAACATCAATTTAAACTGTCCAATTGGCAATTAATGATGTGGGACTTGAGTGCTAGAGTGAGAATAGGGCTGAATAATTACATATGAGATAAGAGGTTATAATTAAACTGAAGGTAAATAATAAGGTCATCAAGAAAGAATAAGGAGAGAGAAGAAAAACTCAAGAGAGAGTTTTGGGTTGCATCCACAATTAGAGGGATATAGATGCTGCTGCAATATATTTGATGCTGTATCTAAATAGAACAGTCAGACAGCTCAGGTCAGAAGAGATCTAAGATTTCTTACCCAGGAGTTCCCTTTATCAATGAAATTACAGGTCAAATAGGATGAATGCACTGGAGATGGAACCCTAATGTTTTATTATCATGTCATTTCTTACTAGGTTGAGACAGTTTTCTTTTTTATGGATAATTAGATCTGTGAACAGTAAAATACAAGCAAATCATTTTGTCTTTTTGGTCCTATGACTTTAGTTGTGCTCTAAACACCAACTTAATAAAAAAACAAAACAAATAAATTACAATACTCTAGGAAAAGTAGGAAATAAATTTTTATAACTTTCTTGCTTCTCATTCTTTTCCCCCTTCCATTTGACCTGTATTCTTCAGGTCACTTCATACAACTCTCCTCAGGTTGATTTTCCATGCTTTTAAATGCCCAACCCACTTTAGACTTATCAGTTCCTTGTTTCTCTCCTCTGTTTTCTTCATGCTTCACCCTGTTGATCCTTTGACCTCATCCTTTAAGATAGCTTCTGTTGTCTTTTAAGGTGATAAGAAAGTCAACCAGAAGTAAAAAGAATACTGGACTTAGTGTTAGGAATCGTGGGTTTGAATTTAAGCTTTTCTTCTAATTATTGTGTGAATATGAACAAGTCACCTAGGTTCTCTGGGGCTCACTTTCTTCTTCTGTAAGAAGGGGATAATAATACTCATGTGGAATGTTAAACAAGAAAAGGTTAATTTTAAAATCTTATTAATCATGATGGCTTTATATAATCTTTAGCTAATATCTGAAGACATAATATACATGTAAGGCAATGCTCATCATTGATATTGATAGATGTCCATTCATAGTTTGAATAATCTTGATAGATTTTATTTTACTTATTTATTTTTTTAAGATCTTATAAAAAAAGTTGGTGGTCTTTTTTTTTTTTTTTTCTTTTGCAACAAAATGTGACTGGTGAAGAATTCATACTGAGAAAATCAGAAGTTGCAGAACTTCTACTTTCTTGTTGATTTGTGCTCATATTATTGGTATTATCTCCAATTTGCGTTTTCTTTATAGGAATCTTTTAAAGCAGCTTATCCATTTTACAAAAGTTAGATTAATTAAGACTAGAAAATATAACATATATTTACTTAACCAGTATTTTATGAATTACTCTAGATGAACCAAAGTGTCAATATAAATCCTTCTATTTTGTGGAATTCCCAGTCCTTCTTCTAGCAATATGTGTGGCACATGAGGAGCCACTGTGAATTCATATATTAAATTTTTTTTTAGTTTTTATGCCTGACTACACAAGTCAGTTTTTTAAAGTACTATGTATAATTGAGTATATGTATATTCTTTTCTATTACCATTTAAAAACCATGAGACATATGTCATCATTATATGTTCATACATATATGTATATGAAATTTTAGTTGTCTTTGACTACTTTTTAATTTTTTTTAAATTTTAATTTAACTGCCTTTGAAAGGGGTTACATTGAGGACCTCTGCAGATCTATTTTTTTCATAAGATGTTTCACATTCTGTTCTTTTTTTTTCATTCTTTATATTTTATTTTGTTATTTCTTGGAATCATGTCTTTACTGGCTTCCCTTGCCCAATTCTAATTTTCAAAGAATTATTTTCTTTTTTAAGACTTTATCTCCTTTTCTAATTAGTTGACTTTCCCCCCATAATTTTGTTTTTTTTTTTAAGATGGCTTTTATTTTTTTAGTTTTTCCTCAATGTTTCTCACTTGATATTTAATTTTTTTGAGGTTTTTTTGTTTGTTTGTTTGTTTTGTTTTTTTTTTTTTTATAAATTCTTTCTGTGTAGGTAGCCATTTGATTATATTCTTTGGGGTAGAAGGGACTTTTTTTTTTTACTTTACTGTCCTCCTCTGAAAATGAACTCTGGTCTTCCCTTTTCCCATAGTAAGTTTCTTTGGTTCCCATAGTAAGTTTCTTTGATTGTTCACTTTTTAAAAATAAGAACTATTAGTGTAAACACCTTTAATCTAGGGTGGGAAGATGGTGCCTCTAGCTACACTTCAATTCTCCCTTCTGACCTGAAAACCCAAACCATAAGCTCTATTATCCCATAAATGCTTAGAGTCAGTAGCTTCTCTGCTCCACTGATTTCTGCACTCACTGAGTCCTTCCTTTCTTCTTCCCTCCTCCCTCCCTCCCTCCCTCCTTCCTTCCCTTCCTTCCTTCTTTCTTTTGCTTCCTTCCTTCCTTCCTTCCTTCCTTCCTTCCTTCCTTCCTTCCTTCCTTCCTTCCTTCCTTCCTTCCTTCCTTCCTTCCTTCCTTCCTTCCTTCCTTCCTTCCTTCCTTCCTTCCTTTCTTCCTTCCTTCTTTCTTTCTCTTTCTTTTCTCAAAATTAATTGACTTGCCTATCATCACAAAATTAGTAAGTGTCAAGATTCTAAGGCTGACTTTGAACTTAAATTCTTCTGATTATAGGAACAATTCTCTATCTACTGCACCACTTAGCTGCCCCATAAGCAAACTTTTTATATTTAATATAGTCAAAAATATCCATTTTGCATTTTGTAATATTCTCTAATTTTTGTTTTATCAAAAATTCTTCCCTTACCCATAGATCTGACAGATAAACTATTTTTGTTTTCCTAATTTACTTTTATTGTAAATTTGTTTGTTGTTGTTTGTCTTTTGTTCTTGAAGAGAACTATGAGATCAGGAAAGTGCTGCCATTAATTGCAAATGGATTGGATTTAAGTGAGGCCTGTGCAAAGGTGCCAGCCTCTCTTTATCCTCCAGGGTCATCTGGGTCCAATGGTAAGATATAGATCTGGAGAATTGAAGATGGTCCCAAGTGAGTGAAATCATGTATTTATTTTGATCTTAATCTTAGTATGCAGTGTAAAATGTTGTTCTATACATGGTTTTTGCCATACTATTTTCTAGTTTTCCCAATAGTTTTTGTCAAATATCCCAGAAGCTGAGGTCTTTGGTTTTAACAAGCCTTAGATTAGTCATTTACTGGTCATTTACTACTGTGCCTTGTGTACCTAGTCTATTCCGCTGATCTATTATTCTATTTCTTAGTCAGTACCAGATAATTTTGATGACTGCTATTTTATAATATAGTTTGAGATTTTGTATGACCAGGGAACTTTCATTAGTATTTTTTCATTAATTTCTTTCATATTCTTGATCCTTTGAGATGAATTTTATTAGTACTTTTTCTAGCTCCACAGAATATTTTTTGGTAGTTTGGTATGGCACTGAATAAATAAATTATTCTAGGTAGAATTGTCATTTTTATTATATTAACTTGGTTTACCCATGGGCGATTGATATTTTTCCAGTTTTCTTGATCTGACTCTATTTGTGAGAAAAATGTATTGTAATTGTATTCATGTAGTTTCTGTCAGGAGATAGACTTCCTAGCATTTCATATTGCCTGAAATATTTTAAATGGAACTTCTCTTTCTATTACTTGCTTCTGGACTTACTTGGTAATATATAGAAATGCTGATGATTTATGTGGGTTTATTTCATATCCTGCAACTTTACTAAAGTTGTTAATTATTTCATAAGGTTTTTTATTTGATTCTCTAGAATTTTCTAAGTATAACATCATATTATCTGCAAAAAAGTGATAGGTTTGTTTCCTCATTTCATGTACTAATTACTCCACTTTCTTTTTCTTTTCTTATTGCTATAGCTAACATTTCGGTACAATATTGAATAATAGTGGTGATAAATGAGCATCCTTGCTTCACCCCTGGAAAAGGCTTCTAGTTTATTCCCATTACTGATAAAACTTGCTGATGGTTTCAGATAGATACTACTTATCATTTTAAGGAAAGGTTGGTTTATTCCTAAACTTCATCCTTCATTTTTGAAGAGAACCAATGCTATCATAGAGTGATATCTTAGCATGCATGTGAATTGGATTTAAGCAAGCCATCACTTAAATAATCAGCCTTTCTCTCTCTTTCAGAGTCATCAGAAACCAGTGGCAGGACAAAAGTCAAAATGATTGGTAATAGATTGGGATGCAAAGACTGGGATGCAATGGATAGTCTTGATATCTTTGATGTCTAACCAAACTCTCCATAATCTCTGCTTCTGTAGCCTTTATGACTCTTGAACCAATTGTTCTCATCTACCCATTCTGCCAGAGATAATCTTCACATTTGTGTGGTAGACATCCTCCTCACTCACTGACAGGTTTGAGGTCTATTGGTTTCCCTTAACCTGGTTTAGTCTGTTTGCTGAAATGGTTCTACCAGGATTTATGTGCATGCTCCAGTTTCTTGGAGCCACATGTGACAGTTAGATGAGAAGTAGAAGCCAAATGTAGATGAGCAGCCCTGCAAAGGGCTCAGCAGGCCCTCACACCAGAGGTGTTAGTACTCCCTAAATATCTCATTCACCTCAGATTCACTATGGTAGGTTCACTACAATAGATTAAGAACGAGGAGAAATCTCAGAGTTCATCTAGTCTAACCTTTTCAACATCCCCCCTCCCCATTTTATCCATTGGAGAAATTTTCCATTCCTGTTTCCCATTTTATTCCTCCTTTCCCTCTCCCCTAAAAGGCTTTTTGCCAATGAAAGAGAAAGAAAAATTGAGAAATAAGACCACAAATCACTAAAGCAAAGAGGATGGAAAATTCTACCAGCAAATGGGATAAAAATCAAATGAGCCACAGGGGAAAAACAATCACCAGTCTAAGTAACATGCTGAGGCATTTTGGATGAGTCTCCCTGGCAGGTACATGTTAAATGGAGCCTCTATTCCAGATGACCACCAGAACTCTCAGAAGTTCCCATGTCAGTGGTGAACTGGGAAGTGGAAATAAGGCAATTGGATCGTCTGAGGCTCTTTGGTCTTCTCCTAGTGACTTCCTCCTATAAATCAGCTCTAGACAGCTGCATCCACTTGCACTATAGGATAGAAAAATACACCCTACTGCTAGACAACAACAGAGGCTCCAAAAACATCACAAAGATCATAGGGCAGAGGAGCTCAGCCCAAGATCTAACAAAATAAACCTATCAGCTGCATAGAACAGTGTGTTTATTTTAACAACAGCAATCCCTTCTGTACCAGAGGAAGGAGGTGGATTTATCCTTCGACTTGGTGGGTATATACAGTGGAAAGACAAATTTCTGAAATGAAGCAAACTTGTCTGCTAGTCCATTTATTTATTTTCTTGGTCTACATCTTATCTTTTGGGTCAGAGTTTCAAATTCAGGGCAGAAGGCCTGCTATATTCTATTGCTGAACATTCAGCAGTGAGATTTTTTTTTTGTGGCTCTGCTTTTTCTCTGATTAAATAGAAAGAAAAGTCTTAAATTTATACCATATATTTATACAATATATTTATATTATAATATATTATACTATATATTTATATTGTGCCAACTTTATCAAGAATTTGCATAGTCCTATCTAAGATTTTATTTCATTCAACAAACATGTATTATGTATGTATATTTAAGGATATATGCTATATGCAATGGTAATACAGAAGTGGAGGAGATAGCAATATAAGAAATGGTGAGCAGGATGAATACAGAGAGGCTTGGAGAAATTTACATGAACTGATGCTGAGTGAAATGAGCAGGACCAGGAGATCATTATACACTTCAACAATGATACTGTATGAAGATGTATTCTCATGGAAGTGGATATCTTCAACATAGAGAAGAGCTAATCCAATTCCAATTGATCAATGGTGGACAGAATCAGCTACACCCAGAGAAGGAACACTGGGAAATGAATGTCTTTCTTCCCAGGTTATTTTTACCTTTTGAATCCAATTCTTCCTGTGCAACAAGAAATTCGGTTTTGCACACATATATTGTATCTAAGATATACTATAACATAATTAACATGTATGTGACTGCCTGCTATCTAGGGGAGGGAGTGGAGGGAAGGAGGGGAAAATTTGGAACAGAAGTGAGTGCAAGGGATAATGTTGTAAAAAAAAATTACCCATGCATATGTACTGTCAAAAATTATAATTATAAAATTAATTTTTAAAAAGTTAAAAAAAAGGGGAGATAGAATGACCTGTACAAAAAAGGGTGAATATAAATGTACAAGAATTCAGTTCAAGGGTGAATAATTTTTTTCCAGCTAGGGGAATAAGGGAAAACTGCATTAAGGAAATAATAATAGAGCTAGGTCTTGAAGGTTAAGCTAGGTAGATTTTCAAAAGGCAAATATGGAATGTTCTAGTGCATTCTGGGTAGAAGGAAGAGTCTGGAAAAAGTATATAGCTAAGAGACAAGGAACAGGTAGTCTAGTTTTGATGGAGCACAAAATCCTAGACATTAGACTTGGGGAAATTTTAGACATCATGTAAGCCCACTATCTCATTTGACAGATATGTGGTCCAAATAAGTTTAAATGACTTGCTTTGGGTCATATAGCTAGTTAGTGGCAGGCTCTTTCCATTCTATCTTCTTGCTTTCCCTAGAGTATAAGTAGTTAATTTTCTTTTATTTGTCATAGACCTCTTTGGTGGTCTAATAATGCCTTTGGAACTCTTCTTACAATATTTTTAAATAAATGAAGGGAAAGACTAAATTTCAGCTAGAGATTAGTGAAAATAAAGATTTAATTTTTTCTTATCCAAGCTTACAGGCCCTTTGGAATCTATTAACAGACCCCCTGTTAGGAAGCAGCCTTAATTCCAATAGACTTGTGATAAAGTGGCATTTACATGCAGAGAGAGAACTAAGGAGACCAAATGTGGATGAAATAATAGTATTTTTGCCTTTTTGTTGTTTTTTTCTTCCTTTTCTCATTTTTGAGCTTTTGATGCAGCTTGATGAATTTGGAAATATGATTAGAGGAATTGCATGTCAGATTTCTTGCTGTCTTGGAGAAGGGGAAAGAGGGAAGAGAAGGAGAAAAATTTGGAACACAAGTTTTTACAAAGATGAATATTGAAGAGATAGAGTAGAGGTAAGAATTCACAGGGGCTTGGTAACTAATAGAAGCAGAAGATTAGAGAGAAAGAGGAGTTAAAACTGACCATGAGTTATGCTTTTGGATGACTCATGAGAATAATGATTCTGCCAAAAGAAAAAGGAGAGACAGGAAGAAATTAGTAATGTAGCAGAATGGGAGGAAGATGATTATTTCACTTTTGGACAAACAAAATTTGATAGAGGATTAGATTTGGAGTTAAAGAATCTTAACTGTATCATTACCCAGAGTAGAACAAGGCTCAAATTGCATATCTTGTTTGACAGCAGCATCCTGCTAGCCTCTGGCTATATTGAACATAAAAACACCCATCAATATGGGGCAAACCCTTCAGATTGCCCTAGAGTCACCACATTCTGCCCTGCTGACCAGACATATTTCAGTACAGGGAAATGAGGTTCTAACATGTACCCAAATTAAGGATCTTTTTTGAATAATCTTTCATAGAGAGTTGAGTAAACATCCTTTCATTAATTGTTTAATAATCTATAAGTGCCTCATTTTATCTCAATTTTGAAAGTAACAGAATACTTATCAACCACAAAGTTACCTGTATGGAACTGGGAGCTTTAGGATAGAGAGCTTTTGCTTTGGACCTTAATACTGATGGTTTAGGTGGAAAATCACTGGAAGGTCCCAAGTACTTTGGAGCCTCAACAGGCTGCAATATTCTAATTAAATAGTGGAAGACGTTTTCCATATGAATTTATCCTATATGGTAGACAAAGCTAATGCAATTCCAGAGCTAAGCAACGTTATTGAGGTTTTTGTTTTTTGTTTTTTGTTTTTTGTTTTTTTTACAAAAAAACAAATGCTTAAGGCAGCTAAATTCTTATGTGACTTGCAATAAGATATCTGATATGCTAGTGTTTACTGGTCATGTGTTGTTCTGTTTTGTTTTTAGTAACCCAGCTATCTTTTAAATGACATGCTTTCTAAAGGTTAGATGAAGGGCAGTGAATGGTTGCAGAGTAGATATCAATCCTACCACATAGGTTATTAAAGCCTGACTCACTTAAATCCAAAGCCAGGTCTTTAATTTTTCTAACTGCTAATCCTTAACACAGAGGTGGGTTTTTTTTTTTTTGTTTGTTTTTGTTTTTGTTTTTGTTTTTGTTTTTTAAGTACTGGGTGACCTAGTTTTTTATACATATACATACACAGACCCAGAGATATACAGACATACAGAAGGTTGCTTGTCTTAAAGCACTTATTCAAGAATGGTGAACCAAGGACTATAACAGAAGAGAGATGGGAATTCATAAGAGGCAGAGGGAGAGGGAAGAGAGGAAGTGATGGATGACAGGACAGCAGGAGGTGGAAGAACAGGGAGGAAGAGTGATGAAAGGAAATTTCCCAGGGGTGTTTTGTATTAGTTCTTGAAGCCATTGCCACTGTGGTGGGCCAGTCTGATGCTATTATCTAAGCGTAGATGTATGTATATAGATGTAGATATTTGTGTTTTAAGGGATGAAAGGGATTGATGGACTCATCCTGTTTATAGTTTTGAAAGTGTGTGTGTGTGTGTGTGTGTATGTGCACACATGTGTTTGTGTGTGTGACAGAGACAGAGAAACAGAGAGACAAAAAGAGACAGAGAGACACACAGAGACAGAGGCATAGAGACAGAGAGAGAAGAGGGGATGAACAGAGATGGACTTAGCTACCTCCTCCTACTTAGTGAAACAGGAAATATGTGTTTACATATGATGGAAGACTTATTTGCTTATATTTTAGTGTCTAGTTCCTCATCTTTAACTCCTCTCACCTACACCAACACTCCTTAATCTGGTTCTAAAGTTGGCAGAACTGAACCCTAAAACACTCCAAAATGTCACTATCTTGAAATGTCTAACATGACTACATATTGCATCAATTCATTAATCGATAAATTAAACAACCATTTGTAAGCACTTCTGTTCCACCCTTTCAGTCAAGTCCGACTCTTTGTGACTGTTTTCAGGGTTTTCTTGGCAAAGATACTGAAGTAGTTGGTCATTTCCTTTTCTAGTCTAAGCATCCAATTCTGTGTAAAATGTTGTGAGGGAGAAATGAGCATAATTTAAGAAAGATCTTGCCTTGATGACTTGACATTTAGATAAGATATTGAATAAATAAATCACTACAATGTGCAGGCAGGTGCTATGATACTACCCCAAATTATGCCTTGTTTTCATGAATTTAGACCCCAAATCATGTAGAAAATGTTGTTTAGTGAAGATGATGGCCTCAGCATCCTTGAATCAAGTCAAGAGGAATGGTAGGGTAGCTGTAATTTTTCCCTTTCTTACTTTTCATCTTTGTGCATGTGCAGTGCAGTGTGCATGCTGTACGCCACCTCATATGAGGTCCTAAAATACTGTTCAAGAAGCCTTAATTTATAGGACAAGAGCTTGAAGGGATGGTAAGATCTAGACTGGTTCCTTCCCTGAAGCCTTCAAATTTCCCCAACTCTCCCCATTCTTAAAAAACCCTGTCTAGATCTTACCATCCCTTCAAGCTCCTATATCTGTCTCTTCTCCTCACTCATAAAACCACCATCCTAGATCAGGACCTTATCCTGCTTATTAAAAAACCTTCTTAATTGGTTTACCTGACAGTAGAGTCTCCTCCAATTCAAAATTTGCTTGACTGACAAATTGATATTCCCAAACCATAGTCTGAGTGTGTCAATACTGCTCAATAAATTTCAGTGATTTCCCCCTCTTTCATCTAGGGCAATGTATAAACTCCTCTAACTGGCTTCTAGAGTTCAAGTTCCAGCCTACTTTCCAAGCTTATTACCTATTACTCTGGTTCCCTCAAATTGATTTTCTTGCTTTTTCTTCTACAAGTTGTCAAACACATGTCTAATAGGCAGAATTCAGACCAAATGAAAATGTAATCTGGTAAATATTTAACAAAATAAATAATAATGCAATAGAACATAGATAATATTAAATAAAGGTTTTTTTATGTCAATATGTGACCTCCAGGGATCTTTATACACCCTTATCCTTATGGTGGCACCCATTTATATTTGATACCAGTGCTTTACAAAATATTCTATTTCTTATCTGTGAGTCTTTGCATAGGCTTTTTTTCCATGCACATTAATAACCCCTCTCCTCACCATCCTCTACAGCATTTTTATATCACCAGCACCTTGTATAGATCCTGGCATAAAATACATGCTTTAAAAATTCTTATTGAATAAATGAATTAAAAATGGAAAATTAAGTAAGTTGGCCAAAAGAAAACCTTGAATTTCTTTTAAAGCTTTCTAAAACTACTAAAAAAATTTTGTGTCATAATTTCTAATGTGTTTTTACTTTTTACTCCTCCTATCAGAGTTACTCTCATAGGCTCATTGATTTGGAGCCAGAGCAATCTTAAATGACATTAATCCAATACTTTTATTTTATTAATTTTCATTATCTGTTCCTATAATTATTAATTTAATGTTTAATAATGAAACATTACATACTTGAATTACTTGTATTAAGCTAGTTCTAAAAAGATAGGAAACCTCTATGTCCACAAACTACATCTTGGTCTGAACCCTAGTTTCTGGATCATTAAAAGGAGAAAATTCTCTTTAGGGAGAAAATTCTACAAGTTGGTGGATCCAATTTGTGAGTTACTTTAGACTAGGGAAGATCTGACTGAGCTAGTTTTGGAAAACCTTGAGTTTCTCCCTTCTCACAGCCTGTTCTGTTTTAGATCTAATCTGCCAGATGGTACCAATTTGCTGAGCTCATATTCAGCTTTCCAAATAGTGTGCATTGGCATCTCAGAATTTTTTTCTAGCTAACACTACCAGTCCAATATGGACATTGTTTGTATGGTTCATCTATAAGTTTTCTTTCATAAAATTGGAAAATAACAACTCATTTCCATTACTATGTTGTCATGCCTCTCACATGCATTTTTTCCTCTTAGGTTCATTACTTCTGTCAAAGGAGCTATATGTATCATTATTGTCTCATATCTATAATTGAAATCATCTGGCTTTGCATGGATTTCTGCATTTTACCTAGTATTTTAGTTGGGTTTAACTGTGGCATGTCATATGAGAGAGTGGGAGGAGAAAGGGGGCTTAGCAAATCATTTGCAGGTATAGCCAACATCAACAACAAGCTTGTTACAGAAATTTAAAGCCAAAATACCCCTAGCTTGGTGCCTCATTCTTTGGAGTGTTTGCTTCTTTTCTGTGCCTCTTTCTGGGTAAGGAATTGCTGTTATAATGAAAAGGGGAGAGAAAGAAAAGGAAAGGAAAAAAACTCCTCTACCAAGAATGTGAGGATTAAACTATTACTGCTGTTACAACATTGGCTATAGAGAAACAGAATGAGAGCATGTTATACTTTGCCAATGAGACAATCACCAACTTATAAAGGTTTCCATTTAGGAGATCAAGAAATAGAAGTAGATGTCAAAGCCATGTTTGGTATTTTGGGGTTATAGGCCCAGGGATATATTAGAGCCAGCCCAGCCTGTTTAGGGAGAGCAGACTTTAACTTTCAGTGCATGAACACCTCCAAAATTGGCAGATACTATTAATCAGGATCCAATTTATTGTTTTGTGCATTGCCTAAAACTAAAAAAGTGTTAGAGGAAATACCAATAATATAGATTAAATTTTAAAGTGTGTCAAACTTCAGAAAGCTGATTATTAAATATTTACTAGCATACCCTGATTGTGTTTTTTTCTTTTCTATCAGTTGTGTCCTGGTTCTCTTTTATTATTTCCTGTGTTTCCCATTAGGGATTTTAGTACAGCTATAGTGATGTCTCCTTCCCAAGTCTGATAAAGGACTGTATGTTATCAACTCTTTGTCTTTCCTAAAACTACTAGCTCCTGCTTCATCCTGAATTCTCAAAGATTTGGGGAACTCTTCATAGGAGAGTAGGAGACTGCTATTATGAGTTGAGTGCTCCACATGCTTGGATTGCTGACTAAAATCTAAAGATACCTTGGGACACAGAGCTCACCTATAAATAACAGAGCTTTGAGTAGAGAACAGCTTTTAAACTCCACTTCTGATACTTACAGACTATCTATGACCACAGACAAATCACTTAACCTCTCTGAACTTCAATTTTCTCATCTAAAAAGTGAGAGTAATAATACCCATAAAGTTTACCTCACAAGAGTTGTTATGAAACTTATAATGCTAGAAGTACTTTGAAAACTCTAAGAAATGATAAAAATGACATTTTAATATTCTATTTGTACTTGGACCCAAGGCTGCACCTGAGGTTTCATTTACTTTAGTCCTGGATTTAACAATCATGTCTTGTGAATCAACCAAAATTAGAGGGATTGGAAATTCTATGTAGTGGTTCATAAATGTAAATGAAAAGAAAGATAGTTCATGCTCTAAATAAGGGAAAACAACAAGAGCTTAAAAAAAAAGAATGGGAGAGGAAAGGAGAACATTTTCGTGGCTGAAGATGGTGGTGAAGTCCAGGGAATCAGAAACATGATTGGTAAGGGATGAAAACATTGCCAGCCCATCCCCCATGTGGAGATACCCAAGAAGAGAAAAGCTAAACTGCTGAAGGCATATTCAATATTTAATCTGTTGCCTTTTTTTAAGTGATGAATCAAAATTGCACAACATTAAGAATCATATGTGGAGTTAAAAGAGAGAGCCCTGTAACTTGCACAAAATTTTAAAAATCAGAATCCAGTAGATAAATGTCGTCAAATTTAAGAGTAGCAAATAATTTTATTTCTAGTTCAGATTTCTTAGTTTACTTTCCTCTTTTTAATACTGCTTCCTTTTCTTTGTTGTTTCCTGCATATTGTTTGCTTTATGTATTTTTATTTATATGTTGTTTCCCCCATCAAATTAAAATTATAAGCTCCTTGAGAGTGAGGACTGTCCTTAGCACTTAGCAGAGTACCTGGTATATAGTAGATATGTAATAAATATTTATTGATTTATTTTAGAATAGAAATAAAGCAATAGCATTCATGAAAAAGTCAGAGCATGGATAAATACGTTAATTAAGTAATATTTTAAATAATTCCATACTTTTTCTACTATGCACTGATAATGGGTCACCACTTTCAGTGGTTACTGATAACTCTATTTTTTGTGGTTTGTTTTTTTGAGTGGGATGGAAACTCCTTGAGGACAAGGGACCCTTTTTCTTTGTGCTTATATTTGTATTCTTGATTCTTAGCAGAGTAACTGGCATACAGTATGTGTTTAATATATGACAGCTGATTTAAATTGACTTTTTCCAATTTTAAAAATACTTGCCTTGCAAATGAAGGGAAAGAAGCTTAAAGTTTCTTTATTAATCAGTTGATTGGGCTGTCCACAGAAACAATTCTTATTTCATTTCAAAGACCAAAATGTTTAAAAATATAAATGGATAACAAATCTATTTGCTCTTACTCAATGTGATATATACGTTCTCACTTCATTTGAATAAGAATAGTATATTTATTTTGAGATAATATGTTGAAAGAAATAGTTGAACGTGAAATTGTAAACTTTGGCTGAGTTTTTTGGTTTATCAAACAAAACCAAATTTTACTACTGTATCAAACAGGCTTTTCTACTGGAACTGTCATAGAGATTGAAAACTGATCTCTCTTTTTTCATTATAGATTTTTATTTACAAGATATATGCATAGGTAATTTTTCAGCATTGACAAGTGCAAAACTTTTTGTTCCAATTTTTTCTCTCCTTTCCCCCACCCCCTAGCCCAGATGGCAGGTTGACCAATACATGTTAAATATGTTAAAGTATAAATTCAATACAATATATGTATACATGTCCATACAGTTATTTTGCTGTACAAAAAGAATTGGACTTTGAAATAGTGTACAATTAACCTGTGAAGGAAATCAAAAATGCAGGTGGACAAAATTAGAGGGATTGGAAATTCTATGTAGTGGTTCATAACCATCTCCCAGAGTTCTTTCCCTGGGTGTAGCTGGTTTTATTCATTATTGAACAAATGGAGCTGATTTGGTTCATCTCGTTGAAGAGAGCCACGTCTATCAGAATTGATCATCATATGGTATTGTTGTTGAAGTGTATAATGATCTCCTGATCCTGCTCATTTCACTCAGCATCAGTTCATATAAGTCTCTCTAGGCCTTTCTGAAATCATCCTGCTGGTCATTTCTTACAGAACAATAATATTCCATAATATTCATATACCACAATTTATTCAGCCATTCTCCAATTGATGAGCACCAATTCAGTTTCCAGTTTCTGGCCACTACAAAGAGGGCCACCACTAATATTCTTGCACATACAGATCCCTTTCCCTTCTTTAAAATCTCTTTGGGATATAAGCCCAGTAGTAACACTGCTGGATCAAAGGGTATGCACAGTTTGATAACTTTCTGAGCATAGTTCCAAATCACTCTCCAGAATGACTGGTTGTATTCACAATTCCACCAACAACATAACTGATTTCTTTTAATGGTTGAAGCAGAGGGGTTCATCAGTGACAACATTTTGAGAAAATGTACCAAAAAGTAAAACCCACCCACTATTAAGGTTATTATTTATAAAAGCTATAAACATGAAAAAGAAAGGAATTTATCAATAAATGAGTTAGTGAATTCTGCCTTTCAAGTTTTACATTTAAGATTTTTTATATCAACAATTATGATGGACTTGGTTCTTTTCAACAATGAGGTAATTTAAGGGAATTCCAATAGACTTGTGATGGAAAAAGGCATCAGCATTCAAAGAGAAAACTATGAAAACTGAATATGGATCAAAGCATATAGTATTTTCATTTTTTTCTTTTGTTGTTTTTTTGCTTGTTTTTCTTCGCATGATTTTCCCCACCTTGATCTGATTTTTCTTGTTCAGCATAATGAATATGGAAATATGCTTAGAATAATTGCACATATTTAACCCATATTGGATTACTTGCTTTCTAGGGGAAGAGACAAGGGTAGGAGAGAAAAATTTGGAACACAAGATTTTGCAAAGGTGAATGTTGAAAAATATCTTTGCATGTATTTGGGAAAAAATGAAAAGCTATTAGAACAAAAAAATTTCTATCAGAAAAAAGAGAGAGAATAACTCGATTAATTGAGTGCCTGCTATGCTCCAGACACCGCATTTTACACTATTTTCTCATTTTATATTTTACAATTATTATCTCAATAAATTCTTGGTTTTATTTGAATAAAAAATAAAAAAATTAACATAAAATTTTATGAAGTGAGTATGTGATAATATTTTTAAAAGTAGACAAAATATTTAAAGTTTGGAAACCACTTCTTAACCTATGCTGTTCCTTTGAAATACAACATAATATTTCCAGAGCCATATTCTAGCTGTACGTCCAATCATCCCAATTCTCATGGGCACTCATAGGATCAACTTTGTTTTCTTGCTATGAGATCTTTGATAAACCTTGCTTGCTGTTTATAATTTATGGGTAAATGGAAACTTCATAAGTACCCTGAAGGGTATAATCAGAGATCAATTCTTTGAAATACACCAATTATCTAGGTGTTAAATCAAATTAACACCCCTTCAGCTGCCTTTACTAAACCTATAGAGATTCAGATTGCCACTAGTGATAACTACGGACTGCTAGGAAGAAATTATCCTGAGAAAAATAATCTTGCATTTCCTCTACATAGTTAAAATTGGGTAGATAAAGAAGAAAACCCTTCAAGAGGAAATAAAATTATTGAAAGACAACCACATGAATATTCAGAATATATAGGTATGTAATTTGAGTTGACCAACAGCACACTGGTAGTATATTTTCTAAATCTCATGACAGTATTCCTTTCACTTTTAACCAGTTCCATGCTGCCTTTTTAAAATGAGATGTTTTCATTGGAATAATGTTTGCTATCATAAGATTTAATCCAGTGATGTCAGATTGCCAGATTTGTAAGGAGACTCAAGATGATATTTCCAAACTACATATCTTCCTTGATAGGAAAGCCCAAGCCCTTTCCTCAGGGTATTATTTCTCTTCTTCCTTGGAGCTCCATGCATAGGAAGGAGTCAAATCCCAGGAGAAGAGGCAGACTCTGGATGACAAATTCTTTGGCAGGCTTAAACAACAAGAGAGCCAATAAAGTTTTTCTCAGGAGACAGTGTAGGTACATGCTTTTTTCCCCTATAACCACTGCTGTCCCAATATCTCATGGTCTGTTTTAGAAGTCCTACCAAATAAAGTGAAATGATTCACAGGGTACTTTCTAGAGGAACTAGAAGGATAAACCAGAAACAAATGAATACGTGTCAAAACACCTCAAGTTATTTGGGACAAAACCTTACTTGGGTTTACATGGTGCAGTTAACCTCACTTAAAGCTAGACTTTTTGGTTTGCCAAGAGTAGCTACTAGAGCCCTAAAAATTAAAGAGCAACTGGGGACTCTAAAAATTTACATTTGGCATACATCATTTCCTAACATTTCCAAGGTTTTCTATGGAGAGGGACATTCCATTTCCCTAACAATATGGAGATTTTTTTAGTTGTGCATATTGTAATATAATTATTGCCATGACCAAAAAGCTATCCATGTAATTTTGTATTATTAAATAATTTTTTTTAAATCCTTGAAGTACTTTGCAGTACTTTTCCTTTTACTGACTCTGGGACACAATTGTATACCTATCATTCACTGCACATGTTGGAAACTATGGTCCATGAGAACATGAAAACATAGAGGTTATTTTCTGAATTTTAAGTCAGCTCAAATTTACTCTAAACCCAGGGAAGGGAAATGAATTTAATTGAATTGTGAATATTTGACATTGGGAAAAATCTCTTCAATATTAATGCAGACAACACATTTTCTGTAGACTTCTCTTATGTCCAAGTTCCTGGATCAGAAAAGTTATAAAGAGGTTGTTTAACATATAGTAGAGGAACTTCACAATTCAAATAATGATCTGACCACCAAATGTGGGATCAAATAGCTGGCCAAAAAAAAAAGGTGGGGGCAAGAAATGTCAAGATAGAAGGGATACATACACACATCCAATCATTCATATCAATATTGTCAGGCTAAATGAGATAATACTTGTGGAAATTCTTATAATATAAAAGCCCAATATATATAAAGAGGAATCCAATCTCTTAAAATCTTTCTATTTTCTGCAACAAATTTAGCTAGAAGACAGTGTGGAAATCCTATTGTCAAGATGACTTAGGAAATGGTTTGCCTGAAGGCATTATTTTTGACTTGAGTGACAACTTTCAGAAGATGGTGCATTATTATTCTCATTATTCTCTATGCACTAAAAATACATTTGCTTTTTCCTTGTACAGCTCATCAAAGACACATGAAATGCTATAGTGAGTCAAGTCATTCTCTTGCCATTCTTTACATTGATATGTAGCTTCTATGACTTTATATTTCTTGACAGACTAGGAATGCCTTTTTGTCTCCTTTCCCCTTAGTTATATATTACTTCTTCTGGCCTCTTTCTCTACAAAAGATTTCTCAGTGATTCTAGCCTACATTGATTGACTTCTCTCCATTTTCTGAATTCCCACAGTGCTTATTGCTCTGACCAGATGTAACTAGGACTTTGTTCTCACTTTCCCAGATTAAGATTAGCTATATTTTCTTTTCTAGATTCTCAAGGTACCCCTGAGAGGTTGGGATATCTCTAATGCCTTAAGTTTGAACCCACATTCTGGTGCAATTTTCTTTCAACCCACTGTCAGTTACTAGTGACTAACACCCCAGATCCATTTAACCAATTAACATCAGTTAACATTTACAAAGGAATATTACTTCAAAGATACAGTAAAAACAGAAGTACAAATATTTTTACCCAATTTCTTGGAGACATACTCCTTTCTATATTGTCATAGTCTCCAGGGAGAATCATCTCAGACTCAATGCAGTTTCTACATAGCATGGGACCCATTAAATTCATATCCAAATGTAGCATTACTTGCTGTATGATTTCTTTTCTCAGATACTGGTGAGGCAATTTCTTGTTCATAGGGACCCCAACACTGGTCCTATAAGCTATAAGCCCTAGCATGTACTCCACTCCTGGACCTAACATTTAGTAAACTTTGTACCTCAAAAAATTTTCTCTCACTGGAACATTACCACATAGAAAGAAATCAAACCAAGAGAAAGGACAAACTCTAGATGACAAATGCCTTTTAAATCCCCCCCACCAATTCCAACTACAGGACCAAAGAGGCCCCTATGCACAATGTAGCAAGCAAGGTGGAATCAGTTACATTATGTAGGACTTGAGTAAACTTTGAACATTGAACATCCTAATCCTTTTAAGGACTGGCTCACTAGCTAGACTTCAAGATAGCCTCGAGTGAGAAAGAGATCACCTCCTCTTATATAAGCACTTTATCACTTGATCCTCTGGTGTCAGTAACTTTTCTCTATTTCATGAATATAAATGTTATTTAAAGGTAACTTTGGTCATTTTATGTACCCCATAGGACTTAGTGTCATGTTGGGCATGAGAGTGGCTTCAAGTGCTATCCTTGGAGTCAGAAAAAATTGGGTTTAGATCTTACCTCTCTCAAGTTAATCTGATTCTTACTACTTCTGTGTCATTTAACCTTGATGAATCTGTTTCCTAATGTCTATAAAATAAGGACTAATTATTCTGTTAGTTACTACCTCACAGTGCTTTTGTGAAGTTAAAATGAGATGATGTATAGAAAGCATTTTTGCAAACTTAAAGCCACTAGATGTCAAGTATTCTTGTTAGTAACTGCTTGATAAATACAGGGTATGCTAAAAGTCTTAGCATTATTTTAAGCTATTAAAGCTTAAAAACAAAGTATGATTTTAGGAGCTTATACCACATTAAGATTTTTGGGATACCTTGTATTTATCATCAAAGAAATCTTGGGGGAATCAAGTGGTATTATGGAACACCAGAGGAGAATAAGGTAAAGAAATAGAGTCCTTCCACAAAAGCAAAATCAAGGCATTTTGGAGAAGTATGAATCTGACAACTTCCAACTTGGCTAATTCTACTCTGTCAGGCTGCCTATCTTTGAATGTGAATTGTGCCTATGTTTGGGGGCATGTTAGATCACTTATATTATCTTTTTTCTCTCTATTGTTTGCGTACTCTAAACTGCTGTCATAGACAGAGATTTTCTCTACTCAAGAACATAATTCTTATACTAGTCAGTAGGATTTAAATTTCCTGGATAGGCAGGTGGGCAACAAATAATTTAAAGTATTACTTGTGTTCCAAGAACACTGTGCTAAGCACTGGGATGTAAATGTAAATGAAAAGAAAGATAGTTCATGCTCTAAATAAGGGAAAACAACAAGAGCTTAAAAAAAAGAATGGGAGAGGAAAGGAGAACATTTTCGTGGCTGAAGATGGTGGTGAAGTCCAGGGAATCAGAAACATGATTGGTAAGGGATGAAAACATTGCAAGCCCATCCCCCATGTGGAGATACCCAAGAAGAGAAAAGCTAAACTGCTGAAGGCATATTCAAGATAAGAGGTAAAAACTATTTCATATGTGTTATTATAATTTCCAGCACCTAGCACAGGCTCTTGCACATAGTCAAGGCTTATTAAATATTGACTGAATTGAATTAAGGAAGAACAGAGAACATGAGAGTACAGACACCTTTTTAATCATTTGTGTATATATCTATGTACTTAACTGTATTTTTCCTTATTTTGATTGTCTTTAGTATATATATAGAATCATTTTGGTGCTATAAATCATTTTGGTGCTGGACAGATAGGTGGTGCCATAGTGCATAAAGGGCTGGGTTTAGAGTCAAGAACATATCATCATGAGTTCAATTCTGGTCTCAGACACATGCTAGTGATCCTGAGCAAGTCACTTTACCCTGTTTGTCTCAGTTTCTCAGTAAAATGAGCTAGAGAAGGAAATGACAATCCACTCTAGTATCTTTGCCAAGAAAACTTCAAATGGAGTTATGAAGAGTTAGGACTTCCTTTCAAATCCCAGTATTGATTGGTTTGCCAGTAGAAGTATTTATGGGTTAAAAGGGGCTACTTTTTTGGGGGGTGTTGCTTATGGAAAGATTTATTTTGTTTTTAAAATTGATTGGAAACATGTTTCTAACCCAAGGGTATCTGCAACGAACCATAAATACCACAACTAAATGAAATTAAGTCCTGTGGCTAACAGCTAAAAGTACACATAAGAGAGAAGAAAATGACAGAATTATTTATAAAACTGATCTCTTTGTGTCTTTATGAGAGGGAGAGGGCTTGGTAGAGAGGGGGAGTACACCAGAAGTATAAAATTAGAAAATAACGTTTATTGAGTCTATTGTCAATTTTGCAATTAATTTTCTTTTGGAAAGATGAAAATACACAACATATTTCAAACAGAGCAGCCACAATATGGTTTTCTTATTAAATATTCTCTGGGCCAATTAAATATAAGATAAAGTAACTTTTGATGCCTTAGAATTTTTTCCATTTGGAATATTTTCAGAAAAGGATTGTATAATATCCTCATGGCTTCATCATAAGGGGATGTGGTATGTAGATTGCCATATGCTCTTATAATTGCCATATTTCCAGCTTATGTAACATGATAAGAGTTTTATTCTTTTTTCTTTTTATCTCTTATTTTTTATGTGCATGGTGCAAAAAACTTTCACATTTTTGGGGAGCTTTCTTTATGAATCATATTGGGAGAGAAAAATCAGAACGAAAGGGGAAAACCATGAGAGAGAAAAATAAAACAGAAAAAAGAAGTGAACAAAGCTTCTGTGGATTTACATTCAATCTCCATAGTTCTTTTTCTGGATGCAAATGACATTTTTCTGTCCATAGTCTATTGCGATTGTTTTGGGTCACTGAACCATTGAGAAGAACCAAGTTTTTCATAGTTGATCATCACATAATCTTGTTTTTTTTTTTAATCTTGTGATTAAAATTTACTTTTGAGAAAAAGAGGTATAGCAAGGCAAAACACCCCAACTTTTAAGATAAGACTGACTCTATAAGAAATCATAAGTTTTAGCAACCTGTTGATTGAAGTGAATCAATTGACTTCTTGATTTGTTCTACTTATGAATTCAATTCATATATTTATTGATGTCATTAATGGATTTTTTTAGGGAGGTCAAGTTATTTTCAGGTTTTTCCATCCTTACTCTTGTTGGATTAAATTTGCCTCAGATTTCTCCATCAAGGAGGTTATCCCCATTTCTATGGTATCATTATGAGGCTGAGTTCTAGAACTCAACAGCTTTCACTTGAATCTTGGGACCACGGGATGACTTGATAGCTCTTGTGGGATTCTTCAAATTATTACTGAAGGGCTTAAAGAATAGTATTTTAGGAGTTAGAGCAGGAAGGTGATTTTAACATCATTTATTTTAATCTCATTTTAGAATTAAGGAAACAGGAACAGAAAGATAGGAGTCCCTAGAGGTCACACAGATAGAAATTGATAAACTAGAATTTGAACCCTTCTGATCTTCAAATTTTCTGATACCAGATCTAGTTCCTCTTCTATTACATTATTTTGTCTCTGACATTCAGGAAGTAATTTGAATAGCTAATAGTCTAACTGATATCACAAATCTAATCTTTTGTCATAAATTTTTCCCTTGTCTATGATCTGATGTCAGATATAGATCTGATTGATGGTAAAATTTTTCATGTTCTCCTAATTTGCTTATGACATTGCCCTTTATGTCTAAATCATGTACCAATTTTAACTTTATTTTGGTATGTTATATGAGAAGTTGGTCTATGTCAGTTTTTTTTTTAATTTTCTGGTTGCTTTTCAGCTTTTCCAGATTATTTTTAAAATCAAATAGTGAGTTCATTTCCCTAAGGCTTGGGTTTCTGGGGTTTTTCAAAGAATAGACTCCTGTGGTCATTTTCTTCTTTATATTTTCATGTAATCTATTTCAATGATCCACTATTCTATTTCTTGGCCAGTAATAGATTTTTTAATGATTGCCACTTTGTAGTATAATTTGGAATTTGCTTTTGTCATACTACTTTCTTTTACATTATTTTCATTGATTCACTTGATATTCTCCATAGTTTGTTCCAGGAAAATTTGGTTATTATTTTTCCTACCTCGGAGTTTAATTGGTATGATACTGTTGAATAAGTAAATTAATTTGGGTATAATTGTCAATATATTTGCTTCCATAAGAAGTGAATATTTCTTTGGTTGTTTAGATCTGGCTTCATTTGTGTGAAAAAAATGTTTTCTATTTGTGTTTATGTAGTTCCTGTGTGTATATCTTAGCAGATAGACTAACGTATTTTATAGTGTCTGCAGATATTTTAAGTAAAATTCTCTTTCTCCTTCTACTGGATTTTATTAATAATGTTGATGATTTACATGGGTCTATTTTTCTGTCCTGCAGCCTTGATAAAGTTGTTCATTATACCTTTTTTAGTTGATTCTCTATGGTTCTCTAAGTATAACATCATCTTCACAGAGATAGTTTTGTTCCCTCATTGCCTATACTTCTCCCTTCAATTTCTTTTTCTTGTCTTATTGCTATAGCTAGCATTTCTAGCACAGTATTGAATAATAATAGTGATAATAGGCATCCTTTTTTTCACCCCTGGGAAAATTTCTAGTTTATTCCCATTACTGATAAGGCTCACTCTTGGTTTTAAAGAGATACTACTTGTCATTTTAAGAAAAACTCCATTTATTTTACTTTCTAGTGTTTTTAATAAGGAATGGTATTGTATTTTGCCAAAGCTATACCTGCATCTATTGATGGAATCATTTGATTTTGAATCTTTCTTTGAGAAAGTGAGAAATATATATTATTACAGAATCTGAAGGGAGCTAGAGGTAATGGAGTATGAAATTGTTCTATGAAGAGAAATCTACATTACAGGACATCATAAGAATTAATTTTGAAAATGCTAATTGAATTTTGATATCAGTGGTATGATCGTTAGCTGCATAACTAAGAATATAATATTGAATAGAAACTTGAGTTGATTGATATCTTTGTAATAACATCCTACCCAAGGAAAATATGGCAAATGACAATAAATTGAGTTCATTGGGAGATACTTTTTGCTCTATTCATAATGATCTGAGCATTGTGTTTATAAAATGATAGTGTTGTCTTGGGCTTGAATTACGTCTTAGTCACTTAAGTTTAGGGAATATAATTACATTTAAATTTACTTTGTAACTTCCTTCTATTTACTTTGTAACTGTCCCTTCTGTCCTTTCTGTGATTTGGGGAGGGAAAGGGTATAGAATTGGTTGTAGGTGGGAAGAATGAGAAAATGTGTGCAATCTAAATTGATGTGATTTAGTAACAATGAAGAGGTGCCATGATCACAGAGGGAGAAAGATGTGAGGATGGAATGGTGACAGTCTCCTCTCCTCCCTTTTCTCCACAATGAAGCAGCCCAAATAAAGAAGCTGAGGGGAGACCTTCTCAGTGACAGCATTCTAAGGGAAAAGCAGCAGCCTCCAGAAATTCTATTTGGCATCAGATCTTAAAATAAAGCTATGCTTCATGTTATGAATAATACCTAAAATTGAATTATTGAGTCTTCCTATAAAGATACGTGTGGGATTACATCAGTTAGTAAACAATAAACAACAACAACAAACATTTTGAAGCACATACTATATACCAGCCACTATATTAAATACTGGGAATACAAATATGATAGATAAAGACATTTTTTGCTCCAAGGAACTTACACTGTAATAGGTAAAGACAACACATAAACGGAAGTTGAAAAGTTCATGATCGAATCTCAACCAAAGGATTGTAGCTGTATAGAAAATGAATAGCTATCGTGGGAGCCCTCTTTAAATGGAAGCTTTGGGAGGAATTCTATGTTCTATCCTCCAGTTCTTGAATCAGGGAGGTAGAGGTTATTGAGGGTATTAATGAGGTATGAGTATTATGGCTGCTGCAATCTCACACCAATAATGATTTTCTGATGAGATTCCTGGGGTCATGATGGAATCCAATTCAAAGGAGCGCAATGATTGGTTGCAGACACTTAATATTAGTTATTCTCCTTTGTCCTCTAGCCAGAAGATTAAATGAAGGGACTAAGCTATGTATTTCCTAGAACTCTTGGGATTGAACAGGCTTGTTTCTGTCTGGGAACTGCTTAGTCTGAGAGAGGCCACATTGAAAATCGAATACTAGATTTTTCATATATTTTTATTACTTATATTGTCTCTACGCAAGATATATAGCTTTCTTTATAGTTGAACATGTTTTATCTGTTCCTTTGGAGAAGTGATTCCATTATGGCAAAGTAAAATAGCAAATCAAAGATAAATTCAGGGAGAGAGGTGAAGTTTACCATAGGTAGGGACTTAACTGAATGTAATTGGGAAAATTCCATATTAATCCAAACCACAGAGATTGTGAATAACCATGGACACCAAGAGACAGGCAGAAATATATGATAGAAGGTTATTCACATTATTTAAGAAATTAAGACATAGGCTTTAAAAATGAAGAGACGGGGGGCAGCCAGATGGCACAGTGGACACACTACTAGCCCTTAAGTCAGGAGGTTCTGAGTTCAAATTTGGCCTCAGACACTTAACATTTCCTAACTGTGTGACTCTGGGCAAGTCACTTAAATCCAATTGCCTCAGCAAAAAAAAAAGCAGGAGATTGTTTTTTCCTCAGTATTTTTGCTCATTGGATGCTATAACAATCATAATGTCCTGTTGAATAGGTAGGACAAATAGCAGAATTGCTTTAAATGAAGTTAAAACTTCAGGAGATTATTTTTTCCTCAGTATTTTTGCTCATCGAATGCCATAACAATCATAATGTCCTGTTGAATAGGTAGGACAAATAGCAGAATTGCTTTAAATGAAGTTAAAACTTCGCTTTTAATAAACCAAGAGTTTGTTGAGTTAAAGGAGAAGAGAAAGATCGCCTCCTTAGAGCATGCTCAATATGCTCAGCTTTGTGTAAACTCCTATAACAGGTGGGTAAGTCCTTACTTTTGGCACTAAATGATGAAGGTGCATCCTTTAATTTCCAAGTCTTGCAGCATGTGCACTCTTAGCTGTGGTGAAGTGGTGATGAAAAGTTTTTTAACTGAATGCTGAGCCAGAATTGAGGATGTATGTAAAAAGCACAAAAAGATTAAAACCTCTTTCTCTTTCTCCTTGGTGCTTTCCGGTAAGAGAGAAAAAAATGCTCTAAGTAATCAGTGTGAAAGTCCATCCCCAATCTGGTTACCATGTGGCTGTGAACAAAGGGTGATTCTTGTTTCTTCTGTCTTTCTTTTGTTTCTTCTTTCCATATCTTAGAGAAATGGGCACCAGATATGAAAGATAATAGGTGATTATCCTGTGAGAGGTCAGAAGGATATTAGAAATCCAGCACTCAGAGTCCCTGGTAGAGTCTATTGGTCATTGCAGCAGTCAAACAGTCCTTAGAAGCATATTGTGTGACACAGGCCAGCAGTGAATCCACTTCCCCAAAAGACCTTTTGTCTTTAAAGTAAGAGACCAAATCATTTATTAGCTATGTTATACACAGAAGTAAATTTGGTGGGAGAAATGTAGCATTTATCCCATTTACATGGGTTAAGTTTGACTCCATTCTCTCCAGGGATGGTAAAGAAGAGTATATTTCCCGTTTGGGAAGATTTTATGGATCTTTCTATATTTTCTTTGTTAACACTCTTGTACTAATGAGTGTAAACTGACTTTCAATAGTATTGAAAAGACAATCATTTAAATTGATGTTGGGGAGATATTAAGTGACAATTTATATTGGGGAACATGCCAGATGGAAGGCTTATGAGCAGCATCAGCAGAAACCATTCCTAATCCCTCAAGATTTAAAATCTTGGGACTCAAGTTGCTAGCTGGAAAATAGGTTAAAAGAATGAGCCCAGAACTCTAAATGGTTTACCTTTGAAAATCATTCCTTTTCCTCAAATAAAATCAAACTAAATCAAACCAAGCCCTCATTTAATTGAAATATTTATATTGGGACTCAAAGAATGAATAACATGTTAAAACTGAAATTGAGATTATTGAATTCAACATATTTAACAGATGACAAAATCATGACATAGAAATTTCAGCAATTTGCACGAATTCACAAATCCAATAAATGAAAAATCAAGGGTTTGAAACCAAATCTGATTCTAAGTTTAGAGTTCTTTACACTTCATACACTGCACTATTCTCATATAGTAAAAGGCAGAAGATACTGATTCATATTCATCCTGTTCCCAATTAACATTTATTGTATTTAGTATGTCAAGGCACTGCCAGCGATACAAAAACAAAAATGACAGAAAATGCCTGACCTATCCAAAGACATCTTGAACTCTTTAAAAATTATGTCTACTTAATACATTGTCTAATGTAGTAGTCTCCTGTTTACAATATCCTTTTTTTCTTCATTTTTTAAGGTTGGAAAAGCATTTTACATGATGTCCTATAAGGCTTACAATCTTACATCCCCATTTTGTAGTTGGGAAAACTAAGGCTCAGACCTATATAGGATCACAGAATCAACAAGCATCTGAAGCCAGAATTGAACTAAGCTCTTTCTAACAGTTAAGTCCATAACTCTATTCGCTATCCTCTGTAATTAGTAATTATGATGAGTAAGACCTTTCTGATCAATCCAAAAGGTAAAAATAGCAAGATAACATAATGGAAAAAGTATTGCTCTTAGAATCTGGTTCAAATTCTGCCCCTGTCCTCCACTATCTAGTAGCATTAACTTTGCTTCTTTTTCTATGTATTTTCTGCATATTCTATTTTAAAGAATTCTAGGTTTTACATATTTTATTCTATGTATATACTTTCTATGTATTTTATATAGTCTATACATGTTAAAGAATTAGAACTTGAAGGGGATATTTGAGGCTAATACAACCTTCTCAAGTAAAGAAATTGAGGCTCGATGACATGAAGCATTTTACCTAATAATAACAGATAATAACAAGAAGGGCTAAGATATAAACTTAGATCCTTTGACTCCGAAAGCAGCAATTTTTCCATTAGTTTATATTTTGTGATTTTTGCATGTGAGTACTGATTTTCTAATTAGAAAGGAAGTTTTTTTCAGAACAGGGATATTGTCTTCTCCTTCTATAACTTTCCTTCCTTTTCTTCCAGAGCCTGTCCCCGTGTTTTGCACACAGTTGTTGCACAATGTTGAATAACCTTGTGTAAATATAAGATTGTTGTGACCTTTTATTAAGACTATTTTGGAAAGACTCCTAGTAAATCAGTTCACTGAGGCCCAGTTTTATCACTGTAAAACTGGGATCCTTGGAAGGCTTAGCTTAAAGTGTTGTAAAGAAAGCATTTTGCAAACCTTAAAATAATATATAAATGTGAGTTGATATTATTATGATTTCCTCCTCAGCCCTTCAATAGACTTCCTGATTAGAATGTGCTGCTAATGCATTAGTAAAAATTGGACTAATGTTGACTTTTTTTCCCTCTGCAGCTTAAATTAATTTCTATGCTTACTTTCATAATGTATTGCTTTTTCAGGCTAAAATATTTTTTTACACTACTACATTTATCTTTTCTCTCTTTTACCTAAACCAAGTGAGAGATAGCCAGTAATTCTTTATAGTCTTCTTTCATTTGTTTTCTTCTCAAATTACTATTTGTGATTTAAAAACATGAAGTCCTTTTATCAACATATGTGTGTATATAAATATAAATATATCTAGAGTTGAGAGTGGGCTATACATTTGACTAAATAGTAAGTGTTTGCTTAACCATAATTGAAATAGCAAAAGTGGGGATTTAATACTCTGAATTAGATCTATTATTTACCTACTTGGTGACATAACTAACCACTTATTGAACTTATTACAAAAAAATTTAGGTTCTAGCAAACCCATGTTCATCTTGGTGGTTTTGTTTTCCACCTCACTCTGGAAGAAGTAATGAGAAAATATTAACCTGTCACTGATTCTCAGAGAGAACTTTTCATATCCATCTAATATATGGGTGGCCATGCTTGTTTTGATAATTTAAGAATTGTGCCCCCATTGTGCCTTCCAAAAATCCATTGGAAGCCAAATGTTCCCATAGACCTGTTTAAAGCACTGTGTCCTAAAAACTTTGGAAGAAGCATTCCCATTGGCCTTGGTTCCTATGAGAAAGGGAACTATTCCTTGTCATGTGCCACCACACTAGCCTATATTTTATGTACATCTATGGTTTTGTCATTCACTTGTAGAATAATGGTTTTCAAAAATAAATTTTTTTTGGCTGAAGCAACTGGGGTTAAGTGAGTTGCCCAGGGTCACACAGCTGGTAATTGTTAAGTGTCTGAGGTCAAATTTGAACTCAGATCCTCTGACTTCAGAGCTGGTGCTCTATCCACTATGCCTTCTAACAGCCTCTCAAAAATAATTTTTTAAAAGAAATGCATGGTTAAATTAAATTTAAATTTATGTTTTTGTATTGAGCAAAAATTGCTCCAATTTAACAAAAAGTAGTGGAATGGGTTAACATAAGGATTTTCATTTCAGAAAATGTGCCAAACACCTTAATATAAACAAGTTTAACAAAATGTCCCTTTGAGGAGGTAGAACTAGGGAAAATAGCTATGAGCTATATTGTTAGGTGCTTCCAAGGAAGCCATGAATTAGTAGAGGAACTGTTTTACAATTCAAGAAAAACAAAATAATTACCCATTCCTGGCAGAAAATTTGTCATCTGACACAGATTGCAAACCTCAGACATTTAGAAAGTCAGAGGTGTATCCCAAAGGAAATCAGAATAAATTATTTTATTTCTAAAATGATGAAAATTAAACACAAATTAAAAGAAAAGAAGTAAGAGGCTTCTGCATTGTTACTACATTTCTATTTTTATACTCTTAAAGAAATGTAAAGGATCCATTCCAAGTTTTAAATCTGCCAAATGTTCTATCTTGAATATCCTAAAAGGGAGAAATCCCAGTGCTTTAATGATGGAGAAATAACCCAAAGTCTTAGACATACTACTGGAACTATTTTCCTCACTGTTAGTTGTTGAGTATCTATCTTTTACTTTTATGTCAACAGATTCCTACTTCCCGTTTCCTGTGCTCCACCTCAGTATTGCTTTTGGAAAGGACTTTATTCCTTAATCAAGTCCTTATTAAATACATAACCTTTCTTAATCTCAGTTCTTCTCTTCTGGGTAAATGTAGCAGGAGACAAATTGATTCCATCTCTGGAAATAGTTCAGAAATATAAGCAGGAGAGATCAGGTCAGTTGCAGAAAAAAAAAAAAAAAGTTAAATGAAGCTAAGTTTAATTAGCTTTGATCTACTCATCAATATAATTTATGGCCTTTTTCAACCTCTGATATATACTTTTATTTACCAACAAATTTCAGGGCCCCGCTTTTTAAAAATAAAGAGTATCTGTTCTTTTATGTCTGGGAGAACTTTTCTCCTCATGACAGTTGAGGATTTCAGGAATTCTCCTAGGAATAGTCTCAGTCAATGCTTTAGCGCTCAATTCCTTAAACTGTGGTTCATGATCCCATATGTGATCTTGTGACTGAATGTAGGGGTCACAAATTATGATTTATTAACATTAAATGTTTGATTTGTATGCCTATTTTATATATCCACATACTTGGGGTCACAAAAATTTCTCAGACTAAAAGAGGATGTAAGTGAAAAAGAATTTAAGAATTCCCGCTCTGGAGCAGCGTTTGAGAGTTAGTGGTTCTCTACAATGATCCGAAGAGTTTGAGCTAAAAAAAATCTTCATCAGTGTTTTAAGTAGCAAATATTCAATATTATATTACAAATCTATATTTTCCCCATGTGCATGCTTGAACCATTATAGGTTTGTTTCTGAAGTGATTTGAAAATATAATGATCATGGGTACAAAGATTTTGGTGTTTATAGAATGATCATATCAGATTCTGACCACTTCTAATTAATGCAAGTAAATTAGACTGGAGAGTTCATTGTTGTTGAAATGGGTTTTCAGAACCAAAAATGTTAAGAATTACTGCCACAAAGAAGGCAAAACATGTTCTGCAAGAAACTCTATTTAATTTTTTTTCTTTTTTTTTTCTCTTGTTGCAGAGCAGTAAGATCTCATTTGTCTCATGAGTGAAATGTCCTTAAATTAGTCCTTGTTTTTGAATTAGTGAAAGGAATTGATGGAATGAACTGGACTATTTAGTCCAATGCTAATGATTATGATATCCTAACAAAATAAAACTTCCACAAGAAATACCATAATTTCAGGGTTGTAAAAGGGACCTTAATAGCTTTTTAATCTAAGCCATATTATATTATGTTATATGTAATATAAGGGGTAGCTAATTGTCACTGAATGCTGGCCTGAAGTATGGAAGACTCATCTTTCTAAATTCAAATCTAACCTAAGATATTTACTAGCTGAATGACTCTGAGTAAGTCAATTAATCCTGTATACCTCAATTTCCTCATCTATTAAAAATGAGCTGGAGAAGGAAATAGCAAATCATATAAAATAATGACAAATGATGATCACTTATGCTTTGAGACTTCCTATTTTATGAGGCAACCCATTCTACTCTTGAATACTTCAAATTCTTAGGAAGCTATTCCCTATTTTAAACTTAAATTTGTCTCTTTGATTCAGTTGGATAAGCATTTATTAAAAGCCTATTACTACTATACTTGGAGATATATAGATTTAAAAAAAGGAATAAAATAAAGTACTTCCACTCAAGGAGCTTACACTATTGGAAATAAACTATTTTTTGTAGTTTCAATCTGTTGTCATATAGAGATAGATCTGCTGATACATAACTAGTGCATAAATTGTTCCTGGCAGCTGTATGTATTGGTAGAAATCTGTATAAAGAAATGAGCCCTTGTTAATTTTGCCTTGAGTAGAAAGACGCCTAAAGTTCATAAATTTGGAATTTGGGATAGAAAATTTATATTGTTCCTTTGTTATCTTTTCTTGACTATTCAGCATTTGTTCCTTATTCCTTTGTTTAAAATATTAGGGGAAAAATCTTTGTAGGGGTGGGGATGCCAGAGAAACAGCACCACTGTTAAGGGAGCACAGATCTGATTCATTCATTCCTTTTCAACTGGGGACTGACAAACCCAATTAGCTGATAGGAACCATGGATTTATGGGGCTTAAAAAACCACTCAGTCTAGGAAGCTGAGAGAATGCCAAGGGCTAGAGTTAAAGAACTTAGGGAACAAAGCTCCCCTGGGAAGGAACAGTGAACTGAACAATGGAGATTTGTCATAACTGCTGCTCTCTAGTAGTTCATTAATACCAATCTCTGGGGTGTGTAGTGCTCTGACACATTACCTGGAAAGAAGGCAAATTCTCATCATGCTAGGAAATAAGTGAACCAACCTTGCATTCTGGATAATTTAACATTTTTGTCAAGACCTTGTAGGATAGACTAAAAAAAGGCAGTTATATTTCAGTCTCTAGTCTACTGTTGAGAAGGAAAGTTTGATGGTGGGCTAAACAGGATTATTGAATGAGATTCAGAGCTTAAAACATCCTTTATATGTGATTAAATCTAAACCCATATTTTACATATGAGGAACTTGAGGCATGATGAATTTAAATGACTTGCTCAAGATGATACAACTAGTAAATATCATAGGCAAGATTGAAAATTTCCAGACTACAAGTTTGTATTTTTATCTTCCATGCCATTTACTTTTGCTAAATAACTGAATTATCTTCCCAGTATATTTCTGCCAACTCATTTATTATAGTGCTAAGCTTTCTTTTTCTTTCCAAATTAATTTGTTCTGAAGAAGTTGGAAAAAGTGAAGGTGAATGGAAATTCAATGAAAAATGGCAATGACAATGGAAAATGGTTAATGAAATGGAAAGGATTAAAAGATCACAAATAAATATAAAGATATGTGACCTTATCCGACTTCTTCATTTTGTAGATGAGTAAACTGATAAGAGTCCCATCAACATAAAATAACAGGAATGGGATTTGAATTGAGGTCATCTGCCTACAGACCCAGCACATATTCTACCATGCTAAGTGGTCCTCAAAGTATGGTCCTTGAGGTTCTAAAATCTTTCAGAGGATCTGAAAAGTCAAATTTATAAGATAAATATAATCTGTTTCTCTTCAAATGTTTTTTACAGCACGGTTTTTAACATCAGGGTCACATGGTCATTTAGAACATATTATGGAATATGGTACAAAGTGTTAGTTTAAGCCTAATTTGTATCCTTGTGTTTTTTGGTTTTCTCAGCAATTGTTATCAAATAAAAAGTCTTCCTAATTTTTTTTTATTATTATTGACTTTGGATGTTCAATCCTGGTATTCAAATCCCAGTGTTTCAGCTTCTTTCTCTTTTTTTTTCTAATTTAATCCCTATTTTTTAACCAATACAAGGTTTTGATGATTGATTATTTATAACATAGTTTATATCATTTTTTCATCATATTTTTCAGTACTTTTAAGGAAAAACTAAATTACTCAGCTTGGAAATTTTTGCTCTCATATTCCACCCTTTCATGACATAATCCTAAAAGCCTTGTAGAAGATCTTCTACCACTTAAATGGCTTTAGGATTTTTAACAGACAACCCTAACATCAGGGATTCAAAAAACCTGGAATAAGAATCACTGAAAAAGGAAAACTAAAATAGAGATTGCAAACAGATAAACACAAACACCCAGTAAGTCATATAATAATTTCTTGAAGTAATGAATAAATAATGAGGAAAATGAAGACCAGGAAATCTAAAGCTTCCCCTCCCTCCATTTGGAAATATTAGCTGTTGGTTCTTAAACATTTGGCCTATGTTCTAGTTTTGCATTATATGGTGTGTTGCAATATATAAAGTGGTGATGAACTATATCTCAAATGATGATATTTCCCATATGGTCACCAATTGTCTTAACAAGTCACAAATATAAAGTAGCTAAGAGGCTGTTACCTTCTTGCATTCAGCATGTTCTAGTGTTTGACAATACAATTGACAATACTGACAATCTTTCCATCAGCATTCTCTGGCCTCCCAGTCAAAATCTCTTTCACAATGATAGTCCCAAGATGGTAGGAGGGAAGGACTAAATCTTTGCTCCTTCAGAAGCTTCTGCTGAGGGGTTGCTTCTTTTCTTCCTTTTGGGTTGTCTAGGTAGTTTTACCTTCTCCCAATTATAAAATACAAATCATCTCTCACTTTGACCCACCAAGCCCTCCCTGGGAAGTAATTGTCTAAAGTCCTCTAGGTACTGTACTAGTGGCAATGTGAATCAGTTCCACAAGGCAGCAAAATCCCAAAAATTTCCTTCCATAGATCTTAGTTCCAAAATTATAGTCTTGTGGGGTCCCATGGGTAGGCCTTCTACAGTTGGTGAGTTTGTAGATAATTATTGCCTCCTTAATGAAAAATTATGCAAATTCAACAAGTGATAATTTATAACATCTCTGTCTCTGTTTCTCTGTCTCTGTCTCCCCCTCTGTGTGTGTATCTCTTCCTCCCTCTCTCCCTCCTTCCATCTTTCTCTGTTTCTGTCTCTCTTTCTTTCATTGCTGAACAACTGTAGAACATTTCATCTCTAATCTCTGTGCAGCAATGAGAAAAACCTCATGATAAGCAATCATCAAGTCAGAATCACTTCCACAAGCCCCCAAAGCAAGGAGTTTCTTAGGGATTCATCTTCCCTTGCATCATCCTTTTACCTCTTTATCAAGGCCATCACAAAATCATCTTGACAAAGATGTCAAATGTAATATGCCACTCCTGATTCCAGTTGGAATGGTAACTCAAATTTGAAATTGGAAAGAATCAAGGTACTTGAAGCCCATTGAAGCGTTAACAAAAGAAAGTTTACTTAACCACAGCAGGGAAGGGATATTCTGTGAGTGAGGAGAAATACAACCTTGACTCAATTGGGTTAATCTTTTCTTCATCACTCATTCTGTTCTACAGGTCAGATACCTGAAAAGGGAACAGGTGACTATTTATGCCTTGAATTTTTGGTCACTACAGCCCTTGAGCTAATTAAGTCCTTGAAATTATTTCATCCTTTTTAGAAAGAAAAAAAATACTAGACAAGCCTGCTTGGCCTGGGACCTTTAGATACCATCACACCAATTATATTTTTTCTTCCTTGAGAACAAATCAAAGGAAAACGTTGAATGAATGAAGTTGATGCTAAAGGTTGTTATGTTAAATGGTAAGATGGGTTTCTTAGAACAGTTACAAAATTTCCTGCCCAGGGAATCTTTCAGCATAGGAAAAATACTGGGGATATATAGGTAAAAGCCTGTAGTTGCAGATAACTAAAATGTCTTTCAGAGATCAGATTAAGCCCCTTTTGTGCTTGATTTTATGATACTAATCCAAGTTTGCATGAACATTTGAAATCCATGAATATCTGATTGAAGAGAGCTCCTTATTGCCTATAAAAAAGTAATTTTAAATACCAATAATAATAAATAAATTATTTAGCTATTTTCTATTATTCATTTTATCCCCTTAACACGTTGGACAGTTAGAGCTATAGTTATTACTAACCTCATACACAGGAAGAAACTAAGTGAAATTAAATGGTCTGCTCAGGGACATATAACTAAAAAACATGTGAGGGAAAATTCAAACCCAGGTTTACTTAACTACTCATTCAGCACTTAATCTCTGTGCAGTTTCCTGTCTATTTCCTTGTTGTTAGCTACACAGCTCTTCTATCTTAATGTGTTTTCAGTGAATTATTGCTAAGTTGGTTTCCCCATAGCAACTTGGATCAATCAATCGTCATTTTTACGTGCCTACTTTCTGCTAGAACTTTGCTAAGAGCTAGGGAGCTGGAGCTGACAGATAATTGTTAAATTTTCAATAAGACCTTTTATACTTCAGAAATTAGCAAATGTTACAGAGCAGAATTTGATTTATTGGTCTGTTTATTTCATTATCCAGAAAGTGAAAGAAACATATTAGTACTACAGATTAAACTTGAAAAAAATATTTTAGAGAGAGAGCTGATCATTAAACATTTAGAGAGAGCTAGACATAAATAAGGTAATAGAGTTTATAGTTTTAAGGTCCCTTAGAGATTTAGTATTAAAATACTATTTGTACAGGTGATAAAAGTGAGAATTTGAGAGATGTGTCCATTGTTATATAAGTAATTAAGTAGAGGAGTGATATTTTGAATTCAGGAACTTTGTCTCCCAATCCCAGGGCTGCTTCTACTATGTTGTTATTCAATCATTTAGTCATGTCCAACTCTTTGTGATCCTATTATTGTTTTTTCTTGACAAAAATCCTGGAGTTGTTTGCTATTTCCTTCTCCAGTGAGTTAAGACAAAAGAGGTTAAGTGACTTGCCCAGCATTAGGCCAAGTCTTCCTGACTTTAGGCTTGGTTGTCTAGTCATTGTGCCATGTAACGATCCTATTACTTCTACTATACTGCATTGCTGTTTGCTTATATGGAAAAGAGATACTGTAAAATGCTTTAAAAAGAATGGATTCTGCAAGCAAATTAAATATGGCTTCCTGAAATCTTATTTTCTCTGTGGATTTCCTTAATAAACCACTTCCTCAGAGAAAACATGGAAGTAAATCTTATCTCATCCCTAATAAAGATAGGATATACAGATGAAGAAAAGAACCAGGGACTGAGACCAAGTGATTCATCCTCCAAATTCTCTGTCTTGGAGCAAAGTCCCAGGAACCTCTTCCTTGTTTTGGTTCTATTCCTAGCTCTAGTGTTTCTTAGGTGAGGACATTAGTTTCATATGCAAAATGATAGTTTTGACTGTTTCAGTGGGATTGTGGACTTGAAAACTATGAGGGATCATATCTTTCTTCACATTATCCCAATGCAGGTTTATTTCTTCTACAATGAGGATAGTAGGGCAAAGAAGGAATTTCAAAGGGAACAGATATTTAGTGAATTGGAAATACCCATCTCTGGTGCATATTCCCATATATACCGATATTCCTTGCTAAATTACATATTGACTAAGCAGGTAAATTTGTGCCAGAATCCTTAATCTGTTTAAAGAAAAAATATATATATATCGTTATTACTCTGGTCTTTTTCTTTAAAGTACCCTTCCCTTCTTTCTTTATAAAAGAAACCTTGAAAAGCATTCATCTGTCTAAATTTTCTTTGAGACTTTACTTATTAACCAGAGACAGGCAACAGTACCTCATCTTATATCATCTTTGTCCCTACTAGAAGTGTTGTGTGTCTGTCTGTGTTAACAATTGAAGGCTTAAGCTCAGGGAAACTCATGTGCTAATGGTGAGTGGCAGTTTTATAAACAGAGTCTGTTTGAGTTAGGCTTGAATTGCCTGCTGACATAGAAACTCTTGGGTGATTATCAGAGCATTTAGGGATGACGCTGGCTCTAAAGAATGTGGATGACCATTATTGTATCAGTTTTATAATTCATCTTCTAATAAACAGCAAATTGAAGAACGGAGTGTGGGATTCATCAAATTCATCTAGTGTTTTTCACTAGGGAGTGTTGTGCATTTTGTTACAGAGCCAAAGCCAAATGCAGCTGTTTGAATTGTCCTTAGTGTTCCACTTTTACCAAAATATTGACAATAATTATTCTTGTTTGACTTGCCTAATAAAGGCCATTCCAAGGAATCTGGTTGGATCTGCCTTCCTTGGTTCCAGAGGGAGAGAAGAAGAATAGTGAAAAGAGTGCTAGATTTGGAGTCAAGAAAACCTAGTCAGATTTGCCCTTAAGCACATACTAGCTGTGTGATCCTGGATAAGTCATGTAATTTCTGTTGGCCTCAGTTTTCTCACGTGTAAAATGGGGATAATGATAGCATTTACTTCCAAGGGTGGTTGTAAGGATGAAATAAGATAATTTTAAATTTCTTAGCACAGAATTTGACATATGGAAATGTTACTTGTAATAACTCTTATTTTACTGCTAATTATCCACTACTCTCTTATTTTTTTCTTTTCTATTCCCTAAAGAAATGCTTGTTAATGAAAAGAGCCTTCTATGTCTACTTTCAAGTTCTTATTTAAAGGCAAATGTAGGAAAATTAGCAAAGTGAAAATATTTATTTTTAAATCTGTAAATTTGAATAACTACTTTTCCTTATAAACATGGTACAGGGCACCTCGGTAGCATAGCATACAGGATCTGTTAAGTCACTTATTTTCTGTCTGCCTCAATTTCTTAAACATCATATACCTCACAGGGTTTTTTTTTTTTAACAAGGATCAAATGAGATTATACTTGTAAAGCACTTGTTAACTGTTGTTAGTTCTTCATTCTTAAAGAGGACCATGACATGAGAGGTGATGCCATATCATGCAAGTAAATTGGATTTAAGTGAGGTAGGGCTGTGTGCAAGGTCACCTGCCTCACTTTCCTATCCATACTTAGCACAGTGCCTGACACAGAGTTGGTGCTTTAGAAATGCTTATTCTCTGTCTTTAATACTCCTTCCCTTTCTCAATCCTTAGTCAACCAACTGTGAGAGCAACATGGGGACAAGATGCTATCAGAGTTTTTTGGGTTTTTCTAAGGTGAGCTTCTGGCTTGATTCCTAGCTTTAATTTTCCTATATGGAAAGTACATGTCCATCTCTAGACTTCCCATGAGGGAGTACAGGAATGACTTTTCTCCCTATTCTACTGCTGCTTCCACATATATTTAACTGAGCAGATTTGTCCATGAGTCCCTTTCTTTTTTATTTTTTCCCAAAATATACTTTAAATGTTGGATCACAACATGGCCAAAAGCAGACCTCAAAATATCCTCATGGTTGACTGGGGAAGCAAACAAATTGAGTGTGACTTCAGTCTGAGATTGAAGACCTATGAAAGGTCTGAATTGAGACCTGTTAAAGAGCTTAGCTTAAAAAAGCCAAGTTCTCTCAATTCATCCAGGACCATTTCTAGTCGTCCTGCTCTACAGATGGCTATTGGACCCAGATAGCTCTGGAGGAGAAAGTGACAATAATGACTGTGCACAACTCTCCCTCACTTAAATCCAATTTGCTTATTATGGCATCACCTCGTTGATGTCATGATTGTCTTCAAGAATGAGGGACAAACAACAACAACAGGCAAACAATTATCAGTCTTGAAATGATATGTGGAGGTGATTTTTTGAGGTTGAGGTCCAGATGTATTGGGTGCAAAGAAAGAAGCTAGTTGGTGGTAGGAGGAACTTCTTTGAGGAAGATAGCCACTGAAAAGAGCTATGGTCCAGATATGAACAAGGATTTATTTATTTTGACAGTTGGGAGACAAGGTAAAATGTAAATGCTAAACCAGAAATCCCACAAACTGCTTTCTGTTAAGATTGTTTTCAATTATAGACCTTTCAGTCAGGCTTAACAGTAGTTAGTTAGCACATTGCCAATGGATGCTTATGAGACTCATCTTTTGTGCTTTTAGCCTTTCTTTTGGAAGTAAATACCTTTCCCATATCTGACTCTTATGGGATATTGAATACCTTTTTAACTTCACTTTGGGGGAGACTGTAGATTTGAGCATAAACCTAAGCCCTATATAATTTGTACATTATATAAATTTGTACCAAGAGAGCAGAACTGAGCCTAATAGCATGAGGAGAAAGGGAACCCAACTCTGTTCTCAATAGAACTCATAAGGCAACTCTAGTACTCAACACAGTCAGATTATATGACTTGAGTCTAAATCAGAAGATAATTTTTAATGGAGGAGGAAGGAAGGAAAGAAACAAGAATTTATTAAGCACTTATTATATTTCAGGCACTAAGCTCTTTGCAAAAATCTCATTTCAAGAAGGGAGAGGACATAGTACCTCCCCCCCCACCCCGGCCTCTGTGGGCCGAGAGGAGATTATTCAATATTATACATTATGGAATTATATTGTATATGTTATACATTATGGAAAGCATTAATTTATGCATTTTCAATAAAAAGCCCTTTTTATACATATTAATATTTTATAGTATTGATATATGATTGAATCTCAAATTCATATTCTAACATTGGAAAATGTTGCTTCAATACTGAGAACAGTACCTAGGTATCTGGGCTATTCTTGTTGATCACTTATTCTTTGTAGAAATCAAGATAAATTATTATGAGAGAATAATTAAACCTTTAGGTCCATGACTGATGGGCTGAAGATTTTACTGACTTTAGATAGTAGCTTGTTGTAGTCAGAAGAATCAAATGACTTATACTTTGTATATATAAATGAGTAAATGTTAAAAATAGCTTTTCCTAGCTCTTATTGCGGAAGTTACTTGACTTTGATATGTTTCAGTTTCCTTATATAAAATGAAGATAATACTAGTAAATACTTCTCAAAGTTGTTGTGAGGACAGAAAGAAGTAATGTCTGTAGACTGCTTTGCAAACCTAGAAGCACTATACAAATGCTAACTGTTTTGATTCATTTCTTCATTTTCCTGAATTATTGGGAATGATCTATTTGCTTCTTGATGACAATTGATGGGGAGCAGCTTTCCTACAAAAGGATACAAAAATATATCCCTTGGCAAAGGGATGCACTATAAAACTTTGTGCCTTTATCAGTCTTGTTATCCTTTTTGTTTTCCTATTATTCCTTCATTTATATTTTCCTCCAAGAGTAGAAACTCTCCTCATTTTCTTGAACCTGGTACTCTTTATCCCTCTAGCTTAAGGCTTTTATTGTTCTTTATCACCTCTGTCTCATCATGGGATGGAGGTGATCTTGGGTTCTTGAAGATGATACTCTTGGAGCAAAAACTCTGGCAAGACAGGCCAAGTTTAGAAGCCTGGCAATGTATATGATTTTTGTCCTTCAAGTATAGCTTAGTTTAGTTCAAAAAAGTTTATCACCATAAGGTTAATGATTAGATGATGATTTGATATCAACCTCAACCACTAACAAAATTTCCTACAAAGGAATGAATGATGATCTACATCAATGGAAGGGAATATTCATGTAGTTAAATAAAGACATCTATATGATTTTAAAATTTTAATTAATTTTTATTTGTTTTAAGATATGCCTTTTTATTCTACCCCCATTTAAAATAAAAGACAAATGAAACTTACTATAAACATTTGCTATCAATTAAAACAAATTTTCATGTTGTTTATATTAAAAATAAACAACTCTTATGCTGCATTCTGAGTATACCTCTCTATCAATAGAGATTCCAGCATATTTAGATATTCCAGCATATAATAGATATTCCAGCATATTTATGCAGCATAACTTGTTTATCCATTCCCCAATTTATGAATGTCCCCTCAGATTCCCATTTTTGCCATCTCACAAAGAGCTAAAAATATTTTTATACACCCTTAAAGTTTGTTTTGCATAGGGCCAATTCCTTCTTTACGACAGGTGGGTGGTACACTAGACAGAGTGCTGGATCTGGGGTCAGTAAGACTTGCATTCAAATAAAGCCTCAGACATTTATTAACTATGTGACCTTGGGCCCCTTAACCCTGTTTACCTCACTTCCTTCCTCTATTAAAAGAATTAGAAAAGGGAGTGACAAAGCAGTCCAGTATCTTTGACAAGAAAATTCTAAATGGGATCACAGAGTTGTACACAACAGAAAATGGCTGACAAACAGCAGTCCTTCCCTTAATTTACTCTTCCTCTAATTTCCTTCCTTCTTTTCTTTTGATTTCTTCCTATTTTCCTTTAGAGTGAAATGTATTTCTTTGCATTTAACAATGTGTATGTGTATTTTCCCTTGTACCAGGTTCTAGATGAGAGTGAGGTTCAAGAATCAGGTGTTCCCTCCTCCACCCCTTATTTGTATAGATGTTTACTTTGCATCTTGATTATGTGAAAAAAATCTTTTTACTTCCTTTCCCTTCTTCCATTTCCCATTGGACTCCTCTTTCCCTCTCCTTCCATTCTTCTTTTAAGATCATCAAAACATAACAGAACTCTCTCTGTTGAACTTTCTTTATAAACTGTGATGATGACAGGTTTGGTATGGGACATGTTTATCCTTTCCCCATATTTTAATGTTAGCAATTTATCTTCCTTTAGTCCTTTTATCGTTATTTGACATGTTTTGTCTTTTTATGTTTCTCTTCATTCCTATGTTTAAACATTAAAATTTCTCTTCAGCTCTGGTCTTTTCATCAAATTCAAGAGTCCTCTCTTTCATTGAAGATCCATTTCTCCCCCTGCTGCATTATACTCACTTTTGCTGAGTAAATTATTCTTGAATGTAAGCCAATATCTTTTGCACTTAGAATAACACAGTCTAAGTTTTTTTGCTTCATTATAGTGGGGACTATTAAATTATGTGTAATTCTGAGTATGCTTTTCAATACTTGAAGTCTTTCTGACTGTTTGCAATTTTTTTTCTTTGACCTGGAAGCTCTGGATCTTGATCATGAAGTTCCTGAAAATTTTCGCTTTGGGATTTCCTTCTGGGTAGATTCTATTTCCACCTTATCTTCTGATTCTTAAGAGATCTTGCGATTTTCTTGAAATATGAGGTCATAACTTTTTTTGGTCAAATAGTTCAAGGATTCTTAAATTTATTTATCCTTGATCTGTTTTCCAGATAAGTTTTTTTTTCACTAAGATATTCTACATTTTTTTCTTTTCCCCATCATTTTGACTTTGATTTTTAAATATTTTTTGTTTTCTCAGTAAGTAATTATCTTCTATTTTGTCCATTTTAATTTTCATGGGATTTGTTGCTCGGGCAAGGCTTTATACATCTTATCCAAACTATTCTATTTCTAATTCTTTTTTTTCTATAACTCTCATTTCTTTTCCAATTTTCCCCTCAAGTGCTCTCATTCCTTCTATCTAAACATTTTTTAGCTCTTACCTTAAAGGAATTCTAATTGAGTTTGTGTTCAAGCTAATCTTAGATGTTTTGGAGTAATTTTATTCTGCATTTATTTCTTCAGCACTTTTGCTACAATTATAATTCATTATGGTGGTGATGTTTTTCCACTCTTTATTATTTCAGCCTACTCCCTGATTTCAGATTTGATATTATGACAAGACTCCTCCACATTTTTAGAAGGATGGTATAGGCTGGTTCTGATGCTATTGTGCTATTCCAGGATCTCATACATAGGCTGAAAACTTGTAAGTTTTCAATGATCCCAGAATGGTCTGATCCAAGGCAAAGTCTAATTGCTGCCCCCAGGTCTGAATTCTGTAAGTTCCTCATTGAGATATGGGTCTGTGAAGGAGTAGATTGCTGCTGGACTCTGCCCTCATCAGCCAGTTGGAAAGCTCTGTTGGTCCAGAGTGGTTCAGAATTGTAGACTCTCCTTTACTCTGGGATTCTACCCCTGATTTTTCCTCTGCAGTTGGGGCTAGATACTAGTGATAAGACCTTGCTCTGAGCTATGAGCTACATCACTACTCCTACTGGCTTTTGAATTTCATTTTTTTTTTGGTAAGTTTCTTATAGCCTCCTTCCTAGGAATACCCCTCTTCCTTCTCAGGCCACCTTGGATCTGTTATCCAGAACTGAGTCGTGAGTGACAAAGCTGCTGGTTGGCACCTGTCACTGCTGTGATGTCCCAGTATAGGTTTGTTAGTACTTCTCTTGCTCTGCAACTCATCCTTTTTTTGGACACTGGAGATCTCACATGCTTCCAGTTCCCAGTGTCCAGAGAGTTCACTGTCTGTATCCCTATGCTAAGATGGCTTGACAAATGACTCAGTGACATTTTCTGGATGTCTCCATCAGAATTTGTTCTGGTCCTTGATAGGACTTTGCAAAGGGGTGTCAACTGCACTGCTTCCTACAGAGTGCAATTGTTACTAGACTATAGAGGCAACTAGGTGGTGCCGTAGTGCACAGAGCGCTGGAAGCCCTCATTAAAATCCAGCCTCAGTCAGTCTCTAGCTGTGTGACACTGGATAAGTAATTAAACCTCTTTGGTGCAATTGCAAAATGAGGATAACATCTTCCCTTCAGAGTTTTATGAGGATCAAATGCACAAGTTCTTGTTTGTCCTTTATTTTTGAAAAGGACCAATGACATCACAGGGTGACATCTTGACTTGTAGGTGAATTGAATTTAAATTAAGCAGAATTGCACAGAGTCATTAGCCTCAATCCGCAGTGACAATACAAAAATCATCCTGACAGTCCAGGAGGCAATGAATGACTGCGAAGTCTTTTATGTCTGACTGAGCTCTGAGTACTCCACAGTGCCTGCTTTAGTTGCCTTCAGTGCCATTGGAATAAATTATTCTTATCTACCCATTCTTCTGAGGATGTCTTGTCAGGCTTGCGGTAGACACCCCTAATTCATTACAGATTTAAGACCCATCATTTATGCTCAACTGGTTTAATTCACTTTCCAAGAAAATTCACTGGAATATGGTTTCTGTACATGCTCCAGTTTCTTTGAGACAAAGATGAGAATTGGGTGACAGGTGACTACCAAAGGTGGATGAGCAGCTCTGAAAAGGGCTCCCATTAGAAGTGCTAGCTTGTTCTCCTGAGCACATCATACACTCCATAGTAGATACTTAATAAATGTGTGTTTCCTTCCTTCCTTCCTAGAAGAAAAGAAAGTCTCTGAGGCTAACCTTTGATTTTTTGAATCAATGAAAATATATGATGAGATCAGCACACTATAGAAAAAAGAGACTTGAATGTATGTTGTAATCTCTAGTTTGTAAGCAGAATTTATTTTAGGGGGAAATTAAAAGAAATAAATTGAATGGGGGGTGAGCACATACATAGATGAAAAAACTTGATTAATATTAGACATCTTCTGTTAGCTAGATATAATACTACAAACGTACCCAGAAGTTCACTGGATTACAACACATTGTGTTAGAATCAAAGGGAGTGCTATGCTAGGGAGTCATATTTTCCTTTTCCCCTCCTTATGTCAATCCCTAATGTTATACTTTGACAAGCACTGGAGTAGCTGTTGTTTTTAAAGTGCTTTTATATCATTATTCCAAGAAAAGTAAATGGATACAGTTGAAGAATTGGTAAATGAGGTGTATGAGGAAAGTGAGCCAATTCCAGGACACAGTGTTTGAGTTCTCTCTCCATGATGGCTTTTCTCAAGTGAACAGTTAAAAAATATGGTTGTATACCTAAGAACAATGCAATGCAGCTGTCATTACATAGTGGGGGAAGGGGGATCTATGCCAGGTGTGAAATGGCACTTTGGTTTCTGGCTGATGATTTATGAGCTTTCAGGCTCGTGTGGTGTATTTGATGGAGATGTAATTTGTCATTGTTTTGGGAGCTGTAGTGCCTAAAACCTCAGCTTTTAGCATTTTATTTTAAAGGGGCTTTATTCAAAGGAAATACACAATCTCCTGCTGCTTTAGGTCTGGATATAAAAAGTATCAGAAGAAATCTTGTGACTGAGCCAATAGCTGTCTTGGTTTTTCATACATGAATAGACCTTTGTATGTTCTAAGTGATTTAATTTTGCATAATGATAAACACTTCCATATAATGTATATCTAAGACTACAAGTACAGACTGTTACCTTCTATGTCAGTGAATGTTTCTGGATCAAACATTTTGCTTAATATTTTTTGTTGTTATTCATTTGGGGCAGGCAGGGAAGAGGATTATGGAGAAATTATTATAGTATAAAAATACATGAATAAAACTGAAAATTCCTAAAATATACCTATCTACAGTACGGGTCTTATTTCGTAAATAAAAAAGTGGTCAGAAAGAACAGCTACAGAATTTTAGAGCTGGAAGGTATATCAAAGGTTATCTAACATGCCTTGTCTAATATAACACAACAAATATATAACTGAAGAACTGTATTTGTCCATTTTTCAATTCTAACATTTTTATTGATTTTAAATATAACATATATATCCAATATAGAGTACACAAGAGTAATGTACAGTGTCTGTTTTACAACAAAACTATATCTACTATCTGTATCATAATATTTTGAATTGGATCATAACCTAGTATTAATTTAAATTAAAATTCCAGAATCCATTCCTAAATTTCAAAGTAGATAGTATATTTTCTTCAATAAAACATTAAATAAATATTCATGCTTTTGAAATTACTCACCAAAATAAATACTGGAAATGAGGGAAAAGAAACTCAGTAAAGGTTTGGGAAAGGAGGCAAAGGAAAGACTTATATTTGAATTGGAACTCTCTTCCTATCCAGAGTGAGTTAGTTACTATTCAGCCATTCTCCAATTGATGGGCATCCACTCAGTTTCCAGTTTCTTGCCACCATAAAAAGGGCTGACACAAACATTTTTGCACATACAAGGTTCCTTTCCCTCCTTTATGATCTATTTGGGATACAGACCTAGTAATGGCACTGCTGGGTCTTATAGCCCTTTGGGCATAGTAGTTCCAGAGTGCTCTCCAGAATGGCTGGATCATTTCACAACTCCACCAACAATGAATACATTTATCATTATCTTTTCCTGTCATTTTTGGCTAATCTAATAGGTGTAAAATGATGAAAGGATTAGAGGAATGCTAGGATAGGATTATCCAAACCTAGGCCCAATAAGTCTATATCCAAACATAGGTCCAATATAGCTATAAAGTATAACCTGAACTAAACCCTAAACTATAACTGACCCTCAGTTTATTCAGAGAGCAGATGTTCTTGAGAAGGTGAAGGAAATATCTTTGTGATATGCTAACCAGATTCTCAAAGATGACCATGACTAACTGCCTATGGACTTCCTTGTACTAGCCGTTCTGGGGACGTACTATCCTTGAGGTCATGGACCAGTTGCCCTCCCCCCTTCCAGAGACTTATGTAAGGACCAGTACTTTGCCCACACCTTCTGGAAGAATGCTTTCTTTGTTCTCGGATCACTTAACAGAGAAAGTCTACTTACTTAGTTGGTGTCTCCTCCATGGAAAGAATGCTCTGCTTCCCAATCGAAACTCAACTGGCTGCCCCCTGGGATTCCCCAGGTGCTAATTCTAGAGTTGGTGATTTTTCCTATACTTATCTCTCTTTGCTTTGCTTTATTGATTATTGTTTTAAGTTTAAGTTGCCTCTGTAAAACTGATGTTTTGCCTATTCTTTAAAGCATTTGATTTTGCTTATTCTTTAAGAATTTTTATTATTTGGAGAGTTGTATTTATATGCATGTCATTTTGTAGGTTCTACTTTTGTAAGTAGTACCTCTGAGTTGTCTTAATTTGTATTTTCTCTTATCAATAGTGATTTAGAGCATTTTTCACGTGACTAGAAATAGCTTTAATTTTTTCATCTGAAAATTGTCTATTCATATCCTCTGACTATTTATCAATTGGGAAATGGCTTGTATTCTTATAAATTTGAGTCAATTCATATTTTAGAAGTATTGCTCATTTTTAAAAGCACATTAATATTCCATCACAATCATATACAACAATTTGTTCAGCCATTCCCCAGCTGATGGTTTTTCTATTCTTTGTCTAATTCTCTAATAAAAGAGCCTTTATAAATATTTTTGTACTCATAAGTCCTTTCCCTTTTTTTAAAATTTTATTTCTTTGGGATATAGCTCTAGTAGTGGTATTGCTTTGTTAAAGGGTATGCATGTTTTTTTTTAGTCCTTTTAGCATAGTTCTAAATTATTCTACAGAATAATTGAATCAGTGTACAACTTCATTAATAATTTTCCCACATCCTAGAGGGGGCTTTGAATCCCAATTCTTCCTGATTCTAAAACCAGCACTAAATCCACAATGCCACAGTCTTTCAAGGGGTATGATTTTAATTATTAGGACAAGGACTTTTGTTCTTGCTCTCCCCCCCCCCAATCTTTCTCTCATTGGCTTGAAATTACATTGATTGGAGGTTGGGGAGATAGCCTTTAATTCTCTAATTATAAAAGAATCTTAAATTGAAACTCTTTTTTGGAGAAGCAATATATATTTTGATTCAGACTAATGTGTAAATGATTGATATGAAAATCTTTGAGGAAAAGATTTTATAAGGAGTAACAACTAGATGACTGAAAGAGCAATTAAGAAGCTCCATGGATAAGGAAAAAAAGTCCTTAATTGAGATTGCTTATTGCTAAATTTTGGCTGGATCAGCTCTGCTCCAGTAAATAAATATTTTTGAAGTAGGCATTCTTAAGGCATATTATTGTTGTTATAAATTGTTTTTCAGTTGTGACTGATTCATTATGACCTCATCTGGAATTTTCTTGGCAAAGACATTGGAATAGTTTTCCATTTCCTTCTCCAGCTCATTTTACAGATGAGGAAACAGGCAAACAAGGGTTAAGCGACTTGCCCAAGTTCATATGGGTAGTGAAAGTTAGAGTCAGATTTGAACTCAGAGAATTCAGTCTTCCTGCTTTCAAAGTCTAACTTTCTATGTAATGTATCACCAAGCTCCCCTGGCATCCCGAACTTCCAGAAACATGCCTTGTATAAAGTCTTCCCACTCCTGGGAACTTTTCACCTTTCTCTCTCTGAGTCATCTTCTCTCATTCTCACATGACCTGGCTAATATTTCACCCAGTAATGGCTTGCTCACTGTGTCTTTCAGGCATGCTTCTCAAGTCAATGAATGCATTTGGGTGGTAGATTTTCTTCTGTATTTTACAGTGCAATGAGGGATAATATGATTTAGGAGAAATAAACACCAAATCGTCTTTCATTATCAGGGCCACCCACTTTGAAGTATATTATATTGACAGCTGTGAGAATGGAAAACAATGGCCCCAAGCCATCTGGTGGGCTAAAAGAATGCTTTCTGACTTTGAAAAGATGATGTTTTTGAAATTATAGGAGTTGTTTTCTATGATCAATCTTATGGTAAGCACTAAGGATTTATAGAAGAAAAGAATTAAATCTGGATGTATACTTTTCACAAAGATGGATTTTAACATGATATTTTGCATGGAAATGGCAATAATTAAATATTTTTTGTCTTTCTGAATTCTTTCTAGATTTCTTTTTGTTAAGTTGAGGTGATGAAGTTCAGTGGATAAAAAAGTGGCTTTAGAAACTGTAAGACTTGGGTTCAAGTATCACCTCTGCACACATACTGGCTGTGTCACAACCTTCCAGTTCTCTAGTCTAGACAGCTTCCTAAAACTATAGCTTGCAGAAAGGTTGAAAAAGCAAATTCCTCACCAGGAGCATCTTATATACATGAAACACAGGCCTGGCTTATTTCTCTATCCCTATTAATGTGTATGCTTCCCCTGCTGCTTATTTGTAAATCCTCATTCTGATATAGAACAGTCTGGGTTCTCAACAGCTGTATCAATTCAATTCAATTCAATGAACATTTATTACCTGACTTCTATATGCCAGGCGCTGTGCTAGGTGCTAGGTGCAAGGCATACAAATAAGAAAAAGAAACAGATCTTTTCATCTTACTCAGATGAAAAGACATTGAGGCTTAATGGTGACATATCTCTATCATTTAAAGACCCGTCCTGGCTAAATTCAATAAAATTCATTATTAGAAATTTAACCACCATGTGATTTTCTTTTTCTTTTTTTTTTTTTTTTTTAAGTTTGGGTCATAGTATTTTTAATTTCCTATTTACTAATATAGAACATGATGGTTATGTTGGACTGAGATGAAATGGTGGATCTTTGAAATAATGGATATAGGAGTTACGCAATTTAGCTTCTTCTAGTTGATAATTAGTAGCTGTATAAACCAAAAATGTCTCCAGTGTTTCCCTTTGAAGTTTTCAACTAAGTATCTATGTCTTGGAATAACTTTTGATGGTTATTGTGTTTTTCCTAACTATATGTCCATTTACTATCTTTAGCTCTGCTTGGTTTCAACTCCTTGGAACAAGATGCCTTCAGATTAGATACCTCCTTGTGTTTCTGTCCTCCTGTGCTTTCCAGTTTTCCTTTATATGCTGTCTTCCCTCATTAGATTATAAGCTCTTTGAGGGTAGGGACTATCTCTATTTTTTATTTAGCATAATGTATGATTAATAAATATTTTAATTGGATTAGAGATTAAACGAGTTAAGAGAAGATAATTACTTGTCTTGTCATTGAATTTAGTGTGATAACAATTGCGCAGCATGACTTTTCTGCTATAAAAAATCAGAATCAGAAACACATCTTAGATGAAAAAGAGGCTGATGTCTTAACTTGGGCTAACAAGAAATTCAACAATTAATTAAGGAAAAGTATCTGAAAAAATACAGAAATATTCCATGTTCCTGTAACACTAATAATAAGCTGACAAGGTAAAATAAAGGCAATTAAAATGTTTTAAACTTTATTAGGTAAAAGAGGAAGACCAAAGGAGGGATATATAACTGATGCTGGTGGAAGATGTAATGATAATTTTCAGTGACTGAGAGAAGGCAATCTTGCTCAAATTTTTTAAAAATAGATTTTCCTTTCCAAGGAGAATAATTTTTGGATTGGGCATATAGAATGGAGAAAGCTGAAAACCAAGATACAAAGAAATATTGGAGATGTCCTTGTGAGACATAGATGACAGAACAATTATTAAATATTTATTATATGAGAGACACTAATGAAAAGTGCTGGGAATACAAATACAAACAAAAGAAAGACAGACCCTCCTTGTTCTTCGAGGAATTTACATTTTAATATAATAAGTTCTAATAAAAAAGGAGCTGAAAATTAAGAACAAAAGGAAGTCCAGATGAGGCAGGATGGGAACCAGACTTGGGTACTTCCTCAAATGAGAATTCAGGGGAGGAATTTCATGAATTCAAGACCAAGTCCTGGACCAACCCAGGACAATGAAAGAAATGAAGGACATGGTTGTTAAAAAATTGTCACTCATCTTTGGAAGATAATGGTATTTATGAGAAATACTACAGGCACGGGAAAGTAAAATACATGGATTTAAAAGGAAAAAAAGAAATAGAGTCTGAAAACTATAGCTTTGATTACTGGGAAAATTCTGAAATGAATTATTAAATGAATGGTTATTGAAGCTCTAAAAAAAGGGAAATGATTTCATCTGACAGCACATGCCAATTCTGTGCTGAGAGTTTGGAGAGAGGGAGGAAGTGAGTTCAATCATCTGTCCTCCAGGACTAGGTTTGGACACTGCAATTAACCTGAATTCAGCTGCTTTATAGTATTATAGTCATTGTGTACTTGTTTCTTGTAATTTTATTTTCTTTGTTCTAATTCATACATTTATTCTGATGTTTATGTGAATGTCTCATATTTATTTTTATGATCAAATGCTAATTTGAGGAATTAAAAACATTTATTTAATTATTTTTTTAATTCTAAATTTTCTCCTTCCCTTAAGCTCTTCCCCCAACCCACTGAGACAGTGAGCAATATGACACCCATTATACCTGTGAAATCATGCAAAACTTATTTCCATATTAGCCATGTTGCAAAAAAAAAAAAAAAAAGGAAAAGGAAAAGAAAAAAAGAAAAAAGGTAAGAAAATAGTGGGAAAAATACTTTGGCCTTTCTGGTTCTCTAGTCTTATTTTAATTTAATCTGAATAGCTTATTCTTTGTAGTTTCTTTTTGGAATCACTGCACTCTATATTCTCACAAGTAGTTTACTGTGGCAAATTATTTATTTGCTTCAAGATATATTATCTTGCATTTTTTCCAAATTGACTTTTGTGAATAATTTTCATTCATTAAATTTAACTTTTTGCATCTAGATATGTTTGTTTCAGCCTTTCCTCATCCAATAGAACCTCCCAGTTTAATGTCAGTTATAAATACAAAAAACAAACCAAAAAAAATCAACCAAAAACAAAACCCTCCATCTTTCTTGGTCTATTCATTAATAAAAATTCTAAATGAATTCAGAGTGAATAGAAATTCTTGGACCATACTGACAGATATGCCTTCTCTCATAAATATAAATCTATTAATTTCCCTTTTTTATTTTTAGCCAATTTTTTATTTATTTGGCAATCCTTACATCCAAATCAATTTAAGTTTATTTTAAATAACTTTTAATGAAATGCCATTTCATGTATATCTTGTATTTTATTAAAACCTCCCAAATACAGAACTATTTTGTATGTTATTTTTATAATTCAGTCCAGATCAATTATTTTGTCTCTATAAAATGTGTCTTCCTTAGAATTTTCATTATCTCCCTGTTTATGTTTGTTTTTGCTTATTTCCATTTGAATTCAAAATGAAATTTGAGAGATTATAATTTTTCTTTCTCCTTTTTTCCTTTTTTTTTTTTTTGAACATGGGTCTTATATTTATCTTTAAATGGGCACCTATTATTTTGAAGTAATTTCTATTTTTTTTCAGAGTTCAAGAATTCAAAAGGTAAAATCAGAAAATCCTTTTTGTAATCCTTGGGTAATGCTTAACCTTCCAATTCTGTATATATGATTTTGACAAATTTCTTGTTTGTTTTTCAGGAGTAGTTTTTTTTTTTTTTTTTGCAAGATCTTTCTAATACTTTAATTATTCTATTTCCCCCATTTTTCCAAGAACAGAGTTTTAGAGAATTAATTCAATTTCTCAGTGGAGCATAGCTTAAATCCACACAGTCTCCATGAAATTGTGCCTGCTACAATAACTTCAAATATGGCTTCAATAACATACTGTTGTTCAAATATTAGCCTAGGCTAAGTTTAGACAGACTCATTCCAGATTGTTGGCTACCAGGTGATTGCTGTTAAAACTACTGGTTAGTATTCTGTGTCAGTGGTGGGAATATGGATGAAATAATGGAAGCTTTGAAGTATCCAAATACTATTTATATAGGATTTATTTAAATAACCCTAAGAAGTTAGTAAAGTCAAGCAACCTTCTTATCAAACCATATTTTATTAGCACTGAAAATTCCTTTCCTGTACACTGTGCCATATTTTCCTTTTATTATCTTTTTTTTTTTTTTTTTTTTTTTGGTCAAGGCAATGGGGGTTAAGTGACTTGCCCATGGCCATACAGCATTGTGTCTGAGATAAAATCTGAATTCAGGTTCTCCTGACTTCAGGGCAAGTAATCTATTCACTGTGCCATCTAGTTGGCCCTACTTCTATTATTCTTAAATGTATTTGTAAATCTTTATCTTGTCACTGGACCCAGATGGCTCTGGAGGGGAAAGTGAGGTAGGTGACCTTGAACATCCCTCCCCCACTTAAATCCAATTCACTTACATGTAATGGCTTTACCTCCATAATGCCATGGTTCTCTTTGAGAAGGAAAGACAAATAACAACCTCTGTAAGGAAAGCTAGCCTGAAACTTGTCAGTTGGAAGACTCCTCACCTCCCTCTCTACTTTTCTTCTTTCCTTTCTCCTTCCCTTCTTCTCTATGTTTTCCCCTCTCTCCTATTTCTCCTTACCTCCCTATCTCCCTCTCTCATTCCCTGCCTCCCAATTTTCCTCCCTTCTTCTCTCCTTCTCTCCTTCTCTATCGCTCTCCTCTCTTCCTTTCTTCCTCCCTCCCTCTCTCTCTTGATGCTTTCCTCCATTTCTCCCTTCCTTCTTCCCTTCTTGCTTCCTCTCTTTCCTCTGTCCACATAGTATATCACACTTTCACCTATAGATGTTTTTAAAAGTAAATTTTCTTTTGTACCTCTGAACTCTCTCAAGATATTTTGTGGTTTACAGGCCAGACTTCTTTCTTAAGGACTAGTCCCTAAACCAAAACAAATTTGATTCTACTTGGCCACCAATAGGTCTTAGGCCAAGCCCTTTTTGGTCACTGTTTGATCCTAATTGATTTAAATTGAATGTAAATAGCAGTCAAACAGAAACACTGGTGGGTCTTCCCCTGCTAGATTCATTGATTGATTGATTGATTTTATTTTTTATATTTATTTATTTATTCATTCATTTATTTGTTTGTTTGTTTGTTTATTTATTTATTTATTATTGATTTTCTTGGACTAGTTGAAAGAGGAGAATCTTTGCTTCAATTGCTACCTAGACTTAATCACTAAATGAGTTATCTCAGGAAAGCTGAGACCTGTTGAGGATCTCAGCTTAAAAAGACCAAGGTCTCCCACTGCATCCAGGGCCATCTCCAGTCGTTTTGATCTATACCTGGCCACTGGACCCAGATGGCTCTGGAGGAGAAAGTGAGGCAGGTGACCTTGCACAGCCCTCCCTTATTTATAAATGTAAAATTCAAATCACTTGCATGTCCGGACATCACCTCCCTGATGTCATGGTCCTCTTTGAGAACAATAATACAATTGTATATGCTTTTAAGAGAGACTCTGGGGAAACTTTTTTGAGATTTTTCTTTGCAACTCTAGGATGGATGACCACAGATAGATGAGAAAAAATCAGACTTTCCATTTTTTCAGAATTGAATTTAATCCATGGAATATAAAACTGAAGCTCATTTTCTTGATGTTCCCACAATCCCAGCCACAAGTAGCATGTTCAGTGTAGATACATGGCATTCTACTTACGTATTTAATGTAAATTCAATGTTGATCCAGACACCCTGGGCAGTTTGTTAACAGATGCTATTAAAAATGATTTTGCAAGTTGACAAACACGAACTGATGGAAGTGAAAGAAAATTTTCTAATCTTAAATATAAGAGAGACTTGGAACAGAAACACTGCTCTTGAGTTGAAGTAAGAGATGGAGCAGGAAGAAGTAAGTTCAAAGAAAATGCCTAAAGACTTTACCTTGGTGACTTGTTTGTGTTCCAGAAGAGCTTGGTCATGGGAGGCTGAAAATGCCAAACTCTCACTCATTCAAAGTGAATTTCACCTGTATCAGCTTTCTTTTCATTCCCACCCAAAGTAGAAGAAAAAAAGTTTCAATTAGGACCACCAAACTCAGGATTGAATCTAGAATTCGCCAATGCTATCTATCATCTCTATTTTTCTGTGCCCTTAATAATAAAGCCATAAAGATGAGGGGGGAATGATGAAGTGGGACCCACGAAACTTTCTCCCTAAAACTCCTTCATAGCATCCCAAGTGCTTCACCTCATGGCTCACCTAGAAGTTAGAGAGAGAGAAAGAGAGTTTTGGGGCTCCCCTCATCAATAACATTTCTGAGTCTTGTCTTCCTTGCCATCATAAATATTTGGTTTCCACACTGATTTTCTATTTTTCCCAGAAATGCAAGAAAATCTACATTCAAGTTGTACATGTCAACCTTTTCCTGAACTAAGGTTGACCATATTTTTAATCTACCTAAAAATTCTTATCTAAGTAATACTCAAGAGCCTCTAGATTAACCCTAATAGCCCATTTATATTTTAGGTACTTGAATGATCTGAGATTCTCATAGTATTCTTTTAAATATCAGCCCAAATCTTTATCCAGATAATGTTTTCATATTAGGGAATAGGCAATAATTATTTTTTGATTATTTAGACTTAGTATAGTTTTTCCCCTCTCCTAACTCAACCACTTTTCTATTCAGCTTCTACTGTTGACTATTGAAATTTTAAAAGTTTCACAACTTTTCTTCCATTATTATTCATGAACATTACATCTAAAGGTCCATGCTGGCAATTCTTTTGAAACATTTTTATTTTCCCCACATGAGGTTTTCCTGATGGATTGATAGAATCATGGACTAATGATCATATGGCCATTCCCTTTTCTTTTCTGTTTCTATCTATATGATCTCTAAGAATAAATTCTTCTTCTGATCACCATAAATCAGCCAATTCTGGAGCTTCCCCAGGTGCTTATGTGAAACATAGCCCGGTGGTCCTCAGAAATTTTCATGACCATGTCACTTGGGGAGGGATGACCTGAAAGAAGCTGTGCTATAGGGAAAAGGACAATATCTTGGGATTCAGAGGAGTTCAAATCCTGCCTCTTATATTGTACAAAGCAGCTTACCTTTTTGGCTTTCTGATCCTCATCCATAAAATAAGAGGATAGGACTAGATGGCTTCTGAGGTCTTCTAGCTCTAGATCTCTAGATCTCTGATCCTAAGCCAGGTTATATTTCTCCCCAGAAGCAAAAATTTTATAGGTCATAAAAATCAATTATGGCACACTTGATATCTGAAAATATGCACTATCAAGATACTGATCTCGATCAGTATTTCAATGTAGTAGATCTGCAGAAAATGTACTCAAATGATTATCTTTGCATTACAAGTAATTACTGCATGGAACCATTTACTCAGATTGACAATGACAGTTCATGAAATATAGTATCATTTGGCAGGCTGTTTCAATGACAAAAATGTATAAATTACATTTGGCACATAATTATATATGCAAATTATTAAGATTATATACATAAGCAAATAATCATACACAACAAAAATAGCAACAAGTTATCAATAGGCTTCCATAATAATAACACACTCATAATTATGAGGGTCCATGACACTAGCACATAAACAACATGCTTAAAAAGCAAAATAAAAAAGTGGAGGCATAACTAAGAAATGTGGTATTTTATCACATACACCAATATATGCCAATTACATACAAAGTAGTCATTATTATCATTTAGCTTCATGGGTAACCACTTTTCCTGTTTCTTTTACAACATAATATATTAGTTTGATATCTGGTTGGGAGGTCCTAGCTCTTTTGTTATCTACTGAATTTTCTGTACCTATAGAAGAAAGGAAGAAAGAAAGAGAGAGAAAAGAAGGAAGGAAGGACTTCAACAGTCCTTACTCTTAAGAAACTTAAATTCTAATAGGAGAGGCAACACAACAATAACTGCTAGTCAGATGGGAAAATCTCATAATCCTGAGGGTCTAGTAGCGAAGCAAATGTTAATATTCTTCTTTAATGCCATTTCCACTGATGAAGTCTTATCAGTTCCAGTAGTGAATCCTTTGGTAATGCCAGGTCTTTGGTGACAGTACATTGGAAGCACTACTATTTTTAAGATTCTTAGCTTTAGGTCCTGGACTGTCTTCATCAGAGCCTGAGAAGAGGTAGTGGTCAAGATGATGGTGGGAGTTTGAATTTCTTGACACATGCTATTTCCTGTCTCTGCTTTAGGGATGCTCAAAGATTTCAGTTAGTGTGGTATTTGAAAGACAGCTACTATCTTTACGAAAATTACTTCTCCAGATGATGGCTGTTAGGAAAAGACTAGTAAGAGGATCACTGGTCTAATGATTGCTGCCATTCTTTGGACTCTTGTGCTTATCTACCTTATTGCTGGCAATTGATTAGCAGTTGTTGCTGGTGGTGATGAGGAAGGTGGACCCCTTCACAACAATTATTTCTTCCCTCTGTGATGGCTACAAGGGCAGGATTATAAGTATGTGTTGTGGTTTGTTGGACACTGCTATTCCCAAGATACTGGGTTTAATTTTTTTGTAGTCACATCCTACACAATGATCCAAGGCCAGAGTGTGACTTTAAATAATTTTTTTCCTTGTGGAATCTTCCTAAATCATAGATTATAGAGGGTCATATAGGCTCAGAGGAGTTGATTTAAAATTATTTCCAAGTAATTAACTTCTTTTTTGGAACCCATAATAACTTTAGGGTTCATCTGAGGTTTCAAATTTCTGTTTGAGCTAATTTGCTTGTTCTGAAGTAGAATAAATCCATACTTCCCCTTGGATATCCTACATTTTGCAGATGAAGAAATTTAGAATGTCCTATATATTTCTAAGGACTCAATGGAGAATTTTTTTTGGTCCAGAATTTCCATTGGAATATCCTATTTTGAAAAACCAAATATGACTCTTGGGAATTTTCACCCAGAATAGTTTGGGTTTTTACTTAAAGCTGAGGAGATGACTTTCTGCCTGATTCAGATCTCTAGTCCCTGTTGTCCTCCAGAAGGACAAGCTGTTTCCTTTCTTTTTTCTCCCCTTTCTTCCTTTTTTTTTCTTATGTGCATTGTTAGTTTAGTTTTCATTGTTTTTTTCTTTCAGGATTTTTTTCATGATTGTAGGAGACAGCTCCTACAATCAACAAGGTAGATGTAACCTACATAAACTTTGTAAGTGTCGCTTCTTTTATCTAATCATATCCTATTATAATTTCATCTTTCCCTATTCCTTACCTCTCCCAAACATATACTTTCTCCTTATGGTGATCCTCAATATTTCCACCCCTTAGTATTTTCCAGTACATCATCCCAGCCCTGATTTCATTATCTTTCCTTCCCATTCAGCAGAACATTATCTTCTTTATTGAAACTTTTTCTCCCGTGGTCAATGGCCATTTTTACCTTGCCAAACCTCATTCCTGGGTTATTCCCATTTACCTCCTTTGTTCCTACTCATGTGCTCCTAAACAGAGATAAAGAAAGTCACCTGGCCAGTTTGATTTGGTGCTCTACAAATTTCTATTACATCACAACTGGAAACATAGAACAACAAAATAATCCTTTCTCATCTCCTCAAATGATTATCTACTGAACTCCCCACAGTAACTCCTTCTGAATATTCTCTTGTCATCTTAAGCCTCCCACATATGTTTCTCATTTTTATGGGTGACTACCTTGCTACAAACCTTTTGCAACTTGGCTTCCATTCTTACCAATCAAATGAAACTAATTTCTTCAAAGTTATCAATGATCTTTCAGTTGTCAAATTTAATGGACTCCTAAAAAGTCCTCATCTTTCTTGACCTCTAACTAAAACACTGAAGAAGTTGATGACAAAGACAACTGTTACCACTACTAAAATATAGTTAGAATTTAAAAATTGCAGTGTTTTACAAGTGGTTTGAGATGCATGTTTGAGACTGGGTCTCTCTCTCCATATACACACAAAACAACAAACATATGTAAATGTATATATGTGATTTATTTGCATAGAGATAATAATTAAACCCATGGAAATTGGTGATCTAAGTGTGTAGAAAGATAGAGAAAAAATGCCCAGGATAAACAGATAATACCCAAAGGAGAAGTTGATGAGAAATAGTTTCAAATGTCACAAAAAGATCAGGGAAAGATGAATATTGAGAATATTGGTAATGAAAAGATCTTTGGAGGCTATTTCTTTCTCTGTATGTCTTTAATTTCTTTTATTCTTAAGCATTTTCTATGGTGAAAGAAGTAAATTGCTAGCCCTACACCTGATATTTAGACTGCACATTAAATATCCATTCTAGAAGAGAAACACATTTTGGGAAGACCCTAGACATGAGCCAAACCTAAGCTGTGTTTTAGAGATCCTCAGTGTAATGTAGTAATGAGAGAGAAACAGAGACAGAGACACAGAGAGAGAGACACAGAGACACACAGAGAGAGTCAGAGAGAAATAGAGATATAGAGACAGAGATAGGGGAGAGGGAGAGAGGCAAAGAGACAGAGAGACAGACAGAAACAGAGAAAGAAGGAGAGTAAAGTCTGTTAACTCTGACCCCACCCTTTTTTGAGGTCAGGGCTCTTCAGGATGAAATACCATCCATGTGTTAGCTCAGAGCCAGAGACCCTCATGGGAGGGGCCTCCTGGGCCACAGGTCACACTTTTAAGTCCAAGAAGCACAGATTTTCAGAGTTGTTCATGGAAAAAAAGAGAGGCTAAGCCAAAAAATAAAAGGAGTGAACTAATTTCCTGCCCTTGTACCAAATGTCCAAGTAAATGTGCCTCAGACATCTGGTGAGACATGAATGAGGCAGCTATCCAATGCCTGGCCACGCCTATCTGTAAGGGTGGGACTCCCTATTATTAAGCCCACATTTGAAAAAAGTATGAATTATTATCAAGTTCGAAAATAATATAGGTTTATTATTTTTCTTTAAGATGATTGCTTCCTCCTGTAAGATTTTTCTTCTTCTTCTTCTTTTTTTTTTTTAAGCAGAAAATTTCTTTGATCCCTCTTTAAGCTATTGTGCTAGTTTTTAGTGGTTATAAGTTCATATATTCTTGATTTATCAACCTAGGAAAACTAGTATAAAATCAACCTTTTCAAAATTATAGGATTATTTTTAGGCCACAATTAGAGTTTAGCTGCTAGTTTTAAAATCATTGTTCATATAGTATGACAACCATTTCTTTCTTTCTCTAAATCATTATAAAATTATTTTATCCCATATTAACTCATTGTAGATTTGTAAAAAAAAATTAAATTTCCCTGAAAATTTAAAGCTTTACATAAAGTACACAAATGGCATCTCTAAGGAAACAGTATTATAGTTGAAAGAATGCTAGATTTGGAAAACCTAGCATCTAGTTCCAATATTGATTGCCTCTACTATCTTACACACTTGGGTATCTAGGTAGTACCGTGTATGGAATATTGGACTTGGAGTCAGGACAATAGTCGTTCTAATCCTTTTTTCAGACACTTTTAGCTCTGCGACCTTGGGTATATGGTTGGGCATATCATTCAATGTCTTAGCCTTGGTTTCATCATCTAAATAGCTGGGAAAAATACTTTGAAGAGTTGTTGTGAGTATCAAATGAGATGTTTGTGCTATGCTTTGTAAAACAAAGTACTCATGACAACATCAATATTATAGGATGACCAATTCTGATGAACATGACTCTATTATCTCAATGAGATGATTGATGCCAGTTCCAAAGATTTTGGGATGAAGAGAGCCATCTATACCCAGAGAGAGGACTGTGGGAACTGAGTGTGGATTACAACATAACATTCTCACACTCTTTTTGTTGTTGTTTGCTTTCATTTTTTTCTTATGCATTTTCTTTCCTTTTTAATCTGATTTTTATTGTGCAACAAGAAAATTATATAAATATGTTTACACATAATGGATTTAACATATATTTTAACATGTATAACATGTATTGGATTGCTTGCTATCTAGGGGAGGGGTGGGGGAAAGGAGGGGGAAATCTAAAATACAAGGTTATGTAAGGATCAATGTTGAAAAATTATCCATGCATATTTTTATTAAAGCTTTTTATTTACAAAACATATGCAAGGGCAATTTTTCCAACATTGACCATTGCAAAATCTTTTGTTTCAAATTTTCCCCTCCTTCCCTCCCAGCCTCTCCCCTCGCTGGCAAGTAGTCCAATACATGTTAAATATGTTAAAATACATGTTAAATCCAATACACACACACACACACATATATATATATGTATATATATATATATTTATACAGTTATCTTGCTGCACAAGAAAAATCAGATCAAGAAGGAAGAAAAAGAAAAACTGAGGAAAAAATAAAACAAAATGCAAAGAAATAACAACAGAGAGAGTGAGAATGCTATGTTGTGCTCCATACTCTGTTCTCATGGTTCTCTCTCTGAGTGTAGATGCCTCTTTTTATCACTGAACAATTGGAACTAGTTTGAATCATCTCATTATTGAAGAGAGCCATGTCCATCAGAACTGATCATTGTATAGTCTTCTTGTTGCCGTGTATAATGATCTCCTGGTCCTGCTCATTTTACTCAGCATCAGTTCATGTAAGTCTCTCCAGGCCTTTCTGAAATCATCCTGTTGGTCATTTCTTACAGAGCAATAATATTCCATAACATTCATATACCATAATTTATTCAGCCATTCTCCAATTATTGTGCATCCACCCAGTTTCCAGTTTATTGTCACTACAAAGTGACATACATATGTTTTGAAAATAAAAAGCTTTAAAAAGAAAAAGAAAAAATAAATTTAAAGTACTCTATGAATTTTAGGTATTAGTATTTTTATAATCATCCTCATCCTCATCTTCATCACCATCATCTATGTTACTGTAGGCAAGTCTGTTCACTCTCTGGGCCTGTTTCTATATCTCTAAAATGAGCATACCGGACTGAATGATTTTAGATGTTTTTCAGGTCTATCATCTATCTATGATCCTATTATCCTCCAGCATTTCAATTATGAAGCAATAATACTAGCTAACATTTATATAGTACCTACTATATGCCAGATAGTTTACAAATATTATCTCATTTGATCCTCACAACAATTTAGGGAATTAAGTGCTATTATTATTCCTTATTTAAAAATAAGTAAACAGAGACTAACAAAGGGTTGAGCAACTTCCATATTTGAACTCAGGTTTTCTTGATTTCAGGTTCTGTGCGCTGTGCACTGTAGTACTACCTAGCTGTCTCCAGTATGATCTTATAAGTACAGGCAAATTCAATTCAAACATTCATTAAGGACTTAATATGGACAAGGTAGGGCTTGGCTTGAACAGTAGGGAAGCAGAGACAAAAAGGAAACAATTCTTGTGCACAAAATACTTACATTCTACTGATTGAAGGACAGCCGGTTTCTTTATCTGTTAAACATGGACAATAATAACACTGACAACATAAAATTAACTGAGATAATATATGGAAAATGCTTTGCAAATTTTAAAGTCCTATAGGCATGTGAACTATTTATTAGTACATGGCCTTTTAGTTCTGGAAAGATACATAGATCATATCAGGTCCATTATGTAGAAAAAGAAGAAATATGCCTTTAACACTCTCTCCCTCTTGAAATGATTTTATATCCACTTATATTTGCTTTACATTTCTTTACTTTTATTATATTCATTTCCTCCAGAAGAATGCAAGCCCTGCTGAGGACCAATGACTTTCAGTTTTATCTTTGCATTTTTACTACTGAGTACAGTTTGTGGCACTTAGTAGGTGCTTAAAAATTGTTTATTGAGTTGGATTGAATTAAATCCTATTCCCAACAATACAGACTTGCAAAAAGGAACATTTCATTGAGAGTGGTAACTGATATGATGATGGTATTATTATTGTTGTTTTTGATGGTAGTTGTGCTAATTTTTTACTTTCTCAGAGAAATTTGTAGTAGTAGTGGTGATAGCAGTAGTAATTCTTTGCTTTATTAAAGAAATCTTTGTTAGCTAGAGAGCTTTCCCTAAAATTTCCTTTATAGACTCCTCTAATGTATTAAAACACATAAGGTGATTTTTATATAATTTTCCAAATATACTGCCAGTTATTCCTTTTTGTCCAGTAAAATCTCATTAATTTGTATTTACGTAATTTGAAATTTGTGATAATTTGGACAAGAGCCAAAACATTGTTTTTGAGTTTAATTATTATGGAATCAGTTAGAAAATAAAAAGAGAGAACAAATTACAAAGAAAATCCCTGGGGAAATTATTGACTTAAAAGAGGAAAAAGTGTTTCTAAACAATTTATAAATTTCTGTTTAGATTTAAACAATGTAGCTGAAACACCATTAAAGCTGTCATTGCCTAGACTAGTGCTTTGATATGCTGATTAAAATCATTTTTATCTATTAATGCTTTACCAGAACTTCTTTAGGCAAGACTCAGCTAGCCTAGCTATTACACATCCTTGAAAATAATGAAATTGCATTTGTTTTAATATAGAGTAATATAGTCTATAATCCAGGCCAATCCTGTCCATCAAAATTAGTGAGTTTGACTATAGTTAAAGTTTTAGTCTCTTATTTCTTTAGTTCAGTGTTTTTCCTACCACACCACAATCTCTTTGATGAAGGCTGGCAATGATGAAATGGTGGAGGAGGAGAAAGTGAGAGGAAATGAAGGATAATTTTCTTGGTGAATATTTTCATATATACTATTTCTGGTTTGCTCATTTCTGATTTGTGGAAGTAAAACTTTTGCCTATTGAGAACAATTGTGGATATTGTGGACAAAGTCCCAGTGGGGGCCAGGGGTATGACTGGAGCCATTGGGAGTCTAGGAGTCTTATATTACTCTTCCTGAGTTCTTATATGGTAGAGATAGTGCCTTAAAATTTTTATTTATTACTATATGTCAGTTATTGCCCATTGAACCTCCAGATCCAATTTTCCCTTATGACAAAGAAAAACAATGAAACAAAAACATCCTATACAGAAGCCAGATTTGACAACGTATATATAATATTCTGATCTGGTATTCAACCACTACCGCTATGAGGAGATGTATTTCATTTTCCCTTCTCAGGGACTTTCACTGGTGTTTTTTATTACTCTTTTCAGTGATCTCATTTACATTGGTGTGGCCCATCATCTTCATCATTGTATATAGTGTTCTCTAGATTCTGGTATTTTTTCCTTTGCATTTATTTGCATAGCTTCCTTTGTTCATACTGTTCTCAGAGCCCAGAATTTTCTTTCTTTGGACTTGAATTACTGAATTACTACTTATCCTATTACTACCTACCTATTCCTTCTCCATAAAGCCTTTCCTGATTCTTCCTTAAAACAATGACTTCCTATAAATACACCACAGAGTACTTTTGTTTTGCATCTTTCTGGTACTGTTGTTTGTCTTTCAATCTAGAAGAAGACCATGACATCAGGAAGGTGATGCTATGGCATGCAAGCAAATTGATTTGAGCAAGGGAGGGCTGTGCAAGGTCACCCGTCTCACTTTTTCCCTCCAGAGCTATCTGGGTCCAGTGGCCAGATATAGATCAAGATGACTGGAGATAGCCCTGGATGCAATCAGACACCTTAGTTTTTTAAGTATCTGATGCCATGGTAGCACAATATGTAGAGAGCTAACCCTGGACCCAGGAGTAAGTCCTTCCATTCCTCCTCCTTCTACGTAAGAGAAATTACAGGTCCATTTCATATCCTTAACCTAAACCTAATGGATTTAATCATGACACTCCATGTCTTGTACTTTCCCTTTTCCCATGATCATGAGAATGATATTTTTTTAAATTATTTTTTCTGGTTATATGTCTACGTTCATTTTTTAAAGAAACACATTTCCTTACGAATCATGTTGGGAGAGAAAAAACCATGCGAGAAAAAAAGAGAAAAAAGGAAAAAAAAGTGAACATAGCATGTGTTTATTTACATTCAGTCTCCATATTTCTCTCTGTGGATGTGGATGGTATTTTCTATCCAAAGTTTATTGAGATTGTCTTGGATTACTGAACCATTGAGAAGAACCAAGTCTTTAATAGTTGATCATTGCACAATCTTTCTGTTATTGTGTACAATGTATTCCTGGTTCTGCTTGAGGATGATGTTTCATTTCTCTCCCAATCCCTAGCAAACCAGTGTCCTTAAAGTTGTCTCAATAAATGAATCTACTTTAACATGTTTGTGTTTAGTCATTTTAGTCATGCTCAACTCTTGGTGACCCCACCTGAGATTTTCTTGGTAAAGATACTGGAGCAATTTGCCATTTCCTTCTCCAGTTCACAGATGAGGGAACTGAGGCAGAGTTAAGTGTCCTGCCCAGCATCACAAATCTCATAAGTGTTTGGGGACAGATTTGAGTTCAGGAAAGTGAGTCCTTCTGACTCCAGCCCCAGCACTCTATCCACTAAGCCACCTAGCTGCCCCTACTCTAATCTGTCCATACCCAAAGAATCTTGAAAACTTGGCACCATTAACTCCCAAGGTGACTCACTTTATTTTAGCACAATTCTAGTTGTTGGGATTTTCCTTATCTCAGTTCCTTCCTCTGTAGTGCTGTGATCTCCCCTCCACCTTTCACTCCCAATCTTATCATTCATATTTCTTTCCTCTGAGGCAAGTATAACAAGTTTAATTCCTCTTCTATATGACAGGCCTATAAATAACTGGACAACTAAGTTTCTTTAAGCTAAGAATCCTCAGTTCAATATATAGACAGATTTTCAGTCTCTAGTTTGTCTTGGTTGTTGTTCCCTGGACACACTCCAACTTTTCCATGTCCCTCTGAAAATATAGCATCCAGAACTGAACACTTAGGTATGGTCTGGAAGAGCATGCTAAAACTGGAACATCTTTTGGCTGAGATATCACTGTAAATTGAGTCTAATAACACATTTCCTAATTTTTTTAGCTGCCATTTCACATTATTGATTCATATTGACCTTTTGATCCACCAAAATACCCAGGTCTTTCCCCCACAAAATGTTATATAACCATGTATTTTCCATCCATAATTATGCAGTTAACTTTTCAAATAAAAGTTTGAGACTAATTTATATTTATCTTTAATAAGTGTCAACTTGATGCATCTCATCATTCTAGACTGATGAGATAATTTTGGACACTAAATCTGTCATCCAACATGCTAGCTATCCATCTTTGCTTTGTGTCATTTGCAAATTTGGTAAACATGTCATCTATATCTTTAGCAAAAATGTTAAATGGAATAGATCTAAGGATAGATCTCAGCACCTTTTTGCTAGAAAGCTTGCTTTAGGCTGATTTTAATCCATTAGTTCTCAATCTTTTAATCTGGTAATTCAATACGCTGTAAATCCAACTAAACGTGCTGTTATGTCCATATGCCTCCATCTTGTTCACAAGAATATAGTAACACTCTCCAATGCTTTCTAGAAATCTAGTCATTCTACATGTCTGCCATGATCTCTCAATTTACCATTTGTATAAGCCTGGAAAAAAGAAAAACAAAAATAAGAACCTGCATTCATAGGCTTATGGATCTTCACTGGAAAGAACCTCAAGGACTGTCTATCTAACCCCCTCATTTTAGAGATAAGGAAAATTAGGTCCAGTTACTTGCTTAAGGACATATAAGCCTTAAGAGGTAGAGGTGGGATGAGGTCAATATGAAATAATTTACTCTTGTTGAGTCTATATTTTTTATGCTGCCTCTCATAATGAATTCCATATCTTGGTTTGGTTCTAGGAGAGTATGATTCCAAAGAGAAGAAATCAGATTTTTTTTCTTACATTCTTTGATTCAAAATGACTTAACCCCTAGAGTCCTACATAAAATCTTTACACTATAGTTGAGGTATCTCTAATATATAGGATTTCCTCAAATGGATTAAATAAGTCCTTTCTAGAAAAGATTTTAAGTATAAAAAATAATAGCTGTCACTTTTTAGGGCAGCTGTTTATTTCTTCTACCACAAAAGAAATGCTTAGAAAACAAAATGCCCATAAACACACATTGACAAAAACTTAAAACATAAATTATAACCCATCACTCATTCTCTTAGAATGTAGAAAAGACTCTCCTAGAACTATATAACTGCAGAAGATGTAATTCATATTCATATCAAATGTATATTTATATTGATTATCAATTCAAGATTCTTACAGAGGTTTGGTAAAGCTCAAATGAGAAAATTTATATAAAGCACTTTGCAAACCTTAAAGCATTATGCCAACAATGATGATGATAAATAATATTTACTATTAGTCTCCAATCACCATTCCTCCAATGTGGTGATTACTTCATTCTCTGAATCTTCTACTGCACTCTGGCTGATCTCAAGTAATATTTATAGAGTAATAAATGGGTGTACTGGTAAATGTTTAACAATCAGGCTCTCGATTTTAAAAAAAGAATGACTGCACAATTTTAATGAGCATCACTAATGCTTTATTAGATCTAGACAATAAACAAGGCAATAAATCAAATCCTGATTTTTTTTCTAATTTCTTAATGTAAATGACCTCACTGGAAATTTAACAATGAGCTTTCAGGAGCTGGTAATCTGGCTCCAGCAAATCTCCATATCCATAAGTTCTGGCTAACCAGACACACTTCATTCATCTTTCTAGAAGTGGTCATCTTATCTTCCAAGAAGAGTATCTTTGCAGGGAGCCCTTCCTCTTGGGAAGTAAACATATCATTTATAGTCTGAATTTCTGGAATATGAAGCTACCAAAGCTAAAAACATCAGCCTAAGAATTGATTTTTCATTTTCATTCAGCTAGGCTCAGGAAAGCAGAAGAGGCAGTGAGACTTGAAATCCAGTTGCAGGCTCACCTAGGCTCAGGAATACACGACCATGTATGTGTCATGCAACTTTTCTACCATATAGCTGCCATGACTACTACTGGGGAAAAAGAGGAGAAAAGTTCCTCCCCACCTCCCACCTTATTGGGAAGTCCAAGGAAGAATTGTTGGAGTCCCAATACACATGATTGAATGAGGAAGAAGGAATAAAAGGGGAAGTTGTTTCTCCTAACAAAGTTAATTGAGTGTGAGGCACTTTCTGCTTAATCACTTAACACAGCTCCAACTCATCAAGGACATGAACATGGTGCCCACTGGAAAATACAGATCAACAATTTCAATTTCATGGAAAGTGCTCCAGTTCATCAAGGGAGATTTCTCTAATATGTTTAAACTGAGTGGTTCTTAGTGATCTCTGCTTCATTTTCTGAATACTCACAAATCATTTTTATAATCATGATCATATGTTCTAGAGTTTATACATTAATTAAATTCATTTAATTGGCCTAGGGTTGAAAGAATTGACCTTTATCATAACTTATTTTAATAGGCTTCAAATAGATATGCAACCTAAAATAGAAGGTAAGATTATAAATAAAATAAAGGGGAATTAATGAAGATATCATTCATTACTATGCCCAAGGAAAGAGATCTTAACCGATCAAATAACCAATCTTTATAAAAGATAAAACAGAAATTTCATTATGTAAAGTAAAAACAAAAGCTTTTGAATGAACAAAATAATAATAAATAAAATAGAATAAATTATGAAAAAACTCTAAATTGTGAAACTTTTCATCAGTTATCTGAGTTGAAGGAATTAAAACAAATATGGAACACTAAGAGCTATTTTCCAATCAATTACTGGTCAAATATAATAATTAGGAATATAAGGAAGAAAGGCAAATTATCAGCAACAATATAAAAAGGTTCTAAATCATCACAAAGACAAATGTAAATTAAAAATCATTCTGTGAGTTGACTCACACCTTTCAAATTGCCAAAAATGATTAAAAATAGAAAATGATAATAACAGGTACAATTATTCACTGCTGTTAAAATTGGGCGTTGATTCAACCATTCTGGATAATTTGGAACTATATTTTAAAAGTTATCAAACTTCCTTTGACTTAATAATACTTACTAGTTATTCAGGTCAACAAATTATGTCACATGGATATAATGGAATGTTACTGCTTTTTTATAAAGAACAAGGAAGATAGATTTAAAGAAATCTGGAAGAATATGTACAAACTTATATAGAATGAAATGAGAAGAACCAAAAGAACAATTGATATGATGACATAATATTCTAAAGGAAAACAGACTTCTGATCAGTAGGATGACTAATCACAGCTCCAGAAGGAAAATGACATTTGCTTTCCACTTTGAGTGCAGAATCAGGCATATATTTTTCAGATATGAGCAACATGTAACTTTGGTTAATTATACTTTTTTACAAGTGAGAGATTTTATTCCTTTAGTGGGAGGGATGAGAAAAAGGGAAATCAGTTATTGCAATGTCAAAACCAAAAGAGGAAGAAAATAAAAAGTCATCAATGATTATTTTTTTTAAAAGCACATATAAAGGAGCAGAAAGAATTTCAAAAGAGATACAAATAATATTAGCTAATTATAGCATTTATTTAGCACTACTTTTTTGTTTTGCTCAGTTATTTCTGTCATTTCAATTTTTTCATGATCCCATTTGGGGTTTTCTTGATAAAATTACTGGAGTGATTTACCATTTCCTTCTCTAACTCATTTTTACAAATGAGGAAACTGAGGCAAACAAAGTTAAGTTATTTGCTTAGTTACACAGCTTTTAAGTGTTTATGATCAGATTTCAACTCAGGTTTTCCAGTTCTAGTGTTCTATCCATTGTGTCACCTCATTCTCAAGTACTTATAAAACACTTTATAATAATAAATTTATAACAAGAGAATGCTCATAAAAAGCTACATTTAGTATCTGACACATTGAAGGTGCTTTATGGATGCTGGCTATTATTATTATTACATTTCATTTGACCTTGTCAATGACCCTGGGAGATAGGTGCTATTATTCTTTTCATTTTACAGGTGAGGGAACTGAGAAAGTTAAATGAATTGCCCAGACTTATATGACCAATGTGTGTCAGAAACAGAATTTGGACTCAGTTCTTTCTGATTCCAAATCCAGGGAATTGAGGCAGTATTGTAAGCAATGAAATATTTTAAAAGCCTTAAACAATAGCAATATTGTTTTAAAAATAATTTTGAGCAAATAAATCATTTTATTATAAATACTCAAATAACTACAAAGAACATGAAGGAAGATGCTATCTACTTTAAAAGAAAATACTGACAGAAGTACATATAAAAATATTTTGCATATATATTAATTTATATGTCTATTAAAGATATATAGATATCTGAGTCTAATGATAAGCATTGCTAGGGAGGGGATGGGATGGAGAAAAGAAAACAAGGGGAAAATTTACATGGCAACTTTATTATATATTTAAAAGAAATAACAAGTTGTACATAATAGATTTACAGTTTCATGTGTAATCATCTTCATTACCAAGGAAATGCTTATTTCTTTCCATAAATTAAAAAGTATATATATATTTTTTTCCCTGAGGCAATTGGGGTTAAGTGACTTGCCCAGGGTCACACAGCTAGGAAGTGTTAAGTGTCTGAGACTACATTTGAACTCAGGTCCTCCTGACTTCAGGACTGGTGCTCTCTCCACTGAGCCACCTGGCTGTCCCAATAAATAAAAAAAAAATTTAAAAGGCTCATATATAGACTTCATGGTTTCATATATAATCCTCTTTTTCTTTTCCACGAGGAGAAAGTATTTGTATGTGCTAATGATTAAACTGATAATAATAGAAAAAATATTCCAGTGATCTTATCAGGCTTTTAATAATTGACAAAGACAATCTCTGTAAAATGAAAATTGTTTGTAATATTGTAATAGGCAATATAGAAGACATGGTAAACATAGCCAGGATGTAGTACATTATCTATAGTGAGAGTTATACAAGAAGTGTTATAAAATAGCAAAGAAGAGCTAACATTTATATGTGCTTTATAACTATCCTAGAAGTAGGTCCTATTGTTTTTTATAGTATTTTATTTTTCCAAATACATGCAAAGATAGTTTTCAACATTCACCTTTGTAAAACCTGGTGTTCCAAATTTTTTCTCCCTCTCTATCCACCTCTCCCTTCCCAAGACAGTATGCAATCCAATAAGGGTTAAACATGTGTAATTCTTCTAAACATATTTCCATATCCATCATGCTTCATAAAAAAATCAGATCAAAAGGGGAAAAACACAAGAAATGACAAAAAAGCAAACAATAACAATAAAAAGGTGAAAATACTATGTTTTGATCCACATTCAGTCTCCATAGTTTTTTCTCTGGATGTGGATGGCACTTTCCATAACAAGTCTCTTGGGAATGTCTTGAATCACCCCATTGTTGAAAAGAGCCACATCCATCCCAGTTGATTATCACATTATTTTAATATTACCATATACAATGTTCTCCTGGTTCTGCTCATTTCACTTAGCATCAGACTTTTCTGAAATCAGTTTGCTTATTTTTTCTTATAGAACAATAATATTTCATTCAGTCATATACTATAAAGTATTCAGCCATTCCCCAACTGAGGAGCATCCACTCAATTTCCAGTTTCTTGCCACAGCAACAAGAAAAAACTGCTACAAACATTTTTGCACGTGGATCCTGTTCCCTTTTTTATGTTCTGTTTGTGTCCCCATTTTACAAATGAGAAACTGAGCTTAATGACTTAGAGGCTAAATGACTTGCCTATAGTTACACAGCTAGGAAGAATTTGAGGTCCACCTAATTGCTACCTATATAAAAGATGTAAAAAGGAAGGTTACATATGACTGAAAAAGGAACACAAACAGTAGATTTATGAGAGTAAGGGACAATGGATGGATAGCACAATATTTAAATGGCAATATTTAAAACTGGGAGAGGATCTGTAAAATCATCAAATCTAGTTCCTTCATTCTATAGGCGGAAAAAACAGAATCATCAAAATGTGAAATGACCTCTTAAGTAAGATAAGTAGCAAAACTGAGATTTGGCCGGGTTCTTGGACTTGAAATCCAGTATTAATTATACTTTACTAGTCTGTTTTTTCAAAGTACTGGGCAGATCGTTTATGGTGAATAAACGGGAGGACACAAGCAAGAATCTTATAAGATGAACAAGCAGGGAGAATTGTGAGTGGCAGCATAGGAATGATACACATTGATGAAATCACAGATCAGGGATAAACATTGATTAAGTATAGCCTAGAGGCAGCTGGGTGGTAGAGTGTCTAGGGTGTCAGGCCAGGAGTCAAAAGACTTATCTTCCTGAGTTCAAGCTTCAGACACTAGCTGTATGACCCTATGCAAGTCACTTATTCCTGCTTACCTCAATTTCCTCATTTGAAAAATGAGCTGGAGAAGGAAATGGCAAACCATTCTAATATTTTGCCAAGAAAATTCCAAATGGGATCATAAAGAGTCAGACGTGACTGAAAACAACTGGACAGAAACAACATATACCAGGACTGTGTTAAGTGCTGAGGATACAAAAAAAGTCTAAAAACAGTTCCTGCTCTCAAGGAGCTCACAGATGGAGGGGAAAAAAAACCTTGCAAACAATTATTTACAAAGAAACTTATACAGGATAATTTGGACATGAACAACAGAGTAAGGTGTTAGAATTAAGGATTATTGGATGATTTCCTCGAGAGGTGGGATTTTAGGTGGGCCTTAAAGTCAAGGAAATCAGAAGATGAAGGGAATTCCAAGTTTGGAAAACAGACAGTGAAAAATGTCCAGAACTGAGAAATGAAGTGATGAAATATGAAGAAGTGTATATGTATGACCAGCCTCCCCACCTTGATGTTTGTAACAAAACACCAAAGATGTGAATCTTTAGGAACTTTCTTGGAAACTATGGTGGACCATTATTATATCTAATGTGATGACAAGATCCTCTTCCACTAATGGAAAAATTGCATTTTCACACTATTTCTGCCCTTTTGTTTTCTATCTGGCAATCATACAGTAGGAGTTTAGGTATGTGTTTTAAGACAAAGAATGGAATGGGAAGATAATATAAAATTGCAAGAGAAGAGAGAAGTCAGCTCAATTTCCTATAATTCTAGTGGGAGAATAGAGAGAGACAGTGATTTAGCAACATCTGTTTTAAGAGGAAAAACAGAAGCCCACCAGAGAAGTTTGAGGGTCATCAGAAAATAGTACAAACATCAGGATAGTATATTAAAGCACATCTGTCTCCATTTTGGCATGGTGAGCATGCTTTCAGACATTATTTTAAGAGCTGCATTTAAAAATGCTGATAAAGTAGATTCCACCCTAGTATTTTAGGCCAGTGTTTTTTTTTTTTTTTTTTTTTTTTTTTTTTTTTTTTTTTTTTTTTGCTTCTTCACAGGCAATCACTCTCAATACCACATGCTCCATTAACTTTCTGCAAAATCATTAGGCAAAACCTCCAAAAGGTTGATTTCTCTTGTCTGCATCTTACCCAGCAAATCCAATTGTATACCTTAACTGCTGTGTTTGGGAAGAGGAAAATATGAGCTTCTCATCATTTTCCTATGTGAATGTGTGTATGAACACTTTGCAATGTATGTTGATGAGCCCATGCTGCCATAGCAAGCCATGTTTGACTGCCTGATTTTAATTGCTTGGTTCTATAGTCCTAAGAATGCCTGGGACCTCTGGCCTAGTTGAATCACTTGGAAAAGAAGTGACATTAAGATTTTAGGTTTCATTTCTTTTGTTGCTCTTTTAGTGTTAAAGTCTCATGAAAAGAACTTGAGCTTTTCTTCTATACTATAGTTGGCCCCTGTTTTTTTTTGTACATGTTTATATAGACTTTGGAAGTGTTGAATGTTTATTTTCAATACTAATTCAGAAAATCAACCAACAAGAATTTATTGAAACCATTATGTTAATCATTGAAAATAAAAAGACAAAACAGAATCAGGTAGTATGGTTGATGTCTTAACTCAAACATAAATTGGGATTTAAGCGAGACCAAGTTTCTTGAAGCAGATGGCCTTGCTTGCTCTTCCAGAGTCATCAAAGTCAGTGGCAAGACAAAAACTTGGATGACTGGCCTGAGTCTTTGATGTCCGACAAAGCTCTAAGCACTCTACAATGCTTGTTTTAGCTGCCGAGGCTGTTGGAATGACTGGTTCTCATCTTCCCATTTCAATGGGGGCGGAATCTTCATGTGTTTGGGATAGACGTCCCTCTTACTCATCAATGATCTGAGACCTTGCAGTTACCTTAAACCTGTTTTAGTCCATCTGATCAGACAGTTTTACCAGGGCATGGTTACTGTGCATACTGCATGCAACTTTTTGCAGCCACAAATGGAAAAGGTAACAGGTAAGAAATCATCAAGGAAAGGGCTCAGCAGCCCTCACGCCAGAGCTACTAGCCTTCCCTGAATTCTCCTATACCCCTCTACCTTAACAAGTACAAAATGGACATACTTAAATACTCACATGGATTTGTGATACTATTTTTTTTTTAAGGAATTCTTACCAATTATAGAGATCACAACAATCCAAGCCAACTCATCTTATATGACTTTTGTCCATTTCCTCCCATAGATACACTTGCAAGGAATCCACCCAACAAATTCGATGACTTCCTTGCTTTCTCCTGACATTATGAGGATACTAAGGAAGCATTCTAGTCATTCCTATGTCAATCTTTATTCTTGCCATACTACCAGTTCATCTTCTTTCCTATTATACAATTCCTTGACTACAAATTCTGCTCCAGTTTTCCTCTAATGCTCCTCTTTGCTTATATATTGCAATCTGTTTATATCTCACAATAGCCCTGAGACACAGAAGGTTCTATAATAATAATAACAATAATATATAATATAATAATTCCTATTTTATCATTGTGGAAACTAGTACATGGATAAATTAAATAACTTGCATTTACATAGCTAGTAAGTGTTTTTGGCCTCTTTGAATGCAGGACTTATGGATACCAGGTTCAATGCCATCTAGCTTCCATCAAAAACCCCTAAACCACCCACTATCATTTATATAGAACTTTTAAGGTTTGCATAGTGCAGTGCATAGATGGTCTCCATTGACATAGATAGTACTTCTTCTTAGGGCTCACACTAAATAAGCAACAACTGTTCATAATAAAATATCTATTAAGCAGATACATACCTGATGCTCTCCTTGACTCAGGATGTTCCTGGATAATACAAAAGTTACTTTAAACCCAGGAATACTAAGAAATGCCCAGCTCAATCCTCTTTCAAGTAAGTAAAAGATATAGACAGTACAATGCAATTTGAAACTATTTTCCCAATGGGACAGCAGCCATGACATCCTATATAAAAGTCCTTCTTAGGAATTATGGATTCTGGTTCTCTGATATACCTTCAGCACAGAGATGTGGATTCAGAAAACAGCAGCCGAAGTGATGTCCTCTTATTTTTGGTGACACATTTTCTCTCACCCCTTTTCTCTGCTGTCATCGCACCACAATTCCTCCTAGAAGAGGAAGGGCAGCACAAAGTGCTAGGCCTGGAATCAGGCCTGAGTTAAAACCTGACCTCAGACATTTACTAGCTGTGTGACTCTGGGCAAGTCACTTAACCCTGTTTGCTTCAGTTTCCTTATCTGTAAAATGACCCAGAGAAGGAAATGTCAAACCACTCTATTATCTTTCCTAAGAAAACCCCAAATGGGATCATGAAGAGTCAGACATGACTGAAAAACAACCGAATAACAGTAAAACTTTCCAAAGCTATTCATTTTTGAAGAAGATATCTTGGAGTCAGGAAAATCTGAGTTCAAATTCAGCCTCTATCACTTTATTAGCTGTATTACCCTGGATAAGTCACTCTGCCTCAGTTTCTTTATCTGTAAAAATGGGGTTAATGATAGCGCCTACTTTAATATGGTTTTGTAGGGACCAAAAAAGACCAGAGGTAAAGCATTCTGAAAATTTTAAAAAGCTATTTAAAGGGTAATTGTTATTTACTTTTAGTTCTAATAGCATTTCTTTCACTTGTAAGGATTCAGGAATAATGTCAGTAACCTTGTGCCTCAGGAACACCTGGAGAAACATAGCCCTAGACTTATAGTAAGGGGAGGAAAACACAAATGCTACATGTTAGAGGTTAAATACATCACTGGGATAGAGATGCAAGGAAAATAATTCATCCTAAAGACCACAGGAGACTGGGTGTGTGTTTTTGTGTCAAACTGGGAAGCTTATAAACTTGTATTTCCTGGAAGCTGAGCAGTGTCTTTGCTTTGTTCCTCTGACAAAGCTATATCCACAAATTATTCAATTAATTTATTGTATGTAGAGCAGCTTTTGCCCCTGGGTATTGCTGTGTTCAACTAGGACCTTTGCCAAAAAAGTCCACACTTCCTTAGCGTCTTCTTTCCATATTAAGCTCACAGTTTATGACACAGATTTTGTCAAATTTGGCTACACTTTCTGATATGCATGGAGTCACAATATGACAATATGGTCTAAACACCAGATGGTATTCAGCAGAGTCAGAATACTGCTCCAAATCTAATAGCCTACCATTAGCTTAACAGCTGGCCCAAGCCTACTGATGATATGATAACCTCTATTTTATAGGCTGTATAAATGGGAATGGACAAGGCTGGGGATGGGGCTTGCATGGGCTAACAGATAGAGAAACAAGTGAGAAAAATGGATGAGGGTATGTATGTTTCAAATAGGAAGGAATGGTGGTCATTCTGAGCAAATTATGTCAGGTTGATGTAAGTCTTTCTTCTGAATTCATTTCCTTCTAAGGATAAAGGAATTTTATCTGGACCTAGAAGAAAGATCCCGAGTATATCTGATATCAATCAGCTTTTGTAAAATATAGAAATAGTTTTAAAATTTTTATTGATGATTCTGTAACTTTATTTAGTGTTTAGGTATACGATATCTTTTGTCCTACTTTTCTTCTTAAGAAATTAACAAATGTTAACAAATGTGAATATTTCTGCATTAAAAAAAACCATAAAAGTACTTGTTTATTAAAACTGTGAACCTATAAAGCTTGTTTTTTTTTTTTTTGTTTGTTTGTTTGTTTTGTTTTGTTTTTGGTGTAAATTTCTGTTTGTTAGTGTATTCCTCCAGGAAAAGAAGCCCCTAGTTGGCTCAGGAAGGGCAAACTGGGAGATCAGAATCTGAGCAAGGAAAAGCTCCCACACAGATCAGTAATGGCTCTTGAGTGGCCATTGCATTTCCAGCCTGAGTAAGAGAGACAGTCTCAAAAAAAAAAATCTGATATTAAATTTAACATAATAGTACTATACTGCCCTACTTGACTATGTCCCTTTATGAACTTCTTCCGGCTCTCTTCTGTATATATTAAACTTGTTTCATTGACTCTTCCTTCCTTCCTTCCTTCCTTCCTTCCTTCCTTCCTTCCTTCCTTCCTTCCTTCCTTCCTTCCTTCCTTCCTTCCTTCCTTCTTTCTTTCTTTCTTTCTTTCTTTCTTCTTTCTTTCTTTCTTTCTTTCTTTCTTTCTTTCTTTCTTTCTTTCTTTCTTTCTTTCTTTCTTTCTTCTTCTTTCTCTTCCTTCCTTCCTTCCTTCCTTCCTTCCTTCCTTCCTTCCTTCCTTCCTTCCTTCCTTCCTTCCTTCCTTCCTTCCTTCCTTCCTTCTTCTTCTCTTTCTTTCTTTCTTTCTTTCTTTCTTCTTTCTTTCTTTCTTTCTTTGTCTTGTTTCTGTCTCTCTTCCTTCCTTTCTTTCTTCTTTCTTTCTTTCTTTCTTTCTTTCTTTCTTTGTCTTCCTTTCTTTTGTCTTGCTTTCTTCCTTTCTTTCTGTCTTTTTCTTTCCTTCCTTTCTGTCTTCCTTCCTTTCCTTTTGTCTTCTTTTTTCTGTCTTCCTTCCTTCCTTCCTTCCTTCCTTCCTTCCTTCCTTCCTTCCTTCCTTCCTTCTTTCCTTCCTTCCTTCCTTCTTTCCTTCCTTCCTTCCTTCCTTCATGTCTTCCTTCCTTCCTTCCTTCCTTCATGTCTTCCTTTCTTCCTTCTTTTCTATCTTCCTTTCCTTTTGTCTTCTTTTCTTTCTTTCTTTTCTTCCTTCCTTTCTTTTTTTCCTTTCTTTCTTTCTATCTTAGTGTTGTTGTTGTTCAGTCACTTCTGTGTGACCACATTTAAGGTTTTCTTGGCAAATATATTGGAGGGATTTGCTGTTTTGTATCATTATAGCTATCAAACCACTTGCCTCCTTCACTTTTAATTGTATTTCTAAACTTTAATTTATATTTCAAAATTTTTTGAATGATTGTTGGAGCGCTTATATATTGTCTTTTAAAAATTACCTGCTCGTATTCTTTGACCATATACTGTATTTATTAGAAAGTGAATCTTATTTTTATTTATATAAATTCCCTCTGTGACTTAGATATTGTTTCTTATCAGAGAAACTTCACTGAAAAAATTTTGGTACAATGATATCTTATGTGATATGATATCAGCCTATGAGCTAGAATTCAGAAGAATGTATCTTTGAGGATAGTCAGAGGTGGAGGAGGTAAGTTGGATTTTATACACATTCTGTTTTTCCAGACCTCACTGTTATCATTTTTATTATTATTTTGGCTTTTGTCCTTCAAGAATTGTCTCTTTAAGTCTAGTTAAATGTAGCTGTCAACTTAATTCTATAGCTTCTACTGATGAAACCAAGCAAAATTGAAGATGACAAGGGGAATGGGTTTATACATAGATGAGATAAACCTTTTGGCTAGACGATGTAATCTCTTTAGTTTTTTCAAGCTATCCATTGCTTACAGGTAAAATCTGATTTAGGCTATGTTCTTTCTGATTGCTTTTCTTGATCTGATAATTCTGTAATTCAGCTACAATATTTCTTGGAGTTTTCATTTTGGTTTCTCTTTCAGGAAATGATCAGTGTATTCTTTCAATGACTATTTTACTCTCTGGTTCTAGGATAACAGGACAGTTTTCCTTAACTATTTTTTGAAAGGTGTTGTCCAGGCTCTTTTTGTCATCATGGCTTTCAGGTAGTCAAATAATTCTTAGATTACCTCTCCTGGATTTATTTTCCAGGTCAGTTGTTTTTTCAATGAGGAATTTTACATTTTCTATTTTTTTCTTTTTTCTTTTTGGTTTTATTTGAGTGATTCTTAATGTCTCATTGAGCACTTCATTTCCATTTGTCCAATTCTAGTTTTAGTGAATTATGTTTCTTCAGTCATTTTCTTATCTCCTTTTGCATTTGGCAATTGTACTTTTAAAGGTGTTATTTTATTCAATATATTTCTACTCCCCTCCCATTTTACCAATTCCATTTTTTTAAAGAATTATTTTCTTTTTCCATTTCACCAAAATTTTTTTTAAAAGTTATTTTCTTCCCATCAGTTGGAGAATGCTCAATAAGTTATGATATTTGAATGTTATGGGATATTATTGTTCTGTAAGAAAGGATTAGCAGGACGATTTCAGAAAGATCTGGAGGGACTTACATGAACTGATGTTAACTGAAGTGAGTAGAATCAAGAGAACCGCAACAACAAAATTACATGATGATCAATTCTGATGGATTTGGCTCTTTTCAACAAGAAGTGATAAAGTCCAGTTCCAATGGTCTTGTGATAAAGACAGCCATTTGCACCCAGAGAGAGAACTGTGGGGACTAAGGATCACAACATAATATTTTCACTTTTTTGTTGTTTGTTTGAATTTTGTTTTCTTTGTCTTTTTTCTTTTTTGATCTGATTTTTCTTATACAGTATAATTGTGGAAACATGTATAGAAGAATTGCACATGTTTAACATTGTGCATTGGATTACTTGCCATCTAGGGGGAAACCTGGGAGGAAGGGAGAGAGGAAAAAATTGAAATACAAGGTTTTGCAAGGATGAATATTGAAAATTATCTATGCATGTGTTTTGAAAAGAAAAAAAAGTTTTTAAAAATAAGAAATTGTTTTCTTCGGTATATTTTCTATATTACCAAATATATATTTTAAGAAGTTGTTCTCTTCAGTATCTTTTTTCCCCAATTTACAAATTTATTTTTTAAAAAGTTGTTTTCTTCATTAATTTCTAGTCTTCATTTCCCAAGTTGTTGACTTCCTTTCCCCCAAAACTTTCATAATTGTCCTGCATATCTCTCCTTCCTTTCCCCCGTTTTTTCTTCTATTTCTCAGTCCCCCCAGAGGCTGGAGTCTTCCCCTCAAAGGTTACTTTCCATTTAACTGAATGTAGGTTGTATGTAACTAATTATTTATCTATTGCCTCCAATATTAAAAGTAAATCCCTTGAGTAGAAGAATAGTTTTTACCCTTCTTTATATTTTCTTTGCTTAGAGTGACAGAATAAAAGTAACACAGTGTTCAGGAAATATAAATACCCCAAGTACTATCAAGGTAAATATTCAATATCTACTAAAAAGGTGCTGGGAAAACCAGAAAGCAGTCTAAAAGAAAAAAATGTTTAGATCAACGTTGCATACTATACTATATTCTATATGCCTGTATTCTCTGTATATTATATAGACATACCATATGCTATTGTATGTATATATATTTATATATGAGTATATACTGTTGTAAATTATTTACAAGGTCCAAGTGATTATATGACCTAGATATAAAAGGTCACATCATAAATAATTTATGGGGCAAGGAAGGAGATACCTTTTACAGATATAGGTAATAAAAGAAAATTCTTCACCAAATAGTAGATTGAAAGGATCATAAACTATAAAATGGACCAGAAAAAAAATGACAGTTGTTAAAGGGACTGTGGGAGAATAGGCACATTAATGCGGTCTCTGGCTCACAATCTTCCTCTTCTGTCTATCTCCTACTCTCATAATGGATAATTTCAAAATATATATTGATGATGTTTCAAAAACCATCACTTTTCCCTTTTCAATCTCTGTAAAGATGATTACCAGATCTATATCTCCAACTGTAGCCTCTATCCTGAGCTTTAATAAGACATAATCAACCTGACTGGCCATAGTTATCTCAAACTTAACATGTCCAAACCTCCAAAATCTCTTCTTTTTCAAATATTCCTATTAATGCTCAGGGCAGGCACCATCCTTTTCTCAAGGCTTACAAACTTATTGTCACCTCTAACTCCGCAATCTCACTTACCCCACATTATTCAATTTGTTGTGAAATCTTATTTTTTTCCTTCACAACAGAGTCACTACACACTAGTGATTCTCATCACTTCTTGCCTATTTATGTGTGTGAATGTATGTGTATGTGTGTGTTGTTTGAGATATTTGACCTATTGTAAGGCTGCAGCATATCTTAAAGCAATTTAAAATCAGTCCAAAGAATAAAATTTCTCTGCTTGGGAGGAAGAGGGGGGAGGGGATACTGAGAGAAAAAGTTAGAATAGAAATGCGAAAAACAAGATAAGTGTATCAATAAAGCATTTTAAAAGTATATAGAACAGAACCAAAAACAGTTCAGAGGGAACATAAACAAGCTGAATAGCTTTGGAATTATAATAATAACATATCCTTAGGTTCTGTACAAAGAGAAGAAACAAGCTGTACATAATAATGATTTGTAATATTGTGTAGAAACCTCATTTATAGAAATGTTCTTTGTGCTGGTATTTTCAAATACAGAATAACTGAAAAACTGGCAATTTATCAAAAAAATAACATAAAAGGTTTGGTGTCATGGTGATAATTTAGGAGGTTGTTAGTTATCAGAAAGATCTTGGAATTTTACAAGTATTTTCAAAGTTTCTCTCTTACAGATCCTATTGGCTTCATAGAAGGGCTTTTTTTTGTTTTAAGTGTGTGTGTGTGTGTGTGTGTGTGTGTGTGTGTGTCTTACCCTGTTTCAGTTACTGGTCTCCACAGCAACTGGATATAGGATTCATGCAATGACCAGTTGCTATAGTAACGTCTTCAAGTCAAGGTGATGATGGATGACCATTTCTCAGTGAGTGCTAATTGTGGCATAAATCTATCTGCTTCTTGTTTCTAAGCAAGCACTCTCCCAACATTTTCCTGATTATGACAGATTCAGGGAGACTGGGGATTAAGTCAGCTACCTGATATGACCACATAGTCCTAAATTTATGTTGAATTTTCTTTGAAGAAAAAATAATTAAAAATGATATGTTGGGATATCTTTTTTTTAATTGAGAATTGTAATCATTAGAATCAGTTTTCCTGGCATTGTAGTCCTTTTTTCAGGTAGAAAGCAAGTCATTTTTTGCATCTCTAAGCCTCAATTTCCTCACCCCCCTCCCCAGACAGAGGGATGAGAAAAGAATTTTTTCATCATTTGTATAAAGGATAGTACCAATGTCCTAGAAAGAAGATATTATATATGTCTTTCCTTATGGCTGTTAGGTGGCTCAGTGGAGAGAGGGCTATGACTGAAGTCAGGAAGAATCATTTTGCTAAATTCAAAGCTGGCTTCACACACTGATTGGCTATGTGATCCTGGGGAAGTCATTTCACCTATATGCCTCAGTTTCCTAATCTTTAAAACGAACTGGAGAAATAAATGGCAAACCACTGCAATATCTTTGCCAAAAAACAAACCAAAAAATCAAATAGAAATGTGAAGAATTGGACAAAAGTGAAATGATTCAACAACAGCAACAATTTCTACAGTGTCATTCTTGTTACATATATGTACATGCATATACTATACATGTTTAAGTGGTCATAGCTGTATATATATTATATTTAAGGAGTCTCAAAAATTCTTATTGTAATTTAAAGTTTTAATAGTTTAAAACTGATTAAGACTTTTAGAATGTATGTGTATGCATATATATATATGTATGTATATATACACACATACATATTTGTAAAGTGCTTAGGAATCTTTTACACTACTTTTCCTAGAGCCTTTTAAATAAACTAATTCATCATTTGATACTGGGAACTTGCGTAGATTCTCAAGTAGAATTGTGGTTCCCTTACCTTTTAATAATGTGATATGGACACTATGATGCTGGAGCAAGTAGTGATATGAATGCTATATTCATCTTCATTTTCAACATTTCTTGTCCCCTATAAAATATCCAAAGGAGGACATTTTGGAAGAAGAAATATAAGTGTGATGATTTGTGCCTCTGTCCCAGTCCAGATACCACTACTCCATGCACCTTTTTGGCTTTCATGGCAGTTTACTGACCCTTGGTCTAATCGATTGAAGAATTGCTACTCACGTGTGATCCTCTGCTGTGCAATAATGTGAGAGAAGGTTTTTCTTTTTATTATTCTACTCATTCAACACATTGATATTTCTTTTTTTTACATTTAAAGCAATTTACACATTTTATTATATCACATGGTACCCAGCATATGGTAGAAACTCATAAATATTCAAATGTGATATTGGCAAACATTTCAAAAATACCTGGCATTTATGAAATTGTCAGCATGTGGCCCGAGTGAGATGCTAGAGTAGAGAGCAATTTGTTTCCAATACGACTGATTTCCCCCTAATGCTATAGCTTGAATGATTATGTCTGTTTTACTTTAATTGAATTTGCTAAGAGACCACTTCTGTTTATCCATATTGAGTCTTGTATGTTTTTACAAGTACTTTGTGCCCATTGCAGGTATATTCTATTATATATGTTACGTGAGTAATTACAAGAACATATGTAATACAAGGCTCAGAACTGCACTCTGAACACTTTGGTTGTTTTTGCTCTTGAAGAAGACCAAAATCTCTCTATTAGGGTTGAAGGTACAGTGTGTGTCTGATGATGCCTGTTCAAACCAATAAGAGCTTAGAAGTCTCTACCATACAAACATTTGGAGTGGAGTTTCTGGGCACATAAAGATTGGGTTAAAGCCTTGGGGTTTCCCTATAATAAATTGGCACTCTGATAATGATAAAGAGCTAATCTTATAATCAAGAAAACCTGGGTGGATGTCTTGCTTCTCACACACATTAAGACTGTATAAGGGTCTGCACACAAACACACACATATGCAAAACACACAAATATGCACATATACATTGTGTAACCGAGCAAGATTAACCTTACTGTGTTCCAAATAATTCTCTAAGACTATGCTTCATGAAGAAATTTTCCAAAACAAGGAAATCATAAGCAAAGAAAAGTTGTTAGACATTGCATGTAAAACATTTTTGTAAAATGCTAATAAACATAATAATAGTACTATCTGTATCATAGGTTTGATATGAGGAAAGTGTTTTTGCAAACCTCAGAATGGGATAACAAACCTTCTTGTCTTTTGTTTATTTAAATTCCAGGAGAATGCTGAGCTACTTATGAGAAAAATAATGATATTAGCTAACTGTGTGCTCCAGGAAAGTCACAACTTCTTTGAGCCTCAGTTTCCTCATATGTATTATTATTCTATGTGACTTAGGCTTCTTGAGAAAACTTAACCCAGCAAGTCCCATTCAACAGCTAAGTGGTACAGTAGAGTAAAATATTTAAATTGGAATTAGAAAGGCCAAAATCTGTATCAAACATCAGCTGTGTAATCCTTTGTCATTTAATCTCTGCTAGTCTCAGTTTCCTTATTTCTAAAATAGAGTAATAGCACTTAATTCTCATTTATTGCAAGAATCAAATGAGATACTTTCATAAAGTTCTTCACAAATCATAAATTGTTCTGCAGATGCTATAACTACTGTTACTCTTTTTTTTTTAAACTAAGGTCATTTAGAATTTCAGCAGCCACTTTGGGGGGTAAATAAGTAGACATGAGTAGATGTATTTCTTCTACAGAAGATCTCCAGCACTAAAAAGATGAAGAATAGAACAATTTCCTTTGCAGCCACAGGTTTTTTTTTTTTTTACCATTTCAAGGCACTGTATTTCTGAGTCCCTGAAGTTGATTAGCAGAGTGAAGACCTAGGCTTTGGTTTGTTGGTGGTGGTAGTTGACTGGTTGATTTGTTTTTATGGTTTTCTCTTTATTTTTAATTTAAACCAATGGGCTAAATGGTGTGCTTCTTTGGAGGAAATAATGGACCCCTAAGTTTCCTCCTCCTCTACACCCTTCATTGAATCAGTTGAACCATTTATTTATTAGATTGATTCTTAGAGAAATAGTTTGGTCATTGGCTTACCCTTACAGTTCCTAATGACTGGAATTATTACTTAACATCTCTGGGAAATGTCACCTGATTAATGGCTTGGCATGAAAGAAAATGGAAAGTCCCAAGTTTTAGATAAGAGTGGGAAACAATTTTGCCTAATGTACACTACAGTCCTTGTAAAAAGTCATTAAAATGTACTCAATCTAAGAAAATGGGCAGTTAAACCTGGATTCTATCCAGACAGAAGACTATTGCAAAGATCAATCTGTAAGCAGCAGTTTTAACTAGATTGATACCTTTAGGGGTAAATGCTGTGAGATTCCCTGGGAACTCTCAGCAATAATGTATTTTCTAACTAATATATTACACTAATATATTTTCATTTTTCCTGTTATTAATTCATACCTCATGGACAGGGAGTAGAAAGAGAAATGCTTTAGAGAAAAACTCTTTTATGAGAAAACTGCTTTAGAGTGGCCACATGTTTGATACCTTATTTGGTATATTTTTAGTGAAACTTCTGAATCTCAAGAAAATGAGAGAGCGTTAATATCCTTGTTCTTGAGATCCATGCCAGAGAATTGCATCTGGGGTTTACCCATGAGGTACTTCCTGAGATCCCCTTTTTTTGGATGATACTTATGACAAATCAATATTTGAAAATCCTATTGTAATTTAACAATGATATTGTATGAGGATGTATTCTGATGGAAGTGGATATCTTCAACAAAGAGAAGAGCTAATCCAATTCCAATTGATCAATGATGGACAGAATCAGCTACACCCAGAGAAGGAACACTGGGAAATGAGTGTGAACTGTTTGCATTTTTGTTTTTCTTCCCAAGTTATTTTTACCTTCTGAATCCAATTCTTCCTGCGCAACAAGAAATTCAGTTCTGCACACACATATTTTATCTAGGATATACTATAACCTATTTAACATGTATAAGACTGCCTGTCATCTGGGGGAAGGGGTGGAGGGAGGGAAGGGAAAAGTTGGAACAGAAGTGAGTGCAAGGGATAATGTAAAAATTACCCATGCATATGTTCTGTCAATAAAAAGTTATAATTTAAAAAAAGAAAAAGAAAATCCTATTGTAAAACCAATCATGTTATATGAGGTCTAACGGCAGATAGATGGCATAAATGATAGAAAGTAAAACTTAGAAGGAAGGCTTGAATTCAAATCTTGTCTCACATACTTGCTAGCTGTCTGAGCAAATCATGTAGCTTGTCTTACATCAGTTTCCTTAGCTATAAAATGGTGATAATGAAAACACTTACTTCATAGCATTGTCATAAACATTATATGTAAAACATTTAGCAAACCTCTAAGTGCTACACAAACGCTAGCTATTATTATCGTATATTGTCTCTAACCACATACTCTGAGCTCTAAGAAAGCTCTCAAGTGGGTATTTTCAGACTATAACACAGCATGTATATATGGAGCCAATGAGGCATCAAGAACAAAGAAAAGGTCTTTGAGTTGTAATAATTGTCTCCTTTCCATTTTCTTCCTGGGGTTTGTGCTTATTCTGTGGGGACTAACTAAAAGCATTTAGGTAAAAGCAATGTTATTATTTTTGGTGACACTATTGGAAATAACAATAGGTTACCTTTCCGAAGTCGCACATGGATTTCTTCTGTTCAAATCCAATTATTGACCGCTAGTGACCTATGCCCAATTCACCATGGAAAGCTATGAAGCTGGACCCCAGTGGAGGCCAATTTCTGTTTTGCCTTTGTGAAGGTGACGAATCCTGGAGTTTGGAGCCAGAAAGGCTTTTAATGAGTCTTGGACTGCCCTCCTCATTTTATTTTTTAAAAAATATCCTGACCCAATGTCATGGTTTAGAATTTATTTTTATATAAATGCAAATTACTATTATCTTACATTATTTTATACTGAAAGACCTAAACACATCAATTTGAATTTAATTGGCAGTCAGAGATGAAATGTGACAATTTTAATGTCTGGGTAAGTTATAGCAAAGTCCTATTATGAAAATAGACATTTTCATTTCATCTTTTTAATAGATTTTAAAAATAAGGCCATTTAAAATTATATGTAAACTTTCCTTTTAATGCTGTTAAAATGATTTATTTTTTAATTTGCAAGCATTTGTTTTGTCTCTCTCCCACCTCCTCACTTCTCACTTGAAAGAAAAAAAAGATAGAAAAACAAAATGCTTGTAATGAATATGCATAGTCAAACAACACAAATTCCCACTCTGGCCATATCCAGAAATATGTGGCTCCTTCTGCATATTTAGTTCCTGTTTTTTTCATGACCAAAACAAAGTTGCCTTGTAATTTGGGGCTTCTTATAAGGAGAAAGTATATATTTATTATTAATGAAAGCCTATTTTCTTGATGTACTTTTATTATTAATTATCAGAAAATCATTTTAGACATTATAATTTATTAATAAAAGTAAAATTTCCTCTAAAGATGCTCATACCTTAGTGCTGTACATTTTGGTATTGTTTGTACATATTTATTGAATGGCTAATTGGAGCATCACACTGTAGTAGATGCTATAAAGACACAAGGCCAGTACAAATCAGACTTAGTTTCTGTCCTTAAGGACTTTAAAATCTAATGGAAAGCATGCAAATTAATCTGAGTGCATGGACAACTATAATACAAGGTAGAATGTGATATAAAAATGAATTATGAAAATTAAAATTAAAAATTTGCATGTATCGGGGAGCAGGAGGAATCAGAAAAATCTTCATGGAAGAATTTAAGCTGGACCTTGAAAGATAAAGAATTTATCAGCAGACAAAGATGGGGAGGAGGTAGCAGAATGCTTTCAACTATTCAGTTTATCAGCTGTTCCCTGTACATAATAGATATTTAATAATTCTTAAATTAAATTAAACTGAATTTAGATTTAAAGTATTCCAAACATAGGAAACAACAGGAGCAAAAACATGGGGTTAGGAATTCTGTAAATTTGCATAAAGAATAGCAAGATAATTCATTTTGGTTAAGCATTGGTTAAATACAGATAATAAATGGAAAAGAAAATACAGAGTAATAATAATAATAGCATTTACATAGCATCGTAAAGTTCACACAACACTTTACAAATATTTTTTTCATTTTATCCTTATATCAACCCTGAGAGAAAGGTGTTATTCCTCCTCCCCCCATTTTACAGATAAGGAAATGAGACAAAAGCAGGTTGAGTGACTTGCCCGGTGTCACAGATCTAGTAAATGTTTGAGGACTGATTTGAACTAAGATTTTCCTGTCTTCAGGTCCAACATTTTATCTGTTGTACCATATATTTACCTGGCAAGACCTGCCATGAAGGCTTTTGATTGACAAGCCTATGGAATTTGGACTTGGTTTTGATAACCAGTCATTGAAAAAAATTTATTGGGGTGTGATATTATCACAAATGATTTTTATAGCTATGGCAATGGATGAGCTTATTAAAGGAGATTCTATTCAAGAAATAATCTTAGGGGATATCTGTATTTAAGATGCAGGAAAAAAGATCCAGAAGGGTCACAGGTATCAAAAACCAGTGGAAGGCAATTTCAAGAGGCTGGTTAGTGATGTCAGAGTGGGTGAAAATTAAGTAAAAGCTAATGGATTTGGTCATTGATAAATATTTAATGACCTTCAACCCTGACCTTCTTTCTTACTTTCCCTATTACTATCAAAGGCACCACCATCTTCCCAATCATGGACAGCAACCAGGGTATCCTTATTATCATTCTTTACCCTCTTATCTACTTTGGTGCTAAATTTTGTAGGTTACAATTTCATAATCTCTCATAAACACCCCTCTACTTTTCCTTGATGCTGCTACCATTTTAAAATAGTGGGAAGTATAACTAGATTACAAAGATTAAGGAATTAGGGAGTGATGAGAAAGTAAAGAGGCAGCATATATATTGTCTGTCAAGAATTTTGTAGGCAAAAAGGAAGACTTAGTAGTTTAAGAGATTAGCTGATTGTGTGAAGGGCTTTTTTTTGGGTAGGGGAGATATGAGAGGAGATGTGGTATGGTTTTTAAAAAAGAGGAATGAATATGAAGTCAAGAAGTCATAGGCTAGAAGTCAGCAGACCTGTGTTTAAATACTGGCTTCAATACTATATTTACTAACCATACAACCAAGGGCAGAACAATTAAGGGCAGGCAGAGTCAGCTTTCTCATTTGTAGTACAGGATGTCCCAAAAGACTTCATGTAGTCTTAGAGATGCACTAAGGCTTTTGGGACACTTTGAATGGGTGTAATATAATAATTGCATTACCATAAAACATGTTCATTCTAAATATACTTAAATGTTACATTTAAATAAGAGCTATTATGAATTATTATTGTAGGCAAAGGAGAAGGGCAAGTAGAGAAGGAAAGAGTAAGTGGCCTATCTAACCTCAACTGGACTACATGACAATACTTAAAATATATTCTATATAACGATTTTTTTTCCTAGACCTTCTCTTTTCTTCTCATTCTCTCTATATTCTCTTCTGCCTTCCCTTTTATTTTGCTGAAAGGCAATATGATAATGGATAGAATGCTAGACCTGGAGTTGGGGAAATTGTATTCAAATATTGCCTTAGGAGTTAAGGCAGGATTTAAATCCTGCTTTAGTGATCAGGTCCTGAGTATTAACGGATTAACTCCCTCCAGCATGCCGGGAAGACCCACTTTGCTATATTCAGTCAGAAATCCGAGTTATGTCAAATCCCTGAAGTTAAATTTCCACTATAAATCTGTCCATGGCTCACTCCATCTTTACTGAATCCCTTTTGGGTCAGTCCACCATGGCACTCTTATTATCTTTCTCCTCCCCCCTCCCCCATGCCATGTGGTGTCTTTCCTCTCATCCCTCACCATGCTTTTAGTTTTTTCTCCTTCTTACAGTTAACTAACTCTTTTAAGGTGCTAAATTTCTCTATAGATTTAGCCTGTCAGCTAAGGGCAAACTCCAACTTTATGAGATGTTCTCTTTCTCCTGGTTAATTGTGAATTTCACCTGAGAACTTGTCTTTTCCATCATTAATTGTTAAAACCCCTTTCCTTGCTAACTATATGCTCTCCCACCTCTTATTTCATATTCACCACTCCTGATGTCTATTGTATATTTTCACTTTGTCTGCAACCTCTTCTCCTAATAAACCTACCTTTTGTCAAAGAGAATGGCCATTGTGAATTCTTCACATGACCAAAACCCAACATTTGATGCCTAGAAACACATCATTTGCTACTAGCAATTGCTCACCTAATCACATCATTAGTACTTGGGTGACGGACCCTGATGATGTCAGAACTCAGTTTTCTCTTTTACCTCACAGTGTGGTGCTTTGTAAACCTTATTGTTGACTACAATCGATCCAGCTTTCTCCTTAAGAACTTTCACTTGATTTCTCTATTTTCTCACTCAGTTGTCCAAGTCTCTTCCCTTTCATTGCCAAATTCCTAGGAAGAGTTGGCTATGCTAATTACCTTCACTTTCTCACCTCCAGTTCACTTTTTAACCTCTTACAATATGACTTTCAATTTCCCCACTTTACTGAAATCAGTCTTTCCAAATTTATCAGAAAATTCTGCTGAATTCATGGGCCTCTGTTGACATTATTGATCAATTCTCTCTCCTGGGTACTCTATTTTAACTTATTTTAGTGCCATTACTCTTTCCTAGCTCTTCTCCATCTGTGATGTGTCTGCTTCTTCTTAACATCAAGAAAAATTGTCTTCCAGACCAATAAACAGGAGTGTTTTATAAAGATCCATCCAAGGTACTCTTCTCTTTCTTGAGGTCATTTGTTCCATTTGTTCTTATGGGTTTAATGATCACTTCTATTTAGATTACTGTTAACTCTACATATTCAGCCCTAATCTCTCCTCCATCTTCCCATTTCACATTCCTAAACACTTCCTAGAAACATCTTTAACCGCATGTTTCACTGGCACATCAACCTGACCATGTCTAAAACAACCTTAATCATCTCTCCCAATCCTTACCTGTTAGAATGATCCCTTTTCCTTGTTCCTATATTTCTGTGGATGTTGCCATTATCCTTCCAATCATCAAGTCTTGAAACATCCTACTCATATTTATTTTTTATTTCCTTCATACCCCACTAATTTCCTAATAATTGTCACTTCTACTCCTACAACTATCCCATTTCAAGCACAGGAAACAGAATGAATAAGGAAAAAAGTCAGAAAAATATTAGGATTTTTAAGGAACACCAACTAATACCTAACCCTATAAGATACTGTGATCAGAGAAAGATAAGATAATATACAAGTCATGATCTTGACATAATAGGAGAATTGGAGAGTGAAATCCTTAAGGGTATGCAAATAGGCTATTCCTCTTAGCTTGCTGAGCCTTCTTCTAGAAATATATACTGTAGTGCTTTTGCCTCTTCACTTCAGAGTAAGAACAAGTAATTTCTGTCATTGACCATTTCTTGTTGGCTCATTGTTGTTTGACCTTTATTTTTGAAAAGGATGAATTACATCACAGAGTAATGCCTTGATTTGTGGGTGAATTGAATTTAAGTGAGGCAGAGTGCATAAAACCATCAACTTTTCTCTCTCCCAGTGATAATACAAAAATCAGGATGACTGGATCTGTCATGCAGTGGATGACCTTGGAATCTTCAATACCTGAAGTGCTCCACAGCACATGCTTCAGTCACCTTCATGACTATTGGAGCAAACTGTTTTATTCAAACATTCTAAATGGGGAAGTCTCCACATGCTGGGAGTAGACACCATCCCCAAACCACTAACAAGTTCTTGGCCCATTAATTAACCTCAACCTGATTTAATCCATCTGTAAGAAGTTTACTGGAGTATGGCTGATGTGCATGCTACAGTTTATTGGAACTACAGGTGAGAATTTAGTACCATGTGGTCACCAAAGGTGAATGGACAACTTATAGAGTGATGAAAAGTTTTTATTTGGCTGCTAAGCTAGAACTGAGAAAAATTTCAAATAACCCTCTCTCTCCCCTGATGGTGATCAAGACAAAAACTGCTGTAAGCCTTGGGGATGGGGAGAAAACAAGTGATGTTACCAGCTAATGCATCTCCCCACCTGGCCACAATATGCATGTTAAAGATGTTAAAATTGCTGTCAATAAATAATTGCTAAGATTGTTGAAATCACCAAATAAAAAACAATGAAAAGTAAGATCTAGGTCTTTAAGATAGTATTCCATGAAAGGAAAAGTAGGGAAATCTTACATAATCAGAGGTGAGTTTCATCTGTGTTTTTCCCTCAGGTAGGAAGAAAGAATGACAAAGCCATGTGTCATATATGTGTGTGTGTGTGTTCCCTCCCCCATTCTTCTCTCCAGGCTCCCACCCCCAGAAACTATTATTATGTTTTCACTTCTTTCTAAATGCAAAAATTTTACAGAGTTCTCCCAAAACTGAAGTACAGGCCTCTGATTCTTTTGGTTTGTCTTGATCAGTCTTTATTTATACAAGGAACAAGGCTTCAGAGCTAGTAGGTGCTTACTAAATGCTTATTGACTGAAGAGTTAAAGAAGATGAGAGGAGACAAAATGTGGAAGGGATCTTTGGAGATTCAAAGAGAAAAGCCAAGATTAATCTTAAAATGTTGTAATTAAAAAAATTATTGCATTTAAAAGTTTCTTGGAATAGATTTCTCATGTGCCTTAATGTAAGTAATATTCTGAAAACAGATTAAGGCTTTGTGGGAACATTTGGCATGTGCACCCCTAACAAAGACATACTAGCTTTCACAAATGTTAAACTGAAAGACAGATTCTTGGGGTAGCATTTCTGAATTGCTAACAATGCTTTTTCAGAATACTTCTAATTTTCAGATGCCATCAACTAAAATGAGAGACAATTATTGCAAATCATATCTCTAACATTTTGAGAAACTAAGATGTGAAACTCTTAGCTAACTAAGCTAAACTGACTCCCTATGAATTCCATGTGGCACTAAGCAAATAATCAGGATACATTCTGCACTGCATATGTCTTATATAAAACTGCTGGCTACTGCATTTTTATCATTTTAGACTGAAGGTGGGGGTAAAGGAGTGAGTTTGCACTTCCCAGAAAAGAGTGTTTTCATCGCCCCTCTAGCTTAATAGACATTTCAATACACCTGTGGACTTGGGGGTTGCTAAACTATCTTGTTTTCTCTCATCATCCATGCTTCAATGAAAAGTGGAAGTAATTGGGAGTCTGTGTAAAAATTAAAATGCATGAAAATTTTTAAAAAATGAAATTTAGGAGAGGCCTTGTTCAGGAAGGACAGAGGGTCATAAAGCTCCGCCTTAGCAAACTATGATACTTGAATAATTGCAGACTGTTTAAAGCAAAACACATAGAGAAATGTAAGAAGTTGTGGAGAGAGTCAGGAAATCAGAGGCTTTACTGGTGGTCAGCTCAGCTCAGGACTGTGACTTGATTGCAAAAACTCTATAAATCTGAGGAATAGCACCATGACTAGCAGAGTTACAAACTTATTCTATTCATAACATTCTTTCTGGAGGATTAGAAGATTTATGAAGTCAATGTAAGAATCATTGAAGCCATAGAACAAAATTACCTTATAAGTTATGCTGGTGAAAAGTTTAGATTGCCAAATTGAATAGAATGGTGTATGTGTAATTTCTTTGAATAATCCAATAATTTTGTGCTAGGGCTCAGAAGATCAATGTTTGTCAAAACAACTCTTCAGTGTTTAGTCACTTGAGCTCCTGGATAAATGTTAAGACTTTGGGTGCAAGGCAAGTTTCCATCCCTTCCTTCTAAGGGAGGGAAAAGGGCAGAGAGCAGAAACTTCTTCAGGTGGTGAGATCTGAGGGTGGAAGAAATTGATTCAGGGAGGTCAGAGGCAGGGATAGTGGCAACCATCGTCCCCTGTACTGTTTGAGAGGTTGGGAGCTGGATGCCCAGCAGCAGTCTTACAGGGGATTGGGAGTGTGGAGGAATGAGAGATCGGATAGTAAGAGCTTCAGTAAGCAGAAGCCATGGAAGCAGAATGTGAGCTCCTGTTACTGGACTTTGAGGCCAGACCAGTCTGGATAGATATCCTAGTTTAGGAGAACTAAACCAGGGGGACAAATCCAAGACAGTGATTTCATTTTTCTTCTCTCCTCTCCATTCCCAGCAAGAACATGTCCTTACACCAAAAGCTTTATCTCTGTAACTTTAAATTTTATACTTATATTCCCATTCACCTAGACCTTGAAGTTTGCACAAAAATGAAATGACTACTTTTCAAGGGAAGGAAAAAAGGAAGGAATGAAGGAAGGAATGAATGAAGGAAGGAGGAAGGAAGGAAGGAAGGAAGGAAGGAAGGAAGGAAGGGAGGAAGGAAGGGAGGAAGGAAGGAAGGAAGGAAGGAAGGAAGGAAGGAAGGAAGGAAGGAAGGAAGGAAGGAAGGAAGGAAGGAAGGAAGGAAGGAAGGAAATTATAAGATAGCAAAGGCTTACTATGTCATAGGCACTGTTCTAAAGTGCTGTGAATATAAATGCAAACTAACAAGATGGTCCCTGCCTTCAATGAGCTCCTATTCTAATGGGAGGAGACACCACATATAGGGAGCAGGAAAAGGAAAAGCACACCGTACAGATACATGGTGGAGATCCCTCCCTGAGGGGAGATGGAATGATTTTTTCTTTGGTTTGCCTGTGGCTGGATATCCATCTTTATTTTGGTGCTAGAGGACTTTTGGATTCTCTCAAATATTCCCTCATCCAAATTATTTTGAGGCATTAAATTATCAAAGAAGTTTCTCATATTCGAGGAAGAAAGCATTAGCAGAATAGCAAGCTCTTTTTCTGTCAAGTTCCCTATGATATCTAGACAAAAGTTACAAAGATTTGAGTCATTTGCCTGAGAGTATGTATAAGTGACTTTGCAGACTCTATGGAGTCTAATTTTTGACCACCAGACGCAACCACAAAAGAGATTTTCTATTTCCAAATATCTTATTCTCCATTTCAAAGCCTAAGTGCAGTGGATTCTTCAGTGTCAATGACTGACCACAGGATAAATCAAATTTAATAGTTCACATACACATTCTGAAAGAATCTTATGTTTCATCTTCTCTCTATTACTGAGGGTGTGAAGGAACTGTGCCATGACTGAAGCCTGGATTCCAAATGAATTTACAAAATCCTGACTCATGTTTAGATTTGGGTGTTAGACAAAGAAATCAAAATTAGGAAAAAAAATTCATTAGGAAAAAAATGCCTATCTTTGAGAGGTCACAAGAGACTTTGATTAGTGGAGACTTTGAATTTATTTTAAATAAAATAAAAAAAAAAACTTTTTGAACACTTAATATATGCAAAATATTGTGTTAAATGCTGGGGAAACAAAAAAGTAAAAGAAAACAGCCCCTGTTCTCAAGTCACATTCTAACGAAAGAGACAGAACAAATAGAAGGTTTCAAGAAATGGAACAATCCCATGGTCCTTTAGGAGCAGTGACCAAGAAAATAGTAATCAATTATTTTCATATTATTTTCATTGAAGAAATCACATCAATTTCTAATGGTGAAACATGTGATAGTGTCTAAGATTACAATGGAAAATCTCTTCTAGGTCTTCAATATCTGTGCCTACAGCACCCATAGAAGCAATTACCAAGCGGATTTCCAGAGGCATTGCTTCAGAAGAGAATGACTATGAGGGCTGGTAAGAAAAGTAAGACACATGGACTGGCGGGTGCTGCAACTCCCAGGATTTTAGAGCTTGTCTGTCCATTGCTGTGAGTTGGTTGGTGGGTGGTATTGGAGGTGACAATTGGTGGGCTCCTTCCCCATGGCAATTTCTTGCCTCAATGATGCCTGAAGAGCTGGAGCTGGGAGCATCTTATATTATCTCCACTGGAGTCAGAGTAGAAGTGGTAATTAAGGTAGTAGTGATGATGGTGGTTTGACTTGAGGGGTGCAAGTCTCTTCCTTTCTCTTTTGCAAGGGACCTTGTGGTTTTATTCATTTAAATTGGCTAACTTGTGCATAGAGACTAAAGGCAGCTAGGTGATACCGTGGATAGAGCTCTCAACCTGGAGTTAGGAAAATCCAACCTCAGGGACTTTTTAGCTGTGCAAGTCATTTAATCTTTGTTTGCCTCAGTTTCTTTATATGTAAAAATGTAGATTATAACAACTACCTCTCATGGCTGTTGTGAGGATCAGTGAGATAATATTTAAAGTACTATATAAATATTAGCTATTAAAATTGGTAATTCAATTCCAAAAGCATTTATTATGTAATATTATGGAATAAGGTATTTTGGATATAAAGATAATAATACAATCATTTCCCTCAAGGAACTTATATTCTGTTGATTAGATATTATCTTATCTGTTTTATGATCAAGAGCCTTAGACCTTGGGCATATATTAAGGTCAACATTTTTTTTTTTTTTTCCTGAGGCTGGGATTAAGTGACTTGCCCAGGGTCACACAGCTAGGAAGTGTTAAGTGTCTGAGACAAGATTTGAACTCAGGTCCTCCTGACTTCATGATAGGTGCTCTCTCCACTGAGCCACCTGGCTGCCCCATGGTCAACTTTCTTTAATAAAAATAATTGACATTTAAATAGTGTTTTAAGGGTTAAAAAACACTTTATATATATTCTTTCATTCAGCTATGTGGAATAGGTGCTATTATCATTGTCCTGATTTTATAGATTTCATTATCATTTCCTACCAACAATCCTCCCTCTTCAATCCTTATTTCTATTGTGTATGTCATCATTCTTCCTGTCACTCAGGCTCCCAACCTTATGATCACCCATAATTCTTATCTCTTCCCTCCATATCTAATAAGTTGCTATATCTTTTAAATTTATTTATAACATTTAAACATTATTTAAGTTCTAAATTTTCATCCCCGCTTCAGGCCTTCCCTTGCCTATTGAGAAAATAAGCAATATGATATACATTACACATGTGAAATCATGAAAAACTTATTTCTATTTTATCCATGTCACAAAAAAGCAAGAAAAATAGAAGTGAAAAAATTATACTTCAAATTATACTCAGAGTTTGTCAGTTTCTTTTCTTCAGAGGTAGACAACAATTTTCATCGTGAGTGCTTCCAAACTATTTTGAATCATTATATGGATAAGTGAGTTGCTTTCTCTATTTCTATAACATTTAATATTTGTTCCCCTCCCTATGCTCACACAACCAATATCCAGTCCAGACCCCTATACTTTTAGCCTAGGCTCTTACAATAGTCTTCCTACTTTGGGTCAGAATCTTACTCTAAGTCCAATTTCCTATGTCACAATGAGATTTTTTCATGGCCATCAATGTCATAATGCAGCCACTGGCAATGACATCCTGGCACACTGAGTTTACCAGAAATAGAGCCATATTTATTATTTAGCTCATGTAACTATGATATACTGGGAGGCTGGATGACAATCAGATTTTAAGCTAATGATTATATAATTACCTAAAGTAGATTAGCCATGAGAAAATGAAAAATTCTTCAAGAACATGTTTTGATATACTTTGAATCACATTGCATAAACAATGGCAGTTTGTGCTTGCCTAAGTAGCATGATGCAATTAGAGATGCATGGGGCATTTGTGCCATATGTCCCACAGGATCCAGAGGCAGAGCTGCAAAGGATGCAAAACCTGTGAAAGGTGGTCAGAGGCACTAAGCACAAACTGCATGATGCCCAGTATGTGAAGTTGCCCCGGGGATATTTGCAGTCACACTTGTTCATTATAGGGTTAATAGTCCTCTCAACATATTTCTAAAATGAGATGAAATGATGTGCAACTGATGACTTTAATTTAGCTAAAGGAATATATAAGACAATCTCAGAGTTGGAAAAGATCTCAGAAATCATTGAATATAACATGTACATAACTAGTCTTTTCTCTGTTGCATCCAAAAAATGAATATCCGGTCTCCATGTGAGGAGTGCCAATGTGGGAAGGGAGCAGTGGGTGGAGCATTTAGGCGGTGCAGACAGAGTCAGAAAATCTGACCTCAAACACTTTCTAGCTCTATGATCCTGGGCAAGTCACTTAACTTTGTTTGCCTCAGTTTCCTCATCTGTAAAGTGAGCTGGAGAAAAAATGGCAAACTACTCCAGTATCTTTGCCAAGGCAATTCCAAATGGGTTCACAAAGAGTCAAACACGATTGAACAAAAATGTTGAATTAGGGAGGAGGAGCATTATTTCCTGAAATAGCCCATTTCACTTCTAAATGTTTGTTAGGAAGGTTTCTATTAAATAAAGATGAATTATATTTCTCTGTAGCTTTTTTCCATTGCTCCTTACTTTGCCCTCTTAGGCCAAGTAGAATAACTTTTAAGACATTTATCAAGACTTGCTTAAGAGTCTTCTCTTTGCCAGGCTAAACATTCCTCGTTCTTTCAGCCAAACTTAACAAGGCAGAGTCTTGAGATCCTTGACCATACTGGTTACTTGATTCTGGATATGTTTTAGGTCATAAAATCTTTTTTCTAAGAATGTGGCTCCTGGAACTGAATAAAATACCTTAAATGTGATAAGACAAGAACAGAATGCAACAGGACTAAATTTCCCTCATTATGGATAATGTATATTTTTAGTAGAATCTAAGTTCCAGCTATGTTTATTGCATTTTTAATTTACTAAAGTCAACATAAAGCAAATTTCTCAGAATTTTTGCATATTAACAGTAGTTCTCTGACAGTTTCCCAAGGCTAGATGATGATGGATTCTACAGATGCTTTATTCCTTCCATAATTCTCATGACCACCCACCTTCTGTAAGATTGTATTATATGAAGAGAATACTATACTATACTTTTGATGTTCCACAGATGAATAGTGAAGTATTTTTTAAAGAAACTATTACAATAGTTTGTAAGATTCCAGAATTTGAACTTTCTTCTTTATGATTCTTTATTTCCTAGCTATTTGTCTCCAATTATGACCCATTGCTGGCTGCTTCCATGTAAGGGGCATTTCTGAAAAATACACAGCCTGAAAGTTGTTTTTTTTTTTTCCAAGCAGCTGCTATCAGTGGATACTTCTAACATTCCTCCAGTGCCTGTATATCACAGGACTAGGCAGCTGGACTGATGTAAATTCATGCAAGAAGACATGAGAGTAAGACACATCAAGATTAAGAGTCAAACTTAGAAAAAGATGAAAGTGAAGAAAAACGAATGGCCACCTTGGTAGAGATAATGTATGAGCTATGTCTTATACTATCTAAGAGTTGTAAACAGTAATATTTTCATACTCCTGCCAATGGTGGACAAGGAATAATACATCAACATCATGGCATACCAGAGAAACTTCTGTATCTGACAGTGCCATTCAGCATTTAAGACCTCACTCTTTAGATGGGACATGTGTTTACAAAATGCAGAGAATCTCCAGTTTCTTGGCAAAACACCTTTATATTATGATGCAGCACTGTTAAAGGGTCACTTATGGAAAACCCTAACTGTGTCTCCAAAGAATGTCTCTAGAACAATCACTCAACTGGAGCACCTGGACTTGGACCCTAATTACTTGAGAACTAAGAGTTGGGAATATGGGAGGCAGAACAATCAGTCATTCAACAAGTATTAGGACCTACTACTGGGAAGATGAATGTATCAGAGAAATTGCTAGTTGTCTTTTTCTTATTCTAAGTACAGTATGAATTCTTGGGATAAATTTTGACTAATTTAAAGAGAGAGATACAGTAGATAAAGAACTTAATCATTACCATGGATAGTCTTGAAACCCAAACAATGTAGATGCCTGGAATGGCAGTGTAGGATTCTGTTATATCAGTTAAATACAATCATCAAAGAACTTTTTCTAGTTCAGTCTCATTTAATCACCTATTTATTATTCAATGCCAGGCAACAACCATTTATTAAGCACTTCTAAGTACAAGGCAGAGTATGAAGTACTGCTGATACAGAGACAAAAGTTAAATAGTCCCTTTAAAAAGTTCACGTTGTACTGGGAGAATACAGCACTCATACAAAAAAGTACAATTCAAAGGCAACTAGGGAAGGCTTTAAGGATAAGGTAGTATTAATGAATTAATTAATTAATTAAATTATGAATTAAATTGTAAAGGAAAACAACAATTCTGATGGATAAAAATAAATAAAATGCTTTAGAGACCCTGAAAATTGTTTTTGTGGATGCTTGGGGATAGGAAATATGGCATTGTTCAGAAAACGAGCTGTGCGTCCATTTTATTTATTTATTTATTTTGTCATGTGGTACTTTTTTAAAAATTAATTTTATAATTATAACATTTTTGACAGTACATATGCATAGGTAATTTTTTACAACATTATCCCTTGTACTCCCTTCTGTTCCGAATTTTTCCCCTCCTTCCCTCCACCCCCTCCCCTAGATGGCAGGCATTCCCATACATATTAAGTATGTTAGAGTATATCCTAGGTACAATATATATGTGCAGAACCACATTTTGTTGTTGTTGTTGTTGCAAAGGAAGAATTGGATTCGGAAGGTAAAACTAATATGGGAAGAAAAACAAAAAACAATGCTTACAGTTTACACTCATTTCCCAGTGTTCCTTTTCTAGGTGTAGCTGATTCTGTTCATCATTGATCAATTGAAACTGGATTAGCTCTTCTCTATGTTGAAGATATCCACTTCCATCAGAATACATCCTCATACAGTATCATTGTTGAAGTATATAATGATCTCCTGGTTCTGCTCATTTCACTTAGCAACAGTTCATGTAAGTCTCTCCAAGCCTCTCTGTATTTCTCCTGTTGGTCATTTCTTACAGAACAATAATATTCCATAATGTTCATATACCATAATTTACCCAACCATTCTCCAATTGATGGGCATCCGTTCATTTTCCAGTTTCTAGCCACTATGAAAAGGGCTGCCACAAACATTTTGGCACATACAGGTCCCTTTCCCTTCTTTAGTAGTTCCTTGGGGTATAAGCCCAGTAGTAGTATGGGTGGGTCAAAGGGTATGCACATTTTGATAACTTTTTGGGCATAATTCCAGATTGCTCTCCAGAATGGTTGGATTCTTTCACAACTCCACCAACAATGCATCAGTGTCCAAGTTTTCCCACATCCCCTCCAACATTCATCATTATTTGTTCCTGTCATCTTAGCCAATCTGACAGGTGTGTAGTGATATCTCAGAGTTGTCTTAATTTGCATTTCTCTGATCAATAGTGATTTGGAACACTCTTTCATATGAATGGAAATAGTTTCAATTTCACCCTCTGAAAATTGTCTGTTCATATCCTTTGACCATTTATCAATTGGAGAATGGCTTGATTTCTATAAATTAGAGTCAATTCTCTGTATATTTTGGAGATGCAGCCTTTATCAGAACTTTTAACTGTAAAAATGTTTTCCCAACTTGTTACTTCCCTTCTAATCTTGTTTGCATTAGTTTTGTTTGTACAAAAGCTTCTTAATTTGATGTAATCAAAATTCTCTATTTTGTAATCAATAATGATCTCTAGTTCTCCTTTGGTCACAAACTCCTTCCTGCTCCACAAGTCTGAGAGGTAAACTATCCTATGTTCCTCTAATTTATTTATGATCTCCTTCTTTATGTCTAAATCATGGACCCATTTTGATCTTATCTTATCATGTGGTGTTAAGTGTGGATTTATGCCTAATTTCTGCCATACTAATTTCTAGTTTTCCCAGCAGTTTTTGTCAAGTAATGAATTCTTATCCCAAAAGTTGGGATCTTTGGGTTTGTCAAAGACTAGATCGCTATTTTTATTCACTATCTTGTCCTGTGAACCTAACCTATTCCACTGATCAGCTAGTCTATTTTTTAGCTAATACCAAATGGTTTTGGTGACTGCTGCTTTATAATATAGTTCTAGATCAGTACAGCTAGGCCACCTTCATTTGATTTTTTTTTTTATTACTTCCCTTGAAATTCTTGATTATTAAAATAGCTTCTGGGGAGTCTGATTGGTATAGCACTAAATAAATAGATTAGTTTAGGGAGTATTGTCATCTTGATTATATTTGCTCGCCCTTAATGTCTTTCCAATTATTTAAATCTGACTTTATTTTTGTGGCAAGTGTTTTGTAATTTTGCTCATATAATTCCTGACTTTCCTTTTGTAGATATATTCCCAACTATTTTATACTATTGACAATTATTTTTAATGGAATTTCTCTTTGTATCTCTTGCTATTGGATTGTGTTGTTAATGTATAAAAATGCTGAGGATTTATGTGGATTTATTTTGTATCCTGCAACTTTGCTAAAGTTCTGAATTATTTCTAATAGCTTTTTAGCAGAGTCTTTGGAGTTCTCTAAGTATACCATCATGTCATCTGCAAAGAGTGATAGTTTGATTTCCTCATTACCTACTCTAATTCCTTGAATCGCTTTCTCTCCTCTTATTGCCGAGGCTAGCCGTTTCTAATACAATATTGAATAGTAATGGTGATAGTGGGCAAACTTGTTTCATTCCTGATCTTACTGGGAAAGGTTCCAGTTTATCTATGCATCCATTTTCGCTGAAAAATAAAATTCAAGAATGGGAATAGTACAAAACAAGGCTAAAAATATAAATGGTCAACAGATTGTGGAGGGCATTAAAAATCATGTAAAAGATTTTTTTTAATTTTACCTTACAGTGGATACTAAATGAATATTTTTGAGAAGTTGAATAACATGGTCAAAACTGTGACCTGGGAAGATTATTTTTACATGTTGCTCAGTCATCCTCAGTTGTGACTGATTCTTCATGGCCTCATTTTAATTTAATTTAATTTTTTTTTGACAAAGATATGATTTGCCATTTCCTTCTCCAGCTCATTTTGTAAATGAGGAAACCCAGAGTTAAGTGACTTGCCTAGTCATACAATGGGAAGTGTTAAGTGTCTAAGATCAGATTTGAACTCAGGTGCTCCTGACATCAGGGGTGGTGCTCCATCCACTGAGCCACCTTGCTGCCCCCATGACACACTTTTGAATTTAATCTTCAGCATTTTCTCCATCACAATGTAAACAATCAACCAAATACTAAACCAGGGCCTTATTTAAAGTGATTTCTAGTTTCCAAGGTGAAAATACTTGCGTTGAAATGTGAACATTTGGCCCTCTCTAACCAGTATGAGCTGACTCCAACATATCCATGTTTGGGGAACGTGACAAAAGGAGTAGGCAGTGTTAGAGAAGTTGGCTGGGGATACGGCATCTTCTGGAGAGAGCCAGGTTTGAATGAACAATAACAAAATGGAAAGAATGTGAAAAGCAAAGAATAAAAACAAAGTGGTTTTTAAAAAAATAATTGGTGTTTCAGAGTATATAACAGAAAGAAAGAGACAAGAGAGGTAAAGTTCAGCTGAGAAGGGATTTTAGTGTTAGAGGAATATTAGGGAAACTTTCACTGTGGGAAATGTTGACTTTAAAAAACTAGGATTAAAAAAGAAAGTGTTACAAATTTTTCATCTTTACCAGTTGTTCTGACTATTACCTTACAGAATCTTATAATTCACAAACCTCCACTGGTGTATCCTTTTAACGACTGGTCAAAAGACACAATTAGTTTTTATTAAATGAATTTAATAAGATAGTATAGTAAGAACAGTTGGTACAAAATATTTCTGCCATCCCACAAATCTAGAGCATATTTCCACCGAATACACTCAGGGTCCATAGGAAGAATGGGTTCAAACTTAGAATATAATGATAGTGAGGCACTCATGTAAAATATATGTCCCTTTTCACTTCAGAAAATCCTTGTGTTGGATCACCAATTTCTGTTCTCTGTAATCTAACTCCCAATTGCCAGATGTCAATCTGCTTTCCCAACAAGAGACTCTATCTATGCTTGTCTATAGTGTCTATATGCTAGTCTATATTACATAGTTATGGTATGTAACTCTGTTTCCCAGTGAAAGCAATGTCTCCTTCTGCTCCAATAAGTCTAATGTTGGGGATGCCAACATTGGAGAAAGAGAGAGAAATTACCCAATGAAAGTCATGCCTCCTTCCTGTCCCAGTAATTCTGATGTTGGGGATGCTGATGTTGGAGAAAGAGAAATTCCATTCTCTCCATCCCCACTAATGGGTCTCTTTTACATGTTGGTCCCAGCTTATCATGTCTCCTGTTCTTAAACTCAAACTCTTTAACTATATTTTTATATTTTTATAGGTCCTCTGAACCAAGATGGGATAGAATAAGAACATATCCTTTACACTCAAAGAGGGTAGATTATAGGGGAATGGGGAGCAGCTTTGTAGTCATAGGATTTGGACTCAAATTTTGCCTCTAATCGTTAATATCTGGATAATCTTAATAAGTTACCAAACTTCCCTAGTGTTCTCATCTAGAAAATGAAGGAGCTGGACTAGAAAGGCTCAGAGGTCCCTTCTATTTCTAGATCAATGATCCTAAAAAATATGAGTCCCAAGCCCACATCTAGATTCTCCTCTCTATCACTGTAATCCCCCATGTTCAACACACTGCAACCATCTCATTTATTAAACACAGTGAAAATAGGCATTGAAAGGTTTTGTTGTTCAATTCTTCAAGGCCTAAGGAAGATTTGAACTCATAAAAATGAGTCTTTCTGATTTCAGGACCAGCACGCTATCTACCATGCGTCTTAGTTGATCATTGTTAAGTGTTCCTACATAGAGGCTATCACAAAATAGGTTTACTTAACTCCTAAATTGTTGAATACAAAACAAGGATACATGTTCAATATTGTGCGTTCTGGTTTGAACAAATGTCAAGAGCTTTACTTGTCTCCTCTTCTCTATGGAGAGGATGCTTGGTTGGTGGCCACTAGAGTCAGCCTGGAGTGAAGAATTCCCCAGGTTTGAGAAAGAGCCGGGCAGTTTTCTATGTTTGTGTGGATGAGGCCTAAGGGACTGGTAAAGGGGCTACCAGATACCATGTCACCAGTGCAAAACCTTCTGTTATGCAATGAAACAAAGGAAGCTTTATGTTCTGGCTGCCCACAAGGCAGGGAGCTACTGTCCATCAGCATCCCTCCAACCTTCAGTGGCTTGTAATCCTATCTATCCAACAGGCTAGGGACTTCCCCTTTGAAATTCTATCCCCACCACAGCTTAGAGGCTTCCCTCTTGAAATCCTAGCTGCTCCCTTGGAACTCTTTCCTCCCTTAAAATGTATGTAGGCCTGATCATATCCTACCGCACTCCATTTCCCCCCAATTTTTTTTTAGATTCTCTTTAGGTTGTTTGGGTAAGAGAGAAGTGAAATCACATTCATTTGTAGATTGCAGAAAGGAATGGGGAAGAGGTGTGTGTCTAGCTCTGAACTAGGGATTCTATTGAATTAGGGAAAGGAAGAGGAAAATAGTGGAAGAAAGGAGTCCTCTCTGCCCTCAGTCAGGAACTAAATATTTATGTGCCATGCATTGTGCTAAGAATTGATCATCTAATAAAGGCAAAAGATACTTCTTGCCCTCTCAAAAAATTCAAAATTGAATAGATAAAGATATAAAAATAAGAGGGTGAGGAGGGATATGCAGGAGCATGAAGAAGTCCAGTATATAGTCTGGATTGTGGGGATGGGGAATGAAGACTTGATTTGCTAAGATGCCCTCCTTAAATGGAAAATTCATTTTCTGCCCTTCACCATCTCCTATCACAGAGAGTAAGGGATCTCACTCCCAGGTCCAACACAATTCTTACCAGCTGCCACTTTCAGAACGTGGGTCCTTTTTCCTCATCCTCCATTCCCTGCCTATACTCCAGGATAGTTGCTCTAATAGCTACAGTTATCAATTACAGTTATCAGTTAAAGACTCAAGTATTTAGGCAACAAAATTTCCCATTCCTAAGTAATAATAGCTACCATTCTTTTGCACATACCTAGGTTGTTATTAAATTGTTTCAGTCATTCCCAACTCTTATTGACCCCATTTTGAGGTTTTCTTGGCACAAACATTGAAGTAGTTTGCCATTTCCTTCTCCGGCTCATTTTACAGATGAGGAAACTGAGACAAACAAGATTAAGTGAGTTGCCCATATCTCCACAGCTAGGACCTGAAACAAGATTTTAACTCAGAAAGATGAGTCTTCCTGATTCTAGTACTCCCTCCACTGGACCACTAACCTGCCTTAATACCCAAGAGACAACCAAAAAATTTGAGATGCTGGTCATCCATATTTCCTACAAAGTGACTAAGAAGTCTGGCATAAGAAGTTTGCCATAGCAGCAAGAGGATGCCAGTCTTACTTTCTAGCCAACAGCTTTTGGCGCAAGAGTGCATGCAGATTTGCCATTCTCTTTCTCCATAAATTGGGCAACTAAGTGGTGCCAGACCTGGAGTCAAGAGCATCTAAGTTCAAATATAACCACAGACATTTAGTAGCTGTGAGACTGTCTACTTCAGTTTCCTCATCTACAAAATGAGAATCATAACAACATCTATCTCACAGCCTTGTTATAATAAAGAGATTCAGAAGAAATAATTTGAAGCACTTAGTACAATGTCTGGATTTTTTGCTGCTTAATCATTTTTCAATAGAATCCAATTCTTCATGACTCCTTTTTGAATTTTCTTTGCAAAGATATTAGACTAGTTTACTATTTCCTTCTCTAGGTCATTTTACAGATGAGGAAACTGAGGCAAACAGGATTAAATGACTTGCCTAGAGTCACACATCTAATATATATCTGAGACCAGATTTGAAATCAGGAAGAGTCAAATTCTTGACTCCATGTCTGGCACTCTATCCACTGTGCCTGGCACATAGTAAGTACAAAATAATTGTTATCTATTATTATTTTTATTTTCATCACCTTCAGGCTTAAAGTTAAATAATAATTCAAAGATCTGAGGGCATGGCATGAGCACAGGTTACACAATATTCTAGAATTTGGCCATGACTTAAATACTAAGCTAGCTAAGTCTATGTTTCTGAAGTCTTATTTCCATCTACTTTGAAAATCAGAAGAGTGCTTGTCTGTCTCCAGTCTTCTGGCATTTCTGTCTTTTCCCCAATTCCTCAAGGATTACAGATAGTTCTTATGAGATCAAATCTGCAAGTTCTTTCAGTTCCCTGGTATGTAATTTGTCTAGGCCTAGAGCCTTGAACTCATTGAAAGCCTCTCTGTGCTTTATTATCACCCCGCCCAAATTGGACTCAGATTCTATCTTCACTGTGATTATTCCACCCTTCCCACTTTGAAAAAATCATGCTCCTTAAGAGAGATGAATGCAAAATTACTAGCCAAGTATTTCTGCCTTTGAATCTTATCTATTAGCATTATAGTACCTGCTCTAATCAGAGGGCTTATTATTTTTTTGTCCTTCTTATTCCAAACATAATTTTAAAAGACCTTTATGCAGTCCTTAACATTTTGCCCAAACCTTTTCTTTCATCTTAGAGACTTAAAAAAAAGAGATAATCTTCTTTAGATGCTTCTGTTTCTTTCCTCGCCAGAATCTTTCTGATTTTATTGTGAGATTTTTCTTTTCAGCTTCCCATCCTTCTTGAGTCATTTTCTTTGGAAGGGACAAATCTGTGTCTCTCCCTCCCGTGTTGTAGTAATCTATTATTTACATGACATTTACTATGTGTCAGGTACTGTGCTAAACACTTCACAATTATCATCTCATTTGATCCTCAAAGCAATGCTGGGAAGAAGAGAAAACTGAGCAAGTTAAGTGACTCAGGGTCTCACAGATAATTGTCTGAATCTAGATGTGAACTGAGATCTTGACTCTAGACTTAATCTCTATTGTACCAACTACAGTATACAGATTTTTAAAAAATTTTTCTCTGACTCTCTGTCTGTTTCCATTCTTTATTTTACAAAGTTCTATCATTGTCAATCTTATACAATAATAGTAGATAAAGTGATGAAAGAGAGAAAGAGATGTTGGTTCTTTTCCCATTAAGTTTCTGAGGTAGGATTCCTAAATCAAAATCCAACACAACATATACTACTCCATTCTGTCTCTAAAATCCAACTTAAAGGCAACCTCCTACACAAAACTTTCCCTAATTCCCCTATCCACAATGACCCTCTGCCTTAGACATAGGATTAGAGGACTAGAACCACAGAGGACTTTATAGCTCACATTACATTATGATCTCTACTTTTTTAATATATTTATATAATATTAGATATATAGCTATCAGCTTCATCTCCTTGTTGTTCAGTCATTTTAGTCATGCCTAACTCTTTGTGACCCCATTTGGGGTTTTCTTAGCAAAGATATTGGGAAGACTTGTCATTTCCTTCTGCTCATTTTACAGATGAGGAAACTGAGGCAAACAGGATTAAGTGACTTGCCCAGAATCACACAACTAGTTTCTGAGACTGGATTTGAACTTAGGTCTTTCAGTCTACCATCTAGCATCTCTCTTGTCCCCTTATTATATTATAGTCCCAAGGGGGTGGGTATATTTGAGAATATAGACAGTTTGCACTCATTTACTCCTTGTTATTTTATGAGTTGTTTTGTGAATCTTCTGGAAACAAGAAATCAATAATTATTTCCATAACATAAAAAGTCTGATAAATCATCATTGTACTATTTGTGAATAAGAAAGGATAAAAGAGAATTGCCACTGGAGTGGTATATGGGTGAAAGGAGAAGAAAGTAGGTTCATTCTGGGATATTGGGAGGGGAGGAAAGTTAAAATCCATGACTGGGGTGTGTGTGTCAGGAGATAAATGTGAATGAATCTTATTGCTACTGACTTCTTTTTTATTTTTAAAAACTCATTAATATACATCTTTTTAAATATCTGTATTACATCCCACCCAACACTCAGAACTGTATGCTGTACACAATAAATAGTCAATAAACATTTGTTTAATGAATAGAAGTTGAATGAATCTCTAGCAACCAAACTCTAGCAACCTATATGTCAATATGTATGTTATCTTTCCACATACCTGGATGTGCTTACTAGGTAAAACCTAATAGTGATCAATTATTTAGCAGCTTCTATGTAAGTAAGAATAGAAGGAGGAAGAAATAAGTGAAAAAATAGTAACTTATTCTTGCTTCCCAAAGCTTCACAGGCAATTTAATTAGGAGCAAAACAGTCATATCAGGAACTACATTTCCTTTTTTAAAGTGGACTTTATTTTTTGTTTTTTTCCCATCTCTTATACTTTTTTAAAAATAAAATTTCAATAGTATTTTATTTTTCCAAATACACGTAAAGATAGTTTACAACATTTGTTTTTGTAAAACTTTGTGTCCCAAATTTTTCTTTCCTTCTTCCTTGCCTCCTTCCTCCTCAAGACAGCAAGCAATCCCATACAGGTTAAATATGTGTAATATTTCCATATTTCTTATGTTGTACAAGAAAAACCATAAGAAGGAAAACAAACAAAAGTGAAAATACTATACTTCAATTCATATTCAGTCTCTATTGTTCTCTCTCTGGATATGGATGGCATTTTCCATCCCAATTTATTAGAATTGCCTTGAATCATTATATTGTGGAGAAGAGCCAAACTTATCACAGTTAATCATCATATAATCTTGTTACTGTGTATAATATTCTCTTGGTTCTGCTCACTATACTCAGCATCAGTTTATATAAATCTTTCCAGGCTTTTCTGAAATCAGACTACTCATCATTTTTATAGAACGGTAATTTTCTATTATATTCATATACTATAACTTTTTCAATCATTCCCCAACAGATGGGACCCATTCAATTTCCAATTTCTTGCCACTATAAACATGCTTACACCTGTGGGTTCTTTTCCTTCATTTATTTCTTTTGGATAAAGAGCCAGAAGTAATACTAGTGGATCAAAGTTTATGCACAGTTTTATAGCTCTTTGGACATAAGTACCTACATTTCCTATGAAGTTCCAGATTCCAAGAATTAGATCTAATTGCAAATTGCCTGAGACTTCAATTTCTTTGCTTGGAAAATAAAAAGAACTTATATGTTCTAAAGATTTACAGCAGCTCTCTTTATGTTGGCAAAAAATTAGAAAAAGAAAGGATGCTCATAAATTGGAGAATGGGTAAACAAGTTGGGGCATATGATTATGGTGAAATATTTCTGTGTATAAGAAACAATGAGCAGTTTGATTTTAGAAAAAGATGGAGAGGTTTGCATGAAATAGTGAAAAGTCAAATGAACAGAACATAGAGCATGTTGTATACAATAACAACAATATTGGTCTAAGAACAACTTTGAATGGCTATCATTTTAATATCATAAATATTCAAATTAATTGCAAAGCACCTATAAAAAGATACTATTCATCTCCAGAGAAAGAATTGAGAAATAAAAGTATGTATGGTATTATTTTAAACAGAAACCCACATAGACTCACGTATGTTTTAAATTGAAATTTGGGCCTGCCTTTTGGTTTCACAAGTAAGGGTATAGATGGTTTCAGGGATTATGTGTGTAGAGGTTACTAAAAGTAGGAGTGAGTTGTCAAAATGGTGAGTTAAGCTTCACTTATGCCCACTGCAGTCAGATTAGAAATATTTAGGGAAGATCTGATTATACTGAACTCCTCTTTTGAAAAAAAACTATGCAGAAATCAAAGTAATTGTCTTCCTTTCCATTCCTACCCAAGGCAGAACTTGATTCCAAAGAGTTAATATTCTTATATAATAATAATAACAACTAACATTTATATAGTATACTTTATAATTATTGTCTCATTTGACCCTCACAACAACCCTGGGAAGTAGGTACTATTACTATCCCTATTTTACAGATGAGAAAACTGAGACAAACACAAGCTAAGTGACTTGTCTATTATCACACACATAGTACTTGTTTGAGACTATATTTTAATTCAGGTCTTTTTGACTCCAAGGTCCTTCACTATATCCACTGGGTCAATTATCTGTTTAAATTTAAATTAGGTACTAATACCTAGATTAGTGGTTTCAAACTTAAATAGAAAGAGATGGGGCACTAAACTGTACATAAAGATCCTTGCCAACTGCATATTGACTTAGAAACCCACACACATTATTTAAATTCTATTATATTTTCATTATTTTGTTAAATATTCCCTAATTCTATTTTAATTTGGTTTTTCTGTTTGACACCTGTGCTCTAGATAAAAGTCTAATCTATCATCATCAAAATATTAGTGAATAGGAAATTACAAAAGAGAGGATTGGTAACTGGCTTAGTTTATACATGAAAGTAAAAGGAGCAGAAGATAGGGATATTGTGGGATTTCAAGAGGTTAGAAAAGTTAAAATCCATTTCTAGGAGGAGTTCAGGAGATAAGTGTACAAGAATCTTACTGGCTATTGGCTATTTTTTTTTTTCTTAACTTCCCAAAGTAGGGGTTGCATGGATCCAGGTGCTGTAGAAGTTAAAAATAACAGTTGGCTTTTGTGTTGGGAGTAAGGAGATAAAACCTATTATAATATTGGGCTATTATAATATTGTTTCCTCTATGTTTTCCTCCATTCATGTGCACGAATTAGATTGTTTCTGCCTTTTTTCAAGTATGGGAGCCAGAGAAGAGAGAGATTTTGCCCTTTTTCCTGTAATATTTCAACAGTAATTTTTTTTCAGTCTTGAACAACAGCCACCTTGAGCACTATACTTACTCCTTGTATATTGTGTTAGTGTGGTACAAAGTGAATTTACATGAAGTTCACAAATGGGCTATGATGGAAACTTGAACCAAATGAGTCACATTTGTCATCTGAAGTACTCTATGTTGGACCTAGTAATCCATGTGAATCTAGAGTTGAATGGCTTTTGCATTAAAGAGAGGTAACAGAATGAGCATGAGAAAAGGAAGTGTGATATTGCAATTCTTTTCTTCTCTATTCCTTGACCCAGGGGAAAAATTAATTGATAGTGGAAAAACAGTGATTAATTTTCTAGTCTCTCTTCCACTAACCTCTCAATTCCTTAGATAGTATTTTTTTTTTTTTACTTAGCTGCTACACATTCATTATGTTGTAAACATAAATAAAGATAAATATGTTTAAGGCTTTTGGAACTAATAGATTTTAGCTGTTGTTTCTCATAGGAAGAAATTCCCTTAGCTTATATAGAAGGTGTGAAAAATCCAGAAAAAATGAATACAGAGAAAGTAATTAAATTTATATTTTTAAATGAGGCATATATAAGATCTTGTGAAATTCTGTGAAAAGTTTTGCTACAAAAATGCAAAAAATGCAAAAAAGGTGTTGGCTAATTAGGTTATATTGCTTATCTTTTTTGCATCAAGTGTATATGGGTTGGGGTAGAATCTTTAAATACAATGACTGGGCATGGTAAAAGGGGAGGAATGCACAAAAAGTTTTGGGTTTATTTTGGTCAAAATGCCATTGATATGTAGTACTGGACAGGTAGGAAGTAGAAGAAAAAACTATATGACATCTTTTCTTCATTAATTCTTTCAACAAATATTTATGTTTTGCCAAGTATATTTAGAGCAGTGATTTAGGCACCTTGGAAACAGGAAATCATTTACCAAAGTTATGTTTCCTTAAAATATATTATTGTACATATGTGTGTATGTATATATATATATACACACACACATATGTACAATAATATTGTATACATATATATACATACACATATATATAATATACATACACACATACATATATACATATATATGTGTATATACACACATAAACGCACATATTATTATTATTATTATTATTATTATTATTATTATTACAAGTAGCACTTGATTCAACAACAGCCACTTTTAGGTATGTTGTCCAATGTACATAAGGATTGTATTTCCTTCTGAGATACAGATTTCTCTCCTTATTCCTTTGTAGCACATTGTTGACTGTTATCTCAGTGAGAGAAGAATGAGCTAATTGCTCTCCCGACTTCCTTCTTCACCGCTTCTACTTCCCCATTGCCAGTGATGGATTAGTCCCACCTGGGGAGGACTCGGAATATTATCATCCCTCCCTGGGAGGACTCAGAATCCTTCATTTATGCACCAGTCCCTGCTATCATCTTATTTCTCTTCTTACCTTTGTAACCAAACTCTTCAAAAACACCCATTTACAATAAATGCCTCTACCTTCCTCTCCTCTTCTTCTTATTCCCATACAATTTGGCTTCTGACTTTATCACTTTATCAAAAATATTCTCTCCAAAGTTGCCAGTGATCTTAGTTGCTATATTAGTTGCCTTTTGTTAACTCTCATTCTCCATTATTTCTCAAAAGCCTTTGACACTATTGAACTCTCTCTTGACGGTCTCTTCTTTCTAGGTTTTCTTAGGCAATACTCTCCTGGTTTTCCTCCTACCTATCCAACCTCTGCTTCTCCATCTCCTTTGTTGAATCCTGTTCTGGATCACACCCTCTAACCATAAGTGTCCCTCAGAATTGTATCCGGAGCTCTCTTTTCCCTCTTTACTATTTTCTTTGGTGATTTCATCAACTTCCATGGATTGCATTACTATTTCTATGCTGATAATTCTCTTTAGTCTTGCATCTACAACTGCCTTTTAGACACCTCAAATGAGATCCCAGTAGAAATATGAAATGCATTATGTATAAAATAGAGCTTATTATCTTTCCTTATAAATCTTCTCTTCCTCAGTCCCTAACTTCCTTATTACTATATCCTCCCAGTCCCTCAGGTTCATATCCCAGAAGTCACCTTGAATTCCTCACTATCTTTGCCCCATTCCTTCACCCTTTCCCCTCAACCTCTCACTCAATAGTAAAAATATGGCATACAAAATGTTTTATTGATGCCATTAATTGATGCCCTATATTGATGAGGCATCAAGTTTATGTTTCTGTGCATACAAGCAAATGTTTCTGATTTGACACATGCTGTTTACATTGTTATTTACCATTTGATGGTACATGAATAGATTGCTGGTAGGTGTGCTTGCCTCTCCCAACTCTAATTCATTCTCCATTCAATCACTAAAGTGATTTTCCTAAAATGCAGGACTGATTGTGTCAGTCCCCTACTCAATAAATTCTAGTGGCTTCCTATTGCTTCCAATAGCAAATAAAAAAAATGTTATGTTTGGCACTCAAAGCCTTTCATAACTTAGCCACCTCTACCTTTTCCATTCTTTTTACACATTACTCTTTTATCCAGTGATACTGGCTTCCTGGCTTTTCCCAATAAGACACTATATCTCCTGGCTACAGGCATTTTCTTTGGCTTTATCCATGTCTGGAATGTTCCACTGTGAACAGTGGCTTTTCCTGGCTACCTCTAAGTCTCAGCTAAAATCTTTTATTTTTTTTTAACCAGGAAATCTTCCTTAAGCTCTTTTACTCATGTTGTTTTCCTTCTTTTAATTATTTCTTATTTATCCTGGATATAGCTTACTTTGTATAAATGTGTTTGCATGTTGTTTTTCCCCCATTGGATTGTGAGCTTCTTGAGAGCAAAATATGCCTTTTGCTTGTTTTTGTATCTCCGGCACTTAGCACAGTTCGTGGCACACAGAAGGTACTTAATAAATGTTTATTGAATTGAATGTAATTGAAAGTTCTCAGTTCACTGAATATTCTTCATCTGTAAAATGTAAATAAATACTACTTTGGTTGTTTTCCTACCCACAGCATCCCAAAATGCAATTTTCCCTAGAAAAAGAGGAGTTAGAGGTGATGGTGTGTGGAGGATAGAGGCATATGTGAGGGAATAGTAGTAGTATGAGTTGGAGTATTTTAATTCTCTGTCTGCACAACTCTTTAGAAAATTTTGGAAGGACTGTGCCCTTTACTATAAGATCAGAAGGATAGTAGAGAGAAAGAAGCCATGGAACTAGAAAATGAAGGACCTTTTTTGGAAATGACATTTGATGGAAGCTGATGGAACTAACCCTGAAGTCCTCAAAACAAAGTAAAAGGGTTCCTAGGGAGCTAACCTATATCTACTTCATGGGTTCCTCCTATACCAACCCTCATTCCCATCTCTCTCATCTCTCTTCCCTCTTACCCTAACCAAGGTTCCCCTTCTCCCCATTTTTGGGAGAATCCCCATGACTGGTTCCATTTATGTCCTCATTTGCTTTATATGTTGATATTAAACATGCATATTTCAATTGAATTCATCCCCTTCATCTTTATTTATGACAAGAATCCTGGACAAAGATACCTCAAATTCAAGATATTCTATAAGTGATCATCCATTAACAATCTCCGTTCATGGAATGCCAGTGATTTGTTTTACTTTTAATAGTCAGCCAAAGCACAAAATTACTTCAAAGCAGAAATAGTAATGGAATAATACAGTAAGAAAAGTCGCAATAAAATATTCCCTTATACACCTAGGGCATTGTATTCCACAATATTAATTACTTTAGTGGGAAGAATGGACAAAGTCATGTGTGAAGAAGCATGGATACTCAGGTTAAATGAAGGGAAGGGATACTCAGGTTAAATGAAGGGAAGGGAAGGGAAACTCACACCTCTGACACTGAAAGGATGCTAATACCTTCTAGTGATGTCATTTTGCTGCTCCCACTGAGTCTACTCCCTGATGGTCTTTGCTGGATAATTAATCTGCAGCAGATGTTGCTTTGCTGGATGATGCTTCGCTGCTGGTTGAAGTATAATCTCTGCCAGCCACCACTAGGCAGCCTTCCCACTGGGCAAATGGTTGTAGAATGTCTTTCTTTCTGCTTCCAGCTTTAGTTAATATATCTTGGCTAAAATACCATCTTGTCCTTATGAGAAGACAAGCCTCAGCCATACTTATTTTGGTTCAAAAGCCAAAATCTTTATTAAAAAGGTCTTTTAAAATAGCAGTTACTTTTGTCTCATCCATAAGACCAGCAATAACTTTGTGGATAGAGGGAAAGAGATTTCAGGATTTTTTTTTCCTTTTATAGGATAACCTATCTATTCATTCTCAGAGCCTTCTTTAAAAGATCTTCTTATCCTTAGCCTAGAATCTTTGCCACAGGCACTAATTTTGTTTTTATACAGAACAGCGTCTTCCCAGACTTTGGAATGAGCTTCCTGGTAGATGGTCTTGGATCTCTGGGTGATCTCACTTTAATTAAAGGTTATAATTTCACATGTTTAACAATTTTAATCCTTGAAAGCTATACTGTACCTAATAGTCAATCATGTAAGAGTTATTTGTTTAATAATGAACAAATAATTTTAGGATTCAATAATTCTATTTTTTCCAACTTTAAACTTTTTCTGATTTTTCTGTGTAGATGAGTAGATGAGAGATAGGCACTGAGACAAGCCTCATGTCAAATTCATTTTCTCTTACTTGGTTAGTCTCATTCCTAGCCTTTCATCTGCTTACCTAGTTAGCCAAATCCTTTTTAAAAAAAATGTTTATTACAGTATTTTATTTTTTCAAATACATGCAAAAATAGTTTTCAACATTCACTTTTGCAAAATCTTATATTCTAGATTTTTCGCTTTTTTACCCCCATCCCCTTACCAAGACAGTGATCAATCCAGTATAGGTTAAACATGTGCAATTCTTCTAAATATATTTCACTATTCGTCATGCTACACAAGAAAAATCATATTAAAAGTTTAAAAAAAAATGAGAAAGAAAAAGACAAACAGATAACAATAGCAACAAAAGATAAAAATGATTTGCTTTGATTCACATTCAGTCTCTGTAGTTCTATGAATTTCGATAGCACTTTCTATCACAAGTCTATTGGAATTGCCTTGAATCAGTTCATTGTTGAAAACATTCAAATCCATTACAATTGGTCATCACAAAATCTTGTTACTGTGTACAATGTTCTCTTGATTCTGCTTACTTCGCTCAATTAATGCCGTTCATGTAAATCTTTCCAGACTTTACTGAAACCAACTTGCTCATCATTTCTTAAAGAACCATAATATTTCTTTTTAAATTATTATTATAGCTTTTTATTTACAAGATATATGCATGGGTAATTTTACAGCACTGACAATTGCCAAGCCTTTTGTTCCAATTTTTCCCCTCCTTCCCCTCATCCCCCTCCCCCAGATGGCAGGTTGACTAATACATGTTACATATGTTAAAGTATATATTAAATACAATATATGTATACATGTCCAAACAGTTGTTTTGCTGTACAAAAAGAATTGGACTTTGAAATAGTGTACCATTAGCCTGTGAAGGAAATGAAAAATGCAGGCAGACAAAAATAGAGGGATTGGGAATTCTATGTAGTGGTTCATAGTTATCTCCTGGAGTTATTTCGCTGGGCATAATTGGTTCAGTTCATTACTGCTCTATTGGAATTGATTTGGTTCATCTCATTGTTGAAAATGGCCACGTCCATCAGAATTGATCATCATATAGTATTGTTATTGAAGTCTAATGATCTCCTGGTCCTGCTCATTTCACTCAGCATCAGTTCATGTAAGTCTCTCTAGACCTTTCTGAAATCATCCTGCTGGTCATTTCTTACAGAACAATAATATTCCATAATATTCATATGCCACTATTTATTCAGCCATTCTCCAGTTGATGGGCATTCACTCAGTTTCCAGTTTCTGGCCACTACAAAGAGGGCTGCCACAAACATTCTTGCACATACAGGTCCCTTTCCCTTCTTTAAGATCTCTTTGGGATATAAGCCCCATAGTAACACTGCTGGGTGAAAGGGTATGCACAGTTTGATAACTTTTTGAGCATAGTTCCAAATTGCTCTCCAGAATGGCTGGATGTATTCACAATTCCACCAATAATGTATCAGTGTCCCTGTTTTCCCACATCCCCTCAAACATACTGCATTATCTTTCCCTGTCATTCTAGCCAATCTGATAGGTGTGTAGTGGTATCTCAGAGTTGTCTTAATTTGCATTTCTCTGATTAATAATGACTTGGAGCATCTTTTCTTATGGCTAGAAATAGTTTCAATTTCTTCGTCAGAGAATTGTCTGTTCATATTCTTTGACCATTTATCAATTGGAGATTGGCTTGATTTCTTATAAATTAGTGTCAATTCTCTATATATTTTGGAAATGAGGCCTTTAACTGTAAAAATGTTTTCCCAGTTTATTGCTTCCCTTCTAATCTTATCTACATTAGTTTTGTTTGTACAAAAACTTTTCTATTTGATGTAATCAAAATTTTCTATTTTATGATCAATAATGATCTCTAGAACTTCTTTGGTCATAAATTCCTTCCTCTTCCACAGGTCTGAGAGGTAAACTATCCTATGCTCCTCTAATTTATTTATAATCTTATTCTTTATGCCTAGATCATGAACCCATTTTGACCTTATCTTGGTACAGTATTAAGTGTGGGTTAATGCCTAGTTTCTGCCATACTAATTTCCAATTTTCCCAGCAATTTTTGTCAAACATTGAAGAACCATAATATTTCTCTACATTCATATACCATAATTTATTCAGTCATTCCCGAACTGATGGTCATCCACCCAATTTCCAGTTCCTTGCCATTACAAAAAGAACTGCTCAAATCTTTTTGCACAAGTGGGTCCTTTTCCCTCTTATATGGACTCTTTGGGATACAGGCTAAGTAGAGACACTTTTGGAGTAAAGAATATGCAGTTTGATAGCCTTTTGGGCATACTTCCAAACTTCTCTATAGTAACTGCCCAGTGAGATTGAGTTTCATCTTTCAGAGGAGATGATGGAGCTTCAATGAAGTAAGAGATTTTCAATCATTTCTAAGAATTGGCTTTATGAAAAAATTAACAAAATACATAAACCTTTGGCTAATTTGATCAGAAAAAGGAAAGAAAAAGCACAAATCACCAGCATCAAAAATGAAAGGGGTGAACTTACCAACAGTGAAAAAGAAATTAAAGCAATAATTAGGAGCTATTTTGCACAACTCTATGGCAAGAAGTCTGACAATCTGACCAAAATGGTTGAATATTTATAAAAATATAAATTGTCCATTAGCAGAAGAGGAAATAAAATACTTAAATAATTCCATTTTAGGAAAAGAAATTGAAGAAGTCATTAATGAATTACCTAAGAAAACATTTCCAGGACCATTTTGATTCACAAGTGAATTCTACCAAACATTTAAAGAACAATTAATTCTAATACTATGTAAACTATTTACAAAAATAGGTAAAGAAGGAATATTACCAAATTCCTTTTATGATACAAATATGATACTGATACTTAAACTGGAAAAAGATAAAACAGAGAAAGAAAATTACAGACCAATGTCCTTAATGAATATTAATGAAAAAATTTAAATAAAGTATTAGCAAAAAGATTACAGCAACACATTCTGACTAAGTAGGATTTATCCTAGAAATGCAGAGCTGGTTCAATATTAGGAAAATTATTATTATAATTGATCATATCAATAACAAAACCAATAGAAATCATATGATAATCTCAATAGATGCAGAAAAAAGTTTTTGACAAAATACAGCACCCATTCCTATTAAAAACAATAGAGAATATAGAGACAAGAAAATATAATGATAAATGTTGGAGGGAATGTGGGAAAATTGGTACACTAATGCATTTTTGGTGTGTAATGTCCCAACTAGCTCTCTGGAGGACCTGGGATCAGCTCGAGTTGTTGGTCTTAGTGGAGGAGTGAAAGAGGCAAGAGCTCAAGCCCATGGAATCAAGGAGAAAGAGGCCTCAAACCAGGCCCCAGGAAAGCAGACAAGACGTTGAAAGAGACAATAAAGGATTTGGACTTTAACCCCTGGCTACTTTCGTGGTGATTACTGAACTGAAACAAAGGCAGACTCCAGAGATCCCAAAAAAACTTCAACAGAGAACATTACATTTTGTCGCCAGAACATGGGACCAAGAACCTTCATCTGTGACTCAGAAATTAGGGTATGTACAAAAATAGACAAGGAAACTTTGTTAAGGGTTAAAGTGGTATTCCAGTTGAAATGGGACAGATGTTTAGAAAACAGCCTTCTTTTCCAATTCAAGGAAAATGTGTAGAGAATATTGTCAGATTTATGAAAAACCAAGGTTTGATTGTAACTTGGGAGCAGATCATTGTACTTTTAGAAACAGTACAGTAGATGCCAAGATGGTGGCGTGGAGGCAGACAGCTGTTTGAGCTCCTCGTTTTCTCTCAGAACTTACTTCATGACAAGCCTCAGACTTAATGCTTGACCCAAAAAGAAATCCACAAATAATCACCAAGAGAAGACATCCTTGAAAGTCGCCAGAAAAGGTCTGTGTTTGCTCGGGGGAGAGTCAATCAGACTGGGCGCAGACTGAGGGCAGGCAGCCAGAGTGAGACAGGCAGCTCACACAGCTCAGACCGGAAGGGGAGGGGTACGATCTCTGCCGTTTCTGCAAAAAGGCTTTTTCCCCAGAGTGGATACTCTGTCTTGGCAGCAAGCCAGGAGCAGCGGAGAGGGTGTAAACACCAGAGGTGAAGATTAAAACCCCAGAAAGCCAACTTCTCTCAGAACCCGGCCACCCCCAACCCCCACCTGGACTGACTCAGTGCATTCTCAGAGCCTCAGAATGCAGACTCAGTACAGTCATTGCTGTTCTGTTAGTGGCTCTCTGCTGCCCTACCCCCAATCTGTAGAGGAAGCCCATTAATACCATCCAGCCCCATCCCCCGCAAAACAGACCAATTGTTTCTCTTGTCAGTTTGTTTTCTTCAATTCCTACTCTGACAAAATGAACAAAAAGTTCAAAAGAGCTCTAACCATTGACAGCTTTTGTATGGAGAGAGAGCAGACTTCAAACACTGAGGAGACTAAAAACAGACTGTTCCCAGATGAATCCCCTAAGAGGGATATGAGCTGCTCCTCAATACAAAAGAATCTCATAGAGGAAATCAAAAAGGCTCTCACAAGAGAGCTGGAAGAGAAATGGGAAAAGGAAAGGGAAGCTTGGCAAGAGAGCCTGGAGAAGTCATCCCATGCATTCAAAGACAGAGTGGATAAAGAAATCAAATCATTGAGAAACAAGATTAGTGAGCTGGAAAAGGTAAACAACTCCAAGGAGAACAGGATTAGTGAGCTGGAAAAAGAAAACAGCTCTCTAAAAAATAAAATGGATAAAATGGAAAAAAATTCCATAGAAGATAAAAACTCAATTGGACAATTACAAAGAGATATAAAAAAAGTGAGTGAAGAAAATACATCATTGAAAATTAGACTGGAACAAATAGAAATGAATGACTCAAGGAGAAACCAAGAGGTAGTCAAGCAAAACCAGAGAAATGAAACAATTGAAAAGACTGTCAAGTACCTTACTAGAAAGACAACAGACCTGGAAAACAGATCCAGGAGAGACAATTTGAGAATAATCGGACTCCCTGAAAAATGTGAGGAAAAAAAGAGCTTGGACACCATTTTCGAGGAAATTATCAAAGAGAACTGCCCAGACGTTCTGGAAACAGAGGGTAAAATAGACATTGAAAAAATTCATTGATCACCTACTGAAAGGGACCCTAAAATCAAAACGCCAAGAAATATAGTGGCCAAGTTCAAGAACCATCAGACAAAGGAAAAGATATTGGAAGCTGCTAGAAAAAAGCAATTCAGATATGGAGGATCCACAATAAGGATAACCCAGGATCTAGCAGCATCAACATTAAAAGAACGAAGGGCCTGGAACATGATATTCCGAAAGGCTAAGGAACTTGGTATGCAGCCAAGAATAACTTACCCAGCAAGAATGAGCATCGTTTTCCAGGGAAGAAGATGGACATTTAACGAAATAAATGAATTCCATCTATTTTTGATGAAAAAACCAGACCTACATAAAAGGTTTGATCTTCAAATACAGAACTCAAGAGATTTCTAAAAAGGTAAAAAGAAATCTTGAGAACTATACTTCTGCCAAAAAAAAAAATATGTAAAGAACATATGTACAATTTGTCTTAGAAACTAGAGGTGGAAAGGAAATTATATCATAAAGTGTAAAGTGGTGGTACTACATCTCATGTAGAGGCAAAGGTAACCTATTATATCTGAGAGAAAGAAAGGAGGGAGATGAACATAGTGAGTATCAATAGACATATTCGATTTATGGTGAAACTTCTTCCACTTCATTGAAAAGTGAAAGGGAAGGAGTAAGCTAAGGGGAAGGGAATACAGAAATTTTGAGGAAAAGGGGTAAAATAAGGGGAGGATCTTTAAGGTGGGGGAGGGATCCTAAAAAGGGAGGGCTGTGAAAAGCAAGTGGTGTTCACCAGTTTAATACTGGGTAGGGGGGTAAGAAGAAAGGAAAGGGGAAAAGCATAAGCAGGGGTTAATAGGATGGCAAGCAATATAGAATTAGTCCTTCTAACCATAAATGTGAATGGGGCAAACTGCCTCATAAAAAGGAAGCAGTTAGCAGACTGGATTAAAAGTCAGAATCCTACTATATGTTGTTTACAGGAAACACACCTGAAACAGGGTGAGACATTCAAACTAAAAGTAAAAGGGTGGAGCAGAATCTATTATGCTTCAGGCAAAACCAAAAAAGCAGGAGTAGCCATCCTCATCTCAGATCAAGCAAAAACAAAAATTGATCTAATTAAAAGAGATAAGGAAGGGCATTATATCCTGCTAAAGGGAAGCATCAATAGTGAAGCAGTATCAATATTAAACATGTATGCACCAAGTGGTGCAGCATCTAAATTCTTAAAAGAGAAATTAAGAGAGCTGCAAGAGGAAATAGATAGCAAAACTATAATAGCGGGAGATCTCAACCTTGCACTCTCAGAATTAGATAAATCAAACCACAAAATAAATAAGAAAGAAGTCAAAGAGGTAAATAGAATACTAGAAAAGTTTGATATGATAGATCTTTGGCGAAAGCTAAATGGAGACAGAAAGGAATATACTTTCTTCTCAGCAGTTCATGGAACCTATACAAAAATTGATCATATACTAGGGCATAAAAACCTCAAAATCAAATGTAGTAAGGCAGAAATAGTAAATGCATCCTTTTCAGACCACAATGCAATCAAAATTACATTTAATAAAAAGCCAGGGGAAAATAGACCAAAAAATAATTGGAAACTAAATAATCTTATACTAAAGAATGATTGGGTAAAACAGCAAATCATAGACATAATTAATACCTTCACCCAAGAAAATGACAATAATGAGACATCATACCAAAATGTGTGGGATACAGCCAAAGCAGTAATAAGGGGAAGTTTTATATCTCTACAGGCCTACTTGCATAAAATAGAGAAAGAGAGGGCCAACGAATTGGGCTTACAACTCAAATTGCTAGAAAAGGAACAAATTAAAAACCCCCAGACAAACACAAAACTTGAAATTCAAAAAATAAAAGGTGAGATTAATAAAATTGAAAGTAAAAAAACTATTGAATTAATTAATAAAACTAAGAGTTGGTTCTATGAAAAAACCAACAAAATAGACAAACCCTTAGTAAACCTGACTAAAAAAGGAAAGAGAAAAAGCAAATTGTTAGTCTTGAAAATGAAAAGGGTGAACTCACCACTAATGAAGAGGAAATTAGAACAATAGTTCGGAGCTACTTTGCTCAACTTTATGCCGATAAATTCGATAACTTAAATGAAATGGAAGAATACCTTCAAAAATATAGCTTGCCCAGATTAACAGAGGAAGAAGTAAGTAGTCTATAATAGTCCCATCTCAGAAAAAGAAATAGACCAAGCTATTAACCAACTTCCTAAGAAAAAGTCCCCAGGACCAGATGGATTTACATGTGAATTCTACCAAACATTTAAAGAACAACTAACTCCAATGCTATGTAAACTATTTGAAAAAATAGGGATTGAAGGAGTCCTACCAAATTCCTTCTATGACACAGACATGGTACTGATACCTAAACCAGGTAGATCGAAAACTGAGAAAGAAAACTATAGACCAATTTCCTTAATGAATATTGATGCTAAAATCTTAAATAAGATATTAGCAAATAGACTTCAGAAAATCATCCCCAGGATAATACACTATGACCAAGTGGGATTTATACCAGGAATGCAGGGCTTGTTTAATATTAGGAAAACTATTAGTATAATTGACCATATTAAAAATCAAATTAATAAAAACCATATGATCATCTAAATAGATGCAGAAAAAGCATTTGATAAAATCCAACATCCATTCCTACTAAAAACGCTTGAGAGTATAGGAATAAATGGACTATTCCTTAAAATAATAAGGAGCATATATTTAAAACCTTCAGTAAACATCATGTGTAATGGCGATAAACTAGAACCTTTCCCTATAAGATCAGGAGTGAAACAAGGTTGCCCACTATCACCATTACTTTTCAATATAGTACTAGAAACTCTAGCCTCGGCAATAAGAGCCAAGAAAGAGATTCAAGGAATTAGAGTAGGAAATGAGGAAATCAAATTATCACTTTTCGCAGATGACATGATGGTATACTTAGAGAACCCCAAAGACTCTGCTAAAAAGCTATTAGAAATAATTCAGAATTTTAGCAAAGTTGCAGGATACAAAATAAATCCACATAAATCCTCAGCATTTTTATACATTAACAACACAATCCAACAGCAAGAGATACAAAGAGAAATTCCATTCAAAATAACGGTCGATAGTATAAAATATTTGGGAATATATCTACCAAAGGAGAGTCAGGAATTATATGAGCAAAAGTACAAAACACTTGCCACAAAAATAAAGTCAGATTTAAATAATTGGAAAGACATTCAGTGCTCTTGGATAGGGCGAGCAAATATAATCAAGATGCCAATACTCCCTAAACTAATCTATTTATTTAGTGCTATACCAATCAGACTTCCAAGAAACTATTTAAATAACCTAGAAAAAATAACAGAATTCATATGGAACAACAAAAGGTCGAGAATTTCAAGGGAAGTAATGAAAAAAAAATTAAGTGAAGGTGGTCTAGCTGTACCTGATCTCGAACTATATTATAAAGCAACAGTCACCAAAACCATTTGGTATTGGCTAAGAAATAGACTAGTTGATCAGTGGCATAGGTTAGGTTCACAGGGCAAGATAGTGAATAAAAATAGCAATCTAGTGTTTGACAAACCCAAAGATCCCAAATTTTGGGATAAGAATTCATTATTTGACAAAAACTGCTGGGAAAACTGGAAATTAGCATGGCAGAAACTAGGCATGGACCCACATTTAACACCACATACTAAGATTAGATCAAAATGGGTCCAAGATTTAGGTATAAAGAACGAAATCATAAATAAATTGGAGGAACATGGGATGGTTTACCTCTCAGACTTGTGGAGGAGGAGGGAGTTTGTGTCCAAGAGAGAACTAGAGACCATTATTGATCACAAAATAGAAAATTTTGATTACACCAAATTAAAAAGTTTCTGCACAAACAAAACTAATACAAACAAGATTAGAAGGGAAGTAACAACTTGGGAAAACATTTTTACAGTTAAAGGTTCTGATAAAGGCCTCATCTCCAAAATATACAGAGAATTGACTTTAATTTATGAGACATCAAGCCATTCTCCAATTGATAAATGGTCAAAGGATATGAACAGACAATTTTCAGATGATGAAATTAAAACTATTTCCGCTCATATGAAAGAGTGTTCCAAATCACTATTGATCAGAAAAATGCAAATTAAGACAACTCTGAGATATCATTACACACCTGTCAGATTGGCTAAGATGAAAGGAACAAATGACGATGAATGTTGGAGGGGCTGTGGGAAAACTGGGACACTGATGCATTGTTGGTGGAGTTGTGAAAGAATCCAACCATTCTGGAGAGCAATCTGGAATTACACCCAAAAAGTTATCAAAATGTGCATATCCTTTGACCCAGCCATACTACTACTGGGCTTATATCCCAAGGAACTACTAAAGAAGGGAAAGGGACCTGTATGTGCCAAAATGTTTGTGGCAGCCCTTTTCATAGTGGCTAGAAGCTGGAAGATGAATGGATGTCCATCAATTGGAGAATGGTTGGGAAAATTATGGTATATGAATGTTATGGAATATTATTGTTCTGTAAGAAATGACCAACAGGAGAAATACAGAGAGTTTTGGAGAGATTTACATCAACTGATGCTAAGTGAAATGAGCAGAACCAGAAGATCATTATACACTTCAACAATGATACTGTACGAGGATGTATGCTGATGGAAGTGGATATCTTCAACATAGAGAAGAGCTAATCCAATTCCAATTGATTAATGATGGACAAAATCAGCTACATCCAGAAAAGGAACACTGGGAAATAAGTGTAAACTGTTATTTTTACCTTCTGAATCCAATTCTTCCTGTGCAACAAGAAATTCGGTTTTATACATATATATTGTATCTAGAATATACTGTAATATATTTAACATGTAAAAGACTGCCTGCCATCTGGGGGAGGGGGTTGGGGGAGGAAGGGAAAAAATCTGAATTGAAGTAAGTGCAAGGGATAATGTTGTAAAAAATTACCCATGCATATGTACTGTCAAAAAAAAAAGTTATAATTATAAAATAAAATAAAAATTTAAAAAAAAGCCAGATTAAGGCATAATCAGGAAATGTTTAAGACAATAAACAAAAATGCAGTGTAGGTAAAAAAAAAAAAAAAAAAGAAAAGAAACAGTACAGTACACATCTCTAAGGAAAAAGAATAGACTCCAGACGAATGGAAATTAGTAGGAAAGCAACTATGTGAATACTACAAAGATAATGGACCCGACTCAATTTCCAAAGAAATACTTTATACATAAAACTTAATACAACTGGCTTTAAGAAATTATATGAGTATTAGAAAAGAAGAAAGAGCATGAGGGGGAGGATCCAGATAAACTAGGTGAAAAGGCTGAAGAATCAGATAAGAATGGAGTTAACTACAATTTTGAGTGTAGTACTTCGCAGCAGGAGAAATTAGGGCAATCCCCATCCACTGACCTACCTCTCTCAATTAACCCTTCATGGGTAGAGGGAGCTGGAGAAGGAGGAGAGATAGTAACACAATCAGCACCACCTATGAAACAGCCTATGACAAGGCACTGGTTAAAGCTAAAAAAGAAAGACAGGATATATCTGATTTAATAAATGCATACCCTGTTATTGAAGAGCTTGACTCTTCAGATCAGCAAAGGAGAAGATACACTCCTTTTGATCTAAAAAAAATTAAGGATTTTAAAAAGGATGGCACTCTTTATGGGGCTACATTGTCTTATGTTAAGATGTTACTAGAGAATTTGGCTTATGAAATATTAATCCCTAGTGATTGGAAATCCATAGCAAGTACATGTTTAGAACCTGGACAAAACTTGGTGTGGCTTTTGGAGTATCATGAATTATGCAGGATACAAGCCCAAAGCAATAAGCAAAGTAGAGTTAACATACAAATCACCTTTGACCAACTAGCAGGTGAAGGTCAGTATGCAGACAATTCAGCACAGATTAATTATCCCATAATATTAAATATTCCATAATAGTGTAGAGTGTATGAGTGAATTGCTGCAATAAAAGCTTGTGGCTCCCTTCCAGGGAAAGATAGAGGGGAAGCCTTCACAAAAATAGAGCAAGTCCCAATGAACCTTTTGCTGATTTTGTGGGACATTTGCAGACAGCTGGCACAAGAATTATTGGAGAAAATACAGCTACAAGAATTATGATCAAACAACTGGCTAAGGAAAATACTAATAAGGTTTACAGAAGAATGATATGGGAACTACACAAAGATGCTCCTTTAGAGGAGATCATAAGATGCTATGCCATAGTGGGCATAAGTGCTTATTATACCCAGACTATAATGATCATGGGAAGACAGGGTCCTTCTTGAAAAGGGACTTCTAGAGAAACTCATCGATGCTTTCAGTGTGAAAAAATAGGACATCTGAGAGATAGAGTGAGAAGACAGGCTAAGAGAAGACCTAAAACCTTATGTCCAAAATGCAACCGAGGCCTCCACTGGGCCTCAGAATGTAGATTGACCCAGGGAAATGAGAAGTGGAACCCAGCTCCAAGATATCATACAAAAGACAGGTGGGGCATGATGGCAGCTGAGGTTACATCTTTAGAAGTTCAGGACTCTGATGTAATCAATCAGGAAAAAAGCAATCAGATAGGAGAAAGGGATTACATGATCAATCAGTAGAAAAGCAATCAGATGGCAAAAAGGGATTACAACTGGGAAGAATAAAGACTTTTTTAACCTAACAGAAGGGCAGTGTCCAGTGCAAGCAGCTCCAATATAATCGCCAGGTAATGAGGAGAAATCTAGAAAGTGATAAATAGAAGAGACCAGATAGGTTAATTGCTTGGGGAAGAGAGTTTACTTCTATTTCTACAGATGCAGAAGGAATCAGATGGGTGCCATCTGATTGTCCATCAGAGGGGGACAGAAAAAAGAGAAAAACCTCGAAACAAAGGAGAAGACCTAAAAAACATCTGACATTGAAAGAGCATGAATGATAATGAGACTGTTAAAAACTTTAAAATCAGAAGGAATCATTGGATTCTGTGAGATGAAAAACTGTTGATAAATACTGTTACAGGACTTGAAAACCATAAGGAATCCAATGATTCCCTAATACATAATAAGACTATTGCAGGACTTCAAAACTTGCAGAGATTATTGGATTCCTTGCACATGAAGTAATGGACAATAAATTCCTTTTTGGACTATTTCTAGGATTTATGAACACATATAATTCCTCATGTTGATTCATGTTATTTGTTACATTACTACTAGCCTGTGTTACTATGTGCTTATGTAATTTATGTAATTATGTGTAATACCCCCCTATTGATGGATTTATGTATACCTGATTTAAGAGTGAGACCCTTCAGAAACCCACTCATCTGATTTGATTTCCCATTTCCTTTGGTGTTTTCATCTCTCTTCCTAAGAAATGAGGGAGGGCATGATCACCTCCTTCTATGATGTTTTCACCCCTTTTTTGAGCAGTCAAGGAAGGTGTGATCATCTCCTTTTGGGGGATTTTCACCTCCTTGAGAAGTCAGGGAGGTCATGACTACCTATGTTCTAAAACAAAAGAAAGCGGGAGATGTAATGGGCCGGAACTCTGAACTTGAAATAAAGGATTCTTACAAGGTACTAAATCAGTGGAATTGATAGAGACAATAGTTATCTAATTTAGCATGGTTCAGTATGATTGATTTAATCCTACATGGAGATATTATGGGCCAGAACTTGAAACAAGGTACTAAGTGGAATTGATGAGACAATGATTAAATCTAGTTTAGCATTGATTTAATCCTACAACAAATAATGGTTTCCTAGTGATATAATGATTGGTTTATACTCAATGTGGAGCATATAAGTGGGGACTCACAGCCACATTCATTCATCACATCTCACACCAGGCTTTCCTCTTTCTGTTCTCCACTGAAACCAAAACTCTGGAAGGCCTTTAAGAAAGCTAGCTGAGCCCCAAGTGAAGGAGATAAGACTTTGAAAGAGACAATAAAGGATTTGGACTTTAACCCCCGGCTACCTATGTGGTGATTACTGAACTGAAACGAAGGCTGCCTCCAGAGACCCCAAGAAAACCTCAACAGAGAACAATATATTTTAGAGAGATTATTACACATGTATCTTTTAAATTTTTTAAAATTATGACTGTAACAAACAAACAGAAATGAGGGCTTTATCAAAAACACCGTAGTCAGTCAAATCCTAAAAGGACTTAAAAGTTCACCTTTAACCCTGCTGACAAGCAAATAAGTTTATCGAAAATTAGGATATCCTAGGCAAGAATTCAACTCAGATATCCCCAGATTTATTTGGCTAACTAAAAGATAAACCATTTTTTCAGTTGCTTTTCTAGTCAGATCCAAATCATTGTGATACCATTTGGGGTTTTCTTGGCAAAGATACTGGATTGGTTTACCATTTCCTTCTCCATGAAAAACTGAGGCAAACAGGCTTAACTGACTCGCCTGGGCTCACACAGATAGTTAACTTCAGGTCCAGTGTTTTATCTACTGCACTATCTAACTGCCCATAGATAAGATACATCAATGAAAAACCTTCAAGATTGGACCTTGGTTTACATCAGTCCAGAATGTTGACTCTAGGCACCACGTTGTCTTATCCTGTAATACTGTGTTGGTTATAATTCCACTTGTAGCATGGCTGGGATATTTGCTCTTCTCTTTTAGTGTCTTGGAATCAGGAGAGATCTGAATGCAAATCCTGCTTGTGACACTGTCTGTGATCATGGACAATATTTAACTTTTCTATGTCCCAAGTTTCCTCATCCCTAAAATAAAAAAAAAAAAAAACAATTATGTAGAGTACTTATCTCATAGGGCTGTTTTGAGGATAAAATAAGACATATATATATATATATATATATATATATATATATACATATGTGTGTGTGTATGTGTGTGGTGTGTATGTATATATGTATATTTACATACATATATATAGTGCTTTACAAATATTTAAGCACCAAATAAATATCAACAGTTTATTGTTGTTGCCATCATCATTCTTATTAATCATTCAAACATCAATTGTATTCACAATCTCAAGACTTTTCACCTCTGGGCACACTCTAGGTACTATGATACTGACATCAAGCCTCTGTTAGATATAATCATAACCAACAAGATCAAAGCTATGCAATGTCTATATAACTTAATGTTGCATGGATATTTGGCATTTATACAGGAATTTTGCTTGATGAAGATAGCCACATTTGATATTTCAGGCCAAATCATATAGCCGAGATAATGATTAGATTTCTTCTCTACTCCAATTTGTTCTGTCTAGGCATTACTTCAAAAGAAACCCAAAGAACTCAGTCCTTTGAGACTGATATTCTGTTACAGAATGTGTGACAATGTGGTTGATTAACAGCTGCTACCAATTATTTTCCTTCACAGATATCTGTCTTTCTGCAGTGCCAACTAATACCCATAAGACATGCTTAACAATTTAGGGACATGAAAGAGATTCAAATGGACTAAAAATAGATTCATTAGGATGTGTTTAGTTGAAAGAAGAATATTGCCTCACTGGATAAGGTTCAGATATGGCCACCCATATTTGATTCTCTCTATCACAAATGAGCACATTTCATTTTAGGAAAAGGCGTCCTGCTCTGTAGTTGCTAAAAGTATAATAAGTTATGTAATCATTTTTCATATTTATTTAAACTAAAAGTGTGTCGTGCTTCATGAAAACTAAATATGCCAAATACATCAAGGACCTATGATATTGGTGTAGGAGTTTCCTTTGCCAGTATAGATAACAACCTGATTATAATTTGTAGTCTAACTGACTTGCCATAGTCACCCAGTTAATTATTGTCAGAGAAAGTGATGTGTTTGAAACTTAGTACCAAATGATGTTCAGGCACTAAATGTTGGGGTTTGCTCATGGGAAGAATTTCCCATGACCATTCTCTTTGGCAAAAAAAAAATAGGTTTATTTAGGAAAAGAGATTACAGACAAAATAAAGAGATACAATAGACATCAGGAATAGCAAATATAAATAGATTTGGGAGAGCAATAGGATTATCAAGGAAAGGAGTTTGGAAGAATCCATTAAAGGGATATGCCATGAAGTGGTACCATTGATGGCAGACTATATCCATAAAGGAGGTTTAGCATTCTAAAAGAGCTAGTTAGCTATAAGAAGGAGAAAGACACCAAGAGGCAAGGTGAGGAAATGAGAGGGAATGGGGCATGGGGGAGGGGGGAGGAGAAAGACAGCATGAGCAGAAGCCATGGATGGCTTAACAAAAGGGATTCAGCACAGATGGCATGAGCCCCAAACAGATTTATAGGGGAAATTTAACCTCAGGGGTTTGACATAACTTGGATTTTTGACTGGGCACAGGATGGTGGGACTACTCAAGACCTCCACAGAGGGTGGGGCAATAAAGTTGAAAGGATCCCCATAAATACCTTTCCCTGTTTGTCTCAGGTACTTCAGTCTTTCTTTGCCAATCTCTCCTAGTTACAATAGGATTTGAACTCAAGATATTCCAACCCTCTGTCTAAGATGAAGTAACACCAAAGTCCTAAGCATTGTCACATGGTTCAACGTCAGAAGTAGATATGGTTTTATCAGTGGAAATAATATCAAAGAATATGTATAATCATCTGCTTTATTGTGCACCCTAAGTACTATAAGACCTTTCTGACTTGTAGCCAAAGTTTGCAATATATATTTTCCCCTTAGAATATGAGTTCCTTAAGAGGGACCCTCTCCTCTTTTCTAGTGATATCCCCAGTACTTAACAGAGTACTTTACACACAACAAGTGCTAGATAAGTATTTTATTTAATCATTTATTCATTCATGGATATAACATTTAAAGATTTCCCCTAAAACTGGAAGCAATTAATCTGGGGTCTATGAGTTTCTCTTAAATTTTTTTGATAACAATTGCAATATAATTAATTTTCTTTTCAACCCTATTTTAAAGACTTAAAAATATCGTAAAAAGATGTTCATAGAGTTCACCAGATTCTCAACGAGACCTTAGGCTTAAGAACTCCCTCCACAAGAACATGTTGAAAATATGATAACTAAATCAAACTTTAAATTACACTGGTATCAAAATATAGATAAAATGCTGTCTTTTTCTCAAGTATGGTGCGCTGGGCTGAAATGGTCAGGTAGATTGTCCTTGAACATATCTCTCTGTTCCCTGACTTTGAATATTTCACAGAAACTTAGTTTTTGACCAAGACTGATAGATTTTAAAAATCTAACTTTTAAAAAAGCAAGTAGTGATGCTGGTCAAAATTGCATGCATTGTTAACTTTCCTGCCCAATTCACTAAAAGGCAAAGCAAGTAATTTTGAAGAAATAAACTAATTTGAAGAAATGTAAACTATTCTACTTTCTATGTTTCTTCTAAGTTTTGCCATTATTGTGTTACCAAGAGTTTGTCTTGATTACAAAAGAAAAATGACAGTACTCTTCCATGATTCTTCCTTACCAGTTCCATTAATATGCTTGTAACACTAGTGCCAGTTATATTATTTGTTAATGCTTATTATTGTACATTTTTTTCCAATCCAGTATTGCTCAGTAATATGTGGGTAAACTGCACACCTGAAAAATGTAACTACTAATTACAAAAAAGGAACTAAGTGATACAGTGGATAGAGTGCTGGGCCTTAAGTAAGGAAGACTAATATTTTCTGAGTTCAAATCTAACCTTAGGCATTTAGTAGTTATTTGACTTTGAGTAAATCATTTAATCCTGTTTGACAGAGTTTCTTCAACTGAAAAATGAGCTGGAAAAAAATGGTAAACCACTCTTGAATTTTTGCCAAGAAAAACTCAGGGTCATGTAGAGTAAGACATGACTGAAATGATTGAACAACAACAACAACTTTTAAAAATTTATTGGATCTGCTTTATTTCAAACCTTTGATATGTCTCTTTGTGTAGTAGAATTGTCCTTACCATAAGAAGGAAAGCAATTGGCCCAAGTCTTCAGAACTTTCCTTTCATAAGACTTCGAAGCAAAGAATGAGCTTTATATTTATCATGCCAGATCTTCAAAACACTCAGAAATCACATACCAAAGCCAGAAAGCTTAAAATATAGAAGACAAAGACATGAGAGAGGGACATGAGTCATAGTGCTTGTCCCAAGAGCCACTTCAAAGGAAAAACTCTTTGTTCTCAGCTTAAACCAAAGTTTTGGGATTTCTGAATTTTGCTGGAAGGGAATTTTACCAACCCAGAGCCATGGGGACAAAGATGAAGAATGTAACTGATTATGTTCTTTTTAATTCTTCAGGACTGACATATCCTTCCCTTTGAAGGGGACTATTGAACTTGAGAGAGCAAGAAGTGAGCCTAGATCCTCTCTCAACTGTGCTCAATAGCTACAAAACTTGCCTCTCTAGGTTTCTAATGAATAATTTTCAAGCACAGGAGCAAAGAGAAAGAATTGGAAGGGACCTTGGAGGCCACTAAGTTTAACTCCTACAATTCACAGGTGAGGATTCTTAAGCTAGGATGCTTAAGAGACTTGCCCAAAGTTGGACAATTCACAAGTGAGGATTCTTAAGCTAGGATGCTTAATATTAAGAGACTTGCCCAAAGTGAAACACCAAAGGGGAAATTTTTGCCTACTAATGTTGTTTTGACCATTCCATCAAGATAGAGACTACTGTTTCACTAGGAAAAGGAGTTACTTTCTCAGACAACTGACTTGAAAGAAGGCAAGGTCAGGATAAAAATATGTAGGTAGCAGTCTACTGGTAAATAACAAACTGCTATCTACTTCCAGAGAAAAAACTGATAAGTAGAAGTATATATTGTGTGGTTTTATAAATATTTACAAATCTGTGCCAAACGGTGGCTTTCTCTACTGTGGGGAGAAAATTAAGAACAAAGATGAAAGCAAGCAAGAAAGTAAGCAAGAAAGAAGGAAGAAAGAAAAAGAAAGAAAGAAGGAAGGAAAGAAAGAAGAATGAAAGAAAGGAAAGAAAAAAATGAAAGAGAAAGAAGGAAGGAATGAAAGAAGGAAAGAAGGGAGGGGAGAAAGAAGAATAATGTTTAACAGTCATTTCTCTTTTTTAAAAAATGTGGACAGTACTTTTTTTTTAGTTTTATCTGTATTGTTAACCTTTTCTCATCATTTTTTCAAGTCTAGATAATCAACAAAACAGTAAGACAAACTCTGATTTGTAGTGTTTGCCAATTTCTGAGGTGTAAATAATCACTCTGAATATTTAACAATTATCTACAGAGTCAATAAGAGCTGGCCTCAGTATATCCTTCTAGGTAAGTCTTTTTTCTCATTTTTCTTCTGTCTCTCCAGTACTCCTATCTAATCCATTCAATTTATCCCTGCTGAAGACCCAACTTGGCATTTATACCATTCTCTCCATGGAATTAACCCTTGCAATATTGTTTCACCTGAAGTCATGAAATTTTTAGAATCAATTAATATCCTTAGGTAATCTTTTCTCATGCGTTGTGCCAGATCTGCAATCATTTTTCTGAATCATTTAATCAATTCTATATCAATGTAACTTGCTGATAATTCAAGAAATTAAATCTAGCCTTTGGAGAAAAAAGTATAGTCAATTTGGTAAATTTGAGTCAAAGAAATCCTGAATAATTGGAATCCACAAATAAGCAGAAAAAACTCATTAGTCAAGAACTGCAATTTCTTCTTTTACTTTTTTTGCAAGAATTGGAAGCAAATCACAAGAAACAAACTAGACTTTTGTGAAATTTTTTGTTTTTCATGGTCCACTATACCTTCTCATATGGAGGTGCTAAAGAAAGAATGAAGGAATTCAGGCCAAAAAAGGGAGAAACAAAGTCTCACCCAGAGATTTCAAACATACTACCCACACAACAAAATCAGATTGAAATGTAATTGAAGAATATTTAACAAAACAAATAAAAATACAATAAAACATAGATAATTTTTAAAGGAAGTTAATTTGGAGTCTGCAGGGATATTTAGTAAGATTAGCCACCTAGTTTCTATTTTAGTGTTCTAGATAATTTTCATGCTATTTAAATCATCCTTTGATAATGATGAGTTGACTGAACTAAGCTCCATAGCCTTATTAGAATGACTATTCCAGTGAACAAACATGGGATCTGAATTCCTGAGATTTAGGAGATTTGGGAATCTTTTAGCCACCTAAAGTTTGTTGCCTTTTTAAAATTGTTTCTTTCCTAAGTGGCACAAGAATTTCTCTTGAAACTCAAACTCTATTCACATAAAATTCCTCATTGGTGAGATGATTACTTAATTCTCTGACATTGCTATATGGGTTAAGGGTAGGGTTGGCAAGTGACAGGAGAAGAGAACTTCTTGGGCTTCTGAGAGAGAAGCTTCCTCTGCTATGAGGTTCTAGATTCTCTGACTTAGTCCCAGCACAATCAAGGTACTGTCTTTAAAGATCTTTTTTCTCTATTTAGGAACATCTCCCTGAAGAGAATCTCCCTGGAATCTTTGAAAATAAAGATTTTCCAGAGTATTGTCAACATTGCTTCTCATCCTTACTCAGGTTCAGAGCATTGAGTAGCCAGTTTTAACCAATGAGGAGAGTTAAATGGGTTTGTAGCTATCCGTTACTTTGTCAAATAAATTAATCCTAGAAAGAACTAAGCAATAAAATCCTCCAGGCCCTGGCAGCAGCTGGATCAAAATTTTTCCATTCAACAAGGATTTATTATTTTAATTTATGTCAGGTATGGAATCAATAAAAGGAGCTAGCTATAAGATGTCTCTACAAGAATTATAAAAGAGATATAAATATTTACATAATTAGAAATAATCTCCTTTAGTAAAACAACTCACATTTTTCCTCAGATACGATCTACTAAAAGTGTTTAAATCATTGAAAGAAGGAATGCTTTGTACTTTATATAATATAAGTAAACACAAAAACATAATTTATTTTGCAAAAATCAAATATCTTGAAATAAACAGGTTCTAAGTGAGATGGTTAGAATTTACTTGTCAATTTCCAGTAACTAATTCAATCCTCATTCAGTAAATTATGCTTTCAGGCACTCTTCTGAGTACATTTGTAATAAATGTACATGGCAGAAGAGCAAAATGTAATTGAGTGATATTTGCTCATGCATTATGCATGTTGGTGAGAGTAGATAGATATATATATATGCATATATATACACATTATATATATATATATATATGGAGATTGAGATTGACTCTTTTTTCCTTTTAGATTAATTACTTTTTGTTTTAAGTGGGCAGAACTAAGCTATTCGAATCACTGGGCAAAACTACCCAAAGTCTATAAAAATCTGAGCTGGATTTATCTTATAAATATGAATTGTCAATGACACCATTGTATATTCAGCTGTGTGTTTGATGTCTCTCTGCTAGCACATTATGTCATTTTAATTTCAAAAAGTCTACTTCAGTGAAAGCAGAATAAAATCATCCTTCAGTGTAAAAGAATATGATTAGGGAAGATAACCTCTTACAGCTCCATTTAATTGAACGATTCTGGAGAGGCTAACTTTATGCTTTACATGCTGCCAGAACACTGAATAGTTTTGTGCCATAGGAACTAAACTCGAATGTTAAAAGCTAATAATAGTGTTTTACATTCCCAAGAGGGGAAAAATGTCATTTGTAATATTCCCAAACTGGGACTGTATGCAGAATTTTTGCATTAATGGTATCCTAGAAAGAGTTATGGGGTGCATAAAAATGAACCACTATAGTCAATCAGTCAATTTTCATTTTAGTGCCAGAAATTATGCAAATTGCTGAGGATACAAAAAAGACAGTTCTTGCCCTCAAGGACCTTACAGTATAAGGAGAAAGACAATCCTAGATAAACTGGACATTTTAGGGAGAACATATCAAGATGAAGGAGGGGACTAGAAAGGATTCTTGCAGAAGATGGACCTTTGATTTGATGGAAGCCAAAGAGGCTAGGAGGAAGAGATATGAATAGGAAGTGGATAGGAAAAAGAAGCAAAAGGTTTTGGAGTCAAGCCCTATATCTAACATTAGCTATATTACATTGGACATTTTGTAAAGTAGATGCTTTATTACTGGAGAGTTGAATTAAATACATCAATATTTGTTTTCTAATTTGATTACTTTAAAATCCCAAATAACTTTCAGCATATTCTTCCTTAGTTTGGGGAGAATGTATCTTGATTAATGATTTCTTCAGTTAGCCACATATATGGAGTCTAAGTCTTTTGATATATCTTTAAGAAAAGAGGAATTCTTAGTCTAATAAAGACTTATTAGGGACTTATTAGGACTCTTGGGATTGCTCACATTCATTCAGTACCTGATCATTTCATAGAATTACAAGATCCCAGGGTGTGTAGTCAAAAGACTTGAGTTCAAATCATGCCTTTAATATTTACTTAGTATTTGTACTTGGGTTAGACACTTAAGCTCTTTATTTCCTCTATGAAAAGAAGGTTTAGAATTAGATGATCTCCTAAGTCCCTTTCAACTCTTAAATATTTGATCTTACTCTGAATTTGAATTTTTTTTCTTTGTAGAAATTCATCCAGCTGCCTCATACGGGTGCTTGGCATTCAAAAACTTAAAGAATTTGTAGATTCTGATGGGCTATTTCTCAAGCTTTGTCTGAACCTCAATTTTCTCATCTATGTACTGTGTAATCACACTTGTAATTCTATATATCAGAATTATTGCAAGGAGAGCATTTTGAGTACCTCAAAGCTCTATATATGAGGTGTTACAAATCTAGAAGCAGCTGAGCATAATGGGTAGAGCTAGCCTTGGGATTAAAAAGCCTCAGTTCAGTGCCTGCCTCTGATACCTGCTAACTATTGACCACAAGGAATTTCCCGAACTCCTTACCATCTCAGGCAACTGTTTATTAGAGGAATTATTAGAGGAATTGTTAGAGGAAAAAGTAATTTATGGCAATATATACACACAGAGATAGGGTGTGTAAAAGAAAGTATATATATTATGTATAAAATATATGAAATGTGTGTGTATGTGTGTAAAGAGAGAAAGAGATAGACAAACAGAGAGAGACAAAGACAGAGAGAGGGGGGGAGACAGAGAGACAGACAGACAGACAGACAGACAGACAGACAGACAGAAACACAGATAGAGACACAGACAGACAGAGACAGAGAGAAAATGTTCAGGAAGGACGCCTCTTCTGTGAGGGCTGCTGAGTCCTTTTCAAGGCTGCTCCTCTACCTTTGGTGTCCACCTGATTCATTCAACTCTTATCTATGTCTCCAACAAGCTGTAGCATGTTCAGTAGCCACACCCTAGTAAACTGTCTCAGCAGAGGAACTAACCCAGGTTGAAGGTAATAGACCTGCCTTAAATCTCTTGGTGAATTGGGCAGATGTCTACCCCAAGCATGTGAAGCCTTCTCCCGGTGGAAGTGGCAGATGAGAACAGTGTGTTCCAACACCCATGAAGGTGGCTAAAGTAGGTGCTGTGGAGCATTTAGGGCTTTGTCCGGCATGGAAGATGCCATCCACTGCTTTTGGTCTTGGCTTTCGCCCTGCTACTGGACTTTAAAGACTCTGCAAGAGAGTGAGACTGATAACTTTGTGTAATGCACAAGTGATGTGCTATGCTATCAGGGTTTTTTTCAAAAATGATGGACAAATAACGTATATAGAAACATGTTTGTACACACACATATATACATATGTATATGTTTATATATATATATATATATATATATATATATATATATATATATGGTTTTTTTTGAATTGAGCAATTGGAAAGAATTTTTCCTAAATTCCTAAATGACAAGGTCATCTTCCCAAGTATCCTAGTGTAGTTAAATATACATATATACACAGCCCTATATATTGTATATGTGGCTCTAAATGTGTATATATATGTATATACATACTATATATAATATATATAGATACATGTATACACCTTATAAGATATAAGTATATATATATATATATATATATATATGTGTGTGTGTGTGTGTGTGTGTGTGTGTATGTGTATATAAATGTGCATAAACACATACATATAAAATATAGGTATCTATATGTATATGTAAACACACAGGGGCAGTTGGTGGAAGTTGCCTCATTTACATATACATATATACCCACATACACAACACATAGATGTGCATTTGTGTATATATTGTGGCAGTTGGGCGGTACAATGAATAGAGTATTGAGTCTGGTATCAAAAAGAACTGAGTTAAAATTCAGCCTCAAATACTTACTAGCTTTGTGATCTGGGCGAGTCACACAAATATGGTTATATTTGCCTTAGTTTCTTCATCTGTAATATGAACTGGAGAAGGAAATAGAAAACTGTTCTAGTATTTTTGCCAAGAAAATACCAAATGAAGTCATGAAGAATTGTGAAACAAAAATTTATGTAGTTATGTGTGTATCCATATTGTATCTATGTATATGCACTTACATAAAAGTACATACATATGTTTACGTACATATACATATGCAAGCAACTGGGGTGGCTTTTCAGCTGGATCCTAAATAACAGTGATCTCCCATGATGCCCCAGCATTGTTTTATTACATATATATGTATATGTATTTGTGTGTGTGTGTGTATACACACACATTCTTTTATTTTATGTGTATATACTACAAATCTATGCATATATATCTACCCACATGTTATAATTCTGTATATACATGTTATATATGTATATGTACATAAATAGAAGCACAGAGAAGCAATTCGAGTAAGTTTTCAATTGGGGTCTAAAAGAGGCACTCTCCTCCCTTGTTCTATCTTTGTTGTAGCCATTTTCACTAAGCACATTAGCACCTAATAAAGAAGTGCTTCAAAGAAGCACTTTTATTTTGACTAGAGAATTTTATGTCACATGTCATCTTCTTCTTCATCACCTCCCTACATCAGTCGTTGGAGCATGGAGAAGAACACGGGATGTGTTCTTTGCTCCCCACTGTAGATCAGCCCTGACCACAAAACTACAATTGCTGAGACCTTCAAAATAATAACTAAAGAACCAGGTGCTGGGGTAAGCAGAGAATTAGTAGGAAAAAGTAACAATGGATAAAAAGTTCATTTGTTTTGCTAATAGCCCCACTTCCAGCCTAGTGTCCTCAGCCATGATCCTTGAAAGTAGCCCCTATGGGGCTGCAGCTGGGGAATTGCTCCTGCAGGCAACGCAGCCATAGCTACTAAAGACCCAACAAAAACAGTTCTCTTTTTTGAAATTCTTGACATAGACAAGTGCTTCAATATCAGAAGTAGATATCATTTTATTGGTGGAAATGCTACTAAAGAAGAAGCATTCCTACCTGTTCAGCTCTAAGGACCATCGGACTTCCCATCTCAATTGCACCTGGAACTAACTATTCCTATGTATTCTCTTCCTTATTAGGATGTGAGCTCCTTGAAAGCAAGGGCTGTCTTGTTATATTTGTGTCCCACTTCATTCATTCATTCATTCTTACATTCATTTGTTTCAGTTCTGGAGCCTTTGAAAAATCCTCTTAGGATGCTGAAGTATTGTGTAACAGAAAAACCAGCAGATTTAGAATCAAAAGATTTGAATCCAGGCTCTTCTACTTAATAAGTGTGTGACCTTGGTCCAGTCTCTTGAATTCAGATTCCTTATTTTATAAAATCAGGAGAGGTTGGAGAGGAGGTTTTTAAATAACTCTCTCATTTTCAGTTCTAAGATACTATAAGATAAGCTGTGGTTGATCTTCAACATGGGGCAGAGGCAGGAGAACTGGACTTGCAGTTAGGAGATTTAAATGCCTATCTTGACTCTGCTGTTTAGTAGCTGTGTGATTTAGGAAAAAGGACAACCTTCCTGGGCCTCAGTTTCTTATCTCTTAAATTGGGAGGTATAAAATTAGGTGATTTTCTTCAGGCCTTAATCATTCTTCTTGAATCTTTCTACTTATAGCTCCCAAATAGACCTTTAACATGCACAGCAGTAGCTCACTCAAAGGGCACATATACACACATATGTGTATATATACATACATATATATATATATGTATATATATGATAAGCAGTTGCTTTCTATGAATATTTTATATATTCTTTGTCAATATGATTTGGGAGATTTCTACATAAGGGTCACATGTTGGAAAGGAAACACCTTTCTTGAAAGTGCACAGTAGGATTAATAATAAAGGGATGATTATTGTAATCTTGGTAAACACATTAACTGTGACACTAAATCATAAGAAAGGAGAGTAAGAAATGGAACCTTGGGAGCAATAATCAAAGAGCATGAAGCCTCCCGAATAGTTAATATAGCCCACTTAAGCAGACAGTTCTACTCAAGATAAGCTGCTCCTTAAAGAAATTCATCAAGAACTGAAATTCAGCTTCAGAGAGGTCACTGAGCTCTTATACCTGATATGACTGAATACATCTGTGAAAACCATTCCCAGGTATAGTTTATTAGTGTGATCTCTCTAAGAATCATGACCAATAAGTCAAACACTCTCCATTTAAGGTAATTAAGGGAATGAAAGTTGAGGGAAAATACTGTATGTGTGTTAAATGATGTCAGTTAATAATATTTGAGTTTCATGAAGTCAAATAGGATGTATGTTAGGGATTTATGAGGTGCAGAGTACATTGCATATTGAGGCCGCAAGGTAGTATAGTGGATAGTGCTCTGGGCCTGGAATCAGGGACACCTGAGTTCTAAAATCCAGGCTCAGACATTTACTAGCTCTGTGACTATGTGCAAGTCACTGTTTGCCTCAGTTGTAAAATGGGAATAATAATAGCACTGACCTTCTAGCTATGTTGTGATGATCAAATGACATAATAATTGTAAAGTGCTTAGCACACTGCCTGGTACAAAATGTCAGCTATTATTGATGTTATAATCACCTGTGTGATGCTGGCTGTCTGAGTTGTCACTGAAAAGGCCATTATTTGGGGCCCAATGAAATCATTCAATGGGCGATAAGTTGCAGTGTGTAGGGCCTTTCATGGAGGGAAAGAAGATATTGGGACCAATGTGCTTGGACTTCCTTGTCCCCTTACTTGCCCTGAAGGGAATCAATCTGACTTTTATTTGTTTGAGGTTCTTAGGGAGATCATAGTGATGAACTGCATGTCTATGAGGAAATGGATGGATTTGGCAGTTCTGGGTATCAGAGTTCAGTGACCTCCCTACAACTGAATCTTAATTTCTAATTTGTTTCTTCGAGGAGTGTTTCCTTGAGCAACTTTATCCCCAACAGAGCTGCCTGATGAAGTGGGCTGTGTTAGCTATTCAGGAGGCTTCATACACTTTGATTACTGCTCCTGAGGTTTCCATTTCTTCAAGAAGCTTAACGAGGTTTTCTGGGGGGCAAAAATCATAAATTTCCATTTTTTAGCAGCCCTGCTGATAGCAGGGAAGAAAATTGCCTCTTTTTTTTGTTGCTGTTAGCCAATTCAAGCAATGCCACTCTTCTCTTTTGTTTCTCTAAGGAGGCAGCTGTCCATATGCACAGCAGGTCCCACCCAGAACCTCTATGCCAAATTGAGAAAAAGAGGCAAGTAATTTATCCATTTTGATTGATTAATTTTAGGTAAATTATCATTTTTATAGTTTCACAAGCTTTTGAAATGCCATATGTTACCTTGTGCTCTCTATATAAATTTAAATTTAAAGACTATTCAAATAAATAATCCCTTTGATTTTTTTTCCAATTTATAATCCTTTAATTAGGTGGTAGCCACCTCTGGAGATAGGGTCACCTGTTTATTATATGTATTTCTTTTTTTTTAATCCCCTGTACTCTTTAAAAATTTATTTTTCTTTTCCATTTTCATTTACAACTAAATCTACAACAAATGATTTAAACTGGATTCATGGCCAACAGCTGAGTATTTTAATCCCTTTTCCCCTCAGCTTGACTGCAAATGTATTAATGTGTGCTCAACTGCCTGTCAAATCTCTAACAGTGGCATCCATTTTTCCCGAGGAGGCCTAGGATATGAAAAATATGCCAACAGAAGCATTCTGAATGAAATGACAAATTTAGCCAATGTGGTGTGCAGAATACTAATGAGGAGTCTGATAGGCCTATTGTGTATTCAGGCATTTCAGGCAGAGAACAATGACCTTGTTCAAGATTTAGGCAGAAAGAATCCTTGAAGGTAGTAACAAATAGCTCGCTCTGATTAGACTCTAGCCACCTAACCTCTCCTGGGGCTTCAATATCCAAGCAGTGGAAGAGATTAAGCACGGGTGCCAAACACAATTAGCTCACATATTGCTCACTTCTTGGCCAAAAAAAGGCAAACAAAACCCAACTGCTCCACCCACCCCCCACAATTTCCTTAAATTGCCTTCTTTTGTACACTGGTTAAGTTAAAGTTTTGATTCTCATTTATTTGTTACAATTCTTGATTTCATAACTATTTGGAACTCCTTCCACCAACATAGATCAATAACTCTTCTGTAATTTAGATTTTCAAAGAATTGTTTGGAAGCACTGTGGGCATACTGCCAGTTCAACCTAGGCTTTCCTGGCTCCAACACTGGTTCTCTGTTCACCACTCCACACTGCCTCTTAAATTTTGATATTAGTTTTTAAAAGCAATGTCACTAGATTATAGCTATTTTGTTTGCTGCACACATCCTTTTAAAATTCAGTCTGAAAATGTCAAAATCACCTCTTAGGATACATCTGCCACTTATAAGAAGTGTTATGTACTAAATCAGTCTTTAAAAAAGGAGAGGGATGTTTTAATAGACAAATACTAGAGAAATACCATATAGCCTGGTGTTTAGTGCACAGTTCTGAAAAAGTGTTTTTTGTTTTTTGTTTTTAATTTATGTCTTTTAAATTAGTTTTCAATAGGCACAATTAAGGGGATTTCCTGCTTACCTGGACTGGAACAACTCTTGTGGATATTGGGCATCTTTGAGTCTGTAGGACAAGATACATACACTGGCCCATGCTAAACTTTATATTGTTTTAAACAGGTTTTGTTTTTTCTTACTTTCTCAGTGGGTGAGGGATGGGAAGGTAGGAGAAAGATAATTTGGATCTGAAAATAAAATGAACTTGAATTTAAAGAAAAATAAAGTATTTGTGTGATAGGATTACAGGTTGGTTCCCCCAGTGTCCCTCTCCCTGAGGGGCTATGTTGGAAAGGTTTGGCAACTGAGCCATGAAGAACCTTCTTCTGAGTCAGCCTCTTTGTTGTTATATAGACAGCATCAGATTTTCCTGAAATTCCAAACAAAGTCAAGGAAGTTACTTCATTCATTGACAAGGTTGTCTTTGCCTCAGCAGCCTGAGTTGGGACCTCAAACCTCTTTTCTTTTGTTTTTCTTTCCTTGCTTCCAAATCTTTAAACAGCAATTCTAAGAAATGGATGTTTCTAAACCTGTTGGATAACCTCAAAATCTGGGAGGTCATCAGCTGGTTATCCAATGGTATCCCTTTGATGCCCTTCATCAGATGAATGCTGCAGCAGAATAGACTAAGAAAGCTCAAGCCAAGACCTGACTTGCCAGCAAATTGGGAACTTGTTAATTACTCATATAATGCAGATCTCAAGTGAATGTATGCTGACTAATAAAGTTAACTTTAAATTTTGAAAACTGTTTGTGGTGGCAAAGAATTGGAAATTAAGGGGATATCTATTTGTGACATAAGATTGTGATGGAATACCATTGTGGTACAAAAAATGATGAGCAGGGAAGACTTACACAAACTGATGCAAAAGTTAAGTGAATAGGGCCAGAAGAAAAAAAAAAGCAATACTATATGATGATCAACTGTGAATGACTTATTCTCAAAAATACATCCAAAAAAATACATCATGATGAAATATGCTCTCTATCTCCAGAGAGAAAACTTATGGTATCTGTGTACACTGAAGAATTTTTTTCATTCTTTTCCATTTTTTTTCAACATGGCTAATATTGGTTAATGATATTAACTAATGATATATCTTAATGATTATACATGTATACTTGATATTACATTTCTTGCCTTTTCAATGGGTGAGAGTTGATGGGAAGGAGGGACAGAATTAAGAACTCAAAATTCTTTTGTAAATGTTAAAACTAAGTAAATAATAAATTAAAAGTAAATAAATAAAATTTGGGAGTGACAGGTTACTGTTCCATGTTTTGTGTAGTCATCAATGCACACTTTTGAGTTTTAAACATTATTTTTGTAATCAATGAACTAATTGTTCTGCATCTGTTATCTACTTGGTACACTTGTTCTCTTCATTTATTTATTTTGTTCTGAACTTAAGGAAGCTATTGACCCTTTTTAGGGGAAGATCCCAGAGATAAATAATATTTAAATTTTATTTAAGATGATTTCCCTGAACTCTGAGGTGGAGGCAGTGAGCCAAGAGAGTTAAGAAAAAGCTGACTTCCCTCTCTTACAGATCAGGTTCCTTTAGGACTGAACCTGGTCCATGTGTATCCAGGGCAGGAGCCCCTTGTTGATAAAGAATAACTCCTTCTCCCAACTCTGGGATACATGTGTTGTTATTGTAATCAGTCTTCCATTAAGTCTTGCCTCAATGCCTCTTTAGAGATACTTGGGTTCTGGAAGACAATGCCAGCTGATTTCAGGCTCTGGTAGTGATGGATTGTCATCCAAGGACCAATCTAGCTATGATTAACAAAGGAAGGATGATGGATGAATGTTCAAGGCCACAGTAACTCATGGAGACTGACTACTGGCAGTTGGGGGAATTGGGATCTGTGTCAATGGCAAAAGAGCTCAAATTCATGAAATTATAGCTCCTTTTGAAATATTGTGGTATTACAATAAGTGAGAATTTATTGTGATATTTTCTTACAGACACTAACTTCTGGAATATATGTATTATATATGTATTCTAATTCTTGGCTTAAAGGAAGCAACATGAATTAGAAGAAAAATTAATAACCTTGAGTCAGAGACCTGGGTTTGAATCTTTGCTTTCACTGTTGTTTATTAGTTGTATGATTTTTGGTAAATCAATTAATTTTCCTGAGCTTCAGTTGCCTGATCTTTGAAATGGGCATACACTACTTATAATTAAAACAATTAGAATGGCATTTATATAATATTTTAAAGTTTGAAAAGTGCTTTACAAATATTATCCCATTTCATTCTCATAAGAACCTTGAGAGATATGTTCTATTATTGTACCCAACTGAAGAAACTGAGGTACAAAAAGTACCTCATTCACAAAAATATAATTAAAATGCTACAGAAATGATTTGTAGAAAGTTATACAGCTCGTGTTTGAGGCTGGATTTGAACTCAGAGCTTTCTGACAAGAAGTTATGAAGAAAATATTTTGCAGATTTTAAACAATTATATAAATTTAATGAAGAAAGATATTGCCATTGGCAGATTTTTCCCCATGTGTTTGCTAATTATGATAAATGATGGCCAAAAAAAATGAAAAGGAAGATTTATAAATTCTTTTTAATTTAATTTAGGTTTTTAATTTTGTTCAACTATTTAAGAATGTTGGATTTTGAAAACAAAACAAAACAAAACAAAAACTCCTTTGATACCTTATGAGCAAGAAAGCCATTATTACATAATGCATGGTCTAGGAATCTGGTCTAGGATTCTGGGAAATCTAACTCAAATTCTGCCTTCAGTACTTAGGAGATATGTGAACCTGAGCAAGTTATTTAATTTAGTACCCTGGGTAATTATCTAAGATTATAAATTATATTAGAGTTTCTCATTTGTCTTAGAAGAGGGAGTTTCTTTGCCAAGAGGTTCCAGAACCAAACAAATCATAAATGGAGGGGGGTGTTGGGAGAGAGAACAAGCCAATATAAGCATAGGGATATTGAATAATTTTAATATTTCCATATTTATTTATAATAATTCTTCTTTTATAATAGTGGATGGTTCCTCGATTAGAATATAAATTCTTGGTGAATAGGGATGGTTTCAGTCATTGTTCTTAGATCTCTAGTGCCATGCATATTATAGTTGTTTGTAAATGCTTATTGATTAAGAGTCCCAATAGCACATCAGATAAAGTTCATGGAAGACCCATGTTCAAATCCCACCTCTGACAAGCACTAGCTGTGTGAAATGGACAAGTCATATAATCTCTGAGCTCCAGGTAACCCTTCTGAGATACATCTCCTGCAATACAGATGAGTAATGAATAGGTAGAAGGGGATCCCCACATCTATAGAAGCATAGATTAAGATAATATATGGTAGCTTCTTTTAATACCTTTCAACTAAGAACTCACAGTGCTTTCAAATGAATTACCTGATCTGTCTTTAGTAATAATAACTAAAATGTATGAAGCATTTACCATATGCTAGACACCGTACTAAATACATTATAATTATTATCTCATTTTATTCTCACAACTCCAGGAGATAATTGCTATTATTACCCCCATTTTACAGGTGAGGAAAGTGAGGCAAACAGGGATCAAATGATTTAGCCAAGGTCACACAGCCTGTATCTATCAGAAGCCGAATTTGAACTCAGGTATCATTGACTCCAGATCCAGCACACCTTTGTGAGGTAGGAAAGGTTGTCATTATTATTCCCATTTTACAGATTGGCAAATCAAGACAGAGAGAATTTACTCCCACTTTGGCAAGAATCAAGGTCTGAACTCCAGGCCAGACATTTCTTTTAAACAAACACACTGCCAACACATTTACGACAGATGCTGTAATCATCTTGCTTAATTAAAGCAGCAAGCACAGTTAATTTGGGGGAAACACTATCCAACTCATTTAGATTACAAATATGTAAAAAGTCTTTAAGGTCCTTTTTCAATTCCCAAACCTATAATTCAATGAAATAACATTTAGAACTACAGGGCAGGAAATCAGAAACTGAATTTTAATCTTGGTTTTGCCAATGACTTGCTGTGTGTGACCTTTCACTTTATTCATGTGTGTTTCTGAGAATAAAGAAGTTAATAATACTGACCTTATTCTTCTGGGTAGTGGGAAGAATTACTAATTACTTTTGGCAAAATGCCCTATAATAATAAATTGCCATATAAGTGCTAAATAATACCAATTAGTGTGATTTCAATTTCATGAAGTCAGTAGTGTGTTAGTGATTTACAAGTTATAGAGCACATTGCATATATTATCTGATAATGAGAATGTGACTGAAAAGACCATTTCTTGATCTTTGGTGTCTAAAACACTGGGATCATTCAACTTAATAAACATTTATTAAGCTCCTACTACATGCAAAGAACTGTTAAATGGTTTAGATAATGAGGACATAGTTCCTTCTCTCAAGTTGCTTACAAAGTGACAGGTTGACCTAGTGGCTACAGTGTTAGATTTGGAGTCCTGGATCTGACTCTTTTTTGGGGAACTTACTACCTACGTGACCCTGAATGAATAGCCATTTTGACCATAGGCATATACCTACAGTCATTACCTCAAATAATGATTTGCTTCAGTTATATTCAACTTTTTGTGATTCTATTTGGCCTTTTCTAGGAAAAATACTTTAATGGCTTGCCATGTTTGTCAAGATTTTTATAATTAACTCTTTTCTCCATTAATGACAGTTAAGCCTCCACATGTAGAATATAAAATCACAGTCATTAATATATTATATTAGTGATGTCAAAAACAGGAACATTAATTCAAACATAAAGATCCCTATGGGTCATTGACTTAGTTTTAAAATGTAATATTATTTATATTTTATTGTATCTTCATTTATTTTAAAAATTTCTCAATTACATTTTAATCACATTTAATTTGATAGAGCCAAAATGCCATTAGTACTCTCTTCCATAAAATATCTCTTTGCATATGCCAGAATCATTAATGAAAGATTCCTTGATGCTGTTAAAAAAAAAAAAAAAACAGTGACAAATTTATACAGTGGTAGAAATCATTTAGTCATCTTTTGTCTCAGTCTCTTTTTATTTGCAAAAAGGATATAATGATAACACTTCTCTCACAAGGTAGTTATTCAGCTCACAAGAATCAATGTATTAATCATAAAAAAGTGCAAAAAGTTTATAGCTGATCTTTTTTTTTTTTATGTTGGCAAGGAACTGGAAATTGAATGGATGCCTATCAGATGGAGAATGGCAGAATAAGTTATGGTATAGGAATGTGATGGAATATTATTTTTCCATAAGAAATGACCAGGATGATTTCAGAAAAGTCTGGAAAGACTTACATTAAATGATGCTAAATGAAACTAGTAGAATCAGGAGAACATTGTACACAGTAACAACAAAATTATGTGATGAGACGGACTTGGCTTTTTTCAACAATGTGGTGATTCAAGGCAATTCCAATAAACTTGGAAAATGCAATCCATATACAGAGAGAGAATTATGGAGACTTAATGTAGATAAAAGTATACTAATTTTACTTATTTTTTTCTTTCTCATAGTTTTTAAGTTCTGATTTTTCTTTCACAACGTGATTAATATGAAAATATGTTTAAAATTATTGTACATGTAACCGATTATCAGATTGCTTGCTGCTTTGGAGAGGAGAAAGGAGAGAGGAAGAAATAATATAACCTGAGTCTCAAAACCCATTGATATGGTCCTCTTACCTTATTGGTAGAGATCATTGTCCCATGCCTATAAGAGATAGTGAGAGTGAGAGAGAAGAGAATTCCAGTCTCGTTAGTTTTGGGGGGACTTGGCAGGTGCTTTCAGCATTTCTGATGTCCAACTTTGAGAGAGAAGATGGAAGAGGTTAACCACACTTCAGGTTGCTGAAGGAAAAGATTCTAGGAAGAAGGTAACATGAAGGGAATTGGGTGTCTCCATCATGTCCCTATCCCTATTGAGTCACACTGGAGGCAGAGAATTTCCACTTATAAAACTAATTGTCAGCTCAACTTTGTGTTGAGCTTAGTTATCTTACTCCCAATGAGAGAGTCCCTTTACTTGTATTATCTGGTATTTGTACTCTGTTTTGTTATCAACTTGGATAAATGGATTTCTTTCTTTCTTTCTTTTTTTGAAAAGAACTTTTATTTCACAGAGAATTTTTACAGTTATTTATTTTCATTTTTAATCTAATAATAGCCTTTTATTTTTCAAAATACAAAGATAGTTTTCAACATTCACCCTTGCAAAAACCTGTGTTCCAAATTTTCTTCCTCGCTCTCCACTTTCCCCCTTCCTTAGATAGCAGGTAATCTAACATAGGTTAAACAGTGCAATTCTTTTAAACATATTTCCACATTTGTAATACTGTACAAGAAAAATCAGGTCAAAAGGGAAAAAAGAGAAAAAAAAAACATAACCAGACAACAACAAAAAAGGTGAAAATATTATGCTATGATCCACATTTAGTCTCCATCGTTCTCTCCCTGGATGTGGGGCGGTTCTTTCCACCCCAAGTCTATTGGAATTGCCTTGAATCACTTCATTGTTGAAAAAAGCCAAGTACATCATAGTTGATCACATAATCTTGTTGTTACTGTGTACAATGTTCTCTTGGTTCTGTTCACTTCACTTGGCATCATGTAGATCTTTTCAGGTTTTTCTGAAATCAGCCTGCTCATCATTTCTTATAGTATAATAATATTCTATTACATTCATATACCATAACTTATTCAGCCATTCCCCAACTAATGGGCATCCACTCAATTGCCAGTGCAAAAAGGGCTGCTACAAACATTTTTGCACATGTGACTCCTTTCTCCTCTTTTATGATCTCTTTGGGATTATAGGCCCAGTAGAAACATTACTGGATCAAAGGGTATGCATAATTTAATATCCTTTTGGGCATAATTCCAATTGTTCTCCAGAATGGTTGGATCATTTCACAACTCCACCAATAGTGCATTAGATAAATGGATTTCTTTAGCAATTGTAATGTGTGTTGATGTAGCAATGTTATATGAATTGCTAGACAGCTAGGTAGTTCAGTGGCTAGAACATGGCCTGGAGTAAGACCTGAATTCAAATATGCCTTGAGACATTTATTTACTGTATGACTCTGGGTAAGTCACTTAATCTCTTAATGTCTTAATCTACAGAGAAAAAAGTGACATTCTACTTCAGTATCAATATTTCACTACCCAGTATCTATAACCAGTATCTAGTAAAGAAAACCTCACAAAAAGTATGATTCACAGGGTCACAGAACTGGATGTGTGCCTAGTACTTGCCAAGAGAGAGCCAAAACACTCTCAGAAAAGTTTAGTCTTTGTATTTTATGGACCAACAAAAATGAACTATTTTCTGTTCCTTGAACACAAACTTTGCTTTCTTCACTGTCTTTTTGTTCCTGCTATTCTCTAGATCTAGAATGACTTTCCTCCTTAATTTTTGCCTGTTTCAAGCTCAACTTGAATGTTAACTTATCTTGAAAACCTTTCCTTAGGCCTCCAGATTTTGATGATGTTTTCTTCCTGTGATTTTCATATAAAATACTCTCTAAAGAACTCATCATTTATTATAATTGTGTATTTGTCATGTTCCCCAATGTGCCATAAATTCCATGAGACATGCCTTATCTAAACTTTGCATCTCTTCCAGTACTAGAATAGTGATGTATTGGAACCAGGTGCTTAAAAATGTCTCTGATTATATTAATGTGGAACAAGTCCAACCTATAATGGATAAATTATTGACCACTGATAGATATCGTCTTGGCGTATATTGTCTAGTGACTAGAAGTGTGCTTTGCTGTGCTTATTAAAGTGATTGTCATCAATCTACATATGCACATTCTTTGTCCTAAATGGCAATCCCATATTTAATCACTACACATAGGATTGGCTTTTTGCCTAGGCAGATTAGGTATTATTATTATGACTTGAGTGATTCTGAAAAACAGACCTACTGTAACGTTCTGTTGTCTCCAGAGACTGCCGATTGCTCTCTGGTCTAGAGGAGAGACTTCTTCCTCCAGAGAGCCGCCTCAAGTCTGGCCTAGAGCAGAGACTCTCTGTCTTTCGAGTGCCGCCCTCTTTTATCCTCCTAGAGAATGGGCATAGGATAATGCAAGGGCTTCTGGGAAAAATTACTTCAACCAATGATCTTGCTCCTCCTAAGCATGCAAGCTCCTCCCCAGGAATTCACAAGTAAAATTCCCAGTAAAGGCCGGAACTAGAGAATTGTTAAGTACCGATTTAGCACTTAGTAAAAACCTAATATCTCATTATCTCATTAGCACTTAGTAAGAACCTAACAACTTACCCCCAAGATATTTCCTTCCTGGCCTTCTATTAGTTATGACCAGGACCAAGAAAACGGGAATGTAATGAAACAAAGGGAGAGAGAACTAACCAGTGCATCATCACCATAAAAGAATGCTATCAGGTGTGGAGAAGCTGCAGAGACAAACCATCACTTGGCTGATGTCTGTCACACCATTCCATAATGCATTGTCCCTATTTCCTTGCTGATTTCCCACGGTTTTATACTGTGACTACAAACTCCAGCTTCCTATCTAACCTCTTGGATTTGGGTATCCTGTGGCCTCCTGGATGGTATTATCTTCAATCTGGTAGGTATAATGGAGCACTCAGAGATAGATGATTTAAACAAACATAGCTTTTTTTTTTTTTTACTAAAATCATATTCCATTTACTCTCAGGTAGAAGGCAATCCTCAAGGCAGTTTAAAAACAGTCCAAATGATTTTATATATATATATATATATATATATATGTATATATATATATATATATATATATATATATATATATATATATATATATATATATATATATATATATATATATATATATATATATTTTGCAAGAAGGGCTTTTAAAAAAATCAGTCAATAAAGATGCTCCCTAAGATCTCAGGAGCACTCTCCTAGTCTCAAAGACTTAAATAAAGGGCTCCAAACTGGATTCATGATCAACCCACAGGGATGAGGTGGGGGAGGATATGTTAACCTCAAGTGCTCTGGGTCTGCACCAAAACTTTTCTGTTTACAACAAGTGATGTAGGAGTATGGAGGAGACAGGGAAGAAAGGGGTTAACTCATACCTCCTTATCTCCATCAATATCCTGACCCACAACAGGTGTTCTGTTTACTCTTGTTGGTCACAGCATCTTGGACCATAGACTCTTTCTCACAAATCCTGTTAATTGGTTCCTAATAGCCACCACACCTGGGATCAATCCATTCTCATTGGGATGGGAGGATTTGTAAGTATTATCTCAAGTCCACACTTTTAAAAAATCCACCTCAAAAAAAATCCAAACCAAAAACAACATTTGAGCCTTCATTTGGCTCATATGGTGGTACAACTAGTTAATCTCTGAGCAACATTTGAAGTCATTTCTAAAGCAAAGCTGGAGATGGATGGAACCAGTTGCCCTCCCTGGCCTAGTGAATTTTCTCTGCCCTTTCACAGCTAACAGAAGATTTCCAGAGTTCCTGCCTCAATACAAAAAACATTTTTAAAGTTCAATCATAGTTTTGAGTGGAAAGATGTTCTTTGGAAGGTTCATTGTAGGAAGGCATTCTCATAGGAAATATTTCCTTTTGCAGTGATGTAGATTTTAGTTTTAAAGGAGGCATTAAACATCCTCCTAGAATTCCTTAACTCAGGAATGTTATTTGATGCCTTCTTATCAGAAATTTCTAACCACAAAAGTTGCTGATTTAGGCTAGGCCAAAGGACCAATGTCCTATTTGTTAACTACTTTTGGATCCCAAATCAGGGTTATTATCAGTTGCAACTTTGGGTGAGCTCAAAGTAAGAGAGGTTTTGTTGCTGTACATACATTTGAAGGGGAAAAAAAATCTTACCTCACCCTCAACCTGAGTTAATACACTTCTGTCTTTGCTCTAGAGTCTACCTGGGAAAGTAAAAAAAAAAGTTTTAGAATTGAAAAACAGGAAGACTTTCCATAAACTCTGGATAATAGTGGATAATGATTAGGTATACTTTTTACCTTCAGAGATGAAGACTGGGAGCCAGAGAGAATGCTCATCAAAAAAGCAGGGTGATGTATCTAATAGAGAAAGTCTAGTCCATGATCCATAAGCTAAAGTCCCTGTATATTTAATTAGATGTGTCTTTGCTCTTTGTTCTAAAGAGTGAAGTTTCTGAGGGTAATTTTTCTGGAGGTGGAAGGTCTAAAGCAAAGATGCTGAAAATAATAAGAGATTATTCTTTAAGGGATGCAAAATAGGAAAACTGTTCTATGGATGCTTCCATGGTTAAGACAAGGACTGTTGCTTTTCTAAATGAGCTATAAAAAATCTTGAGTCTTTGAATTAAAAAAAGGCAGAACTCACCCTTCTCACAAGAAAGCAATAGGCCTATAGCCAAATACTTCAACTCAAGCTAAAAGCTGGAATAGAAAAAAATTTTCAGCCTTGTACCCAGAGGGTGAAAAGAAAATAGTAATCCTTATTGACAACGGGAGTAACATCAAAGAAAGACATTTCCAAGAAAACATTGGGAATGCTTGACAAGACAACCACATGTACAGTGGAACAATATCTAATGGCAGCTATATTTCCATCTATTTAGTGTCTACCTTGGATAACTTTGTAGATCTATTTATTATAACATCTCTTAAATACTCCTCCTTCTCTCCTCTGACACTACCTCCAACTGGTACAGGCCCTCACCACCTCATAACTTTTCCAATGCAATAGTTGCTGGTGGGCTGCCCTGCCTCAAATCTGTCTCCACTCCAATTCATGTTCCACTCATCCACCAATGTTAATTTCCTAAAGTATAAATCCTACCATGTCACTCTTTTACTCAGTTAACTCAGTGACCCCCTCTCACTTCCCAGATCAAATTTAAAATCCTCTGTTTGACATTCAAAGCCATTTTAACTTAGTCCTTTCATATAGTTCCAGTCTTCTTCTACCTTACTCCCAATCAGCTACTCTTTGATTCAGTGTCACTGCCTCTCTTGTGATCCACAGACAAGACACTCAGTCTCTTAACTCGGGACATTTTCTCTGATTGTCCCCCAAGCCTGAAGTATTATCTTTCCTATCCTTTTTCTCTTTCTACAAGATGCCTTTTCCAATACCTCTTGTGCCTTCCCTCATATAATTATTTCTTATTTATTTCAAATATAGCTTGTATATTTATATCTATCTATATCTATAGCTATATCTATATCTATATCTATATCTATATTTCCTTGTTAAATCTCTGCCTCAAGGGTAGGAACTGTCTTTTGCCCTTTTTTATATCCCCACAACTTAGCACAAGATTCAGCATAACAGGTGCTTAATAAATGTTTGACTGATTTATTAATGATATCACAGAAAGTAATTTGTTGTCTCTCCACAGATGTAATTTATGCAGTATATTTCTTTTGTATGTACTCACTAGGTGATAGCTTTTGCTACATAAATTCCCTAAACATGAGCTTCTCCAGGTTTCTTATACGGGTGCCCTCTTCTCATTAATTGTTTGGGTATTAGTGGGAGTGGTGTGCCACAGATTTATAGGGAAATATTTTACTGCCATATTATTTTCATCTAGTACCTTCATTTTGAACAAATGGTATCTTTGACTGACAACTAAAGGCAAACACTATGATTTGAGTGGATGTGGATTCACAGAGTATCCTGAAGCTTGTATAGTCTGGTCTGGGGAATTTATGAGTTGGGAGGGGAAGAAAATACTCTCAAAGGCAATATTAAAAAAAGAAAAACAACTCCAGATTAAGAAAATGTTATATAGTTTATAGAGGTCTAGGGTTTAGAGAAAACAGGAAGAAATCCATGATCTAAGATTCCTTAGAGGAATTCAGCCTAGAAGTGATAGAAAGTTCTTAAAACTAGATTTCATGAACAGTCTTGGGTAGAAAAGTTGCATATGACAAACTATCTTGTCAATATCTATCATCTCCATTAACATATACTTTTGCCCCAATGACTTGATTGCAAAAAATCACCTTTTTATATCTTTTAACTTGTCTTGGATTTGGTTATCCTGTGAATTCTAGTTATGACTAACCATCACAAACCCCTATTTACTCCCTCAGATTATGTCTGGAACCATATCTTCTTTCTCCAGGTCATTTCCTTTCTTAGCCCTCTTAAAGGGTTCTTAATCAATAGCACATGTGACCTCCATAAGCATCTACAGAGGATGGAAATTTAACAGCATCTGAAATTCCCACTATTATGGTTATTTATTTGCATTAAAGCATTCTATTCCCAGTAGATCTTACTTAAAATGCAAATATGTTGCCTGGGAGAGGTAAAACATTAAACACCCATGGACTAAGAATAATGTAGTTTATTTGATTAGCTAATCAACTAATTAGCAAGAAGCTAGGCTCAGAGGGGATGGGACAGAGAATAAATCGAAAATTTTTGAGAAAGGAAGGAGAATAATAAGTATCTTGGAATGTTTAGCACCTGCAACCCTTTTAGTTAAGTGAAGACTTGGATATTTCTTACTATGCAGACTCTGGGCAGCATAAGATTACCTAGTAAATACAAGAAATTTAGGTGAGTATTAAGGTGGCATTGAAAGCATCAAAAAAAAAAAGAGTTGCTTAGGACATGTATATGGAGAGAAACCTATTTCAGTTTACATGATTCATTTGTCTACCAATGTCATTCCCAGGAGTCAATAGGTTTAATTCTGGGCTTTAGAGAACCATTTCTATCTGGCAGATAAACCTTACTTTTAGTTCTTAGCACAGTAAATATCTCAAAAATCATCCAAGGATAACCTTCTGACCTCAATATATAGGACCCACTTTATTGTTTAACAAAACTCCTGTCATATTACCATCTCTCTTCCAAAGATGATGTCCTAAGCATAAATCATTACTTAAACACTACTCTGCATGTGGGTGTGCTAGGTACCACTTAAAGCATTACTCAGATGTGGTGACTGCCTCCTGAGATTTTATGCTCTGCTAAGTCTAGCTGCCCTTAAAATAGAATAATTATAGTTTTAATGTTGAAAGGACCATAGGACTCATCTAGTCCACTAAGTTTATAGATGAGTCTACTGAAATCCAAAGAAATGAAGAAATGCATTTTCAATAATTATAGTGCATATAGAGGCATGGAGGATAGGGTGCTTAATAATAATAATGAGAGATAGTTTATTTAGCACTTTAAAGTTTGTAAAGCATTTTACAAATGCAATCTCATCTGATCCTCACAACCCTGAGAGATAAGTCCTATTATTATCCCCCTTTTATAGATGAGGAAACTGAGTTAAACAGGTCAGGAAACTAGAGCCAAGTCACAAAGCTAGTATTGAAAGATGGATTTGAACTGCAATGCTGTGCCATTTCCTTCTCCAGTTCATTTTACAGGTGAGGAACTAAGACTTGTCCAGGGTCACACAGCTAAGTCTTCCTGATGCCAAGGCCAGTTTTCTATCCACTGCACCACCTAGCTGCCAATTGTACCATCTAGTTCCACACTAATGATGATGCCTATTACCTGTGTGATTAGGATAACCATAGTGAGGTATAGATACTCTCTCATTCCCTATAAACAATTCAATAAAACCACGTTACAGCTGAGTTACTGACCAACATCAATCACAACAGTTTCCACACTGAAAATGTTTTGTTCTGATACCAGAGATGAAGTTCAAAAAACAAGAATAATATAGAATATTATATTCTATAAATATAAAATATTTATATTAAATTATATTAAATATAAATATAGAATGACAATGTAGAAGATGTAAATATTTTGAAAAGAACATACATGTAATGCAAAATAATAAATAGATATGTTGGGGAGGAGGGGTTGAGGAGAATCCTGGGAATCAGGGAGAAAATATGGCACAGCATAAAGAATGCTGAAATTGGCAGCAGTAGAGCTGATTTTAGCTCCTGGTTCTGCCACTTATTACCTATCTGGATAACCCTGGTCAACTTCCTAACTTTTCTGACCTTCAATCCCCTTATTCATAAAATGAGTGGTTTGGATTAGATGGCCTTTTAAGATCTCTTCCCACTGCCAATCTATGATTATATAATTATATCTTATAAAAGTTCCATGGAGAATTTGGGTTTTGTATTCCTTTTAATCATGTCATCATTCATCCCCATTTAAAATTTTTGAGTGTGGCTAGATGGAAAGCACAAATAAATAAGCAAATCCTAGAGGCTAGGAAAGTGACATGTAGTAACTTACCTTCCTTCCCCTGAGACCAGAAATTGGATTAGAGCTGTAAGGTTTCTTATCTGGATCTACCATTCCATATTTTTTCTGTCATTGATACCCCCCAGCTTCATTTCTTTGTTGTTATGTTTTTCTCTTCTCATAATATTGAGCTTTTACCAATTAAGTGCCCTTTTACTCTCAGCTCTTAGCATGGATTTTTCTTCACTGAGCTCCAATCTTGACATATCAACTATTTCTTGGATATTTCAGAGTAGTTGCCCTGATGTATTTAAAACCAACTATATCCAAAACAGAGCTCATTATCTTTTCCTCCTCCCTCTACCCCAATTCCAACTTTTCTTATTTCTATCAAAGACATCACCATTTTTCCAATCTTGATGATGTTGTGGATTTCTCTCTGCTGCTCTACCTTCCTCATTCTCCCTCATTTCTCCTATCTCTTTAGTTACCTTGATTTATCCACTTCCACAGTATTTCATACTTTTCTATATGCATATAACCAACACCTTGAAGACCAACTCCAGTTGACCTGCTCTGTATCTTGCCACTGGACCCAGATGGCTCTGGAGGAGAAAGTGAGACAGGTGATCTTGAACAACTCTTCCTTCGTTAAATCCAATTCACTTTATGTCATGGCATCACTTTCCTGATGTCATGGTCTTCTAGAATGAAGAACAAACTACAAGAAGTCACCAATAGCCTCTTTCTAGTTAAGGGCATTTAGCACAAACCCCTACCTCTTTCTCCCCCCCCCCCCTACATCTTTGCTATTGCTCTTGTTTATTTTGACTAACTAGGTTTCACTTAACTTTCATAAAGCAACTTTGTAAATGTTGGTTTGTGAAGGAACAGTGGTTACTTGGAAAGAAACAATATAAGAAGTAACAATAAAAGAAAATTTTCTCTTGCAAAGGAAAAGGAATAGACTACAAAGCCTTCAGGGTGAAAAAAGGTAGGATGGATTGGGGATTTAGGGTCTGCTTCCTATAAAGTAAGGACTAGTTCAGAAATTGTATAATCGTAGAATTGATGTGATATATATATATATATACATACATACAGATAACTCTTCCATATAGTGACTTTCCCCATCATGATTTCATTATGTGGCAGGTTAGTATAAGAAATAAACTAGAAATTTTGGGGGAGTTTTGCAGAAGCCACAAACAACACAGAGCCTATGGCTAAATACTTAACCCAAATTTTACATTAAGGTACTGTAAACACCCGATAAAAAAAGAAAAAAAAATCAAACTTCTTTTCTGGTACCAGGGACAAGGGAGGGACAAAATTTTTATATGGTTTTTCCTGATCTTGGGGGTACTATGCCACTAATCCTTCCACTCCCAATTTGGAAGGGCTAACTGTAGTTGGAGTAGATAAATGTAAGCATAAGGAGGAAAAAAGGATCTAAATAAAAAAAGAGAGTGAAGGAAAGAAACAAGAGAGGAGCAACTGAGATGTTGGATGACAACGAAGAATAGCTCAGGAAGACATTTGGACATCTGGGCTAAAAACATTGCTCTAGCTAAGGGTGTCTAGTAGTTGACCAGAATCACAGTTGAATCTGAATATTGGGATTTTGCCAGGACTAGCTAGAAAAGACTGTGTTTCTGCCAGAACCAGGGAAACTGACATAGTCTTGGCTGGTCTTAAAAATAAGCTATGAAACTAAAAAAGAAACCAGATTTCTTGAAGGTTAGATGACAGATGATCTGGAGGAACACTCTTTAATTATATTATGTACTTGCAATCTTTTCCGCTTTACATATTTGTACCCCAGATTTTTTATACTATAGTAAAATACTATCTACTATTATTTTTTGCAATAGATTGTTTGCCTTTTGTATTCCCTCTTGTGGGAAGATACTAGAAGGAAATCAAGAAACAGTGGCATACCTGAGGTCAGAAGCTAGAGGAGACATGGCTTCTTAAAACACCTTTGAGTGATTCTATCCATTGACAAAAGCAGAGAGTTTCCTGTTTGGTACAGGATAGGACATTTCTTCAAGATGTCTCTTGCCAAAGAAGCCTTGGTCAATAGAGAAAGATAACAGAGGCCATTCCCTACGGGATTCCAAGAGAAAGGGACTATTTCCTTTACTGGAAAGAGTACATTGAGAGAGGCAAGTATCACACATAGTACAAATGAGAAGGGGAAAAAACCAACTTCATTTATTTAGGCATTTTGCCAGGAATAATTAATAGTCTGGTATTCATAAAAGAATCTTTTTTTTTCTTTTTTTTTATCAGTCAGCAAATGTTCAGAGATACCTGGAACCCTTCCAGCCGGGACTGCTGTGAAGCAGTCAGTGGTATAATTTTGGATTTTGGTGCCATGGGGTTGGGAAAACCTTGTAAAGTGTTGCTTGAATAAGGTAAAGCAGAATTGGTTACTCAGCAGTAAAGAACAAGAACCACCATAGAAACCAGACTCTATTTGATTTTTTCCCCTTAGCTCCTGAAAGGCATTCTCTGTTAGAGGTAAGGATGTGATTGAGCAGCTATTGAAAATATGTAAAGCCATAGAGAATAAATTGGGTTATATGTATTAACTCTCTGTTCAGAATCTTGGAAATCACATAATTACAGAATTTGAAGGTTGAATGGGACTCCAGCAGCCAACTAGCCTAAAGAAAGGAAAACCTGCTATAAGTGAATGATGATTCAACTTCTGCATAAAGACCTCTAAGGAATGGGAACCCATCATCTCTTGAGATAGCCTATTCTATGTCCAGACACTTCTTATGGTTAGGAAGTTTTACTCTAATATGAAGACTAAATTAGTCTCTTTGAAATTTCCACCTATTGAGGCAACTAGATGGTGGATAGAGCACCAGTCCTGGAATCAGGAGAATCTGAATTCAAATCTAGCAGATATTTTGCACTTCCTAGCTGTGTGGCTTAACCCCAAATGTCTCACCAAAAGAGAGAGAGAGAGAGAGAGAGAGAGAGAGAGAGAGAGAGAGAGAGAGAGAGAGAGAGAGAGAGAAGAAAGAAAAAAAGAAAAAAAAAGAAAGAAAAAAGAAAAAGAAAGAAAAAAGAAAAAGAAAGAAAGAAAGAAAGAAAGAAAGAAAGAAAGAAAGAAAGAAAGAAAGAAAGAAAGAAAGAAAGAAAGAAAGAAAATTAATTAATTTCTACCCATTGTGTTTGGGGCCAAACAATTAAGTCATATTCATCTTCAAAATGACAGACACTGGGCCATAGGTATCCTGTCTCCCTCCTTTCCTATTGTTTTTGTTATTTCAATTCTGTTTAATTCTTCATGACCCCATTTGGGGTTTTCTTGGCAAAGGTTCTAGAGTAGCTTGTCATTTCTTTCTCCAGCTAATTTTACACATGAAGAAACTGATGATTAAATGACTTGTCCAGGATCACACAGCTAATATCTAATTTGAACACAGGAAATTGGGTCTTCCTTATTCCCAGCCCAGAATTCTATCCATTGCAATACCTAGCTGCTCACAAGTCTTTTCTTCTTTCTGCCAAATATTCTTAGACTCTTCAAATCATTTTAAAGCCCTTCATCATGCTGGTTTGGCTTTCTCAGGATATTCTGATTTATCAATGTCTTTCTTAAACTCTGACTGCCAGAACTGAATACAATATTTCCAGTGAGGTCTGTTGAGTGTAATGGGAGTTTCTTCCCCTTAATTCTGGGAGCTCAAAGATTGTTGGCTGTTTTGGCTGTTATATCACATACTGAACTTGTCATCTGAAACATTCAGAGGCTTCAACTTATGCTTATTAACTTAACAAAGATGACAGAAAAAGGAAAATGATGTAGGATGGAGAGACTGGAGCAAAATAGGCACACTGATACATTGTTAGTGTAGCAATGGGTAGAGATAATATAAAGAATTATTACAGAAAAACTTGGGAAGATTTGTATGAACTAAAAAATAAAGTAATCAGAACCAGTAGACTAATTTATACTATAAGACATTGTAAAGATAAATAATTAAGAATATTGATAATGCAGTGACCAAACATGATAAAAAAGGATACATGACATGCCAGCCACCTTCTGACTAAGAGTTGATAGACTCAAGGTGCTAAAATAGATCAATGTGGGTATTTGATTTTCTTGACTGTATTTGTTACATATGCTTCCTCCCTTTCTCCACTGTTACTCCCTCCCTGGGAGGGAGAGGAGGAAAATGATCATTGAAACAAAAATCAAGTTTAAAAAAAAATGATCGTTCCAATAATTTTCCTAGTATTAGAAGTTAAACTAACTGGTCTATAGTTTATGGACTATTCTCTTCCCCTTTCTGAAAATTAAGACATTTACTCTTTTCTAGATTTTGTGGCATCTCTCATTTCCATGATCTTTCAAATATTACTGACCACTCACCAACCACAGCTGCCAGTTATTTTCAAGATCCAAGGATGTAGTTAACCTTGCCCAAGTAACTTGAATTTGTCATAAGCAAATTGGTCCTGGATTACCATTTCCTTACTTACCCTGGACATTAATTTGAGCAATTTGATATTACTCATTTTTTGTTCTGTCATTACCAGGCCAAATATCATTCTCCAAGGCAGAGAAAATAGAAACAAACTAAGAAGCAAGTAGCACTGTCTTCTTTCTGTTTTCATATATCATCAACCCATCCATTCCAAGCAAAGGTCCAATGCTTTCTTTATTCATCCCTTTTCTTCCAGAATAACTACAAAAACATTTTTGCAGGGCCAGGTTATGCTCTCAATGAGTTCAATGTTATTTGGTTTTGTTTCCATTTCTGTATATCATTTTTTAAAATTTAAGTCTATTAATGAGTTTACTATGCATTCATATTGGTATCTAAATAGAACCCATTTTTCTTCTTCATTGCAGTGGTTTTCTTTTGTGTCTTCTGATTTTGTTATTGAGTATTTCTAAGATCCCCTTTACTGTCCTCTTCTATTACATAGAGCATTTTAGTCTGTGGGATCCTATCTATCTTTCCTCTAAACATTTAAGAAATTTGCTTTCCCAAATGAGTGTACGCAGACCATGTCTGGCTATCCTTTCCTCTATCAAATACTCATTTGTATCCCAACAGCCATTTTCTCCCTGTTGGTGAGAATCAGATCCAAGGCAGAATTTTATCTTTCTGCCTCATTCACTTTTTAAAGGATGAATGCATGACCAAAACAAATTATCCACTTAATTTTTGTCAGAAAAAGAGCTACAGCAGATATGCGGATAATAAAAATCCTCCATCACTACTCTACAATGTCACTGTGCCAGACGTAATCTATTTCTTGAACTCCTCATCTATTCAAATAGCTCTGAGTATACTCCAGTGACAAAATTATTTCTATTATTCTCCCCATTGACTTTCACCCAAATACACTCAATCATGCATTCCCTGGATTTCCTCATTTGATTATATTTCCTTCATATACAACCATCCAATCTGACCTTTCTGTACTCACTGTTTCTATTGAATAAGAGACTATCCAGAGCCATAGCCTGGTCATGATATTTTCTCCCATCTCATCTCAGTGATAGTATCTGTCCTTTTGTATTAGGTCCCCTAGATCCTCTTGCTTTTGTGTAAACTTTGGGTTTTTGTTTATAAACATTTAAGGCCATTGGTTTGAATACTGAGCTTCTTTCTTAGATTTCTATCTCCTGTAAATTTTAGGGTAGATCAACTGCTATTTATTCTTCATTGTGCTCTTATGTATGGCATCTAATTTGAAGATATACACATAGGCAGTCTTTTCCCTCCTCTATCCTTTTAGTATTAAACCCTTTTGACTAGATTTGTAAGACATCCAATAAATTTATACAAGTCTTAATTAGTCATACTCCATTTCTGGATAGGAATCTATCTTCTGAATATAGTCTTGCTTGGTGAGGCTTACCATTCTCAGAACACACAGCAATGGGTATTTTGAAACAGAGACTCTGGCAAAGTTGCATATGAAGAGGGGTGGGATTGGTTTGGGAAGAATTTTGAGAGAGAAATCAGAAGAAATAGGAAGAATCCACTAGCTACAGTATAGACTTTAGTTGCCTCCATCTTGAGACCATGTGGACTTTTGAAAACCAAACAATTAGCCTGGTATTTGTTCTTTATTCTTCAAAGGCTCTGTAAGAAGTGGCTATTAACCACTTCAGAAACCATCTTGGGGAAAATGTAGCTGAAATAAAGCAATATGACTGTGAACTAAGCTTTATTATTAGATTTGCTGAGATAATCCTTCCTATCCTTAAAGGAAGTTTCTTCCTCTCATTGCTCCTAGTCAGGGAAAAGGCAGCTGCCTTTAGTCATTCCACTCCTACAGAGTCCATGTTTCAGGTTTTTCCTGTGAGTAGAAGAATTTAACACAGAAAAATCCTAGTTCCTTCCAAAGCTGCCAAGATAGGCCTATGTAGGTTAATGTAAGCAATGGTCCTGTTCTAATCCAGTCATTTCCTTAATCAACTACTCACTTCTCAGATTAATTTTTTCTCTTTTATATCTCTTTCCTTCAGGGAGTAATAGTGGAGAAAACACAATTAATGCCCTTATGGTTTGGGTATTTTTTTCTTGTAAATTTTGTCCAGTCTTTGTACCTTATTGTTCAATAATTTTAACTGTGTCTGACTCTTCATGACTCCATTTGAAGTTGTTGTTTGTTTTTTTTTGGGGGGGGGGCAGAAATATTGGAGTGTTTGCCATTTTACAGATGAGGAAACTGAGACAAACAGGGTTAAGTGACTTCCCCAGAGTCACATAACTAGTAAGTGTCTGAGCTGGATTTGAACTCAGGAAAAAGAGTCTTCCTCATTCTAAGCCAAGTGCTCTATCTATTGCATCATCTAGTTGTCCCAGCTCTTTTGTATCATCAGTTACCTATTGGACAAATCAAACTAGACATTCTATAAACATTAAATTTAACATGCCCAAAACTAAACTTATCTTTCTTCCCCAAATCTTCCTTCTTCCAAAATTTCTCTTACTATTCAAGGCATTGTTATCCTCCTGGTCACCCAGGTTCACAATCTATCATCACCCTCAGTTCCTCACTCTCTCTCTCTCTCTCTTACCTAATTCTATGCCTTCTTTCCCCTGAACCTGTCACCATTTTGGTGAAGGCCCTCATCCCCTCACAAGACAACGACAATAGCCTGCCAATTTGTCTCACTGTCTCATCTTTACCCTCACTACTCCAGCCTCTACTTAGCTGTCAAGTTAATCTTTCTAAAGCCTGACAAATTAAACCAAGTCATCTCCCTAGTCAATAATCTCCAGTGGCTCTTTATTACTTTCACAATCAAATATAAAATGCTCTCTTTTCAACTTGCCCCACTCCTTGGTTTCTTTTTTTCTTATTACATCTCATCTCTCACCTCATACTTTGTGATATAGTGAAACCGGCCTTCTTTCTTTCCTTTCACAAGACAGTATCTCAACTATAGATATTCTCATTGGCTATTCCCAGTGTCTGAAATATTTCTTCTCCTCATCACTACTAGCTTATTGGATTCCTTCAAATGCCAGCTAAAATCCTGTGTTCTATAGGAAGCCTTTTCCTGGATCTTTCTTAATTATAGTGTCAACCCTTTCTTGATTATTTCATTTTTATTTCATATATATATATATATATCTTGTTTGTAGGAGCAACTAATAAGTGTGGATAGAGTGCAAAGCTTATAATTAGGAATATTTATTTCCCAAATTCAAATCTGGCCTCAAATACCTAATAGCTGAGTGATTTTGGGACAAGTCATTCAACTCTATCTGTCTCAGTTTCCTCATCTATAAAATGAGCTAGAGAAGGAAATGCCAAACAACTCCAATGTCTTCCAAGAAAACCCCAAATGGAGTCATGAAGACTTGGACATGGTGAACTGAAAATGACTCAACAAGCTTGCTTGTACATAGTGTAGCTGTGTCTCCCCTTATTATATGTTAGCTCATTGAAAGCAGGGATTGTTTTCTCTCCTTTATATTTCTAAAGCTCAGCATAATACCTAATATACACCAAACATTTAATAAATGTTTATTGGTTACCTGTTACTGTTGACAACACTTTTAGATGGCTTCTGACAATATTTGTGTGCTCAGGTGAATCACCAGAAGTGGGTTAGTGCCATCTATTCCTATTAATCTTGGGAAGACTTGTTAATTGATTGACTTGTCTGATCAGTTAAAAAATTATCTCCTCTTAACAGCTTCTATGCATCTTCTATTGTATCATTCTTTGGAGAGCAAGTAGCTTCTTTTTCTTTAAAATATTTTATTTTCTCTCCTCTTCAGAAATATCCGGAAATCTGTTTTAAATTACATTTGGACAGATGTCCTTTTTTCCCTATTCTCTTTGTTTAACTTCCATTCTCTGATATTCTGACAAGGTGTCAAATATATCTTCCTCCATATCATATCCCTTTCTCTACCCATTGAAATCTCTTTTTCATTAATTTCAGAAATACTTCATTCTCTATAATAACCTAGAATCTAAAGAGGCATTCTTCAAGTCCCTTCACATTTTCTTTCAGATAGGAAGATGGGTAAGGGGAAAGGGAATGTATATTTATGTAGCAGCCACTATGTAGCACCCACATTTTGTAAACTGCTTTACATATATTATCCAGTTTAAATATTATCTCATTTAGGTTGAAGATCAATCTACAAATAGCTCCTTGGTTTTGTCAGAAATACAAACATTACTTGAGTTACTGCATCATCTCTCCTACTCATCATAGTAGTTAAGATTTTCAGTCTTATTTGTGGGTGTTTATATCACAACCAGAAGCATCTGGTTAAAACTTTAATAGTCAATTATCACATCTTAATAATAAGTTGACAACACTATTCTTTTTTGGTTCAATAGTTCCAAGATCAAATCCACCTCCACCAATTTGATCTAACTATTCCTTTACTCTATCAATTTGCAGTTTTCTTTTTCTTCTTTCTTTGTCTCACTATTTTCTCCTTTTCTGTCTTGAATCTTCTTCAGCAGAATATTCTTTAAATTCTATTCCCTAATTCTACTAATTCTCCCTAGTTCTACTTCTTGATCTTTCTTAATCCTTTTTTAAATTTGCAGTACCCCCTGGATATTTTACACACTCACTCTCCACAAATAGACAATTTGATCTCATGGATTTTGTACTCAGCAGATAAGTGATGCTTCAGGGTCTAGAGATAATCTTGTGGATCTGCACAACTAACAGTGTAGTTCTGGGACCTCAATTGGGATGTTTCCCATCAATAGCATTAATAAACTTTTAGTAATGACATTTACTAAGAAAGATGGTATAGTTAGGATAATGGGTACAAAGTATTCTGCTATACTAGATAGCATTGATATTACACTAATATTTGCAAAGCACTATACATATATTATCTCATTTTATCCTTATAACAATCTTAAGAGGTAAGTACTATTATCCCCAATTTATAGCTGAGGAAACTAAGGCAGATAGAAGTTAGGTGGCTTTCCTAGCACCTAAAAATGTTTAAGGGTGAATTTGAACTCAGATCTTTTTTACTCCAAATTCAGTGTTCTATCCACTGTGCAACCTGGCTGCCTGTGGAAAGTTGTACAAATACATATAGTATTTATCGGAAGAGTGAGCTCAAATTGAGAATATAAAGGATAATGAAATATACATGTAGGACACATGAAGACAAAAGGTAACTTACAATTCTTGGTACCTCATGGTCTGAAATTACTCTTTCTCTTTGCAGAATCTTCATGCGGCATCCCTTGATTAAATTGTCTCTGTTCAGTAGACCATTTTATTTTTGCCAAGATCTGTTTTTTCTTGAGTCTATAGTCAGCATTTTTCTTTTCTATGAGGGGTCACACTCCTTGAAGCTACCCCTTAGGTGTCTATCACTCAGACTCCAAATTTTATGTGATGTATATCTTCTGATCCAGTAGCTCTGATGACATAGCCAATTATTCAGGGCATGGTAGGGTGAGAGGAGAGAAACTCTTCTCCCCATTCCCCTTCCTACCATCTGGTGCAATTGAATGGGGTCTGTCTCCACTAAGTGCTCCTGAGCCCATACCCCTCAGCTCTTAAACTTAGGACTGTTGAAATTTATGTGGCTATTTAAAGGCCCCAGAGGTACGACTTTCTTGTTTGCTCAGCCAATCAAAGAGGTTCACACTTCATAAAGGGATCAAAGGGCATAGAAGCATCTTGAACATTAAAACTTCTACTGTGATCAATCCTTATTTATCCATCATCCAACTTTTCTATCTACCCAGAAGTAGAATCTTTACTTGTATCTGGGGCTGGAGATTCTTCTTCAAGTTTTTCTCAATTTCCCCCAAATTTCCCTCTCCCTAAATTCAACTCACGAACTAATTTATTCAAACCTCTCCAAATATCCACATTATTTCCTTCTCTTTATTATTTGACTCAAGTCTTACTCCTTTTCCCACTCTTTCTCCTGCAATCATCTCCTACAGAAGCCATAATTTAGAACTAATATTCTATTGATCATGAGGCCATGTTGAAAACATCATTTTATTTTTGACAAAGATCAAATATCAATCTTTAATATTAAGTTTTTAAGGAACAATAAATTGGAATGGAAAGAGCTATCTGAGCCAGATCAATGATATATTTTTGTTCAGAGAAATAAATTGAAGATAGCAAAAAAAATTATTTCAAATAAATATAGATTAATTCTCAGTGGGTTGTGTTATTTCATTTTCTTGATGTTTTAAGTATAAATGCACTCTATTGGTCAAGATTCATTAACATGCTATGCTCAGTCCCTTGCACAAATGATCTGAAGGCAGTAAATGATCTGAAATGCAATCATCAGTTTAAAGAGCTTTAAATGAAGCCAGTATTCAATTTGATCTTGAGTATTTTTGTACACATTGTTTAGGTTTGTCATCTTCATCTGGAAAATTTAACATAGGTTCATTTGTGTTGTAGCATATTAGTAAATAAGCAAAGATTATTTAGATAAGTATTTCATAAATGCCAATTACTGAGCCAAACCTTTCCCTGATATCATTGGACCCTATGCTTATGGGAAAGGGAACAAAATAGTAAAAGTGAATAAAACATAATAATGAGAACATTATTATTTTCTAGAAGTGCCCTGGAGATATATCTTATTTCATGGCTATTTAAAAAAATTTCAAGAGTAGTTTATTTTCCAAATACATGCAAAGATAATTCTCAACATTCATTTTTGTAAGACCTTGTGTTCCAAATTTCTCTCATTCCCTTCTTTATCTCCTCTCTCCCCAAGAAAACAAGTAATCTGATATTGGTTAAATATATACAATTATTTTAAATGTATTTCTCTATTTATCATGTTAGATAAGAAAAATCAGACCCAAAGGGAAAAAATGATAAAGAAAAAAAATAAACAAATAAACAAAAAGTGAAAATACTTAGCTTTGATCTATATTCATTCTCCAAAGTTCTCTCTCTGGACGGCATTTTCCTTGAATCATCACATTGTTGAGAAGAGCCAAGTCTATCACAGTTTATCATCTCATAATCTTGTTACTGTGTACAATGTTCTCTTAATTCTGCTCACTTCACTCAGTTTCAGTTCATATAAATCATTTGAGGCTTTTCTGAAATCAACATGGCTAATAATTTTAATCATTTAGGGAATACTCTTTCACTAAAAGTTTTTTGTCATGCAAGTGTCAGTGCTTTTGGCAAAGAGTCAATAACCCTTTCTATAAATATATATATATATTCTCCAACATATTATTACATCATCGTTCTCCCAAATCTTTAATCATGTAATTTATTTAATTTAAGCAATTAATCAATTAATTTCTTCCCTACTAACTTCAAACATGCTCCATTCTTTTTTAAAAGACTTTCTTAGACTTTACTATCTTCTCATGCTATCATTTTATATTTTTCCTTTTTTTCCTTGGTTAAAATCCTTTAAAATACTATCTTCATTCATTGTCTTTACTTCTCTCCATCCACTCACTCTTCAACCCTTCATAATTTGGTTTATAAACTAACATTATTCAACCAAAATTGCACTATCCAAACTTTTTAATTATCTTTTAATTACCAAATATGATAATCTTTTCTCCATTCTCATCCTTGATCTTACTGCTACATTTGACAACTCTTTCATCTTTTGATAATCCTTCCTCTCTTGGTTTTCATAATGCTACTTTCTCATAGTTTTCCCCGGATCTGACAGCTTTGCTTAGTTTTCTCTGTTGGCTCTTGGTTCAAATCAGGCCTCCTACTACCTTAGGGCATTCCCAAAGGCTGCATCTTAGGTTGTCTTCCATGCTCCCCCTACACTCTTAATACTTTTGTCATCAAATTGGCTCAAACTAACATCTCTATGTAAATGACTAATAGTCCTCTCTATTATTAGTTTCTTTCCCTAAGCTTCAGTGGCATTATCCCCAATTAGACATTTCAACCTGAGTGTGCTAGAGACATTTTAAATTCAAGGTATTCAAAACTTAATTACCTTTCTCTCTACATTCCCCCAAATCTTCAATTCTTCCATATTTTTATTTCTATCAAAAGGACCACCATCCATTTAGTTACCTAGGTCCATAACCTTAGTATTTTATTCCCCTTATCCATATATCCAATGAGTCATCAAATCTTGCCATTTCTATACTGACAGCATCGCTTACATTTTATTCCTCTCCCTGCACACATCCAGCTCTCAGTTATGGCCCCAATAAGCATTATCATGAAGTGGCCATATTCTGGTAAAAAAAATCATCTTGGCAGACAGGCTAAACCAGGCTGAAGGTAACTGACAGGCCTCAAACCTATTGTAAGTTAAAGGGAAATCTACCCTAAATATTGAAAAACATTGAAGATTACTCCTTTCTCCAAATCCTGGTGGAATAGGAATATGAGAACAACTTGTTCCAAAGGCCACTTAAAGCAGCTGTAGATAGAGCACCAGCCCTGATGTCAGGAGGAACTGAGTTCAAATGTGGTCTCAGACACTTAACACTTCCTGGCTATGTGACCCTGGGCAAGTCACTTACCCCCAATTGCTTCAGAAAAAACAAACAAACAAACAAAAATCTGATTATTTAATTCTCCTATTCACTTGCAGGATTTACCACACAAGGATGGCATTCAGAAAAGGAGATCACGGGTCAATGGAGAATAGCAAAAATGGGCATATTCACACTGTTCCACCTCCAAGGATAGACTAGTTGCTTAAATGTGCCTCAGTATGAGTATTCTGAGCCATCACTTCAAGACATACAGGTCTTAAAGTTACATAGAATTTTATCAAAGATCTGTCATGGCACTAATAAGCATCTTCTCTGTCTCTTATAGTTCCTGCTTCTCTTATATAAGACAAAGCAATGGGGAAAGTCTGAGCCATTGAAACCAAGATATTACCTGCATTATCTATCAAAGAATGAGGAATTCTTTGAGGGATAGGTATTCAAGAAACTTTTATTTAACCATGAAGCAACAAAGAAGTGACTGAGGAGGGGGAATAATGCCTAGTTTCTTTTTTCTTTTTTCTTTCTTTTAATTTACTTAGTTTTCAACATTCATTTTTTAAAGAATTTTTTCCCTTCTCTTTCTTACCTTCCCCTTTCCATGACAGCAAGCAATCTGATACAGGTTATACCTATATAATCATTTAAAATGCTTCCATGATATGAACAGACAATTCTCAGACAAAGAAATTGAAACTATTTCTAGACATATGAAAAGATGCTCCAAGTCCTTATTAATCAGAGAAATGCAAATTAAGACAACTCTGAGATACCACTATACACCTGTCAGATTGGCTAGAATGACAGGGAAATATTATGTGGAATGTTGGAGGGGATGTGGGAAAACTGGGATACTGATACATTGTTGGTGGAATTGTGAAAGAATCCAACCATTCTGGAGAACAATTTGGAACTATGCTCAAAAAGTTATCAAACTGTGCAGACCCTTTGATCCAGCAATGTTTCTACTGGGCTTATATCCCAAAGAGATCTTAAAGAAGGAAAAAGGACCCACATGTGCCAAAATGTTTATGGCAGCCCTTTTTGTAGTGGCAAAAAACAAGAAACTGAATCAATTGGAGAATGAATAAGTTTTGGTATATGAATGTTATGGAATATTATTTTTCTATAAGAAACGACTAACAGGATGATTTCAGAAAGGCCTGGAGAGACATACATGAACTGATGCTGAGTGAAATGAGCAGGACCAGGAGATCGTTGTATACTTCAACAACAATAGTATATGATGATCAATTCTGATGGACGTGGCCCTCTTCAATAATGAGATGAACCAAATCAGTTCCAATAGAGCAGTAATGAACTGAACCAGCTACACTTAGTGAAAGAACTCTGGGAGATGACTATGAACCACTACATAGAACTCTCAATCACTCTATTTTTGTCCGTCTGCATTTTTGATTTCCTTCCCAGTCTAATTGTACACTATTTCAAAGTCCGATTCTTTTTGTACAGCAAAGTAACTGTTTGGACATGTATACCTATATTGTATTTAACTTATACTTTAACACATTTAATATGTTATTGGTCAACCTGCCATCTGGGGGAAAGGGTGGGGGGAAGGAGGGGAAAAGTTGGAACAAAAGGTTTTGCAATTGTCAACACTGAAAAATTACCCATGCATATATATCTATAAATAAAAAGCTATAATATAAAAAATAAAAATAAAAACTCTGAATTTAAAAAAAATACTTCCATGTTAGTCATTTTGTGAAAGAAAAATCAAAACAAAAGGAGAAAAGTGCAAGAAAGAAAAAGCAAACAAAAAAACATGGTCTCTTTCTGAATGCAGATTGAATTTTTTCGTCCCAAGTCTATTGGAATTATCTTGGATCAATATATTGCTGAGAAGAGCCAAATCTCTCATACTTGATATTCATATAATATTGTGCTCCTGATTCTGCTCACTTCACTTAGCTTCAGTTCATGTAGATCTTTTCAGGCTTTTCTCAAATCAGTCTGCCCATCAATTCTTACAGAACAATAATGTTCTATCACATTCATATATCATAATTTATTCTGCTGTTTCTCAACTGATTGGCATTCTCTCAATTTCCAATTCTTTGCCACCACAAAAAGGGCTGCTACAAACATTTATATATATATATATATGGGTCCTTTCTCCTATTTTGTGATTTTTGTGTGATACAGACCCTGTAGTGACACTTATAGAACAAAGAGTATGCACAGTTTTATAGGATAATACCTAGTTAACTCTCTCATACATACATCTTTGGATCTGGGACCATATAGTCAAATCAGTTTTTAATAGTTCACATCAGTGAATTCCAGTCTTTATAACATGTGGCAAAGGGCTCTTCCGCACAAAGAAGGTGGAAGTATCATTGTGTGACTCGAAGGGAGGTAGACTTGACTTCTCTAGTCTTTTCTCTCCCCACCCTTCTCCAAAGGAGATTTTATTTCTTTTAAGGAGAGAAAACAAGAAGTTGGATCCAGAAACTTGGTCACATTACTCAGAGAGAGAGGACAGCAGGCTAGAAGTATATCTATCTATTCCTTTAAGTATTATTAGTCTGGGGGATATTATTTTAAGGTTCAAGCTAATCTCCAATCACTTTCATTAATAGAGGAAACTTTATATTCAAAGCTTGATTTTTCTCTCCCCCACCCTCAAGTACTAATTCAACAATAAACAAATATAGGAAGCTGCAAATAAATCCCTTTATCCAATTTGATAGCAAAAAAAAGTCAGAGAAAGTATATATGTGATAATATATTACAGATAATATAACCTGAAAGAGCTCTCTCATTGGGAGTGAAATAATTCAACTCAATCTCACCCAAGGGGAAGTTCTCCAAATTCTCTTGTGTAGCAAGCTCAGTATAGGGATATGATAGGGACTGTCAGCTCTTCTCATGTCAAGAGGAAATACTGAATGTCATAATAATAATATTTCTGAAGTGTTTATCTTGTGCCAGACACTTTGCTAAGTACTTTATAAATATTATCTCATTTGATTCCCTCAATAACTCTGGGAGATACTTTTTAAAATCATCCTTATTTCTATAGATGAAGAGATTGAAGCAAATAGAAATTAAGTGATCTGCCCATGATCATACTACTAGAAAATGCTTGAGGCTGGATTTGAACTCAGGTTTTCCTGACTCCAGGTCCAGTACTCTATTCACTGTACCATCAGCTGCCTCAAAAATGATAGCTATGTTATATATTATACTACATTACATTTAACACAAGAGATAAATATAAGATATTCTAAAAGTCTTAAAGCAGTTTTAAGTTTTAAAAGCTTAAAACTGCACTAGATTTTTGGGATACTTTATAAAAGATAATTTCATGAATGGCACTGAAATTATGATCTTAAGGAAACTAGACCACCCAAGAGGTGGAGATGAGGGTGAGTGAAGTACACACTTTCCTGGCTTGTGGAGCAATCTTTGAAAAGGCACATAGAGCTAAATATGGAGAATAGCACACAGGTCCTTCTTAGATGGATTGTAGAGTAAAAGAAGGAGTGCAATACATAATAAGCTGAGAAAGATAGGTTGAAACTGGACTGACATATGCATTTAATAGAATATTATTGTATAATATTACTTAGAAAAACATGGGAAGTCTTGTATAAAGTGATATAAAATGAGGAAAGCAGATACAGTGACTGCTATCATGTAAATGAAAACGGTGCTAAAAAGAAGCCCAAGAGACTAATGTTGATGAATCATCTGGTTTCTAGAAAAGAGAATGTGACACATCCTTGTTGGTATACAGGATCAATTTTGCTTAACCAGTTTTCTTTGCTACAAAGGAAGATTCAATGAGGAGTGGGGAAGCCGATTTGGAAATAACTATGAAACACATACATATGTATATAATTCAGCTGCCTACAGACCATTTAGCTGCCTGTGTGTCACTTAGCAATAGATAAATGAATGAATGAATGAATGAATAGATACTATAAAAGGGAAAATTCTATATTCATTCATGATACTATAAACTTCACACAATAGTATGAATCCCACAAGAATAGAACTTGTTTTTTTCACATAACAGTTTAGTTTCAACTAACACTTACAGACACCTATCCCCCAGTATTCCACAAAGGACCAAAGATTCTCTCTCTTTCCCTCTCCTCCCTCCCTTCCTCCTTCTCTCCTTCTCTCTTTTTATCCCTCCTTTTCTCTCTCTCTCTCTCTCTCTCTCTCTCTCTCTCTCTCTCTCTCTCTCTCTCTCTCTCTCTCTCCCCTCTCTCTCTCTCCTCTCTCTCTCTCTCTTCTCTCTCTCTCTCTCTCTCTCTCTCTCTCTCTCTCTCTCTCTCTTCTCTCTTCTCTCTCTTCTCTCTCTCTCTCTCTCTCTCTCTCTCTCTCTCTCTCTCTCTCTCTCTCTCTCTCTCTCTCTCTCTCTCTCTCTCTCTCTCTCTCTCTCGAAGGTGAGAGAAAGGTCAATATTCCACTGAAGCCCAGTACATAGTTTGGCACATATCTGCTAGCAGTTCTCTTGTCCCCAATCTCCTTTTTAGCCCTATGCACATGTGAGGCAATTCTGGGTACAAAGGCTATCTAGAATGATACTATTTGAGAGCAAGAAAGATAAATAGGAGAGAAGAAAATGGAAAAAACCCTTCCTATTTATTGAGTGCTCATGGTCTGGAGCTATGATTTTCTTTGATGAGATGTTTTGGGAACAGCGATAGGTGATGATATGAATTAGACCACAATATTCTTTGTACTTGCACAGTTTTTTTAATAGTTCACATTTACTAAGCTAGAACTTCACAAGGGCAGTTTTCTTAGATTTATCTTCTGGCTGTGCTCCATTGCTTGTGGTCTGCTCACCATGAGGAAACTAGAACAGAAGACAAAGTCTTCCCTAAAATGAAAAGGACATCCAACACAGCATACTTACTCATTTTCTTATAGGCTCATATCCTGCCTTTTCTTTTTCCTTTTCAGAGGCCTCTTGTTTTTCTTTGCTGTGTTTGACTTCATGCTGTGTGCTCTTTCTCAAAGTAAGTAGTATTTCTAATGCCAAGGGACTCAACCTCATTCTTGTTCAAAGCTGAATATATTTTTTTTCTGAAATAGTTTTAGACAAAGTATGTTTGAATTGATGAAATACAAAGGTTCTTTTTTCTGTGTTTCTAATAGCTGGATTCCCCCATTCTATTTTATTATCTTTGTTGCCCACTCATATGCCCTCTCAAATCATCTCAAGATATAACAAAGATAATATTTAGTTAAAGTTGATTTTAATCAATTTGCTCTCAGGCTTTTTAAAACTCTAAGATGAAGATCTTTAAGCATTATAATTTGTTGATTATTCTTGGTTTGGGAATCAGAATACCTCGATTATTTCTCTAATTTCATCTTCTCTTCCTTCTTTGAGTATGAGCCAATTTCTTCTCTTTTTAGGTTTGCTTCTATACCATTAAAATTAATTCAGTAGTACATAGCTTTCAAAGGATATAAACAAACAGCTCTCAGGAGAAGAATTGCAAATGATTAACAATCTTATGAAATAATTCAAATAACTAAATATAAAAGAGATGCAAATCAAAACAACCCTACCACGGATTGACAAAGATGATAAAAACTGGGAATATTCACTGTTGGAAGGTCTGCAGAAATACAGGGACATAGATCCACTGTTGGTGGAGCTGTGCATCAGTACAACCATTCTGAAAAGCAAGTTGGAATTTTGTAAATAAAGTGACCAAAATGCTCCATCTCTTTGAACCAGAGATTTCATTATTTAGACATAAATCTCAGAAATATCATTGATAAGAAGAATATATACTATATACACCAAGTATCTATAGCAGTGCTTTCTATAATAGCAAAAGTTGGAAACAAAATGGGTGTCTATTGATTGGGGGATAACTAAATAAATGGTGGTACAATGAACAGCATAGGTTATTTTAGATGGAATATAATGGATAATTACTGTCTGTAAGAAGCAATGAATATGATGGATGCTGAGAAGCATGGAAAGATCACAGTAAATGATGCAGAATTCTGAAATAAGTATGACCAAGAAAATAACATACACATGATTGATTACACAACATAAATGGACAAAAGCTACTTAACAACAAACAGTGAAAGTCACAAATTTACAAAGAACTAGCATGGCTCTAAGTAGTTGCTGTCCTTCATACTTGAAGAGGGTCAAAATGATATAACTATGTTGAGGGCAGTTTACAGTGTGTCCAAACATGGCTGATCAAACTAATATGAGCTTGGAATGCTCTACCACACAATTTAGGCACAAAGAGTCTACATGAATTTTTGGGAGGTAGATGGCTTTAAATATATGCATCTTATGTTTCTTTTGAGCTACTGCAATTCTGCTTTGCTCATAAAGCACAGAGCCTTCTTTGATGCAAATATGACATGTTGGGCAGTCCTGTCTCCCTTGTCTCACAATAGGAATGAAGATTTTCAGAGACCTTGTGAGTGCCCTTGTATCACTTCTTCTATCCTCCACATGAGTCTCCTTTAAGCGAGTTTTTTTGTAAAATTTTTAGGCAAATGTACATTTGTTATTTGAATATTATGGCCAATCCATCAGAGTTGTGCTCTCTGCACAGAGTCCAAATGTTGGGCAGTTCAGGTTAAATAAGGACTTTAGTGTTTGATACCTTATCTTGCTGGGTGAACTTCAGAATCTTCCTAAAATAATTCAAATAAAAGCAATTCAGTTTCCTGTCGTGGCATTTGTATACTATACAAGGAAATTCTAAGGTCATAAAAATGAAAAATATCAAAATTATTTTAAGAAAAACATGACCTTTCCTATATTCCTGGGACTGTGTCAGGAGAAATTGAATAATATTAGGTATATGAAAAGTAATGTACATGAAAGAGTTCTTAGGAGAAAAGGCTATAGTTAATTTTAAGTTGTTGTGCACACAATTATGCTTTGAGTGGCAGCCCATAATTTGCAAGTTTCATCTATCATCTGATAAACTACTAAAATTTAATATAATCCTATTCAATCAATTAATCAATAAGCATTTATAATGTGTCTACTACATATCAGGCAGTGCATTAGATACTGGACATATACATATAAAGACAAAAAAGATTCAATTCTTGCTCTTAAAAAGTTTATATTCTATTAAAAGAGATAATGTGTAAATATATATATATATGTTGAATAAATATAAAATAAATACTCAGTATTTTAAATATAAGGTGATTATGGGAGGACATTTTAGAGTTTGGGGATCAGGAAAGGTTTTATGTAGAAGGTGAGTTGCATCTTGACTTGAGGAAATCCATTGCTATTGCCATGTACCACAAATGCCTTGAAGGTATTCCCTCTTTTACCTCATAGAATTCAGTTAAAATAATTTAATTAATTAACTTAAACATATTAAATATATGAATTAACTACTATGTGAAAGTTATCCTATTTATGGCATGCATGCTAAAAGTAAATACAAATCAAGTCAACAACATATATTAAGTGAAGTACGTGCCAGGAATTTAGCACTTGGAGTACTTGTACTCAAGGACCTTTCATTCCATTCTATTTGGTCCTGTTCTGCCATAAGTAGCAAATGTCAGGAGGCCATGATCTCAGCTATGTAATGCACTAAAAGACTGGGATAGAGTCTCCATTGCTAAAAACTATTTGGACTCCTAAGACCAGGGTTGATGATTCCTCATCCTACTTCATCCCTTTTCTTTTATTACTTGCCAAGGGAGTATGCTTGGCTGCCCAAACAACTTATCTACATCTCTTAAACTTGGATTTTAGGATAAACATATGTGACTTGTATTGTGAGCCTAGATGTACCATGAGATGACTGAGATGGATTGGGAGGGGAGATAGACAGATTTTAAATTGCAGTACTCTGTCAAAGTGATTTTTTTCTAGCTAGGGATTATGGATAAAAATGTTTAATGATTATTTCACATTAAAAATAGAACAGGAAAAATAAAAGGAATTATAGTGGGACTTCTCTAGACAGTGAATGAATTCAGTAGCAGGTGGGAGACTGTGAATACTATAAGGACCTAGTCCTTAAAAATTCAGAACCTAAGCAAAGGAAAGGGGCCACCAACTAGGTGTTAAATCAACTGTAAAAATGTACCAGGTGAAACCTTTATGAAGTGTGAACACCTTTCTCTGATGTATTTAAAGCAAATCTGGCCACTGGACAAGCAAAAAATTGGCCATGCTTCTGAGACCATTAAGAGTTACAATTGTTAACTCAGTGGGCAGTCAAAGCAGAAGAAGCCAGACTCCAATGGGAGATAGGCTCCTGATGATGTGAGTTGAAGAACCAATTTGCAGGTAAAAAAAAAGCCATATGGAACTGAGAGTTTATTATCTGTTGATGTCTTCTTCAATTTAGTACTTTTCTCTCTCATATCTTCACTTCTCTTTCTTCTTTTCCATCTTATGTTAATGGAGGACTTTCTTTTCATAAGCTTCCTCTTTCTTTTATATGTTTTCAATTTAGAAAATCAGAGTTCATCTTCAGAAATTTCCTCATTCCTTTTACCAGTTTGCTCCTAGAAAAGATTATTCACAGATGCTTCTTTATCTTTCTGGATTTAGGAAAACAAAGGACATCTACAGAAGCTTCTTCTTTCTCTTTGGGTCATAAAAGAATCAATCCATCAAAGAGAAGGTTCCTTTCTCTTTTTTTTTTTTTTTTTTTTTTTTTTGGATTGGAGGAGAGGTCCTTATCCTTAAAAGACTGTTTTTATCTTCTTCACATTTTTGAGGCTTAGGAAAAGTAATTTCTTTGGCAATCCTCCTTTTTTCAGCTTAGAAGAATTAAATTCTTCATTTTCTACCTATGACTTTTTGAGTTGTCACATTTTGTCTTATTATCATGTTTTGATTTATCTTTCTTGGCTCCTCTGTCCAGGGCCTTAGGAGTTTCCTGAGCAGTTTCCTTCTGCCTTGAATTCACTTTCCAACTAGTAATTCTGTTGAAGAGAAATACCTGCTTCTCCTCATACTTCATGGTGAGCTGAGTTCCTCTTTGAGTTTGGCTTCTGCCAGGACTGTCTGAAAATTGAGTAACTCAATCTTTTAGTAGTCTTCAGAGGCATGGTTGATTTTCTGTTCATTTTTGCTTATTCAATGACCACACATCCTTTAATTCTATCTAAGATAGCCACACATTTTAAAAAAGTCCCCGTATGTAGCCTTATTTTTACTGTTAGCTTTATACATTCATTGTTGGCCCTTTTTATGTGATTAGGTTCTGAACTTCCAAAGACCACTCACCTTACTCTAGATAGCTGAAAGGGGGGGAAAAAGCTTTCCCAAAGCAGTCAAAAGTTGGGAAAAACTAGTCTCCTGTGCATTCCAGCCTAAAAACCAAAATACTGTCACTACCTTACTAATCAATATTATATTCCTCCCCCCCAAAAAAAAAAAACCTTTGGCCTCCTAGTTTCTCAATTTCTTACATTTCCATGAATTGTACCTTAACTTTACCTTAGTCACACATAAGAAGGATATACCTTTAATTTGACAATTCAGAAAGCTGGATTGCTATTATAACATGCCATTAATACATCTTTCTATCTTCAGAACTCCAAAATCTATTATTTTTCCTCACTGTTACCTATAGTCACCATTCTGCCAAGCAAATTTCTCTGCTGTGCCTTTGCTTTCCTTCCTTCTGAGTCCTGACCCTACAGTTCAGGGGTCTACAAACTACTGCCCAAGGGTCAAATCCCACCTGCTCTTTATTTTTGTACTGCTCAGAGCTAAGAATTTTTTGTTTTGTTTCTGTTTTATTAGAGATGTATAAAAATACACAGCAAGATTTGACCCTCAGGCCACAGTGTGCTGACCCCTGCTAGTTGATTGGTTTGATCATGTCTATATCATGCCATCTAATCCTATTCCCTCTTCCTGTTGCCATTTCCACCTTGAACAACTTCTTCTCTGGGTTACTTCCGGGAGGATGCTGGAGCTAGCTCTAAGCAGTTTGTGAGAGCTGATTATTAAATTTTTCAGTGTGAACATTTATACATCAGAAATCAGTAATCTATATAAATCTACATAATTCTCTAATTAATATATCCAACTCCATTCTTTCTCTTAAATTGAATTCCAACTTTGCTACCTGCCTGACAAATATTATCTGGGTACCCACAAGTTTGGTATCTCGAACTCCACATGTGCAAAACCTAATTCATTTTCTTTCTTCATAAACCAAACCTCCGTCTAGTTTCTTTCAGAGCAGCACCATTTTTCTAATCACCCAGGGTTTCAACCTTAGTATCACCCTTGACTCTTTTCTCTCTTTCATCCTAACATTCAATCATCTGCCAGTTCTTACTAATTCTACTTCCACAATATGTCTTTGATTTACTCCCTTCTCTCCACTCACACAATCACCATTTTTGTTTAGGTTCTCATTGTCTCTTGCATAAACAATTGCAACAGCCTCTTAACTGTCATTCATGCTTGTATTCTGGGCCCTCTTCATTTTCTCCATGGTAGACAAAATAATCTTCCTAAAACACAAATCTGAATATGTCTCTCCACTGCTCAAAAGTCTTCAATGGCTCTCTAGTTCCTTTAGGATGAGATATCAATTCCTTTGCCTGGTTGAATTTGACATGTTTTTAAACATCCAGATGGAGATGTCTGACAGACAGCCTTCATAATTTGGCTTCTGTAAAATGATTCGTGCTTATTTTATATTTCTCTCCATCATATACCACTATATTGAAGCCAAATTGGCCTGTTATCTCCCATAATTGGCATTCCAACTCCCATCTTTATGCCTTCACACAACCTGTCCTCATGTCTGGCATTTGCTTTCCTCTCATTCCTATCTCTTAAAATCCTTGTTTTCCTTCAAGACTTAGGTAAGATCTTTCCTCCTATATAAAATCCTTCCCATTACTCTTAGTTATGAGTATGCTTTCTCTTCTCTTAAAATTATTATGTTATTTTCCAACTCCTTTTATATGTTTTTTTCCCTAGTAAAAAGTAACCTTCTTGAGAGTAGAGATTGTTTTTCATTTTGGTATTTGTACATTCAATGCTTTGCACATAGTAAATATTGAATGTATTTTAAAAATTGAATTGAATTAATATAGGAGACTCGATGCATGGAAACTGAGTAAAAAGGTGAATGCCCAGAAACAAGGACAAGGCTATTTCTATTCTCTCACCAGGAGAAATCAAAAGACTCTATAGCTCATTTAGTTATAAAAAAGGACAATTTCAACCCAAGTCCAAAGATAGAGGAGACATGATGTCAGAGGTACCAGTAACAGAGATGTTGCACATTAAGAGAAAGGGCAAGGATCAGAGACAATATACCTTCTCAAGAATAAGTAGGCATCAGTGTGGCCAAAGCCATGGACTTGCCTTTATTTTTATAGTAAAGACTATGACTATTGTAATGAAAGCAAGACTTATACCTTAACAGGTTTTGAAACCATGTTTAGAATTGAATTGGTTTAAAGGACAACAGTTCAGGCTCCTACATCACAACTCAACTGCTAAGTGTTATTATTCAGTCATTTCAATCATATCCAATTTTTATGATTTTCTTTAGTGTTTTCTTAGCAGAATTACTGTAGTGGTTTGCCATTTATTTTTGCAGCTAACATTGTGCAGATGAAGAAACTGAAGCAAACAATGATTTGCCCAGGATCACACAGTTAGTAAATGTTTGAAGCCAGATTTTAACTCAGGAAAATGAGTCTTCTGCCTGTAGGCCTGGCACTATATTCACAGTACCAAAATATGGCCCACAGGACCAAATCTAGCCAGCTGCCTGGTTTTGTATAACTTGCAAGGTAATAACGGTTTATGAGAGATGTACAAAAATGCACAACATATTTGGCCCATAGTCTATTATTTATTGACTCTGGTTTAGGTAAAAAGCTCAATCTGTATACTAGAAGCTATATAGAACTTACAAAGAGTAAACTAGAAACTTCCTTCTCTAGAGATAGATGATATGTCTATATTTTCAGAAATGTATTTAAGTTTATTTCCTTTCTCCCTTTTGCTTGCAGACACAGGCATTCACTCTCTTTGTTCTCTTTGTTATTAATAATTTTTGATTTACCATAGTATTTTCTTTTACAATTCAACCTTAAAATTTTTTTGAAACTGAATCTCCTTATCTCTCCTGGTTAAAAGTGCAGATAAAAGTACTTAGGTCTTTAACTCCAGTGTAGCTCAGAACTCAGAATTTAAGTTATCCACTATCCTCAGACTGCCTAGCAGCAGAGTTTATAGGATTGTGCTACCATGCTAGGTGGTGGCACATTCCTTAATATTTTGATATAAAAATAATTGTGATATGTATCTATCATGCATTGTTAATAGAAGAGCTGAAAAAGAGGACACGGTATGGTAGGAATTGAGACAGGGAGGAAGGCAGAGAACAGATGGTCTACCTAGATTTGTTTGGATAATAGGGGAAGAGTTCTTTCCATATCAATTGGGAGCTTGAGTTACATGAAAAAGATCTTTGATGATTTTTATTGATTTTTAAAATTTTTAAGCTTTTCAAGAGGGTAATAAACTCAGTACCACTTACCTATCTCAAGGTTATTGAGCTACAAAGCAAGATTTAGTTTGCCTGGAGTAGTAGATATTCAAGGAGAGAGTGAGCATTTCTGACTTGGGATTTGCCTGACTCAGTCAAACCCTGCCTGACACACCTGAATACGTGGTAGCTAGCTACCCCTATGCAGTATCATAAGATTTAGAGATGGAAAGGGGTCCCTGTGATCCATGTATCAAATGCCTTTAAGTCTTTTCTTCTTTCTAGTGTTAGTTTTCATTTTCCAGTATTTCCATGGCTTTGGTCACTTGGAGTGAATCCTTCTGTAAAAGGTAACTGTTAATGTGGGAAGACAGTGGAGTCTTAGGACCTAGAGGAGTCCAGATCCCCCATAAATATCCAAGGAAGGCTCTTAAAAATTTATCTGCAGATGTAGTAGTGGTATTCCTGGGTCAAATAGTATGTCCTTTGGGCATAGTTCTAAATTGCTCTCCAGAATGGCCAGGACCAGTTCAAAACTCCATCAGCAACGATTTAATGCCCCTATAGTTACACATCCCCTCCAGCATTTATAAATTTCTTTTTCTATTACATCAGCCAATCTGATAAGTATGAGGTGGTACCTCTGAATTATTTTGGCTTGCATTTCTCAGATCAGTACTGATTTAGAGCATTTTTTCCATCTGATTGTTGATAACTTTAATATGTTCTGAGAACTGTCTATTCATATCCTTTGACTATTAACACTTGGGAATAGAGAAAAGAATTTAAGGTTAAAGGGAAGTGAATCTATAGAAACAGGGTTTCCTTAAAATAGATTAAGAAAAAATAATTTAAACAATAATATCTTTAAAAAGCATTAATTGTTTTTTAAAATCTCAATTCAGAAAAAAAAAAGTCATATTTAGAAATAAGGATAAAACTATAAACCTATCTCATAATTTTACACGTGAATGGATTAAATAATCCAATGAAACAAAAGTTAGAAATTGAATTTTTAAAAATTTATCAGGAGGGACAAAAATAAAGAAAACAAAGAGAATCACCCATTAACTAGGACACAACATCCAGGAATGTGGAAATGGAATTTAACATATTAGAAAATGTCCAAAACACAGAAGAAACACCTAGCACTGAGAGATTCTCCATACAATAAACTCAGAAGAAGAAAATAGCTCCACAAAAAGTCCAAAGAGAAGCTCTAAAAATAAAATATTCTGGGCACCAGGACTATAAAAATGCCTGGAAGAAATAACACAAGAGGTACAAAATGAAATAATTAGGGAGAAATGAGTTTCAAATTAATATCTTAGAACAGATGGTAGTAAAATTTGTCCAAAAACTAAACCATTGAAAATTAAAGTGGGACAAACAGTAAAACAAGGACCCAAGTAGGCAATAAGAAATATTAGAACAAAATGTAAACAAATTGGAAAAAAAAACCCTAAAATTTGAAAAATACAATATAAAAAATGAATGTCCTAGAAGACAAGTCAAGGATAAAGACTGTAACAATTTTCAGATGATCTGAAAATTATGAGTAACTGCTTATACTGAGATTGGGAAAAATAAAAATCTTCATCATTTACTGCCCTTAAAGCTAAGGCTTATAGATAAGGTGGGATTTCTGTGTTATAAAAACTGAGGTGAATCTGAGCAGATAGGTTTTTTCAGAGAGTTGTCCATAAGAAGCCTGTGCTTATGTATTGCTTCTATTATAATAGCAAATTTTAAGTCTGATTTATATGTAATCTCTTTTAAGGTTTCTATGGCAACTGTAGTAGGAATTCAGTATGTTCCTTTCTTATTCTCCATTCAAAGTTAAGTCTTTCAGACTGTGAAGTTATCTGGAGGAAAGTGTTAATTTTAAAAAAATGTTGAAGCCATTTGGGTAATTCAGGGGTTTAACAGCCAGGCCGAAAAACATTTCTTAAATACTAAGCTTTTGCTATGTTTCAGGTATAGAAAAATCACCGATTTCCCTTTTCAATCATATTGAAATGTAGCAGAACACAGATTGCCTTATAAATCAGTAAAAAAAAAAAAAAAAAAAAAAAAGTCAAAACCAACAAAAACAAAAAAACAAAACAAAACAAAACAAAACAAAACAAAAACACACCAGATTGCTCTCTGGGCTAATCCTCCAAAGGTATTAGAACCTAAAATTTATTCTGCTTTGCTATTTTAGAAACCAGAAGAACAATTCCTGATATAAGTAGAAAAATCATTAACCTCAGAGACCACTCGCTGATTCTGTAGCTATGGATAAAACATATAAGACACTTTTGGCCTCGATTTCCCTATCTGTCAAGGGGGCAGAATTGAGGGTAGAGAGGATTAGACAAAATTCTGTCTAAAGGTCCTTTCTAGTTAAGACATTCTAGCACTCTATGAATTAATTCTCGTAGCTTCCTAGAATCACCTCTCTTATTAAATTCGGTTAATAAGACAGATCTTTTGCTCTTGACAAAATATCTCTATGCATTATAGTTTATATTAATGAAAGTACTGTTGGTGTGATGTTTCTTACTTTATATGTCTGCAATATATACACACATAAATAATGTTAATAGCTCACACTTCCACAGACAGGGCTTTACAGTTTTACATTTTCCTAGAGGCAAAGATTATATTTTATGTGTATCTGTGAAATTCTGGGAACACTAAAGGTGTCTAGAAATTAAAAAAAAAAAAAAAAAAAAAAAAAAAAAAAAAAACAGTAGCATATGTTGTTTTCTCAAACTTGCCTTCAGGGTTCAGAATATTAATATCCCAAGCATCATATTCCAATGTTCCCAGGGTTCCCAAAGAATTAGTGTTGAGAAGTCCTTAAACCTGTGAGGTAATTCCCACTGCTAGAAGTGGGGAATATAGCACACAACCTCAGATAATTTTGGCTATATATTGACAAAAGCTACTACTTGCATTACTTTTGTTTTGGCTTTGTATTCCAACACAGCATAATGTACAGCACTTATAGGCACTTTATAAATTTCTTGGTGATTGATTATCTTAGCCCTTTTCTGGTCCTCAGTTTCCTTGCTTACATAATGAAGAAACTGGACAGACACACATACACATAGACACTTTTATTCTCTTCCATCTATTACTCATTTTTCAGAGCATAGTTAACAGAATTAAAGGCAATCCTAAACTGATTATTTTTGATAGAAACTTCTATAGGCTAATAGCTTTGGCCATCAGGATATCTAATTATTCCTGAGGGGGTACATTGTTCCTGACTCCTGCCCTTTCTCTTGATGGGAAGCAGCTATACTGCTGGTTGATCTGACTCAGGTCTTTATCTCTGGTCTCAAGTTCAAATGATTTTCCTCAAAGCTAATGGCACCTCAGACTTAGTTGATATTCCCTGTTCAGGGAATAGACATCACCTTGTCCTTAGTCTTGGGCTTTCATCTTCTTTTCCTGTGTTGAGCCTACTATTCCAATTCAATTCAATCCAACAAATATGCATTAAATGTGTCTTATATGCAAGACATTGTACTAAATAGAAATCCCCAAATAAAAAAGTAATTTCCCTCAAGAACCTTATATTCTACTGGGTAATGTAGCATATAAAAAACAATTAGTGAATAATAAGATAATCTGGAGAAAAACAGACAGAGACAGAGAGGGAGAAGAAAAGAGAGAGAGGGAAAGAGAGAGGGAGAAGGAAAGGAAAAGGGAGAAAGAAAGGGAGAGGGAAAGGGAAGGAGAGGGAGAAAAGGAGAGAGAGATGGAGAGAGGGAGAGATATGGAGGGAGAGGGAGAGAGAGACAAAGGGAGAAAGGGAAGGAGAGAGGGAGAGACAGAGACAGAGAAAGAAGCAGGCAGAGTGAGAGTGAGAATGCAATAATAATCAGGAATATCAAGAAAGACTTTACATTAGAGACAAGATCTAGACTGAGTGTTCAAGGAAAATCAGGATTTTTTTCACACGAAACTCCAAATCCATTATATATAACTCACTATTTACTTTAAATTCATAATAACATTATGTAAACTTCTTTTTTTCTCCTTTTTTTCTTCCCTTCCTTCCTCCTTACCCTCTGGCCTAGAGATGGCTACCCTTAGACACAGATACACACACACACACACACACACACACACACACACACATGCACACACACATACATATACACACATATAAAATCATTCCCTACATGCTTCTACTTATAAATTCTTTCTTTGGATAAAGATAGCATCTTCTTTCATAGATTCTTTGTAGTTAGTTTAGAGTATTTATAATAGGTGGAATAAACAAGACTTGATGAATGACAATGTCAAAGTGAGAGAGGGAGGAGAATTAGACTTGGTGATTTATCTTGGGCCCTTTTCTGGGCCTCAGAATGCAAACTTGGGTGATGAGTAGGGTGGTGGAACTCTTAATACAAAGAGAAGTTAAAAGGAAAGATTTAGGAAGAAAGATAAAGCTCTAGAGCTCTTTCCAGATACAAGGTATTTCACTGATACCATTTTGTATAATATATAAGCCCAGAAAATTGTTTTTTACTCTTATGGAAAACAAAACTCAAGTATTGGAAGACATGCAACGTTGTGAAACATTCCATCTTTTTCCTCTTATCTGCCTTCTGGAATCCTTAGTTCCCTTTGAGGCTTAGCTTAGAGGCCCCTTCCCAATCATCTATTCCCATAAAGTTTTTTTTTCTCTCATTCTTCCAGTGATTGCTTTTCTTTGTTACCCCCCCACCCCAGGCTCTGGAATTTTCATTTAGTTTATAAACTTTTGAATTTATTTATATATTGTGTATATGTGTATCATATAGGCACATGTGTGTGTGTAATAGTCCCCATCATAGAATATAAATTCTTTGGAGACAGATAATGTCTTTTTTTTTTTTTTTTATCTCTGACTTTAGATCCTAGCTCTGGACATAGAACATAATATGTGTGTATTAAATCCTTATTGAAATGAATTTGTGATAGAAAGTAAACCAAACATCTGCTTGTAACAGGAGGAAAACAACTATGATTTTTTTAAAGAATGAAATAATACCAAACTTTTATGGACTAAATGGTGGGATAGGGTAAAGTTTAGTGGAAAGTTTGAAAGTTTATTTTTAGAACTATCTTTGAGAGTTACTGTGTGTGTTTTCTTCTGTAGACGTTGGATAAACACTCTTTAAGAATCCTTTAGTTCTTTTGAAGAGTCCTCAGTGGAAGGAAGCGACATGCCCCATCTGTACTCAGTTTTGTATGGCACTTTGCTCCGTTTATATTCACTTTTGAAAATCATTTATGTGTCACAAGGGGAGAGAAGTGGTCTAGAGGACATTGCTGATGGAAGTAACATTTCTATTTGCATTTTTTCCTCCTTATTTTACCAAGTCCACACAGAAAAATTAAAAGGTTCATTCAACAAATCTTCCAGAGACAGCTTTGCAAAAAATATTCACATCAGGCAGATAGTAAAGTAGTCATGAAGAAGCACTTTTGGGGGGAAAAACATATTTTGCTTTCTAAGTTTTCATTTTATATACAAATACCAGGTAGCAATGAAGCTTAACCCTAAAAAGATTAGAAAGTCCACAATTGTACTTTCTCAGTCAGCTCCTTCTTAAACACTGTTTCTTTCAGTTCCAGGAAATATTCTCCCAGGAGTTTCTACCCTTCAAGTAATACACTGCTCTGCTTGTTTTCATGCCTCTGGTATGCTGCTCCAAGATTTCTTTTTTGAAAAAATATTCAAGTTGTGTTAGTTGTTTTCAAGTCCTCTGAGAGCTTTCTCTGCTCTTTTCTGAAACACAGAAAACAAGTGGTCTCCTAATCCTTCTCTGATTCACATTTCTACTTCCTGAGGCACAACCTTTCCATTCTAAATCATTAGCCTGTGGCTGGAGGCACCCATTTGATTTATCAGCTGGAAAACAAACGACTATTGGGAAAAGACTGATAATACTAATAGGACACCCAGTGGGACGAGCTGTTTTATTCATGGCTGTAGGCCTGGTTTGAAATTTTAAAATGAATATTTTTAAGCAGAAGCAAAATTCCAAATGTCTGCTGACATCAGTGTTAGTAATTCTCCTTTTATTGTTTCCATCTCCTTATCTAGTCTATGGATTCTATTTTATATTTACTGCCTCATTCTTTACTGAATCACTTTCTTGCACTGTGAAAAGGAGATATGATCATTAGAATCAGTGAAACTAGAAAACTAGAATAAGAAATAGACAAATTTAAGCTCTCCATGAATGCGATTAAAAATTTTGTAATATTTGTCTCAGTTTATTTTTTTCATAGAAATAGTGAGAGTAGAAAATAATGAGTAAGAATAAAGGAATGGGAAAATTAAAATAGCTTGTACAAGATGAATGATGAATTAAAAAGAGGGGAAAAACAATGTTTGGTCACTTGGGACATAAGGAGTCCAAATGACTAAAATGCATATTGTATAGGGATACTTACTGAGTGAACACATGTGAAAAAAAAGAATTTATACTTCTGAACTTATAGAGCCATTGAGGCCTATTGGTGATTTTACTGCATGCTCCTATTAGGGCACTCATTTATACTATCTTCTGGACAGATCAGGTCCTCACTAGTTTTGGAGTCACTGCAGATAGTGCAGTACCAGATAATAGTTTTTGTGGATTGCTAATCAGCTGAAGTACCCACCACTTTCACTTTTTGACTTAGCCTAAAGCCTATAAATAGGCTTTTCTCCCATTCCTTTCAAACAAGTCAGAAAAATCCTTTCTAAAGAAAGACTAGAAGAAAACTATATACTTTCTTTATTGAAAATTCCCTCATATCTTTTATTTTTAATGTTATAATTTGCATTTTAAATTGATAAAAATCTATTTTTCTTTCCCATCCCAATTTGAAAAAGAAAAAGAAAAAAAGAAAACCTTTATAGTATATTTGTATATTTGCAACATGTCGGTATATACCTAAAATACATTTTCATATTGTCCATGTTCAAAAGACATATTGCACCCTGAGTTAATTTCTTCTCTGTAAAGAGGCAGAATTATCAATCTGATGATCCAGAGTCCAGGATCTGATGATCTAATCTATGCTCTTCTAAAATCATGGCCAGCTATTCCATTGACTAAAGATCATACTTATATGTGTATTTATATGTGTGTGTATAGATAGATAGATAGATAGATAGATAGATAGATAGATAGATAGATAGATAGTTCTGGTTCTGCTCACTCAACTCCATACAACTCTTCATTGGTTCATATAACCTTTCCCAAGTTTCTCTGAAACTATCTGGTTTATCTTTCCTTATAAGTAATTCATGTATTTATATGCCATAATTTGTTCAGCCTCTTCCCCAATAATCATTCCTATCAGTTTCCAATTCTTTGTCACTATAAAATTTTTGTGTGTATAAGTTCTTATCCTTTTTATTTGACCTCTTTGAGGAAAATACTACTAGTAGTAGTATTTCTGGGGCAAGGGGTATACACAGTTTAGTAATATTTAGGCAGAGCTTCAAATTATTTTCCAGAATAATACACACTTTCACTGAATACATCGATATTAAGTGAAGTCAACAAGTGTTTATTAATCACCTATTTTTTGAAGCTCACTGTGTTAAATTCTGGGGATACTAAGAAAGGTAAAAAAAAATTCTCTGTTTTCAAAAAGTGAATTGTCATTTTCCTTTTTTGATAACTTTGCCAATCTGACTACGTGATGAAACATCATACTTGTTTTAATTTGCATATCTATAATTATTAATTTTGAACATTTTTCATACTATCTATAGTTTCTTAGCTTTTTCTTTTTAAAAATGTCTACAAAAATCCAGGTCATGTGATCAAGAAGACCAGGAGGAAGACCTGGAATTATAAGGTGTCTCAAAAGTTTTGAAAGCTTAAAACTTAGCTGACTTTTCTTTAAAAAGTAAGGAAATACTAATGAAACCAAACTATCCTTCATCCACCAGAAACAATAAGATAATGTGCTCCAAAGTGCAAAGGATTCCAATATATATCTCAAAGTGATATATCCTTTAAACTATCAATAAAAAATTATATCCAACGAAAGAAGAGATACCTAAAGCATACCTACAAAGAAAAACAAACCTGAACAGATGATTTACTTTTCAAATACTCCAGACAATCAAATTATAAGAAAGGTAAACAAATACAGCGACCTAGGAAAAACAGCAGCAAAATAACAGAGAAATCATTAAGAGAATTCTTTCCAAAAAAGTACAAAATGAGACAAGGGTGAAAGGGTATTCAATAAGAAGAAAGAGGAAAACAGGTTTGAAATATGGACTAAAACTATCAACATCTGGTCTACAGTAAATCAGTGTTTAGGGACTTTTGTGGGGAGAAAGGACTAAAGGTCAGAATGAGAAGGTACACAAGAAAAAGGGGGAACAAGTAGATGAGGAGGACTATATGATTGAGCGTAATCAATTCAAAGGTTAACAATGAAAATAAAACAATTCCTGATATCAGAGGAAGACAAGGGTCCATAAGGGACAAAGGAAGAAATTGAAATGGGGAAAGGAGATAAATCTAACTTCCGTGGTGGGAGAGGATACCAGTGATGAATGCTCCCAAGGCAGAAGATACTTTGTAAAGGAAGATACAGCTGGGTTTGGTAGCCAGAGAAGCCATTCATTTTGCTTCAGAAAAAACAAAAAGATCATATTCTCTTTAGACAATTGAATCCTAAAAGAGTGGGAGGGCATCGACCTGAAAAAACAATTTCATAGGAAACAGGAAAAAAATTCTTAGGGAAATTGCCAAAGACAAAGGTCAATAATAAACTGCAATAAACATCAGGAATTGGTATTTCTAAAAGAGAGGAACAACAGAAAAGAAAAAAAGATGCCAAAGGGAAAGATATACAAAGTAATAGCATAAATACGTTGAAAGAGGTAAGCCAAAATAGGTACCTTATAATTATAATTCTATGATGAATACAGAGATTAAAGAAGAAAAGAATGTATATAAAGGTCATAAATTGAATATGAACGCCTAGAATGGAAAGAAAAAGAAGGTATCATTTCCTACCTGGCTGCTCTTCTGGGCTTCAACTTAATCTTTAGAAGCACATCATCCTGGAGGATCACATCAACTTGAAAACTCAAACCTCCTCAGCATTTCTTACATCTGGATCCCTTCCTTCCTTCTGATTGGAGAACATGAAAAGTAGACATCAGAGAATGCCCACAAAATTCTCTATTTAAGAAATAGGCCCAGTATAGCCATCTCTCCTTTTCCCAATACTTGTAGGATTTACTTATTCCCCAAAACTTCTTTTTATGTGCTGTCTTGCTTCATTAGATGTGTGAAATTCTTGATGGCAGGGACTATCTTTTTCCCTTTTTTCTGTCCCCCAAATTACCACTTTTCCCAACAAATACTTGGTGCATAATAAATGTTTATTTAAAAGGTAAATAAAGAGAATGAGGGAAAAAATTTTAGAATAAGTGGGTAAAAATAAAATGTTAAGACCAACCTCCCTCCCCCCACACACAATTTTTAAAATGAAAAGAAGGAAAATTTTATTAGATTACTTAACTAGAAGGGATTTAATAGGAATGACTGTATAAAAGAAAGAAAGAAGAAATTAAGTTAAACAAAACTAAGAAAAAGAATAACAAAGCATAGACAGAGATCAGAAAGAACCAATAGAAGAACTGATTGAATGGATTAGACAAACTAATAAATTAAAAAAAAAAAAAGAGACTGTATAAGAAGCCCCAAACCCCACAATCTGTTCCTTATAAGAAATCTGTGTGTATATGACATATACAAAAAAAAATATGAGACAAAAATTTTGAAACAATATTTACTATGCATCAGGTAAAATAAAAATAGCAGGAGTTACAAACATGCTATTGACAAAACAAAAACAAAAATTCACAATATAAAAAGAGATAAACAAGGAAACTATATCATATTGAAAGAAATCATAGACAACAAGCTAATATCAACATTAAACTTATAGTCTCCAAATATATTAGCATCTAAATTCTTTTTTTTTTTTTTTTTTTTTTTTTGCTGAAGCAGTTGGGGTTAAGTGACTTGCCTGAGGTCACACAGCTTGCCTGAGGACACAGAGCAGCATCTAAATTCTTAAAGGAAAATTAACTAAATACAAGAAGAGATAGTAACACGGTAGTGGCTGAAGATTTCAATACCCCTTTCTTGGCTTTGGACAAATCTAACAGAAAGAAAAAGCAACGTAATTATGTAGAATTTATGAAATTGCTAGAGAAACTAGGCCTAGAAAAATATATAGTATTTTCTAAACCAGACTACTAAGGAATATATATATATATATATATATATATATATATATATGTATATATATATATATGTATATATATGTATATGTATATATATATGTATATATATGTATATGTATATATACACATTTATTAAGCTACAAAGAATACACACAAGTGGAAAATAACAGAACTAGTAAAGAAATCCTTTATAGATCACAATATTTAAAAAATAATCATCAATTCAGAAAACACAAACAAACCCAAAATTTGATCAAAGAAATCATTCATCAGGACCAAATTGGATATGCAAGACTCTATCAAAATTAGGAAAACAGTTGACATTATCAATAACAAAAAAACTCAAATATATAAATTATATGTTTATATCAATAGATAGAGAGTTTTTAACAAAGTACAAGACTCTTTTATGCTAAAAATCCTACAAAATATAGGCACAGAGGACATTTTAAAAAAACATTATAAAAGGTAGCTAGCCAAAAAGAAAAAGTTAACATCATAGGCAACAGGGCACTAAAAGAAAGCAAAGTCACATTCCAAATAACTATAAAATGTATAAGTAGTTAGAAATCAGTCTACTAGAGTACACAAAAGACACATGGATTCAATTATAAAGTGCTCCTTGAAGAAATAAAGAACTTGTTAAATAGCTGGAAGAATACTTAGGGCTCATGGCTGAACTATGCTAATGCTATAAAAATGACAATACTACCAAAGTTAATTTATACTTTTAATACTATCTTAATAAAAATTACCAAAGGGATGCTTTTTAGAACTTGATTAAAATAATAGTATAATTCATTTGAAAAACAAAAGATCTAGAATATCAAGGAAAATTATAAAAATAAGTCGGGACAAGAGGGGCTTGTACTTTCCAGACCCTAAGTTATATTATAAACCAGCAGTCATCAAAACCAGGATACCCACTGTGAATTGCTAAGTGTAGCATCAATCACATCCACATCTCATGGACCTTCATAAAAAAGCAATGGGGAAAAAGAAAAAGTCAAAGATTTCTGTCCTTTGACTTCCTCCCCCCACACTTTTTTTCTTCTTTTTTATGGTTATTATAAGGGATAAGGGTAGATTAGTTTTTTTTTTTTCTTTTTCTTTTCTCCCTCAGTACTACCTAATAAAACTATTAATAATAGTTACAACTAAGCATTTTGGGATCTGAAAAACACTTCACAAATATTTTATCTTCATAACAACTTAAAGAAGTAGGTAGTATTATTATCCCCATTTTTATAGAAAAGGAAATCAAAACAGAGAAAGGTTAAGTGATCTGCTAGATAGTAAGTGTCTGAAATCAAATTTATTTAATTATAGGTCTTCTAAATCCAAGTATAGTGTTCTATCCAATGTGGTACTTAATTGTTCAGGCTAAAAGGCCTGTCCAATAAAAGATTTTAAAGCATTTAAATGGTGGCAGGTATAGTAGATGATCCTTAAGAGCTTACAGCCATGGGAGTGGTATATAATAGAACCAATAAATAGTTAAACCAGGAAATTGTGTAATCTCTAAAAATTAAGGAATAGCAAGGGACAGCAAATAAACATTGATGTCAAAAGCTTGAGATGTTAAGGAGATGGAGATTTTTAGAAGAGGGCGTATTTTAGAAGTATTTGTAATAAAAAGACCAGAACTCAATGGAAAATTCAATCTAAAAGATGCAGAAGGATTATAAGAAAAACATTAAAGACTAATTATAAGGTGCTCATTAAGATCAACCTGTTATCAATATTCTTAAAACTGTCATCATTACAAAGGTAATTTGAAAGAAAGATTGGGGCTAATTTGTGTATGATGGGGTAGTTCTAAAAACAAAATTGGGTAGGAAAGGGTAAAAAAGAAAAATTATATTAGAAAAGTGAAGCATGAAAAGAAAAATTAATACATAGGAGGCAAGCAGAGATGGAGGGTAGTTAATAGTGGAATTTGATTAGTTAATTCATGTTGTACTCATTTTGGTTGAAAAGGAAACAGTGTGTACATCTGTGTACAGAAATCTGAACATGTAGAGAAGTAAAAAAGAAAACAAACTTGGGAGACAGGATAAGGGAGGAAGTTTTAGAGGAGTATATGGATTAGAATTTTGGAGGGTAGAGAAAGAGAATGGGTGAACTTTTGGAGGAGTATGTGGATTGGTATTGGAGGGATGAGGGGAGGGAAAGGGGGACTCTTGAAAGAGTGGGTGAGGTGGGGGAGATAATAAGGTAACAAGGATAGTAAAAACACTGAGAAAGAAAATAATAAGTAAAAATTAGATGAAGGGAAATTTACAAATGGTAATTATAACTTTTCAGGTGAGTAGGATGTTTGTGGTGGCAAAAGAGTGGAAGTTGCAGAGATATCTATCAATTGGGGAATGACTGAACAAGTTGTGATATATGGTTGTGATGGAATACTACTGTGCTATTAAGAAATGATTTTAGAAAGGCATGGAAAGATTTGCATGAAATGATGAATAGTGAAGTGAGCAGAACTATGAGAACAGTAACAGCAATATTGTTTTAAAAATGACTTTGTGCAACTATCATTTTGACTTTTATAAATATACAAATTAAAAACAAAGAACATATGAAAAAAAGATGCTATTTGCCTCCAGAGAAAGAATTGATAAGTAGAAGTAATATAGAATAATTTATATGTATATGTTAAAAATATATATATATATGTACATACCTATATGTCTCTAGTGGTAGCCATCTCTGGGGTTGGGGGGGGCAAGGGAAGAAAAAAAAGAAATTTACATATACAATTGTGTTGTACATTTGGAAGAAATTGCAAGTTGTACTTAGTCTATTCACAGTTTCATGTGCAATCATCTTTTTTATTGTAATGTATTATGAAAATACTTGTTCCAGAAATTTGAAAATATTTTTTAAAGGAGGTGAAATTTGAAGAGAAGTTTGGTAAATAAAATGGATTATCAAGTTCAGAAATATGAATTTTTCTCTAAAAATTATGCCTACAAAGTAATGAAATTAAGCCTAAGAAAATATTTGTAAAAGAATTGCCCACATTTTGCTTCTGGATCAACACCCTAACAACTGTTTCTTCTTTTTCTTCCAAGAAAAGAAAGGGTAAGGAGAGTTTTATTTTACAAAATTTGGCCTTTAATAGTGATCTTGCTACCTCTGCTATTCAAATTGTCTCTAACGGAAACTTAGCTTTTGGGGGGAATTACACATTTTGGGATAGAAGCCCAGTGCAATAATGATGTAAAATCCATTATTTCCATCTATGGCTTGAGAAAGACTTGAATTTTAGGGCCTCTTAATTTCCCTCTCTGTCCTACCTATGAATTACACTGAACAGAATAGGCAAAATAGTGGAGAAATTCTAAAATTACCTTGGTAGCCAAGGTATTTGGTTGGTAGAATCCCAGAATGCTCTTCTACTTACCTTTTTCAAAGAGATTTAAGTTAGCCAGGGAATGTCAAACATAAAATGAACCTTACTGCTTATGCTAATTTACCAGATGTGTAGCCCCTTAGGATGTTGAAAAAAGGAAGTTTCCTAGGCACTGTCCAGGGACACAGGGAGAGGATGACCTTGAGTTTCTTTGGAATTTGAAGAGGCATTGTATCTTTTACAAGTGGGTGGTCTAATGATCTTCAGACATTTTAACTCCTAGGGAACGTTTGGCCCAATACCATACATAATAGTTCAAAGGTGACTTTAATTCTGGACTATTTTCTGGAGGAAAAACCTGAGTCAAAAATTATCTCATAAAAATGGAAAGAAACAGCTGAAGTTGAGGCCTCAAAGGGAATAGTTTTCCTAGCAGAAATAGTCCATGGAGCAGCTATGTACACAAACTCTTGGAATCAAATTCTGAGAATTCTCTTCTGCTCTCCTAAATTTTATACTGATGCGTAATCAATATAAATGTGTTTATTCATTTCTCTCTCTCTTTCTCTGTCTCTCTCTCTGTCTCTGTCTCTCTGTCTCTCTGTCTCTGTCTCTCTCTGTCTCTCTCTGTCTCTCTCTGTCTCTCTCTCTGTCTCTGTCTCTCTCTCTCTCTTTTCAGTGGACAGAACACTGGGCATGTAGTCAGGAAGTATTGGTTTCATCAAATTCTTATCCAGATGACCTCTAGATGAGTCCTTATGTCATTTCCTTCTAGGCTAGAGTCCGAAAGTCCACTCCCAAATGTCACTTCTTTCTCCTCTAGGCACTGATGCTTCAGTGGCTTTGAAATTTATTTCTGGAGGTACCCTTTGGACCTTTCTGTGACCTCACAGGATCATGAAAGCTCCATTTCTGTTACCAGAAAGGGATACAGCAAACATATAAGTCCAAACCTAAGACTGGTTTCTTGAGGCTCCATGGCAATTACCAAATGGATAGGAAATGATAGCTCTCTAGAGGCAAAGGTGCTCCTTCTGATAGGATTTTATAAATGCCTCTACAACCAATTTTAGAGTCTTGCTTATACATTCACTTTCTTATCTTCATGATTCTCCTAGAGACATTTTCATGGGGAGGGTTCCTCATCCAATCAAGTAAATAACATCTATTCAAGTTTTAAACCTCATTTATATGGAAAATAATGAAGTTGGTATAAAGTGGGAGAGAAGAAGAGGGGATTCAGAAGAGGTAATGCACCAACCCTTCAGTGATGAAGGGAGAGAAAGGAGCAATTGCCTGCAGAGGCAGTAATGGTGGATGTGTAATAGGGAGAGAGAGAGAGAGAGAGAGAGAGAGAGAGAGAGAGAGAGAGAGAGAGAGAGAGAGAGAGAGAGAGAGAGAGAGAGAGAGAGAGAGAGAGAACTGCAGCAGGTAAGATGACCAGGTCTGCTGGCAGCTTCATGCACCAGGGTTGATAAGTCAGCATTTATGATGAGGGTACAAAAAAATCTGACTATTGATGAATTTTCCCCTAGATTAGAATCCATTTAGCCAATAAGGCTATTTTCCCTTTTTTCTTCCCTTCGTCTTTCTGTCCAATAGTATGGATGTATAACTCAGAGTTTTCTATTCCTTAAAATTGTTTATTTGGTGGTTTAAGTAGGAGAATTTTTTTAAACTGACTCATTATAGATAAAATCTGACCTATATTAATTACTTTTGATTTATCTATGTCCTTAATTGTAGAAAAAGCATGCAAAAAGAAAAAAAACAATATTTGGTTTTGGTATATAGAGATATGTAATGGACCAGGGATTAAAATTTGATCTTAAAAAATGGTTCCAGACTTTCTCCTGGTTGAGGGAAAGAGAAAAGTTGAGAGAAATATCAGGATTTTGATTTATTGATTTTGGCTAATCTTACCAAAAGTAAACTAGATCTGGGATTTTCTTTTCCTTCAGCCTCTCAGACTAAAGGATATCAGTGCCTTTTTTTTTTTCATTTTCCTCTGACTAGAGGGCTTTGTTAAGAGCAAGACTTGGGAAAAAGGGGGAATTTGAAAGGGTTTCCCCAGTTTAAGGGACTTATGAAAAATGATTTTAGATTTAACAATTCACTGTTTTTTTTAAATAAATGTAAAAGAAACTGGATCTGTAGCCTTAGTAGAACAAGTCCTTAATTTCAACATACTTCAACCTTGAACTTCAACTTCCCTCCCCCCCAAAAAAGAATTTCAGCCTCAATTCACCTAATTGTTTTCAGTTTTTTCTAAATGACATTAGAAATAGTAACTGATTTCCTTGTTACACTCTAAATTATTTATCCATTAAAATGTAGTCATTTTCAGCTCTTGTCCAAAGTTGGTATATTAGGCTGTAATAGTCTAGAATGCTCTTAAACTTTCCATTTCTCAAAGAGGTTAAGGCCAGTGAATCCAGAATACAAAGTGATCCTTACTGTTTGTGCTGGTTTTCGAAATGTGCAGCTCTCAAGACAATGAAATGACAAAATGTCATTAAAGGTCTTTTTGCCCCTTCTGGGTAAAGTGGTCCATTAATCCATTATCTGACATTCCAGGAAACGAAAAAAGAAAGAAAGAAAGAAAGAAAGAAAGAAAGAAAGAAAGAAAGAAAGAAAGAAAGAAAGAAAGAAAGAAAGAAAGAAAGAAAGAAAGAAAGAAAGAAAGAAAGAAAGAAAGAAAGAAAGAAAGAAAGAAAGAAAGAAAGAAAGGAAGAAAACATGCACAGGCAGGTTCATGGGCTACTTCACAGTTTGACATTATTATGACATGGAAAATTTAAAAAGGACAAAATTGTCCTTTGAGTTATTGTTTTGCTCTTAAAAATTAGTAAAGTTAGGGAGATTCTATAATTCTGAAAGCACATGGAAACATCAGAAAAACTACATAGATAAACTTATAGGTATTATGTCATGTTTCTCAAGAATGGTATCCTGTGAAACTTATAAATCGACAGAAGCAAAGCATTGTAGTGAACAGAGCACTAGAAGTCAGAGAACAAGAATTCAAATGTTGGTTTTACTACCTCCTACATAAGTGATTCTGGGTAATCTCTTTGAGCCTTGATTTCTTCATCTTTAAATCAAGGAGGTTGGATCTAGAGGACCTATTTAAATACCTATTAGCTCTTTCTCTCAATTTTAGTTAGTTAGCCATTCAATAATCAATATTAAACATTTACTAACTGTCTGCTATATGGTAGGCACTATACTAAATGCTAGGGACCCAAAAAGAGTTAAAAGATGGTTCCTGACCTCAAGGAGCTTACAATCTAATAGGGGAGACAACATGCAAACAAATATACATAAAGCAAGTTATATTGACTAATTGATTACAGTACCTACTATGTGATAGGCACAAACATTTATTAAGCTCTTACCATGCATAGGCATTCTGCTTTTGATGGAAAAATAAGGAAAAAAACAAAACAAAAACCCGTTATCCTCAAGGAACTTATAGTAAAACATAGGCAACGATATGTATTATAAATAGGTAGAGAAAAGATATATACTGAATAGATGGGATATAACCTTAGAAATGACAGCACTAGTAATTGGAGGAAATGTGAAGGGCCTCATCATACAAATAGTTAGACATGAGGTGGAAACCTGAGATCATTTGGTCTATCCAAGATTAGATGAAAAAACGAAAGAACAATAAATTGAAGGAGCCTTTCTAAGGTCCCAAAGCTTATAAATGAAAGAACCAGAAATTGAATTCCAACCAATTCAGTTGAAATCAACTGATATTTATTTCATTCACAATTTAATTTGATAAAAATGTGTTAGCACTATGCTAGATACTGGGTAAGATACATAGGTTAACAAAAAAAAAAAGTTTCATGGAATTCATAGTGTAACAGAGACATGGAATACATACAAAATAACATTTTAATAATTCAAGGATTGATCATTTATGTCAGTGTGATTATTTCCTGCATCACAGCAGACTATGATTCCCCTAGCCTTAAGAGATTACTTGGATCCAAAATGGATCATCTTAAGGCCAGTCTGTCGATGAAAACCTCCCACTGTACTAGGCTTGTCCTGATGACAGATATGTAATTTGTCATCAGGCCAATATTCAATTTTTTCTCAGTTGGTAAGACCTGTTAGAGTATATTATGTCCCATTGAATGGTCTTTGAGAGTTAGTCATTACTTTGTTTTGAAAAAGAACCAAAGGAGGAATTAAATTCAATACAATTAACATTTATTAAGCATCTACTACTACTATGCCAGGCCCTGTGCTAAGTGCTGGAAAATAAATTAATAAAGAGAAGTTCTCATGGGCTTTCAATCTAAAGAGGGAGAGACAATACAGGAAAAAGAGGCAGCAATGTGATGGACCCTAGGGGCTAACCAATTCGGGGACATCTTGTTCCGTGCAATTAAAACCAGGGAGAACAGTAGATACAAAGAAAAGTGAGCCAAAAGGTCCAATTTGGTAGTCTTCTATCCATTCCTTCAACCAGAGGTGCTAAGGGAAGTGATGTCAGTCAAGACTTAGATTAGAAGCTGAGGGAAGTGATCTTAGTCAAGACTTAGATTAGGAGTTGAGGGAAGTGATGTTAGTCAAGGTTTAGATTAGGAGCATGGTAATGAAACTAGAGGCGATGAGTTTTAATCTGAAGGGCATCTTGTTGGTTGGACTTCAGTAGAAGTATGCCACAATTGTGTAGACATGCTTTAATTATAATACAAAAAAAGTGAATTAAACATCTATTTTAAAGTTTTATTGATATCTTTTGGCTTTTCATCAGTTATTTTGGAATATACTACACCTGACAAAGTTGTGATAGGAACAATATTTCCTCAGGTATTGTCACATATTCTGCCCTGGCTTTTCCTGAGATCCAGCAGCCTAGGCTAGTTTTTTTTTTTTTTTCCCCTTAAAAGGCATTAGAGCAATACAACAAATTAGACAACACACCGAAATTTATGGGATGCAGTCAAATCAGTATTTAGGGGAAATTTCAGAACTCTAATTGCTTAAATCAATAAGATAGAGGAAAAAGCAGGTCAACGAATTGGGCATGCTGCTAAAAATAACTAGAAAAAAGAAGAAATCAAAAGATACCAATTAAACACCAAACTGAAAATCCTGAAAACCAAAGAAGAGATGAATAAAACTGAAAATAAGAAAACTATTGAACTAATAAATAAAAGCTGGTTTTGTGAGGAAAAACAATAAATAAATAATTGTTGATTTGAAGAAAAAAAGAAAGAAGAAAACTAAATTACTAATATAAAAAATGAAAGGTCTAATTGATGAAGAGGTAATTGACAATTGTTAGGAACTGTTTTATCTAATTATGTGCCAATTAATTTGACAATCTAAATGAAATGGATAAATATCTACAAAAATATAGATTAGATTAATTAGATTAACTAGATTAACTAAAGAAATAAAACATTTAAATAACACAATCTTAGAGAAAGAAATTGAACAATCAATGAACTTCCTAAGGAAAAATCCTCAGGACTAGGTGGATTCACAAGTGAATTCTATCAAAACATTTAAAAAACAATTAATTCCAATACTATATAAACTACTTGGAAAAATAGGTGAAGAAGAAGTCCTACCAAGTTCCTTTTATGACACAAATATTTTGCTGATACCCAAATCAGGAAAAGCCAAAATAGAAAAAAGAAAATTGTTTACTAATTTTCCTAATGAATGTTGACGTAATAATTTTAAGTAAAATGTAGGAATCGCATTACAGCAGTATGTTATAAGGTTCATATATAACGACAAGGACATATGTAATTCATTCCAGGAATGCAGGGTTGGTTCAATATCAGTAAAACTATCAGTATAACTGATGACATTATTAACAAAACCAACACAAATCATATGATTGTCTCAATATACGTAGAAAAATCTTTGACAAAATACAATAACAGCACTTTGAGTGGTAGCAAAGAACTGGGGGAAAATATGAGTTGGGGAATGGTTAAACCAGAGTACCTAAATGTGATGGAATATTATTGTATTATAAAAAGTGATGGGCAACTAGATTATACAGTGGCTAGAGTGTGAGTCCAAGAGTCAAGGCGACATGAGTGAAAATCTGACCTAAGATATTCACTAGTTATGTGACCCTAGCCCTAGATATATGGAATCTGTAGACAAAATTAGAATTTGTCTATTTTTAAGATTTAGACTCCAACAATTTATGTTTGCAGAAATTCTTACTGGGATCTATGGGCCCTAAAGAATTTAATCGTGTTTCAGTGGATGACTAATAACAAAAATAAAATGACTAAAGAAGGTAATCACTTTTTTTTTCTTTTATATAAGATTGGATCTACCTATCTTGATAACCTGGAAGTAAGTGTACTAGTTACTCACTCTACTCTCACCCTGAACACTAACTCCTCCTAGGGAGTCACCAGTTTGGTGCTGAATTAAGCATAAACCTTCAATTGGCTTTAATCCTATTTATCTCAGAACTTCTGAACTCAAGTAATTCACCAGCTTTAACATCTACAGTAGGAAGATCACATACATGTACCAGTACAACATAGATGCCTATTGTTATTTGTGAATCATCAGATAAAGCACAATCTATCAAGTCATATTTCCATTTCATTTGTCACTATATTAGGTATTTTCTATGCTTTGTTCAGTCAGGCAATTATTGACAGCATGCTTTAGATGTTAGGAGTCCAACCATCAATTCATTTTCTGGTTTTGGTAAAGTAAAGAGTGTGTGTGTGTGTGTGTGGAGAGATAACAATAAAAAAAAATATGGGATAGATACAGTTATTAAATCAATCTACTTTTAGCTTCATTGGACTCAACATGTATTAAGGAAGAGATTATATTTATGTAATGTGTTAGGACTTTCAGAAATAGTTTAATCCCAAAATGTAAATTTCTATGGGCAAAACATCTATGGAAATATAACTTCATAAAAGTATTTAAGGCTTGTTCATAAAATTTATGAATTAACTAGTAATAACACATTATTTTGATATAATTATGCTGTAATCAAAATAAGAAAATTTCCAAGAATGCATATTCATCTCCCAGGAATTCTTTTACTCCATTTCGTCATACTCCTAAATAAATGCTGTAATATTGTCAGATAGAATTGCCACTACTACTGAAGCTATAAAACCTTTTTCATTTTGTACTTAATGACTGTTGTTCTCATCTATCACAAGGCATCATGGTTTGCTGCAAAAAATCTATAACTTGGAACTATGCAACATCCCAAGAGGCCAACTCTGAATAATAGCTCCTCCTCTGCCCCTAGGCCACAGCGTCCTGATAACTACAGTGTTCACCATGCTCTTAGTAATCACACTGACACTTTGTTTAGCTTGATTATATTCATTGAAATTTAATTTGCATTTTGGTTGTATAGGTAAAGGGAATTAGGGTACTTGTGTCTTACTAAGATTGCCATTTTGAAATTTGAATAGCTTTGTATTTGAAGCCTGTATAATATAAAATTATTAAACAGAAAAAGATTTCTTCCTAATTCCTCTCCACATTTTTTTCAGAATGAATCACACCTAAAATCTTTCTAAATATATGCATAGAAAAACCTCCAGATTGTGCTTCACAACTTTCAGGAGCTACTAGCATCAACATTAGGAATCCCTTAGAGATATCTGATCAGGCATTGACTCAGAGGCAAGAGAGAGGAGTAGGAATAGAAAAAAGGAACAAAGTACAAAATTAGGTAATTCTAATTCAAGTGATCAAGATATACTCTAGTCTAGTTAGACCTAATTCTTTAATGACTATGTGTGGCTCAGAATGAGTGATCACCACTTAATAAAAAAGCTGCAGATATCTCTAGGAACAAAATGAAAGTTTATTATACGTTCTTGAGAGAAGCTGGTGTCCCTCCAGTGGAACATGCAATCGAAAGGAGGAGGCACCTTTTGGGACAAGTTTGATACTTTAAATAGTCCCTAATGCAAATACCCTCCCTCCCTCAGTCCCACTCCTTATCTGTTGATCTCTATTTCTTCCCACCTTTTAAAGCCCAACTCCTACCAGAAATCTTCCCATTCTAGTTATTAATAGATCCCATGCTTAGCTCTGACAGGGCACTTGGATTTTTAGCTCTTTATCTTACTAACCACACAGTTATATCAATTTAGCTGTCAATATTGGTAGACAGTTCAATGACTTTTTTTAAGAACAGAAACTTGTAACCTTATATCTCCCCCATTGCTTAAACTTTTGCTATACACAGAATAGGTATTTGGTAAATGTTTCTTGTGAAATTCTTACTAAATAATTTACACAGACTAAATCCTTCCAGTACTAGCCCTCCTACACTCTTTCTGGAAAGGACATGGATGGCAATCTTATTTATAGCGATACTGTGGCTCCTCAATGCAAAGCTCTTATTCCTGCCCATCAATCTGTATATGTGCCATTCTCTATAAAAATGTAAGTTCATCTATATCCAAAGGACTATAAAATGTATGTGCTTTTTGTTCCAGCAATAATATTAGTAGGTCTGTATCCCAATTAAAAAAAAAAAAAAAAAAAAAGGAGACTGTTTTACAAACAAGATTTATCACTTCTTTTTTGTGGTGACAAAGAATTGGAAAAATGCTATCCACATCTAAAAAAGAATTGATGGAATCTGAATACAGACCAAAGCATTTTGTTTTTTATTTTCTTTATTTTTTCATGGCTTTGTTTTTAGTTCATGTCTTCTTTTACATGCTTAATATAGAAATATGTTTTGCCTGATGCATAAGTTGCTTACTGGATTCAGAGGGAGGGAGAGTAAGAATTTGGAGCTCAAAATTAAAAAAAAATGAATGTTTAAAATTGTCTTTCCATGTAATTGAAAAAAATTAATTAAAAAAAAGAATATAAGTTCATTAAAAAGAATGCCTCCCTTTTCTATCTACAACCACAGCATCCAGTTTAATATGAGGTACCTAATAGGTGCTTAACAAATACTTATTCATTCATTCAATCAATTGGCCATCAATGAGCCATAACTGATCCACACCAATAACAATGAATATCTAGTCAGGATCTACCCATTCAAATGCATGTATGCAAATATAAGGGGGAAAAAAACAACCAATTCATCATTATGTCTCCCATTTTGCAACCTGAAACCTTGTACATCTCCAAGGATTGATAGAGTATGTGAGCCCTGGGTAAGTAAGAGTGAGGGAACAAACACCAGGAGAGAATAAGGAAGGAGAAATTCAGACAAGTATAAGCTGCAGCCTCATCTAGCCAGACTTCTTATATGGATAGACTATTCAGTAAATATATCATTCCATGCCACCTGACACTTTCTCTTCTCTATCTCCTTCAGTATCTCACAACTGTTTTTGCTTCCATTGAAAAAATTCCTAGTTACACTTCTAGTGTGTCATATAGATGAAAGGTGTAATACACTGCAGACAGCAACACTCCCAAAGCGGAGCAAACCATAATAAAATACAATTGGGAAAACTTAATAAAAAAAAATTAAACCACGGAACATAGATAATGTTAATATGTGGTTTTCTAGGTCAATGTGTGGTCCACAGGGATCCTTAATAACATTTGGGTACTGGCACTGCTGACATAGATGACTGACAAAGGATTTTGAGATGGATGTGCTCAATTTTGGAGGAATCTTGGAAGTTTAATATATTGGAGAACCTAGGTCACTTCAAGCTTATTGAAAGTAAGAGAATCTTCTGTTTCAGAGTAGATACAACTCATTGGGGAATGAGTTCAAACACTGGCCCAATTGGTCAGAAGACATGGTCCTAGATAGAATTGTTCAGAAAATGAAGAACCAAAGTGAAATGTGCAATGCCTACTCAATAATCAACAAACTGGATGATGTTTTCATGTTTTAAGTATCATCCTTTTAAATATTTCTACAGTTGCAATTGCTTATTAAGTTTTTTTTTTTGTCAATTCACATTTAGGAGAGCCTTATGCGTTTAGTATTTCTTTTATTTATATGAAATAAATACATGTTCCATACTTGATTAATATATTCAGTAACTTTCTACTCCCCACCTTGTGCTGAATTTAGACATGAACCAAAAGTTAATCTTTAAAAAAATTCCACAAGATGGGGGTGACCAGAAGTATAACTAGCCCAAATGATACAAGAAAAAAAATCTAATTCTTGTTAGTAAGGATCCTTCAAAACTGAACACAGTTCATCCTAAATATGTGGATTTAAAGCAAAAAGTCCTCTTATTGGAGAGAAAGAGGTTTCAGTGTCCAAGCTTCTTGGGCCCAGAAGCAATTCTGATAGTGTATGGGTTGAAAATTGAATTTTCATTTGCCACAAATTGAATTACAGAAATTCCTGGCCATTACAGAAACTTTCACTATTGAATATCTTGGAGGCATTATTACTACGTATGCCAACTTAAAGAACATAAGAACATTAAAACTCTGGGAAAATAAATAATAAATTGACAAGATGCCATCATTAATTCCAAGTAGTTAGAAAAGTTTCCAAGTTCCAATTTTTCAGACACCATGCACAGAGAAGAAAATGGGGTCATGAGCTTCAATACCTTCTATTGCAAATTATTCAACAGTGTAAATGAATGTGAAAGTGTATAGTTGGAAGGTGAATTAGCATTACACTTACAAACTTCCTACTAGTTGCCCTTTATTTTGACTACATGTAGAATATCACCTCAGTTTCACATCCAAGTGTTCAGGCTTTCATTACCATTGTGTTGTTTGTGAGTCTGAGAACCAAACTGTTGGCTGACAAAATGATTTGAGACACTAAGGAATTCAAAAGAACACAAGAGGAAGACCAACAGCTGGAAAGGTTCCCAATACATGAGAATCTGAAAGAAAGAGTGTCAGAATAAGTGTTTTGGCATTCCCACAGCAACAGTTTACTGATGGCACAGAAACTGCATTTTTCAAGACTCCTATTGTAGATACCTTCCAGCTGTTTTCTGCTTATTTGCCTTTGTTCTTTACCCATAGACAGCAAAAAATATTTATAGGTATCTTTCCCTTAAAATCAAACTACCTTACAAAAACAAGTTTACTCTATTCTATTATACCTTACTTATCAACTCACCACCCACTCTCCACTGCTGCTTTTCACACCCCCCTTGAAACTTCCCATGACTCCCACCCCCCAAAATTCTCTTAGTTGAGAACTTTACCTCATATATTACCGAAAATACTGAGGTTATTTGTTGTGAATTCTTTGTGCCCTCTTCCTCATTTCCTACCACTCAGGTGACATCAGTCACTTTCTCCTCTTTAAATACATGAACTGATGCTAAGTGAAGTGAGTAGAACCAAGAGAATATTGTATACGGCAACAACGATTATGTGATTATTAACTCTATGGATGTGTCTGTTTTCAACAATGAGGTGATTCAGGCCAATTTCAGTAGACTTGTGATGGGGAGAACCATCAGCAAAGATAGTTTTCAACATTTACCTGTGGAAAATATTTGCATATATTTTGCAAATAAAAAGCTATTATTTAAAAAAAAACAAACAAACAAACAAAAGGAAAAAGAAAGCTCAGTCCTTTTTTCCTCCTATCTGAGTGTTCCTTCTTTGTCTCCTTTTCTTGCTCCTCCTCCTCACCACAATCTCTAACATGGAAGTCCTCAGGATTAGATCCTGGGCCTTCTTCTTTTCTCCTTTTATACTGTTTGATTATATCATCGCTTCCCAAGAATTTAATTACCACTTCTGGGGGCGGAGCCAAGATGACGCAGATAACACGTTTCTCTCTGACCTTCTCTACAACCCTCAGACTAATTTGCAAAGGGCTGAAACTCTTAAGTCAAAGCACTGAAGTCAGACAATCCAGCACTTAAGGCTAATTACTGATTGGACAATACTAAGAATCGCTTGAAAAATGGCTCTTCCCACCATCCTGTGCTGGCCCAATTGTTTTGGGGTATACAGAGAATTATGGGAGGAACTAGGAGGTGGAGTGAGACTAGCTAGACTCCCTCTGGGCGTGAGTCAAAGAGGTGAGGTATTGGAGATCCTGAGTCCACCTCCCTTCACTTCTACTGCTAAAGACCAAGAATAAAGACTTTTGCTTAGACTGATTCCGGCTGATTCTAAGGTATCCAGGGTAGTAAAGCGGTTGCCACATTTGGTGCCCAACATGGGACCAAGGACCCTAATTTCACTGAAGAAGCCCTTGGGGACCAGGAAATAGGGTGAGTATTTTAATAGACAAACAAGGAACTTACTTTGTTAAGGGCTAAACTAATAACCTTTTCTAGCTGAAATGGGGCAGATATTAGGAAAAGATTCTCCCCCACCCCCACCCCAAGGAGGTGCTATAGAAAACATGATTAAGTTGATAAAGGGACAGGGCTTAATTATAACTTGGTTTCAGATCGCTAGACTCTTGGATACATTGGAACACATGTCCCCTTGGTTCTTTAAGGAAGAAGAAATAGGTCTAGATAATTGGAAGCTGGTAGGAGAACAACTATGTGAATACTACAATGATAAAGGTCCTCATTCAATTTCCAAGGAAACATTCTATATATACAACACAATACAATTGGCCTTAAAGAATCCTGCAAGTTATAGAGAAAAGAAAAATTTTAAAACAGCCAGATGAGGAAGTGTGAGGAAAAAGAGGAAGACAATGAACAGATTAATAGCAATATCACTAGAGGGCATGTGGAGTTAAATGAGGATGAAGGGCATGGTGAAGGGTGTGGTGATTCTCAATCTTACCAGGCAGCTTCAACCCTGCCTAATCCGGAACTGGTTCTTGACACACCTCCATCAACTTCACCTTCTGGGATGGAGGGAGGAGGAGTAGTGGAAGGGGCAGTGATACTACCAGCACCTCCCCCCCTGCAATCACTCCCTCCTATGACTAGATTGCAAAAGGCAGTACTTAAAGCCACAGAAGGGCAGAATTAGCTGATTTGAAAGTAGCAATGTATCCTGTGATTCAACAGTTTAACTCTTCAGATCAAGAAGGTAGAAGATACACTCCTTTTGATATAGAAATCCTCAAAGACCTGAAAAAGGCTTACACTCTTTTGGGGGCTACATCATCTTATATTAAGATGTTATTATAGAATTTGACTTATGAAGTCTTAATCCCTAGGGACTGGAAATATATATAGCAAGAACATGCTTAGAACCTGGACAAAACTTGTTGTGGCTTTCTGAATATAGTAAGCTCTGCAGGATACAAGCCTAACAAAATAGTCATAGTGCAGTTAATCCTCCAATCACCTATGACCAACTAACAGGTGTAGGTTCTTATGCAGATATTTCAGTACAGATTGCCATCCCATAGCAGCATATGAGCAAATTGCTGCTGCTGCTATCAAAGCATGGGCTTTTCTCCCCAGTAAAAACAACAAGGAAGAGGTCTTCACAAAAATTGCACAAGGGCCAAATGAACCCTTTGCTGATTTTGTGGGATGTTTGCAAACAGCTGTCATACGAACTAATGGTGAAAATGCAGTAACAGAAATTATGATAAGGCAACTTGCTAAAGAAAATGCTAAGGAGGTTTGTAGAATGATTATACTAGGACTACACAAGGATGCTCCTTTAGAGGAGATCATAAGACTCTGTGCCACAATGAGCACAAATACCTTTTACAGCAAGCTATGAAGCAGACTTCCCAAGATCCCAACATGGGAAGACAGGGTCCCTTTTGGCAAGGGACTTCCAGAGAGACTCGTCAATGCTTTCAATGTGGTAAAGTAGGGCCTCTGACAGCTCAATGTTGGCATAGAGATAGAGTGAGAAAACAGGGTGGCAGAACAAGACCCAATACCCCATGTCCAAAATGTTCCATTGGGCATCAGAATGTAAACTGATTCAGGGAAATAAGATGAGGGGGCCAGCCCCTGGGCCCAAGGCAAAAAATACATGGGGCATAATGGCAGCCAATGCTGCACCCAGAGAATGCCTAGTAGTTCAGTACCCAGACATGACCAATCATCTGGGAAGCAACCTGATGGGAGAAAGGGATTACAATTGGGGAGAACAGAGTTGTATGCAGCTGGGACAACTGAGATACCCCCTGGAGAGGGGAAATCTGTTCCTCTCCAGCCTATGGATCCCTTGCCTCCAGGTATGGTAGGCTTGACCATTTCACCTCTTGAAAGTACTTACAAAACAGTGTCCATCCATACACTGATGTGGGAAACTGGGGAATGTGGAGATAATGTCCCAGTCACTAATACAGGTAGACAATGTGTGACTTATCACCCAGGAGAAGTAGCATCAGGTTTACTGATAGACTCCTAAAAAGCAATCTGGTGATAGTCACCCAGATTCTGACTCCAAGCAACAAAATCCAGGAATACACTGGACAGCAGCTGTGACAGCTGACCGACCTATGGTCACTATCTATATAAATGGCATACCATTAGATTGCACAGTCATTAGAGGTGCCAACTGGCCCAGTCACTGGCCAAAGATTAAGGCAGACACCTACATGTCTGGCATAGGAGGATCAATAGCAGCTGAAGTTAATGGACTTTTGAAGGTGAAACAGGATTTTTTACTCCTTTTATAGTTGAAAAAATCCCCACCAATCTGTGGGGAAGAGACATTTACAACATTTAGGATTACAAATGAGCACTTCGGTTTAGAAACCTTAGCTTAAAAAGGCCAAGGTTTCCCATTTCATCCAGGGCCCATCTCCAGTAGTATTGACCTATATCTTGCCACTAGATCCAAATGGCTCGGGAGGAAATAAGAGGCAGGTGACCTTGAACAACACTCTCACTTAAATCCAATCCACTTGCATATCATGGCATCACCTCTCTGATGTCATCTTCCTCTTCGAGAATGAAGGAAAAACTCTTCTGTCCAGTGACACTCATCTCTGAGTATTCCAAGAAGAATAAGTGCATTTCTTATCTTAGCACATTCTTTGGCTATCCCTCTCTTTCCCCTCAATACCTGGAATGCTCTCTGTTATCCACTTCAACTACTCATTTCCTCTTCTTTCTTTAAGTCTCAATTAAAATCTCACTTTCTATAGGAAACCTTTCTTGACTCTTCTTAATCCCAATGCTTTCCCTCTCTTTAAAAAAAAAATTCCCATTTAGCCTGTATATAGTTTGCTTTGTCTATATTTATTTGCATGTAGTCTTTCTCATTGGAGGGTAAATTCCTTGACAACGGGACTGATTTTTGACTCTTTTTTTTGGATCCCCAGACTTAGTACAGTATCTGAAACATAAGAAATGCTTGCCTTTCTTTATCAATTGTTTGATTAAAAATAGTAGGAATATTATTTTACCATTCCCTTATCCTATTCCCTTACCTTCTACATATGTCATTTAGTGCTTTCAGGTTTATTATAAACAAGAAAGAATGAGGACCTTTTGTAATTATGTTAGCTAAGAATGTTTTTCCTAGTCATTTTTCCTTTTTTTTTTTTCTTAAAAAGAACTATGTCTTAGATCCTATGAAAGTCTGGGAAAAACTAAGGGGATAAACTTTTCTATGATTAAGTCCAAAAAGCTTCAGATAATCTCTTTCAGTGATTTCAGCAAACTTGTAACCTTATTAGTCTATGGGGTAGTGCTTTTAAAAATATAACCCCATAGATTCCTCAACTGAAAATGTAAATAATAGTAGCACATATTTCTCAAAGTGGTTGTGTGGATCAAATGAGACAATATTTTTAAAGTACTTAGCATGTTAACTAGCATATGATGACTATTACATAAATGCTCATTTTCTCCCCTTCTCTTCCCTGCTCTTTCCTTTTGTTCCTTTCAATTCTCTTCCTTTCCTTTCCCCTCACTTCTCTATTTTTTGGTCCAGTGAAGAGCTAAATCTGTAATCAGTAACATACATTCATGACCCAGCTCTGCTTTCTTGCTTATTGTGGAACCTTGGAAAAGCCACTTACCTGTCTGGGCCTCATTTTCCTTATCTGTCAAATGAAGAGGTTGGACTCAATGATTTCTAAGAAGGAAGGAAAAAAGAAAGAGAGAAAGGAAGAGAAAAAGAAAGAAAGAGAAAGAAAGAAAGAAAGAAAGAAAGAAAGAAAGAAAGAAAGAAAGAAAGAAAGAAAGAAAGAAAGAAAGAAAGAAAGAAAGAAAGAAAGAAAGAAAGAAAAAGAAAGAAAGAAAAAGAAAGAAAGAAAGAAAGAAAGAAAGAAAGAAAGAAAGAAAGAAAGAAAAAGAAAAAAAGAAAGAAAGAAAGAAAGAAAGAAAGAAAGAAAGAAAGAAAGAAAGAAAGAAAGAAAGGAAGAAAAAGAAAGAAGGGAGGGAGGGAGGGAGGGAGGGAGGAAGGGAGGGAAGGAAGGAAGGAAGAAAGGAAGGAAGGAAGGAAGGAAGGAAGGAGGAAGGGAGGGGAAAGAAATTGCTTTTCAGAGATAACGCCAAAAGGGAGACTCTTATAGATCAGGACTCTATTATTCCACAGAGCAATTTAAGATCCACTTCCAGATACAGAAAGAAGGTTAAACGTAGCCAAAGGACAAAATGGAATTAGACAATGGAAGGTATTTAGTTTCAGCATGGTATTCCTTAAATAAATATAAACTCTAAAGGGCATGGAAGAAATGTGAAAATGCAAAATTAACAATATACCTGGATAAGCACATTGCATCACGAAGTCATGATAACATGTAACATATTAGTCACTTTTTACTGAAATAACTTCCTAGTGATAATTTGAAGTCAAAGCACTTGCTTTTGATCCCCAGGTAATATTCTTATTACACATATGACCTAGGGATTAGTAGAATTATTATTAAGGGAAAATTCTAAAGAAAAAGTTAAAAGAGTTCATAAGAAATAAACCTTGCTAAAGAAAAAAATCAAATTCAAGAAATATATACCATAAAACTCTTTGTCCCATGTGTATCCTCAGTAATGTGTTTTTCTTTCAATAATGAATGGAGAAGTGTAGAAGGTTTACCTCTCAGACCTGTGGAGGAGGAAGGAATTTTTGATCAAAGAAGAATTAGAGATCATAATTGATCACAAAATAGAAAATTTTGATTATATCAAATTGAAAAGCTTTTGTGCAAATAAAATTAATGCAGACAAGATTAGAAGGGAAGCAATAAACTGGGAAAACATTTTTACAGTCAAAGGTTCTGACAAGAGCCTCATTTCCAAAATATGTAGAGAATTGGCTCTAATTTAAAAGAAATCAAGCCATTCTCCAATTGATAAATGGTCAAAGTATACACACAGACAATTTTCAGATGAAAAAATTGAAACCATTTCTAGTCATAAGAAAAGGTGCTCTAAATCACTATTGATCAGAGAAATGCAAATCAAGACAACTCTATACCACTACACACCTCTCAGATTTACTAGGATGGCAGGAAAAGATAATGCTGAATGTTGGAGGGGATGTGGGGAAAATGGGACACTGATGCATTGTTGGTGGAATTGTGAATACATCCAGCAATTCTGGAGAGCGATTTGGAACTATGCTCAAAAAGTTATCAAACTGTGCATACCCTTTGATCCAGCAGTGTTACTACTGGGCCTATATCCCAAAGAAATCTTACAGAAGGGAAAGAGACCTGTATGTGCAAAAATGTTTCTGGTACCCTCTTTGTAGTGGCTAGAAACTGTAAACTAAATGGATGCCCATCGATTGGAGAATGGTTGAATAAATTGTGGTATATGAATGTTATGGAATATTATTGTTCTGTAAGAAATGACCAGCAGGAGGATTTCAGAAAGGCCTGGGGAGACTTACATGAACTGATGCTGAGTGAAATGAGCAGGACCAGGAGATCGTTGTATACTTCAACAATAATAATATATGATGATCAATTCTGATAGACGTGGCTCTCTTCAACAAGATGAACCAAATCAGCTCCATTTGTTCAATAATGAATAAAACCAGCTACACGCAGTGAAAGAACTCTGGGAAATTATTGTGAACCACCACATAGCATTTCCAATCCCTCTGTTTTTGTCCTCCTGCATTTTTTTATTTCCTTCACAGGTTAATTGTACATTATTTCAAAGTCCGATTCTTCTTGTGTAGTAAAGTAACTGTATGGATATGTATACATATATTGTATTTAACATATACTTTAACATATTTAACATGTATTCATCTACCTGTCATCTAGGGGAGGAGGTGAGGGGAAGGAGGGGAAAAATTAGAATAAAAGTTTTTGCAATTGTCAGTGCTGAAAAATTACCCATGCATATGTCTTGTAAAAAAAAGTTATAACAAAAAAAGAAAAATATCTGATTTCAAATGTATAATAGGATCATATTATGTGCCTTCTCAATAAGTTGGGGAGGGACTAGAAGGAAGAGAGAATTTTGAACTCAAACAATAAATATGTACATGTATATTATTTATAGGATATATATGTATGTATACATATGTGTATATATATATTATATATGTATATAATATATATATACACATATGTTGTTCAGTTGTTTTAAGTCACATTCAACTCTTCATGACCCGATTCTGATTTTTCTTGGGAAAAATATTGATGTTTGCTGTTTCCTTCTCCAGCTCACTTACAGATAAGGAAACTGAGATAAATAAGATTTAGTGACTTGCCCAGGGTCGCATAGCTAGTAGGTGCCTGAAACTGGATTTGAACTCATGAAGATGAGTCTTTCTGATTCCAGGTCTGGCATTCTATCTATAGTAACTACCTAGTTACCACATACATACATGCATGCATGCACATGTGTATATATTTGAGATATATAAAAATACAAAATACACATGCATCTACATATACATGTATATATGCATTGTAGACAAAGCTAGAAGATGGCTTTGTGAACCATCACAAATGACATGTTTAGTTAAGTATGGAGTGGATCTGGGGATCCTGAGATAAGGTCAGTTCCCAAGAGCTTCTGCTGCAACAAGAAGTCTGAAGCAAGAGACAGGGAAGAACACTTTAGTCAGGCTAGAAAGAATGCATAATGGATGGGAAACTGCAGAACTGTTCTGATCATTTTCCCCTTTCTATCAGGTTCTAATTAAATAAAATGGATCCATCTGAGCCAAGAAAATTACATATTTGTGGCTACAAACTCCTCCTTTTGGTTTCCTTCCCCACTAAAGTCCTTAGTCATTTTGAGTAAGCACCTGTGGACTGGAGATGAGAGATTTAGTAAAGGGAAAAAAATACTTTCCAAATATGTACTGCAGATTTTCATGTGGATGGGGGTCTCATAAACATTCAATACGGCTTTTATGTACCACAGTCATAAAGTACAGTAAATATACACACGGCCCATTTATGTTTGCTCTGAGAAGCATGCTTTAAAACTAGAATTTCAAAGCAGTCTCCTATAGGACATGTAATTCCACATGGGATTCTGGGCACCATGAAATCTAACAGAGCCTCAGTCAATGTATGTACTTTTGTATACCAAATAGCCACAAGGCAGGAATTCATAGCATACCAATTTACTCTAGTCCCAATAAAAATTATAAGCACCTCAAACAGCTCTAGAATAAGGACTTCATTTATAGGAGGAAAATGTGATATAAAGTGATTCTCCATTGCAAAGAAACAGCTTAAATAAATAAATAACTGGTGATAGCAGTTAGTTGGAGTGTTTCTCCTCAATTCTGTGCTATTCTTTAGACATAAAACTAATCAATAAATTTGCTTTGCTGAACTTTCCATATTAACAGTAATCAAATTTATCTCTGTCCTACTGAAGAGAACTAGAGAAAAGATGCATTTTAAGAGACTTGCTGGCTCATTTTCTTGGATTTGTTTCATATAAATTAGTAATTCAAATTTTTGTAATGCTGCAACTAATTGACCCTTCTTGAAACGACAGCTTATATGGCAGTAAATTGTCAACTCAGACACTCTTAGGATTTATTAGACAAGGGTATCTTTTTCATCATCCCAATGATAATTCTTCTACTCTTTTGTAAGTAACAGTTATGTTAAGTCAAAGAAATTCTCACCTGATCCTTAAGAGATTATTTAGAGGACTTTTGGGGGAGGGGCAGATAAAAGAGGAAAGGCAAAGAAATTCTGTTGCTCAGTAATAGAAAAAACTGCCTTCAACATGATTTATTTAAATCATCAGTCCCTATACATCCCAGGGCGAAAGGAAGTTACTCCTTGGATTGTGTTCCCTTAACTTCCCTTCCTGGCTTCCAAGAATGAAAATGGGGCAGTCCCTTTGTGTCTGCCCTGGTCAGACCTTAGCTGGGATGCTATATTCAGTTCTGTGTGACACAATTTAAGGATATTGATAAGCATGAAAGTGTATAGATAAGGTCAAATAAAATGTTAAGCATCGGGAATCTGGGTCTTATGAGAATCAGTTGGGAGAACTGAGGATGTTAATCCCAAGTCATAGATATGTGTTAACATTGGTGTGAGGGAAAGAAAACCATATACACTCTTACATATACATACTTATATATATTATATACATATATATACTCATACATATACATTTTGTTGTTGGTTGTTTCTTTTTCAGTCATGATCAACTCTGTGACCCAATTTGGGGTTTTCTTGGCATAGATATTGGAATGTTTATCCTTTCCTTCTCTAGCTCAGGAAACTGAGGCATACAGGCTTTAGTGACTTGCTCAGGGCCACACCACAATAAGTATCTGAGACCAGATTTGAATTCAGGGAGAGGAGTCTTCCTGATTCCAGCTCTGGCACTCTATCAATGTACTACTTAGCTGACATGCATAACTACATAATACATATAAAATGTGAATTTATATATGTATATGTATACATGTGTCTATGTATACTTTACGTATATAGACATGTGTATGTATAAATATATGTAAGAGGATAAACATATTGTGTATACACATCTGTACTGAACTTTCTCTTCTTCACAACCAGCATAAGACATGGAAATATCTTCATCCCTTCAATTGATTCTCAGATGACAGACTCCTAAACCTTCTAATCCTGTTTTGCTTCATCTGGATGCTCTCAAGTTCATTGATAACTTTCTCACTCAGAACCTAGAAGGAAATAGTGAAAAAGCTCCATGTAGAAGCCTTTCAAAGATCTGAATGTTAATCACATGGAGGAGTGATCAGATTGACACTGTTTATCCTCAGTGGGCAGAAGTAGGATCAATTCAGGGAAGATGCAAAAGTGGCAAAAAGAAGGTTGATGTTAGGAAAAACTTCCTAAGAATTTAAGCTATTCGATAGTGGATGAGGCTATCTTGGAAGGTCATGGGTTGCCCTTTATCAGAGGTCTTCAAGCAGGCTCTATATAGCCATATATTCATGCATACATACATAGATACACACATACATATCATGGTGGAATTCTTTAGGAGTATGGATTGGATTAGTTGCCAAAGTTTTTGAAATTCTGTGGTCCTGTGCCAGAGACAACTTGAAGTCTGGAACTGAAGTTAAAAGAACCTGAGTTCAAATTTGGACTCAGACACTTATTAGGTGTCTGGATCTAGACAAGCCATTTAAATGCTCTGTGCCTCAATTTTCTCAATAAGGATAAGATTAATATCTATATCAAAAGGCTGTTGTAAGGATCAAATGAGATGCTATTTGTAAAGCACTATACAAACTTTAAAGTGTTAAATAAATGCTTTTGTTGTTCATCATTTCAGTTATATCTGACTCTTTGTGATCTCATTTGAGATATTTTTGCCAAAGATTTTGGAATGATTTGCCATTTCCTTCTCCAGTTTTTTTTAATAGATGAGGAAACTGAGGCAAATAGGATAAAATGACTTTCCCAAGATCACACAACTGGTAAGTGTCTGAGGTCAGACTGGAACTCACAAAGATGAGACTTTCTGACTCCAGACTCAGCTCTCTATCCACTGAGCCACCTAGCTTTTCCATATATGAGCCCAGAGCTGCAAGTTATACCTACTATAGTATTTCTTAAAACAACACTGGTAAGAAATTATTCCAAAATCGCACCACATGCCAGGAACATCAACATGCAACAGTCTCCATATGGATAAACAGATGTGGTCTCTTAGCAACTCACTTAGAATAACATACTTGTTATGTATAGTTCAAGTAGTAGCATGGTTCAACTCAGGGAGTTGAGGGTGATGGAGAATGCTATCAGCTTTCCACCCACAAATAGCACACTATTTCACATGTTCAATGTATTTTTTAAAATTTTGCCATAAGTGAAAATTTAGGAGTCTTTGCCTGGTGTTTGGTGCTATTTAGTATGTAAGAGCATATAAGAGACCTTGCATGCCTAACATTTTTTAAAAACCACATACACAAGTGCTGAGCCTAAGAAGCTAGAGTGTTCTACCCAATCCCTTTCCACTATGGAGCCCTTCTCAACTCTGAACCCAAGCACATCATCTGAACTAAGTTCAGTCTTAGGGCAAAACCTGGCCTCTTGTAAGGGGAGTTAGGAGCTCTTTGCTGAAGTTATCACATTACAGGCTTATAGGCTCTCACTATAATGCCTCAGGGAAGAATCACTTATAGTTAAGGTTTGGGGTCAAATCTAGGATTTCCACAAAAGGGATAGTGGAAGTGTATTCAATATAATTATCCCTTCCACATGGTGGGGTTTAGGGTGCAGTTTCCCCCACCTTGTGATATGGAAAATTTGTGTAAAAATGTTTTGGCCTTTCCTTTATACTAGAGGAAAAATCTGATTTTTTTCCTTTATAGGATGTTTACAGTTCTTTATTGTACAATTTGGGTATATTTAGGGAATTAAAGGATAAAATATGTTGATATTATATAATACAATGCATATATTTTATGTATTTTTGAATTTCTAAATTTTCTGCTGGGGGCATTCATGTGTCATTTGTGGCTTTTGCAAAACTACTCCAAAATTCCTGTTTAATTTTTATGCCAGCCTGAAATATATAGGAAACAGCAATAGGGAAAGTTGTGATGGGGAAGAGATAACTGTATGGAATATGAATCAGGTATTAGAAAGATTTCATTTTTTAATACACAAATGAAATGCTAGAAGACACAAAAACTGGTCACACACATTGATAAAACTTTAAAAATTGATAACTTATGATCATTAGCACAAATTGCTGGGATGTTAAATCATAAACAATGAAATATGAAACAATTTGTAGGACATTAGGTATTTTACCTTTTACTTTTGCTTTTCATTGTCTTCCCCAAAGTCTAGGAAACCATGAAATTTCTGGCAAACCAGCCCAGAGATTGGTCCCATCCTTAGAGTGCTGGAATAGTTAATGTGGATTCTTTATGAAATATATAACCAGCATAGACTGAAAAGACCAGGATTTCCAGATCTCTTAAATTCACAACACTTGGTTCCAATCCCATATGTATCCATTGCAGAATCAATGTTCATTCACTTCGAATAAAAAAAGACAAAAACCAGAAGAAGCAATTCCAAACCAGGGCTTGAGCAGGGCACATGCTCATGGTTACCTGGTATCTGTGGTAGGCTATAAGGTAAGCTGCTATGTCTGTCACAATTAATAGGAAGCATTTTTTGTGGGGAACATTTTTTCAAATTATTTATTTATTTATTTATTTTTATTATAGCTTTTTATATAAAAAAACATATGTATGGGCAATTTTTCAACATTGACCCTTGCAAAAACTTCTGTTTCAACTTTTCCCCTCTTTTCCTCCACCCCTTCCCTAGATGGCAGGTAGTTCCCATATGTGTTAAATATGTTAAAAGTATGTGTTAAATATAGTATACATATTTCTACAGTTATCTTATTGCATAAGGAAGATTGGATTTAGAAAAAAAGTAAAAATAACTTGAGGGAAAACAAAACAAAACAAAAATGCATTCAGCATAGTCCCAACTTAATAGTTCTTAATTAGGGCCCATAGTTGGTCACCCATATATTCTCCAAGTACAGAATTATACAAAACCAATAAACATTATTTTAAAAGTTTTACTAAAGGTTATTACCATGTATTTAACAAACACTTATCCCAACTTAATCAATATAAGACAAAGAAAAAAAAGAAATTAGAATAAAACAAAATAGAAAAGGACAAAAAAGACAATAAAAGAGAGAAAATTTAGAGAAAAGGAAAACCAGAGATTTCTTTATAAAAGAAAAACACTACAGTCTTTCATATCACAACTTTTTCCATAGCAATTTCTATATATCATAGATCGGCATAAGAAATTAAATGAGAAATTTTGGGACCTTTTGCAGAAGTCACAGATGATATTCAAAAGGCAGCAGTAGGTGGCACAGAAAAAGTTTAGAAACTCAAACATGCATAAAATATATGTGTAATATTTTATAATATTAACACATTTTATCTTTTAATACAATAATAATTCAGACAGTCTCTGATATGAAAAGAGGGCTTATAAATTTTATATGAATTTTCCAGATCATTGGGGTTCCACACCTCTAATGCCCTGCAATGTGAAAGGGATAACTGTACTCTAAAAGGAGCTCACAGAATATGGGGAGCTCTTTCTGAAAAAGCAAAGATATGAGATCAACTCAACTTAAAAATGTAAAACTTAAAAACAACACATATATTGTACTTCACTATAAAATTGAAGCTACTCTCTTCAAAGTGACCTATAATTTTTAAATTACAAAATCTAATGATCATTTCTAAATTCACATCCATCTTGACCTCTCTTCAGATTTGGATATTACTGATCTCCATTTTCTCTTTATATTCCTCTTTATATTTTCATGACCTTGTTCTCTTCTCATTTTTCTCTTACCTGTCTGACCAATCCTTTTCAATATTATTTATTGGATCTTTCTCCAGATTATGCCCACTAACTGAGGGTGCCCCCCAAAAAGTCTCTGTCCTGGATTTTCCTCTTTTCTCCCTCTTTTTATCTCACTTGATTTCTTACATTCTCGTAGGTTCAATTTTCTTTTATTTTTTGAGAACTAAAAAAATTTATTATAAATACGTATTAACAAGCTGATCAATGAAGATCAACAATGGTTTCAAGGTGGCTTTTATAGGCAGCCTTCAGAAAATCCAGGTAGATAAACCTCAGCAAAAGAGGTTGGGCCCTTGCATCTCAGCTTCTCCCCAATTTGTAGGTAAGGAGTGACATGTGACAATTTGCAGGTAGGAGTATGTGATGAAAAAAAAAAACACAGTTAATACAAAAAGCTGTAGAATTGGTGTCTCCTTCTGCACCAGAGCCACCCACAACACTAATTAATAAGCAGAACAGGGAACAATAGGGCACTGAGACAACATAACTTTCAAGAATTTCTCCATATGAGAAATGACTGAACAACAAAACAAAATATATATGGTTTAGAACCACATTTAATCTCATTCTTCATCTTTATCCCCTATTTTATTATCTTAATTTCTGCTGCTTATTCTGTCAAATTAGTGGCCATAAACCACAGGGCTTAAAATTTACAATAGGACATGGATGGAAACATGTCATAACATTGAATGAACTTAGTAAAAATCAAATCTTAGTCAAGATCAAACTATTTAGATGGCATGCCATGTATTCATTTTAGAGGGGAAATGTTTATATAGCAGTCACTAGGAAAACTCAATAAATATAAATACCATGAAAGAAAAGACCAAAGTGATACAATAAGATGATCTTCAATATCAGTTAGCAATTCCCAATCATCCTTGTGACCTGGTAACTCACTTCTAATGTTGAGTTAATTAGTCTATTTCATCTTGAGCCAAATGGGTTCAATTTGAACTCTATGCAGATAATTTCCATGTCTATATATCCAACCAATGTGCATCTTCTGAGTTACAGCCACAGATTATCTTTTGGACATCTCAAATGGGATGTTCCTGAATATGAACTCAGTATTGCTTGAAATAGAACTCATTACAAGTGAATTCTATCAAATATTTAAAGGAGTAAACTATTTGGAAAAAATAAGTGAAGGAGCCCTGCCAAATTCCTTCTATGACACAAATATGGTACTGATATCTAAATCAGGAAGGGCCAAAATAGAGAAAGAAAATCCCAGACCAATCTCTCTAATGAATATTGATGCAAAAATGTAAATAAAATATTAGTAAAGAGATTACAACAATTTATCAGCAAGATAATACACTATGAAATTTATACCAGCAGTGCAGAGCTGATTCAACATCACGAAAACAAACTACTGTCATAATTGATCATATCAATAACAAAATTATGATAATCTCAATAGACACAGAAAAAGCTTTTGGCAAAAAGACAGCATCAATTCCTATTAAAAACACTAGAGAGCATGGAAATAAATGGAGTTTTCCTTAAAATGATAAGCAACATCTATCTAAAACAATCAGCAAAAATTATTTTTGGTGGAAAGAAGCTAGATGCATTTCCAGTAAGATCAGAGGTGAAACAAGGATGACCATTATCATTGTTATTATTCAATACTATATTAGAAATTTTGATTTTAGCAACAAGAAGACAAAAATAAATTAAAGGAATTTGAATATACAATGAGGAGATATCACTCTTTGCAGATAACATAAAAGAATACTTAGAGAATCCTAGAGAACTATCCAAAAATATACTTGAAACAATTAATAGCTTTAGCAAAGTTGCAGAATATGAAATAAACCCTCACAAAACATCAGTATTTCTAAATGTCACTAACAAAGCTCAGCAGCAAGAGATAGAAAGAGAAATTCCATTTAAAATAATTCTAGAGAAAATAAAATATTTGGGTATCTATCTGCAAAGAAATAATTACAAAACACTTTTCACACAAATCAAGTCAGATCTAAATAAATAATTGGAAAAATATCAAAGGCTCATGGGTAAACCAAGCTACTATAGTAAAAATTACAATTCTATTTAAATTGGTCTACTTGTTCAGTTACAAAAAAAATAACAAAATTCATTTGGAAGAATAAAAGTTCAAGAATATCAAGATAATTTAATGAAAAAAAAAATAAAAGAGATTGTGGCCTAGCAGTACCAGACCTAAAACTCTATTATAAAGCAACATCATCACAAGCATATGGCACTAGCCAAGAAATAGAGTGGTGGATCAGTGAAATAGGTTAGCTACACAAGACACTATAATCAATAACTATAGTAATATAGTATTTGATAAACCCCAAAACTCTAGCTTTTAGCATAATAATACACTTTTCACAAAAAAAATAGCTGGGAAAACTGAAAAATACATGAGAAACTTGGCATAACCTTATATCTCACACCCCATATCAAAATAAGGTCAAAATGGGTACAAGATTTAGTTGTAGAGGGTGATACTATAAGGAAATTAGGAGAGCAAATAATATTTGCCTTTACAATCTTTGGGAAAGGGAGGAATTTATGACCAAAAAAGAACTAGAGAATATTATGAAATGCAACATGGACATCTTTGGTTATATTAAATTTAAAAGTTATTGCACAAACAAAACCAACACAGCCAAGATTAAAAGGGAAGCACAAAGCCGGGGAAAAATTTACAGCCAACATTTCTCATCAAAAGCTCATTTCTAAAATATATAAAGAACTCCGTCAAATTTATAAGAATACAAGTAAGTCATTCTCCAATTGATAAATTGCCAAAGTATATGAACAGACAATTTTCAGATGAAGAAATTAAAGCCATTTATAATCATCTGAAAAAATGCTCTAAATTACTATTGATTATATAAATATAAATTAAAACAATTCACACCTCTCAAATTGGCTAAGATTATAGGGAAAATAATGATAAATATTAGAAGGGATGTGGAAAAACTGGTACATTAATTCTTTGTTGATAGAGTTGTGAAATGATCCAACCATTCTGGAAAGCAATTTAGAACTATGCCCAAAGGGATATCAAACTATATAGCAAAATACTGGGTCTGTATCCCAAAGAAATCATAAAGTAGGACAAAGGAACCACATGTACAAAAATATTTGTAGCAGCTCTTTTTGTGGTGGCAAAAAAAATGGAAAGTGAGTAGATGCTCTAATTGGGGAATGGCTGAGTAAGTTATGTTGTATAAAAATAATGGAATATTATTGTTCTATAAAATATGATGAACTATCTGATTTTAGAAAGGCCTGGAAAGATTTACATGAACAGATGCTGAGTAAGACAAGTAGAACCAGGAATACATTATGCACAGTAACAGCAAGATTGTGTGATGATGAGCTATGACAGTTCTTTTTAGTGGTTTGGTGACCCCAATAAACTGAAATCCAAAGGCAATCCCAGTAAACTTTGGATGGAAAATACCATCTGCCTCCAGAGAAAGAATTATGGAGATTGAACGAAGATCAACACATGTTCATTTTTTTTCTTTTTCTTCTGTTTTATTTTTATCATGTGGTTTTCCCTTTTGTTCTGGTATTTTTCTCCCAACATAATTCATAAAGAAAAATTTAAAAAAAGTAATGTACATATACAACCCCCCAAAAATGTTTATGTGGCAACTTGGAAAATAGAAAAGGAAGCAAGGGAAAAAAAGACAGAAAAAGAGAGAGAGAGAGAGAGAGAGAGAGAGAGAGAGAGAGAGAGAGAGAGAGAGAGAGAGAGAGAGAGAGAAGGAAGGAAGGAAGGAAGGAAGGAAGGAAGGAAGGAAGGAAGGAAGGAAGGAAGGAAGGAAGGAAGGAAGGAAGGAAGGAAGGATAGGAAGGAAGAACAGAACTCATCTTTCTCTCACAACTTCTCTCTTCAAACTTGCCTATTATTGTCAAGGGTAACACTCTCCTTTCAGTCACCCAGGCTTGAAATTCAGCATCATTTTCAATTCTTCACTCTTCCTAAACATATTTCTATATCCATCATGCTGTGCAAGAAAAATCAGATCAAAAGGAGAAAAATGAGCAAACAATAACAACAAAAAGGTGAAAATGCTATGTTTGATTGATATTCTTTCCATAGTTTTCTCTCTCAATGTATATGGCTCTTTCTATCAAAAGTCTGTTGGGATTGTCTTGAATCATCTCATTGTTGAAAAGAGCCATAGATCAATAATATTCCATTACATTCCTATACTATAACTTATCCAACCATTCCCCAATCAAGGTACATCTATTCAGTTTCCAGTTCCTTGTCATTACAAAAAGGGCTGCTACAAATATTTTTTAATATATGGGTCCTTTTCCTTTTATGATCTCTTTGGGATATAGACCCAATAGAGACATTAGCATTTAAAATTCTTTAAAGGAGAAGTTAAATGAACTACAGATTCATGACCAAATAAAAGATAGAGATAGAAATTACATTTCATTATGTAATGAAAATAGATAATTTTTATTATATTAAATTAAAAATCTTTTACACAAACAAAGCCAGTGCTACCAAGATTAGAAAGAAAGCAAAAAACCTTGTAAGCATTCTTTATAGGAAGTGAAAAAGGCCTCATTTCTGAAAATACAAGCTATTCCTCGATATGCTATTGATAGTCAGAGGATATGAATAGGCAATTTTCAGATGAAAAAAATCTATAGGCATATGAGAAGTGCTCTAAATATTTTTTAAAAATTTTTTTATTTTCCTGAGGCAATTAGGATTACATGACTTTCCCAAGGTCACACAGCTCGGAAATATAAAGGGTCTGAGATCAAATTTGAACTCAGGTCCTTCTAACTTCAGGGCTGGTGCTCTATCCACTGCACCATCTAGCTGCTCCTCTAAATAAATTTTAATTAGAGAAATGCAAATACAAATTTTATGTAGCACATCACCACTATCACATTGGCTAAGATGAGAAAAAAAAAGGAAATGATAAATATCAAAGAGGACATGAGAAAACTGGGTCACTAAAGAACTGTTAGCTGCATTGTGAACTGATCCAACCATTCTGAAGAGCAATTAGAAATTATGCCTAAAGGGCAAACCTACCCTTTGATCCAGCAATACACTACAAGATCTATATACCAAAGAGATCATAAAAATGGAAATGTACCTACATGTGCAAAAATATTAAGTCCAATCCATTTCATGATGGGAAAATATGGGAAATTGAGGGGATACTCATCAATTGAGAAATGGTTGGATTGTGATGAATGGATGTATGGAATACTATTGTGCAATAAAAAGGATGAACAGGCAGATTTCGGAAAAACCTTGAAAGACTTACAAACTGATGCAAAGTGAAATGATCAGAACCAGAAAAAACATTGTACATAGTATCAGTACATAGTACATTGGACATTGTCTGATGATCAACTATGAATGACTTCTCAGCAACACAATGATCCAACACAAGTAGAAAGAATTCAGAAAAGAAAATGCTATCCATATTCAGATAAATACCTGATTCATTCTGAATACATATTGAAACATCTTTTTTTTTTCAATTACTTTATTCTTTCTTGTGGGTTTTTTCTTTTGATCTGTTTCTTCTTTCACAATTGGGACTAATATGGAAATATGTTTTACATGATAGCACATGCATAATGCATAGCAAATTGCCTACAATTTTCAGAAGAGAGAAGGGGAGAAAACTTTGGAACTCAAAACCTTGTAAAAACTAATGCTTAAAATGATTATATATATATATATATATATATATATATATATATATATGTAATTTGGGGGAAATAAAATACCATTATAAGATCCTTGAGGCAAGGACTATATGTTATTTATCTGTATACCTCTCATATATAACACTTCATTAAACATGGCATAAAATTAAGTGATGAAGGGATGAATGACTATTTTTATTCTTAAAAATGAATATTCTTTGAAATTATAAATAAATCAGGGGAACATAGGATAGTTTACCTCTCAGACTTGTAGAAGAGGTAAGAATTTATGACCAAAGGAGAACTAGAGATCATTATTGATCACAAAATAGAAAATTTTGATTATATCAGATTGAAAAGTTTTTGTACAAACAAAACTAATGCAGACAAGTATACCCCCATCATCAACCCCCAGCAAGATTGCTCAGGCAATTTCAACTTAGGTGTTAAAATCTTTAATAATTTAAATCTGCTTCTCTTTGAGTTTTTTCCTTTTCAGGCTGCAGCATAGACTCAAGTAAGCTGAATTGGCACAAATTTGAAAAATTTTCCAAATGAATGATAAAAAAAAACCCTTAAAATATTGCTTAAAAAGATAATAGTTCTTATGGAAACTGAATGTTGTTGTTGTTTTTTAATTTTTTAAAAATGTGCTTAATTTTCTTCTTTTTTCCTCCAAGGTTTGCAGGAGTCAAGAAAATGAATAGATTGTTAGTAAGTGAGGATGTACAACACATAGAATTATGCATTGTGACTCTTTAAATGCAGCAGGATCAAGTGAATAGAGAGCTGGCGTTCTCAACTCTCATATACACTAGTTGTCTAATCTACTCAAGCAATTTAACCTCTCAGTCTCCTCAGGAAAATATTCTTAAGATTATAAATTGCAAAACAGTGGCAGTTATCTATTTGTTAATCAGGGTTTCCTCCCTAAATAATTTTTTATATTAATGAAATCACAGTTCCAGATCAAAGCATAAACATTTGTATCATTTCTATTGAAGGCAATGAGAATGTTGAGTGTTTTGTTGTTGTTTGCTTGCTTTTGTTTCTTTTTCATGTCTTTTTTTGGTCTTATTTTTCTTGTGCAGTATGATGAATATAGAAATATGTTCAGAAGAATTACACATGTTTAACCTATATTGGATTGCTAGCTGAACTGTGGAGGAAGGAAAGAGGGAAAGAGGAAGGAAAAAAATGAACACAAGATTTTGCAAAGGTGAATGTAGAAAACTATCTTTGCATGCATTTGGAAAAATAAAATACTTTCAAAGTTAAAAAAAAAAAAGATAATAGGATAATAGTTCTAAATGTGGCTATTCAGATAAGGAGAAAAGGGAAGAAAAAAAAATGTGACTGACTTTTCCTTCAACCTCTTCCCTGAGAAATAGGTAAACACAAAGGAGCAGATCAAGCTAAAGAGAATAAGAAGAGAACAGCTTTCTGATTTCCTAAGGGAGACCGCAAATTAGTCTTAACAATAGGCATATGGGTTATCGAAATCTGATTGAGTTCACAGATTTAGATAGTCCTTTCTTCATGAAATTTCCCTGGTTGTTAGGGAATATTTCTGGAATGGAAAGAAAAACTTTCTGTCCCAGAATTCAGACAATATTAGAAAATTTAGCATTGAAATCTTAAATGGGATGATAGCTTGGTTCTAACCTCCACCATTCTCTATCATCGTCAAGGTCAAGTCTCTTTGATATTCTCTCAGTCTTCCCAGACTGGAATTTGTGACTCTTCCAAGAGCAATGAGACTAGAATCCCTCCAGGAGAAAATGCCACAGCTCTCTGTCCAGTTCCCAGATCTCCACAATGTTCACTCAATATTTTCATTGTCCCCATTAGAAGTGATACAAATGTTTATGTTTTGGTCTAGAACTGTGATTTCATTAATATAAAGAATTCTTTAGGGTTAAATTACTTGAATAGGATTAGACAACTAGTGGATATGAGAGTTGAGGCTTGAATTTAGGTGTTCTGACACCAACACCAGTCTCTCTATTCACTGCTGCATTAAAGAGTCACAATGCATAATTCTATGTATTGTATAACCCTCACTTACTAACAATCTATTCATTTTCTTGACTCCTGCAAACCTTGGGAATAAAGAAGAAAGTAAGCACATTTTTTAAAAAATCACAAATACCACTTGAGTTAATTAACATTCTAGATAAAGCTACAAATTGTTATATATTTATTTGTACTCATTTGCCAATTCTTACTAAAAAGTTAATTGGTAGCCATTGTAAGCAGCAGAAATAATGTTATAAGAATGTTCCTTTAAAAAAAAAGATACTAGAATATTCAACATATTATTTGTCCAACTCTGTGATTGTAATCATCACATTCCAAAGTGCACAGATTATCCAATTTCGGCATCACATAGCTAACATATTATCTTTACATTTTCCATATTCTCTGGAGTAGGACAACACCATGAAATGCAAACAATATATGTATGTAGGTCAGAGGTAAGCAGAAGAGAGAAAAAGGCTATAAGAGAATCATTTAAATTTGAATGTCATTGGTTTGGATTTACTTGGTACAACTTGTACTTTGTAAAAACCTCAAATTTCACTGAAGATTATGGCCAGACTTTGGGTGGTGTTGAAGATAATATTTTCTGTTTCCTGTTTCCATAATGTAGTGCTACAAACATTAGTGTGAACAGTTGGGAGGAAGTTAGAAGGTAAGTAGATTGTAGATTTGAGTCTCTATCTCCAGCTGTTCAATCTGGCTTTTAGTTCCCGTTTCCAGTATTATATTTATGTATGTACCACTGTGAGGAAAGGAATTATCTAAACACATGACATCTCTTGGGTCTTTCCATTTTGGCTGCATGGTTTCTGTTCTGTTGACAGCTGCTTGTCATATTCCTTTCCCATTTGGGTGGTCTGATTTAAATGAAGAAGAAGATTGGCCAGGATTAGTATCTGTAGTATTGCTTTTGGATGTCACTTTAATTGTTCAGGAAATTCTGACTTTGAAAATTTTGTGTCCAACTCTTTCAGGCTTTCTTGGGGATCAGTGATTGCTATAGAATTTTAATGAACATCATTTCCAGTTGCTATTGGTGATTTTGGAGAATTAAGGTTGACTCTTGGCTTATGATCAGTGGTCAGTATTTGAGAATGCAATCATGTATTCTTTTGGAAAGTTGGAAGTGGAAGAAACCTTGAAGATATTCTAGTGTAACCTATTTATTTTTAGTTGAAGAAAATTATTTATAAATTCAAAAAAAGCACTAACATTTGATCATAAAATGAAAAGACAACCATATGTTCCATATTAATATCTTTGTGCTTAAAGGTAAGTAACTATTTTGGGAGCTATGGAAAAAAGGAATTCAAAAGACTGTGATAAATTGGAATTTGTTTTAAAGTTGAAATCACTAAATTTTACATTTTTTCTCATTTAAATTTGTGTTTTCCCCTAATTGTTGTTGTTCAGTCATTTTCAGTTGTCTTATTTTTTGTGACCCCATTAGAGGTTTTCTTGGCAAAGATACTGTACTGGTTTGCCATTTCCTTCTCTGGCTCATTTTATAGATGAGGAAACTAATATAAACAGGGTTAATTGACTCCCCCAGGGTCACACAGCTAGGAAGCATCTGAGACCAGATTTAAATTCAGAAAGATGAATCTTCCTGACTCCCAATCCAACATTTAAACATTGAGTCATGAAGCTGCCCACTCTGCTCAGTAGAAATATTAAGTAAGTATTATATGTGGTCATGGGGTATTGAAACCTCTTGCAAATCTAGGTAGCATTTGCTAAGAACATGTTGGAACAAAGCCTCTATTATGCTACACTTAGCTAAATACATGAAGCTAAAAGTAGTTACTAGAAATAAAAGTAAATGCATATTCTCACTATATCCAGAAGTTTCTATTGAGTGTTTATTGAATTCTGCTTCTTACACAAAATGAGATTTAATATTAAAATTGATTGTTTGAAAATCTTTGCTATACAAATACTCAACTCTAAATCCCTAAATATTCTTGTATTCATATTTCCTAAATACCTAAGACTACTCTTATGAGATAATGGGAACAACCCAATATTATCTCTCCCTAATAATGAAAGCCAGACTGCAGTCATCAACTGAAAAAGGGATTCAGAAGCATTTGTGGACTTAGTACCTGAAATTGTACAAGAGTTGCTAATGTGGGGTAGGGAAAATTTCCAAAGCCACAGTCAATGTGTTAATGTCTCTGGAAATCCTGGAGATGACAGCAGTTCTATAGAAATATATCTGCTTATTCTAAACAATCATCTCATTATAATGTTTTTAATACATTTTAACCAAACCCCATCATGATATCACAAAATTTTGCTATGATGCCATTTGGCTGATTACAGTAGAAGAGAATAAAATATTCTAACTGCCTGGCTATCTGCCCTTTGAAACATTATTCTAACAAATCTCATATCTTGGGAAACCAAGTAATGGCATTAGGTGGTCTATGCCTGTATAAATCAATGTTATAAAGTATGAAATTAAAAAAATCAAGTAGACATAAAAGCTCTGAAAGAAAAATGTTTATTAAGTAAAAAGACCCTTTTATTCAAATTGACAAAATACAAAACAAAAAAGCCTCTACAGATTTTAAGAAATATTATAGTTTGTCATGTTTTTCAGACTTAGTTTGATGTTTCTGGGTCAGTTGCTAGTATGAGTGAGGGCAGCTAAGTGGTACATTATCCATTGAGTATCAAGGTGGAGTCAAGAAGACTCATCTTCCTGAGTTGTGATACTTTCTAGTGAGGCAACAGGACAAGTCACTTAACATTACTTACCTCAGTTTTCTAAATTATAAAATGAGCCGGAGAAAGAAATGGCAAACCACTCCAGTATTTTTGCCAAGAAAACCCCAAATGGGTTCATAAAAAATAGGACATGACTGAAACAACTGAACAACATCAATAGTATGCTTGAACTAGGGAAGTTGGGAAAAAATAACTTCTCTTATATACCCAAAACACTATTATGAAATTTTCACTAAAATGTATGGCCTTCTAGTATTACTAAAAGTCATACAAATCAATTTACTTTAGGATATCTCATGGCACCATTATTTATCTTAACTATAACTGAATCATAAATGAATACTTATTTTCAACCAAAAATATTCTTTCAAAAACAATTTAGATAAATGAGAATTATAAGAACTATCTATTTATTTTCCTCATTTTATCAACTCTAAGGTTTGGTATAATTACACATGAGAACTTTAGATCCTATCTTAGGATATACACAGATATTTTTGGCTTCCTGAGGTGGAAATCATTTATAATTTGTTTTCTATTGTTATGATAGTCTCTCTAGTTTTAGCAAAAGCAAACATAGATGGCTTAGTCACATAATATCTTGAATCTAAAATTCCCCATTTCAGTAATGAGTCCAGTTGAGTGAAGAATGTGCAGTTTAAATTCATCACTTAAATTACCTCTCATTTCAGGCTTGATATTAAACCCAGAGTCACAGTTTCTTTCCTAATATGGAAATATTGTCCAAGGAGTAGATTTCATATGGCTTCTGACTTCATGTAAAATATCCATTGAACTCAGCTAGAAATGAGCTGATTCCTTTCTACCGCCTTTCTCCTGCTGAAATGAAATGTTAAACATTTTACCATCTGCTTTCTTTTGTGATCCATCCATACTGTACCATGTAGCCAAACTTCTAAAGTCTAGGCTGCTTTAGATGGATTAAAATTTCCCACAAAATAAGCATCATATTTTAAGCCTTAGCCTGTGAAAATTCCCAAGGAGGGCTGTGGGCACACACACTTCTTCAACAAGAGAAACACAAAAGCAGCACCATTTGAGGATTAAGGAAAATGAATCCTTTTTTTCAATTCCAAAGATTTGTTTAGATGATTGTGATAGTGAAAAATGCAAACAAAGCAGTAACCCCTTGTCTTCACTCATGTAGGAGACAGCCAAATTTAAAGAAGTATCTCTGAGTGCTTACTTATACTACCACAAAGGTCATCATAATCCCTGAGGGAGAGTAAAGGTTGTTCAAAACATTTAGTGTGAAATTTTCATTCTAAATACCATGAAGGAATATTATCTAGGCATATGATTAATTCAATAATATTAATCAGTTAATTTACTTAATTGGTGTACCTTTATTAACACTAAAAAAACCTGGTACATCAACTGACACAAATATTTTTTCATAATTTTATTTGGAAATAAAACTTTTTTGCTTTATGTACTAAAAAATGTATTTATTCTTTAAGGTATTGTTAAATTTTGGTGCTTCTATTAAAGATTTGTCCTACTATTCTTTGAACATGCCATTTTTAAGATAAAATAATGATAGGGGGCCCCATGTTAACTATACAAGAAAGGAACTTCACAAAATTCCTGAAGTCTGCCTACCATTACCAACTGGTAATATGTGTAATGGACTAGACTTTAAAAATTACCATCACAATGGCAATTTGGCTTTTGCATCCCAGAGCAAAACTGCAATGATTCAAAGTAGGATTCCATGGAATTAACAATTAAAATAAGGGATGTCATTGACATTCTGTATTCTCTTAGTTGACTATACAGTACTGAGATGTTGATTCTACAAAAGTGCTTAATTAAAACACTTCTCTTATATATTTTGTAGCACTACACAGTTTATATCATTGAAGTTCCTGAAGACAGTTAGTCTGAAGTCATGATTACTGAAGCTGAAGTATCATATATGGGGATCAGAGAGAAGGCTAGTTTGACTTTACTGCTAAGTGTGGAAGAAGGGATGATGTTTAGTGAGACTGGAAATAAAATTATGGCTAAGTTGTATAGGGTTTTAAAAGTCAACAAAGAAGTTAATTTTCCTAGGGACTCTAAAGAGCAATGAAAGCTGATTTATCAGGAGAATATGAACAGATTTGTGCTTAATGAAAATAATTTTATTTTTGTAGGATGCACTGAAGTGGAAGAAGACTTGAGCCAAGGAAATTTATTAGAAGACAATAATAATCATTTCATTGAGAAGTGATAAGTTATGTGAGAAGAAATGAAGGGTTGAATGGAAGAAATGTTGTAGAGGCAGAAACAGCAAGATTGAGCAACTGTTGAGCAATGTAGGAAGAAAGAATTAAGGCAAAATTACACAACTGGTATGGATCATAGTGCCTTTACAGAAAAAAAGGAAATCTTGGAAAGATGAAAGTTTTGGGGGAAAGATAACGAGTTCAGTTTTGTATTTATAGAATTCAAGATGTCTCCAGAACAGCTTGAAGTGACCAATAAGCAATTAGTGATGTGATATTGAAACTCAAGGAAGAGCTGGATGGTGTAGGAGTAATCTAATGAAGGGAGAGAGAAAAAAAAGAAACAGACAAATAGAGAAAGAGAGACAGAAAGAATGACACAAAGTGAGCAACAGAGCCAGAGAGAGACAGAGACAAACAGAGAAAGAGAATGTATAGGAAAAATAAGAAAGACTAAGAGTAAACAAGAATGGTTGGATCTGTTCACAATTCTACCAACAAGGAATTAATGTCCCAGTTTTCCCATATCCCCTCCAACATTTGTCATTATCTTTTCCTGTCATCTTAGCCAATCCAAGAGATGTGAAGTGTATCTCAGATTTGTCTTAATTTGCATTTCTCTGATCAAGTGATTTAGAGCACCTTTTCATATGACTAGAAATAGTTCTTCATCTGAAAACTGTCTGTTCATTTCCTTTGACCATTTATTAATTGGAGAATGGTTGAATTCTTATAAATTTGAGCCAATTCTCTATATATTCTAGAAATGAGGCCTTTATCAGAACCCTTGAATGTAAAAATGTTTCCCCACCTTATTGCTTCCCTTCTAATCTTGTCTGCATTAGTTTTGTTTGTTCAAAAACTTTTTAACTTAATATAATTAAAATTATCTATTTTGGAAGAACTCCAATTCTTCTTTGGTCACAAATTCATTCCTTCTCCACAGATGTGAGAGGTAAACTATCCATTTTGACCTTATTTTAGTATAGGGTATTAGGTATGGGTCAATGCCTAGTTTCTGCCACATTCATTTCCAATTTTCCCAGCAGTTTTTGTCAAATTGTGAGTTTTTATCCCAAAAGCTGCAGTCTTTGGGTTTGTCAAACACTAGATTACTACAGTTATTGACTACTTTGTCCTGTGAACCTAAACTTTCCAATAATCGACCACTCTATTTCTTAGTCAGTACCAAATGGTTTTGATGACCACTGCTTTATAATATAGTTTTAGGTCTGGTACAGCCAGGCCACCTTCATTTGCATTTTTTCATTAATTCCCTTGAATTCTTCTTCTTCCAGATAAAATTTGTTATTTTTTTCTAGATCTGTAAAATAATTTCTTGAGAGTTTTTTTGGTTTGGTACTAAATAAGTAATTATTACATTTGCTCAGCCTACCCATGAGCTTTTTCTATTTTTCCAGTTATTAGATCTGCCTTTATTTTTGTGGAAAGTGTTTTGTAGTTGAGTTCATAGAGTTCCTGGCTTTTCCCTTGGCAGATAGATTCCCAAATATTAATAGTTATTTTCAATGGAAGTTCTTTTTGTATCCCTTGCTGCTGGACTTTGTTGGTAATGTGTAAAAATGTTGATGATTTATGTGGATTTATTTTGTATGCTGCAACTTTACTAAAGTTGTGAATTGCTTCTAGTAGTTTTTTAGTTGATTCTCTAGGGTCCTCTAAGAATACCATCAGATCATCTGCAAAGAGTGATAATTTGGTTTCCTCATTACCTATTCTTGTAAAGTCCAAGCTAGCTCCCTGGAGGCCTTAGGATCAGCCAGAGTCAGGATAAGCAAAAGTCCTTGGTCTTTAGGGGAAGAAATGAAAGAGATGGACAAAACTGCCAGGAGTTTTGCCAAGGATCTCTCCTTGATTCTAGGGTCCAGAATCTCCACACTTTTCTCCTCCTTGTCCTGTGGCCAAGTGAAATCTGGCTTGTTTTTCTTCACCCTCTAATCCTTGCCTATTACCTGTATACACCAAACATTGAGTAAGCACTGAACAGTGAGAAGGGCTATTCTTCCAAACATATGTTAATAGAGTCATTCTCTCTTATCAAATAGATAATTAGCCTTAAATGCCTGGTTGTCTGATTCAAGCACACCTTTTAAGAGTTTCAGCCCTTTACATATTCTAATTCCTTTAATCTCTTTTTTTTTTTCCTCTTATTGCTAAAGCTAGCATTTCTAATACAATATTGAACAGCAATGGTGATGGTGAGCAACCTTGTTTCACTCCTGATCTTATTGGGAATGCTTCTAGTTTGTTCCATTACATATGATGTTTGCTGATGGTTTTAAATAGATGCAACTGATCATTTAAGAAAAACCCCATTTAGTCCTATACTCTCTAGTGTTTTTAATAGGAATGGGAGTTGGATTTTATCAAATGCTTTTTCTTCATCTATTGAGATAATCATGTGATATTTGTTAGTTTTGTTATTGATATAATCAATTATGCTAATAGTTTTCCTAATATTAAACTAGCCCTGCATTTCTGGAATAAATCTTACTTGGTCATGGTGTATTATCCTGGGAAAGACTTTCTGTAATCTCTTTGGTAATATTTTATTTAAGATTTTTGCATTAATATTCATTAGGAAAATTTGTCTATAATTTTCTTTCTTTGTTTTCACCATACCTAGTTTAGGTATTAGCACAATATATGTACCACAAAAGGGATTTGATAGGATTCCTTTTTTCCCTATTTCTTCAAATAGTTTGTATAGTATTGGAATTAACTCTTCTTTAAATGTTTGGTAGAATTCACATGTAAATCCATCTGGCTCTGGAGATTTTTTCTTAGGGAGCTGATTAATAGCTTGTTCTATTTCTTTTTCTAAAATGGGACAACTTAAGAAATTCATGTCCTTTTCTATTAATCTGGGCAATCTATATTTCATTTAGGTTATCAAATTTCTTGGCATAAAGTTGGGCAAAATAACTCCTTATTATTGCTCTAATTTTCTCTTCATTGATGGAAAGTTCTCCCTTTTCATTTTTGAAACCAATAATTTGATTTTCTTCTTTTCTTTTTCTAACCAAATTAACTAAGTTTATCTGTTTTGTTGTTTTTTTCATAAAACCAACTCCTAGTTTTATTTATTAATTCAATAGTTTTCTTACTTTCATTTTATCAATTTCCCCTTTCATTTTCATTTTCTTTTTCTAGCTTTTTTTAGTTGTAAACCCAATTTATTGATCTTCTCTTTCTCTATTTTATACAAGTAAACATTTAGAAATATATAAAATTTCCCCTAATACCACTTTAGCTGCATCCCACAAATGTTGGTATGTTATCTCATTATTTTTATTCTCTTGGATATAATTATTGATTGTGCCTATGATTTTCTGTTTCATTTTATTCATTCTTTAGGATTAGATTATTTAGTTTCCAATTAACTTATGGTCTATTTTCTCCTGGGCTTTTATTGTCTGTAAATTTTTTTGCATCATGATCTGAAAAAAAAATGCAGTTACTATTTCTGCCATTCTGCATTTGATTTTGAGATTTTATACCCCAATTACATGATCAATTTGTATATAGATTCCATGAACTGCTGAGAAAAAAAGTATATTCCTTTCTGTTGTGGTTCAATTTTCTCCAAAGATTTATCACACCTAACTTTTTTTTTTCCTAAGGCAATTGGGGTTAAGTGACTTGCCTAGAGTCACACAGCAAGGTAGTGTTAAGTGTCTGAGTCCAGATTTGAACTTAGGTCTTCCTGACTTTAGGGCTGGTGTTCTATCCACTGTGCCATCTAGCTGCCCCTATACCTAATTCTTCTAAAATTCTACTTACATTCTCAATTTTTTTCTTATTTATTTTGTGGGTCGATTCATCTAGTTCTAAGAGAGCAACATTAAGATCCCCAACTAGTATAGTTTTGCTGTCTATTTCTTCTTGCAGCTCTACCTTCTCTAGGAATTTGGATGCTATACCACTTGGTGCATATACTTTAATAATGATATTACTTTATCTATGATACCTTTAAGTAGGATATAGTTTCCTTCTTTATCTCTTTTAACTAGATCTATTTTACTTTTGCTTGATCTGAGATAAAGATTGCTACTCCTGCTTTTTTTTTTTTAACCTCACTTGAAGTATAATAGATTCTGCTCCAGCTTTTATCTTTACTCTAAATGTATCAATCTGCTTTAAATGAGTTTCTTATCAATAACAAATTGTAGGATTCTTGCTTTTAATCCAGTCTACTATCTGCATCCATTTTATGGGAGAGTTCATCCCATTCCTATTCACAGTTAAATGACTAATTCTATATTTCTTGCCATCTTATTTATCCCAAGGTATGCTTTCCTCTTTCCTTTCCCCCTTTCCCTCCTTTCCAGTATTTTTCTTCTGACCACTATCTCCCTTGAACAGCCTTCCTCCTTTTTTTTATATCTTTCCCCTAGTACTTCTGTTTTCCCTTCTATTAACCTTACCATTTCCTTTCCCCTTTCCCCTCCCACTTTCCTATAAAGTAAGACAAGTTTCTCTGTGAAAACAAATATGTCTAATATTCTCTCTTTGAGCCCAAATATGATCAAATTAAGATTCAATGTTCAATTCCCTCAATTTTTTCCCTTAATTATAATTGGTCTTCTTTGTCTCTCCATGAGATGAAATTTCCCTCATTTTACCTCCAATTTCCTCTTTTTCCAGTACAATCCCCTTTCCATCTCTAATTTCTTTTTCATATTATTACAATAAAATTAAATTATATCTGCAGTCTTTAAATATAGCCATAACAGAGATATAGTTCTCAAGAGTTCCTTTTTACTTTTTTAAGCTTCTCTTGAACTCTGTGTTTAGAGATTTTTTTTTGGGGGGGGGGTTCAGTTCTGGTCTTTTCATCAGAAATAAGTGAAATTTACCTGTATCATCTTCTTCCCGGAAAGACAATGCTCAATTTAACTGGATAATTGATTCTTGGCTGCAATCCAAGTTCCATTGCTTTTCAAAATATCAGATTCTAGGCCCTATAATCCTTTAAGGTGGAAGCTGCTAGGTTTTAAGTACTCCTGATTGTGGCTCCTCAATATTTGAATTGTTTCTTTCTGGTGGCTTATAATATTTTGTTTTGTTTTTTTTAACTTGATCTGATAATTCTGAAATTTAACTACAATATTGCTTGGAGTTTTCAGTTTGGAGTTCTTTCAGAAGACGATCAGTGAATTCTTTCAATGGCTGTTTTACCTTCTGGTTCTAGACAATCAGGGAAGTTTTCTTTAATGATTTCCTGAAAGATGATGTCTAGGCTCTTTTTTCATCATAGCTTTCAGGAAGTCCAATAATCCTTAGATTGTCTCTCCTAGATCTATTTTCCAAGTCAGTTTTTTTTTTTTTTTGTTTTTGTTTTTGTTTTTTCCCCCAATGAGGTATTTTGAATTTTCCTCTATTTTTTTTTATTTTTTTTATTTTTGGTTTTGTTTTATTGATTCTTGATATCTCATTGAGTCATTCATTTCCATTTTTCAATTCTAATTTTTAGTGAATCATTTTCTTCAGTTGTTTTTCTTAGTTCCTTTTGTATTTGGCCAATTGAATATTTTAATGGGTGGTTTTGTTCAATGAATTTTTTTTCCATTTCACAAATTTGTTTTTCAAGGAGTTGCTTTCTTTTTATGTTTTGTCAAATCTATTTTATAAATCTATTTTACTAAGTCTATTTTGTAAGGAGCTTTCTTTAGATACTTTCTTTTCCAAATCCTTTCGCAAAGTTCTTGTTTCCTTTCCTCATTTTTCTTCTAACTCTCTTTTAAGATCCTTTCTTGAATTCTCCCAAGAGAACCTTGTGAGATGGGAACCAATTCATATCACTCTTTGCGGCTTCATCTGGAGATGATCTGCTTTTAGTGTCCTCAGTATTTGGAATCTGTTCTTCTCTTTCTCTACAAAAACTAGCTATGGTCAGAGTTCTTTTTGCTTTTATGCTCATTTTTTAAAGGTTTGGGTCTGCTTTTAGGCCAAAGGGGATATTGTCCAAACTTCCCCTACAGGTGGCTGTAGCTGTGCTGGGTCAGTGCTGATTATCTTCCGGTACTGAGTGGGCACGACAAGGTACCCTGAAATTCTGGGGCTTAGGGGCTCACTATTTGCCTTTTGAATTTGTGTTGGATGTCTTACAACTAATCTGCTAATATTCTGGCTTGCAACCAGGACAAAGTAGCCAATACTGTTGTAGATTCCTTACAGTGCATTCCCTGTGGAGCGGAGCCCTCTTCATCCTGGGTCTCTATATTATTTGCACTCAGGTACCTAAGCTCAGTCCGTCTGCCTCTGTGCTCAATTGAAACAAACCTTTTCTGAAGTTCTTCTAAATTATCTTCTGCTGGAAATTTGTTACACTCCAAATAGTTTTGTGTTCTTTCACTTCAAAACGAGTTCAGAGGCTTTATTTGCTGTTAAATTGAAGGACATCTAAGAGAGCTCAGATAAATACATGTCTCCTCTCTGACATCTTGGATCCCCCCTACACTCATTTTTAAAGGGCATGACATAAATGATGAGCCATCAAAGAAGATGGAAAAGGATGTGTTAGGTAAGAAAGATTTAATAAATTAGGGTTGTTAAAATTAGATCCAGCACACCCCTGGAGTAATGTCACCAAAATCCAAGTGTAGAAAGTATCTTAGGAAAAGATAATAGTCAAGCATTTCAAATACAACCATTCAAAAAGATTTAGTAAGTTTGAAGAGAAAAGTTTCAGTTGAATGATGAAGTTATAAACCAGATTGCAGAAAGTTTAAAAGAGAATTGGAGAGAAAGTAAAATCAGTGAATGTAGATAGTTTTTACAAAGAGTTTGATTGAGAAAGGCAGAAGATATGTAGAATAGTATAGGTTAGTATATATTTGCTTTACTGTCTATCTATAAATTGCATTTTCTTCACTGAGGAAATTCATATATTTTTGGTTCTAGACAAGATACAAATGAGATAAACTTGGGATCAAGAAGCTTCTCTTTGAGGTAAGAACAAAGTTATGATAGGTTGTGTAATCAATGAAATATGAAGGACTAAATTGACAGAACTAACTTTCAGTGTCTTCTCTTTTAATTTCATTATATCTCCACATTTTCTTGCTTTTCCTGATTTTATCATTGTTCAGTTGTGTCCTTCTCTCCATGACCCCATATTGGAGTGGTTTCTCATTTCCTTCTCTGGCTCATTGACAGATGAAAAAACTGAGACCAAGTTAAGTGACTTTCATAGGGTCACACAGCTAGTAGGTGTCTGTGTTTTTCCTCTTTATTCATTGCTAAAAATTATGACACAATTTGGTCTAGTAAAAATATGTATCTGAGTTTTTCCTCATTATTCATTGCTAAAAATTACAACTCATTCTGGTCTAGTAAAAGTTATGCATCTGAATTTTTCCTCATTCTTACTAAAAATTATGATTCAATTTGGTTTAATAAAATTTATGTTTCTGAGTTCTTGAAGCTAAAGCATTTATTGTCTGTACTATTTATTAAACACCTAGACTATTTTATATCTTATTGATGTTTAGGAAATTACCAAACCTTATACTTCTTTTTGTTGTTGTCTGCACATAGTAAAGCTCAGAAAATATTTTTATTATTGTTCCGGCTGCCATATCATTATGATGAAAATAACTGAGCTGCCACATGTATAGCATTAAAGCATCTAAATAACTAATTTAGGTTATGGTTAATACAAAACAGTGGTAGTAATGAATAAAAAGTACAAAAATATGCTAAGACCCTGTGATTTGTTGGTGTGTGATTTAGAGAGGTTCAGAGAGTCTATAACTTGCCCACGATCAGAGGCAAGATTTGGAACTACATCTTTTTGACTCCAAAACCAAAAGTGAGACATATAACTGAGGGAAGAAATTATAAGTCTTCAAATTTGACAGAGTGAACAAAGGTTAATAATATTTTAAAAGATCTGTTATCTGCCTCTGTAGGAACTTTAAGAAAAAGAGTTACTTTCAAAATACCATTTCAAAATTCAAAATGCAATCATTAATTGTCATCTGATTTAAAGAAAATTTCTATTTTATATTATAGCAATAAGCAGTGAGAAGTATCTTGAACCCCTGCAAATCTGTAAAGCAAATAAAATTTATTTTCAGTGTAGCACCCTATGAATAACGGGGCTAATTGGAAATGTAATATTTTCCTAGATAAAAGGAGAAACTGAAGTATCATAGGAAAAAGAAGCCACATAGAATAGAAAAACCTAGGAGCCTTTGAGTTTCTCAGAGAAGAGGGTACAACATATGCTTGCCGAAAGCCAAATGCAAATGAAGAGCACTATGATTCCAAAATGCATATAATTGTGAAGAAGTTGGAATCTTTTCTGTCTCACTGACTCTCTTAATAATTGATCTGCCTACAGAGGTTTTTGCTACTTTCCTTGATTGTGCCTGTCTTGCTATTATTGGGACATGGTGAATATATTCATTCTTCATCCTACTCCGGTGCCTCAACGCCCCTAGTTAATTGGCAGGGCTTATTCTCAGCAGTTTCCTGCTCTCTTATTGCTAGCAGAAAGATGGATGACTTAGTGGCTAATGTGTTGAACTTATGAAGAAATGAATCTAAATCGAGCTTCAGATATTTACTAGTTTAGGTAAATTTCTGCCTCAGTTTTCTCCTCTAAAAATGGGGATGATAATAGCATCTACCTCACAGGGTTGCTATGAGGACCAAATAATGCTTGTAAAGAATTTTTGCAAATCTCAAAGAATTATATAAATGCTATCTATTATTTAAACATTATTTGCAGTCTGTGCTTTTTTATAATAGCCTTTTGTGTCTAAATAAAGATAAATTGATTTGTAACGCATTCTGAGCCAGTATTTGCTATAAAAGAATGAACCAATCAATGAGGAGGGCAACAGAGATCCCATGAAACCAATGGCCTTAAGTTTAATTATGAGTCTATCAATGCCATCTCCTTCTTATACTCACCCTAAAGAAAACATCAGATTTAACCATACATGGATCTTTGTTAGTATGTTACTAATATTCCTGAGCCCCTGGCTTCTATCTTTGGAAAAAAAATTTTAGTATGTGCCAGATAAGTGCAGGAAACACTAAACAAAGGTGAGTCAGGCTTTGTTTTCAAGGACCTTCGATTTGCATTTTTTTAAATTCTTATTTTTTTTGCTGAGGCAATTGGGGTTAAGTGACTTGCCCAGGGTCACACAGCCAGGAAGTGTTAAGTGTCTGAGACCAGATTTGGACTCAGGTCCTCCTGAATTCAAGGCTGATGCTCTATCCACTGCACCATCTACCTGCCCCAGATCTTATTATTCTAATAGAATCACAACGGATAGTAGTATTCAGGAAAGTGGTGTTGTTTTTTGTTTTTTTTAATCTATAAAATCGCACCAGTGCCTGTGAGTGGGACAGTGGATTAAAGCTTTTTTAGAAACAATGATAATCTTCAGTCCAGTAGCAAATGGTGGAAAAGTGTGTGCTCATTGAATGTAGGCAATGGTACACACAAAGTTGGCCAGTATCCTGTGTGAATTTGTACTCCAGGATTCACCACACAAAGTTAGCATGGCTCCAGGATGGAAATTCCAAAGCTGAATAGCTGAGTCACTTAGTTTCTCCACGTCTCTGTCCATACAAGGACATACTCAAGGTATCTCTTAAGAACTTTAAAATCAACTATATGACACGGGAGACACTGGCACAGGACTACCCACTATGGTGTGCCCTCATCAGAGAAAGTGCTATGCTGTATCAGCAAAGAAAAATTGAATTAAACCAAATGAAATGCGACACAAGCAAAATTAGAGAAGCTAGCCCAAATGTTCATAGGGACTATTTGTGTCCAACCTTTGGCAGAGCATTCCCAGCTCGTATTGTTCTGATCAGCCATAGTCGGACACACAGTAACTTGATTCTAACGTAGTAATGTCATTTTGATCCTCTTCAAAAACAAAGGACAACAGCAGCAGGAGGCCCCATTCAGAGGGTGCAGCTGCAATAGCAATGGTGGCAAAGAAGTCTGTGAAGGACTTTCCTGCCCAATCTTATATGGACTGCCCAATCCCTCCAGCATTTATTAAGCACTACTATGTGCCAGGAACTTTACAAATATCCCATTTTATCTTAACAACAGCCCTGAAAAATATATGCTTTTGTTATCCCCATTTTACAGTTGAGAAAATTGAGGCAGTAACTTGCTTCAGGTTATGTAGCTAGATTTTTCTTACTTCCAACCTAGCTTTCTTTCTATTGTACCATGAATCAACCTCTTCACTTCTCACCTTTCCTGAAGATGTGCCATTAATCTCTAGTCACAAGAGGAATGCATTGACAGCAAAGTATTGTTAGAATATATTATATATATATATATATTCCACTCCAATTTCTACCTCTCTATGTATTCTTAATACTTATAACACTTACTGTTAACATATATTCCACTTTGAATTCTTCTACTTCTTTCAAAGTCTCCCCTGGTTTCTGTCTATCCATGTCTAGACTGAATTGTTTTAAGACTTCTAGTTCTCTGTCTACAATGGAAGCAGGTAGTTCTGTCTGATTTCATTATTTTGGACAGTTCCACAACTGTCCCTTCATAATGTTACCACTTACAAGATAATTCAAGGAGCACCTCTGGTATGAATGCTTGCTGAGCTTTTTTCAGGACAGCTCATTTTTAGTATCCACTTAGCACTTAACTCTCATCTGGGGCTCCAAGAAGCTATATCATTACACAGCAATCATACCATGGTAAATTATCTTTGCAGATGGGATAAATCAGATTGAGGGTAATTAACAGGCCATTTTCCAAATACATGTAAAGATAGTTTTCAACATCCATTTTTATAAAACCTATTGATAAATTAGGAGGATGTGTACTATATGAAAACTTAGCCCAGAAGAATAGATAGATGAGAACAATTTGTTCCAATAGCCATGATATGGCTAAAACAGATGCTGTAGAATGCTTTTCTAGTACTTGAATTGCCTGCCCCATTCACTGGGTCATGGACTTTCTTTTGTTAATTAAACTGTTTAATGACATAATCCCCACCCCTCAAGAACTGCTTTGGCTAGAATATAAATGTTTTGGCACGGTGTCACAATGTTATCATTTTCTTTGTTGAAATTATTTGTTTCTATGATTTGTTCTTTAACTTGATGATGTTTTGTTGGATCCATGTTTTATGTCATAGTTGAGTTCATCCCAGTCACATTCCCAGTTATGATCCTTAAATATTTCCCCTAAATCATAACCTCTTATTTTTCTTCCCTTAATCTCAGATTCCCTCTCCCCATCCCATGTCCACTTTTGTTGTTATTGTTTTTCCTTCATTCTCAAAGCAGATCAAGACAACAGGGAGATGATGCCATGGCGTGCAAGTGAATTGGATTTCAGTGAGGGAGGTCTGTGTGTGGTCACCTGCCTCACTTTCCCATCCAGAGCCATCTGGGGTCCAGTGACCAGATACAGATCAAGAAGGAATGTGATCAACAGTGATCTATAATGGAATCAATCTCCTTTCAATCAATTATCTCTCCATCCTTTTCCAGAGCCTGGTGACTAGTTGTTATAATTTCTTTCTTTAATTGTATTCCCTTCTTTTGTATCCACCAATTTAAGTTGAAGTTATTTTGTTTGTGACTATCCCCTTTCTGAGTCAGTTCCTCCCTTGAAACTTCCTTCTCTCCTTTTCTTATCACAGCCACTCCAGCTCTCTAGTTCAATGTATTACCATACCAAATCTTTTGTATGTGTCTATATATAGTTTATAATTGTAGTTATTCAGTTATTTCCAGTTTTGTTTGACTCTTGGTGACCCCACTTTGGGTTTTCTTAGCAAAGATACTGAAGTGGTTTCCATTTCCTTGTTCGGCTCATTTCACAGATAAAGAAGCTGAAGTAAACAGTTAAATGACTTGTCACCCAGGTCACCCAGCTAGTAGGACCAGGTTTGAACTCAAGAAAATGAGTCTTCCAAATTATAGGCTTGGCACTCTCTCCATTACATAGCTAGCTGTTTTTATTATCAATAGTATTTCATTTTTCCAAATATGTGTAAAGATAGTTTTCAACATTCATTTTTGTAAAATTTTGTGTTTCAAATTTTTCTTCCTCACTTCCTTATCTCCTCCCTCCCTTACCTCCTCCCTCCCCAAGACAGCAAACAAATTAATATAGATGAAATATTTGCAATCATTTAAAATATATTTCCATAATTGAGTCTACTTTTATCTAGTTCAGATAAGAGTAAGTTCATGTATATCTTAACCCTCCTCTTCTTTCTCTACATTTGTATGTTCCTCTTGTATACCCTAATTATGAAACATAAGTCCTAGCATTTCTTTACATTCCTTTCCTAATATACCTTTTACCTCCCTTTTGCTTACAAGCAGAAGATATGAATGCAAAACAAAGCTACTGCTAGAATGTATATTTATCTCATTTAATTCCCTCTGTGACCACTGAAGATATTAGGATTTTAAAGGATCATTTGTCTCTCTTTCCCTTGTAGAATGTAAGAATTTCATCATCAATCATTTAGCCCTTCTCAAACCTTTTAGGTTTCTCTTAACTCCATGCTTTCATTTTTAATCACCTCTGGTCTTTTTTTTTTTTTTTTTTAATCAGGAAAGGTTGGAAGATTTTTATTTCATTGAGGGTCATCTTTCCTTTGTGTGCTGTCTGGTAGAATAAATCATTCTTGCTTATAAACCTTTATCTTTTGCTTTTTAGAATGTTGTTCTTTCAAGATAATTCTTTTCTTTATGGTAATTACTTCAAAGTCTTCTATGATCCTGACTGGAAATCCTTAACAATTGAAGTTTTTATTACTGGATATTTGCAGTCTTATATCAAAAGCTCTGGATCTTGCCAGTGCTAAGAGTTTTCATTTTGGAGTCTAAGCATATGACAAGTGAGTTTTTCCTATTTTCAATTTTCCCTCTGGTTCTAGTATATTGGGTAGTTTTTATTTGTGATTTCTTGAAATATGATATCCAAACTAGAAAGTGAATGGATGCCCATCAGTTGGGGAATGACTGAATAAGTTATGATATACGAATGAAATAGAATATTATTGTTCTATAAGAAATAATGAGCAAGGGGCAGCTAGGTGACGCAATGACTAGAGCACCATCTCTGAATTCAGGAGGACCTGAGTTCAAATCTGACCTCAGATACTTAACACTTCCTAGCTGTGTGACCCTGGGCAAGTCACTTAACCCCAGCCTCAGGGGAAAAAAAAAGAAAAAAGAAAGAAAGAATGAACAGGCTGATTTCAGAAAAGCCTAGAAAGACTTGTATGAACAGATGCTAAATGAAGTGAGCAAAACCAAGAGAACATTGTACAGAGTAACATTAAGATTATGTGATAATCAACTGTGGTGGATGTGACTCTTTTCAACAATGAGGTAATTAAACCAAAAGACTTGGGATGGAAAATATCATCCTCACCCAGAGAGAAAACTATGGAGACTGAATGTAGACCAAGACATAGTATTTTGACCTTTTTTTGTTCTTGTTGTTTGTTTTTCTTTCTCATGTTTTTTTTTTTATCTGAATTTTCCTACATAGTATGATGAATATGAAAATATGTTTAGAAGAACTGCACATATTTAATCTCTATCAGATTACTTAAGAAGAGGAAAAGAGGGAGAAAAATTTAGAACACAAGGTTATGCAAAGATGAATGTTGAAAACTATTTTTGCATGTTTAGAAAAATAAAAAGTTATTATGGTAGGAAAAGAAGATTTTGAAAAATAAGAAATATAATGTCCAGGATTTGGGTTTTGGTCATTGGTTTCAGAGAATCCAAAAATTATTTTACTTTTTTTTCTTTTGAAGGAATTATGGTTAAATAACTTGCCCAGGGTCACATAGCTAATAAGTGTCTAAGACCATATTTGAACTCAAGTCCTCTGATTCCAGAGCTGGTACTCTATTCACTGTACAATCTAACTGCTCCAATAATTCTTAAATTAACTTTTACTAACTTGTTTTCCAGGTCAATTTTTAAAATAACATATTATTTTTATTATTATTAATAATTATTATTATTATGTTCCATTATTTTATGTTATAATGTAATATGTTGTGTTATATTATGTCATATCATATTGTATTAGGTCATATCAGTTATTATCATATGTACAATATTGTACTATATAAAACTGTATTTATATTATATACTCATATGCTGTTATAATTATATTATAAACATGTTTTTTCAATCCTTTGATTTTGTTCAAATATTTTTTATTTTCATCTAGAATTACTGAGCATCAATTGGTTATTCTCATTTTCAGGGTGCACACTACACTTGAGTAAGATTTTCCACCTTCTGTTCTAAGCTATTTTTTTTCAATCTTTTTCCCCCCTCTGCTACTCTAATTTCATTTTTTGATTCTTGCTCTTTCTTTCAAATGATTTTGAAGTCCTTTGGCCAAATCATTTCTCCCTATCCTCCTTAATATCTGCTTATAATTATTGCAGTTACTCTCTTCTTTTAGATTTTTCTTGAGTGGAGGGTGGAAGAAGAAGGATATCTCTGGATGTACTATATTTCTTCATTGGGTTTAGTATTTTTCATTTATGAATAGCTCCTGCCTCAGTTTCTGATTTGGGACATTGTGCTCAGGTCAGGTTCTATCTATCTCAAACTTTAAGTTGGAATTATCAGGCCCTTCTTTTTTCTGACTTTGATTTCCCAGATTTCTGCCTCTGGCTTTCTTCTGTTGTGTCTGGGCTCAGAATGCTAGCAGGTTTCATTGTCCCTACTCATAGCTCTGATGATTGCTGCTAACAGTCAAGGCATTACTGTGGTCAACTATCCCCCTTGAACTTACCACTGGAATACCAATATGATTTTCCATTCTGCCTAGGATTTCCCTGATACATAAACAAGCTCTTCACCTAAGAAAATATTATTCCTTCCAGGTTCTTTCTTCTTGTTTTGCGGTCTATCTTATCTAGTTCTGGTCAAGATGGAGGTTACTAAAGCTTCTTTTTTGGATTTCTTCTTGATTTTTAAATCAAGCCTTTAAATAGCTTTAAATAGCCTTTTTAGTCTATTTCATTTATTTATTTATTTATTTATTTTTATTTAGTCTATAATTTATATGTAAGAGAAGTAAGATTCTCTTTATCAATGTCTTAACTGGAACTCCTATGAAATAGATTTCCAGGCCAGATCAAGTTGTTTTTGATAGTAGACACATTAAATGTTATCTAATATTTCAGTCTTTTGATTTTCTTGTCTTCTGGAGTCATAGAATCCTGGTTTTTTTCCATTTTATTTTTCAGGAAGTCCACTACTTGAGTAAGGATTTCCATTTTCTACTCTAAGATTTTTTTTCAGGCTTTTTAAGATCTTTAAATTCTTTTTTATCTACTTTGTTCCTTCCATTTTTAGCCCCTCTAGGACTTGTGGCCAAGTAATTATTTTCTCTGAGTCTCTTTTTTCCGTGTGAAATTACCCTTTTCTGGGTTTACCTCTTGGTAACCTCTTATAAGATCCATAGTATTTCTTCATTTAATTCAGTTTTTTGTTTGTTTATTTTGGGATTTTTTGAGGGGGGATGTGAAGATAATTGGGGTTAAGTGACTTGCTCAGGGTCACACAGCTAGTAAGTAGTTACCTATGATACTTTTCTTCTTTTTATTTATATCTGCAGCCTCAATTCTGAGATTGGAACTTTGTTCCAAAGCAAATTCCTCCCATCATTTCATATGAAATGTATAGATCCTATTTGATCCCGACCCCTTTGTAGTCTGGAAGCTGTTATCATTGTAGTTCTGGATGGATTTACTAGTACTAGACTTCACATTTGATCTTGGTTCTGCCTTTTTCTCTTTTTTCCTAAAGAATCTCCTTTTATTACTTGACTGTTTTTTTTTTAATCTTGTGGCCCTGACAGATCTGATTCAAATGTCAGAGATAGTGTTTATCTGAAACTTCCTAAAATACTCTAGTTCAACTTGCCTGGTTACTGAATGAGCCCTCTCTCTTGCTGTAGCTCTAGATACTATAAAAATGCACTGACAAGCCTCCTCTTCTTGCACAGGGACCCTTTGGAGGGCTGGCTTTGTTTCCCACAACTGTCAAGACTAAGATCCCACAAGATTCAAGCACTGAATATGATTGCTTGAAATGGCTTCTGCCTCCCTAAAGTGGGCACTCTGTGCCCACTAGCTTTGGACCATCTCACATAGTCCTAAATTGAATGGAGGAATTTCTGGTGCTTCTCTTTGATCTTCTTGATCATGGTATCTGGTGCCAGTTAAGACCTTTACTAGGATATTTATGGTAGAGGTGAAATCTTCTAAGACTTTTAATATCACCACCTTAATTAAAAATTTCTTCATCGAATCATCCTGTGTTTTATCCTTGATAGGTCTTCCTTTATTTCTTCTTTCTCACTAATAAAGAAATCTACACCAATGAATTCCATGATTTCATTTAATACTGTCATTGTAGAAGAAAAACTTCAACCAAAGGGAATGAGGTAAAGGTGAAAATTTTGGGCATGATATATATCTGGGGTAAGATAACTCTTTTAGAGTCCTTTTACAGACTTTCTTCCCCTTTTCCATCACTAGATACCTCCTCTACAAAAGGACAGAGCTAATCCCAAGGCACAGCAATTCCATAGGGTGATGGTACTTCCCTAGGCAGGAAACTTCTGAATTACTCCCTTTTATTCTTTTCATTCAAAGAATTTGGGTTCAAAGCCTGACTTATCCATTGTAAGTTTTTGGGCAAGTCATGAAGCTTGTCGGAACCTATGTCTTCATCTGTAAAATGAGGGTTTTAGATTGGGTGACTTAGAAGGTCCCTAGTTCTTCCTTTGCAAATCTGCATAAATAAATAGTTTCCTAAGTGCTTTTGCCTTTCCATTAGGGGCCATACACCCACCTTTCATTATCATGTGGGGTTTATCTGCCTTGGCTGTGTTTAACACATTATTATTAACAGATTTTGGAATCAGGGGATATAGGTTCAAGTACTAGCTTTGCCTGTTACTAACTTGGGGAAATTAATTTCTCACTGTTTCCTCAACTTTAAAACATAATATGCTAAATCTGTTATGTTCTATTCCAGTGAAATTGAAGCAAGTTTAAACTTACAGAATTAAGCAGTTACTTCATTTAAAGATCCATGAGCACAGCTCCTCAGGTTTTTGATTATCTGCAAGGGTGTGTTTGGCAGTTCCAGTGGACTGATATGCAGGGAGAAGAAGGTTCATTCCATCAGGTCTCATGAGGACCTCGGAGCCAGCTGGAGCAGCCCCTCCAAAAGTCCTTGGAGAGAATCCTTTCACTTCATGTAACCATTCATCTGAGAGCTGGTGTTTATGCCTCAGATCATGTACTTGGCATCAGCTGTTCCCAGCCTCCTACAATCAACCCCTGACCATAATCAAGTCCCCAGTGACCTGAACAAGGTTACAAATCATCATAAGTAGGAGCTGACGCCCCTAACTGGAATGAAATATTTTATCTTCATAGCATGGGGTCCACACTACTGCCTGGGTCACTGTCTCCCCTTAATTCTGTTCAGTAAGAAAGAAAGAGGGGAAGGAAATGAGCATTTATATAGCACCTACTGTAGGCCAGGCATCATGCTAAGCATTTTACATTTTCTTCTCATTTGATTCTCACAATAACCTTGCAAGGTAAGTGCTGCTCTCACCTCCATTTGCATTTGAAGAAATCAAGACAATCAAGATTTTTAGTAGATTGTTCACAAACATATATAGCTAATAAACATGAGACTAATTTTGAACTGAGTTCTTCCTCACTCTGGGCCCAATACTTTATCTGCTGTTCCACCTACCTGTTCTTAAGAGTTTGAATTGGAAGCACATACTGAATACCAGAGAGGTTGGAAGCAAAAATTTATTACTTTTGGGAAAAGTGCAGTCAAAAGGAGGGCAGAGCCACACCGAAAGTCAGCCAAAAGGAATGGTTACAACACACTGGATGCTACTCTGCCCAAAGCAGACATGTATTGTTGTTTAAGCCAGAGAAGAAAGTGCCAGATCCAATCCTATCTATTCAATGCTCCATCCACTGCCTTTCTTACTGTCTGCAGGCCAGGGCATAGCTCACTTCCTTTGTACACTTTCCTTTCTTCATAGAGTAGCATGTTTTTCCTTTTGAATCTAGGAAAGAAAGCATTTCATCTCAGACAGGAGATCCCTTGCCTCAGGGACCAAATTTGTTGGGATAAAGAGCAGAGTTCTCTCCACTAGTTAATGCTTTCTGTTTAATGTTTTCTTTTGACTAAACCTCTTGGTTCAATGGCTAGGATCTCACTAATCAAGAATCTCACTAATATAAGGACATTCTATACACATCCCAGTTGTAATTATAGCCAGCCAAAACCCAAAGGCTAAAGGCTAAAACTTACATTCTTTTCTATCTGAAGAGGGCTATCAATATTGCCATATAATATCTTCTTCCATCACCTCATCTGTGTAGAAGGATGGCATTCCCATGCTTGGTAATTCATTTCAAGGTTCATAACATATTGTACATTTTAAATGTATCACCTAATATCTTCAAAGTATGTTGAGTTTCCCTCTCATACTTTCTGCCCAGAAAACCAAAACACTTGAATTTCCCTGCTTCCTCCCTCCTCCATTCTTTAAATGTGCTATATTTTACAATGTTGTTGTTGTTGTTTTATTTTGTTTTTATCAGATTATTGGATTGGCTGGGAGGGGGAAGGAAAGTGTTATAAGTCTCACACACTTGAGAGCCAACACATCTAATCCTGAAAAAAAGAATTGTATCTACATATCAAACACTTAATAACTGATTTGGTATCTCTGAGGCTGCTTTGAAAACAAAAGCTCAGATTCCCTAGTAAGTGGAAATCCTGGATTCTTGGTTAGGAATGCCAAGCATCAACCTTATTCCCAGAGGCAGTAGGAGGCTCATTTTGTTCCCTCTAAATACTATTATATTTCACACGCATTGTACACTAATGCACCTCTTCCGACATGTCTGCTGGCAGCATTACAAAATCAAGGGTTTCTTTCTCTTTCCATTTTTTCCTCTGCTCAGGAAGAGTGATTCCCTTGGCAACAAGGATTATGATTTTTTTTAGACAGAAGGCTTTAGAAACAACTCCATCCTTCGATTCATCAGTCTTTTAGCCCTAAGGTCAGTAACCAGTATTAGGAGCTCTTCACTTGAGTGACAACCATTGGGTATCAGGAATCAATTAATCCTTTTTCATCCAGTAGCCAGCAACATCCGCTGAGAGCTAACCCCTTTTTAGATGCCACTTTAATAAACGTAGGCCAATTTGTCCATTCACTTATTTTTTTAATGGTTTCCATGGACACCAAATAACTGATTCCTTTTCCTTTACCAATAAAAATGTCTCTGAATATCACTCTATCTCTGAATGTACAGAATTTCAGAAAATGGCCTCCAACTTTCTTTAGTCATTTGAGACTCTTTGTTTAATAAAAAACAAACTGGCTAACCTATGATAATTTTAGAGGACTGGGATTAAAATTTTAGAGTATATCCAAAACTGCAGCCGAGACAAATAGTAAGCTTTCTTCTTCCCCGCTACTTTATCAGATATTTGTATTCGTCAAAATTTTATACAAGAACATTTTTCAAGTCTAAGAAGGCAATTCATTTATTTGAAGGGAATGATTATTTGATATACAGCAATATCCTTTCAATTAGGGTAATGAGCTTTATAGTCCCACTATTTAGAAAGCCCTCTTCTTGGTTGATTGAGTTTATACTGACACCTGGAGGCAGAGTTTAGACATTACATGATCAACTTCAAAGTATTTCCAATAATTCTAGTCACAATTCTATTGTATTGGAAGATACCTGAGAGAGAATTTAGCACAATGCAGAAAGAAAGGAAAGAAAGAAAGAAAGGAAAGAAAGAAAGAAAGAAAGAAAGAAAGAAAGAAAGAAAGAAAGAAAGAAAGAAAGAAAGAAAGAAAGAAAGAAAGAAAGAAAGAAAGAAAGAAAGAAAGAAAGAAAGAAAGAAAGAAAGAAAAGAAAGAAAGAAAGAAAGAAAGAAAGGGAAAATCCATGGTGTGTTATTTAGCATCTCTTAGTCTTAGTTTCCTCACCTTCAAAGAGATCAACTCAGTCAATATTTAAAGAAATTAATTCAGGCTATTCACTAAAAGGTCAAATACTGAAGCTGATACTTAACTATTTTGCACCAAATAATGAGAAGATGGGACTCATTGCAAATGACTCTAATATTGGGAAGAATTGAAGGTAAAAGAAAAAGAGGAGGGCAGAAGATGAAATGGAGAGATAGTCTTAGAAACAATAACATGAACTTGGACAGATCTATAGGATCACAAAGAGTTGGACACAGCTAGTTGACTGAACAATAACAAAACGATGTTTCTAATAATACTTACTTTCCACCATTGTCTTAGCAACCAAATGAGATAATATGTAAAACACTTTGTAAATCTAAAAATACAATATAAATATTAAACATTGTTTCTTCTTCTTTATCCTACACACAAATATATTTTATAGAGTAGTAAAATTTAAAAGCTGGAACAATAATAGCACACGTTAATATAACGATTTAAGGTTTTATTCATCCCCCCAAAAAAATCTTGTGAGATAGATAGTATAAGTTTCATACATAAGGAAATTGATTACTAAATGCATGTGATTTGTCCATAATCACATAGCATCTAAGTGGCATATGAAGCATGATAAAGTAATGCATCTTGAGTCAGGAAAAGCTGAATTCAAACACTGCCTCATATAGCTCCCAACCTGTATGACTCTGGGCAAAGTAGTTAAGCTCTTTAGGCCTCAGTTTTTTCATCTGTAAAATGGAGATAATAACAGCACTTAGTTCCTACATGTGTTGTGAGAATCAAATCAGATATTTTTAAAACATTTTGGAAACTTTAAAACACTAAGTAAAGGCTACCTGTTTGTTGTTTTTATGTGTCAATACCAAGACTTAAATTCAGGTCTTCTGAAATCTAGTGTGCTTTCCAATGCAAACTGCTTCTCCAAACAAGGTCGTTTTACAGTTGAGAAAAGTTTAAAAGACTTGCTAAAAGTCATTGTGCTAGACTTTATCTGAGCTAGGACTTAAATTCAGGTCTCTTGATTCCTAGTTCAATATTGTATCCCTAAACATTTTTACAGTTAAAGGTTCTGATAAAAGCCTCATCTCCAAAATATACAGAGAATTGACTTTAATTTATAAGAAATCAAGCCATTCTCCAATTGATAAATGGTCAAAGGATATGAACAGACAATTTTCAGATGATGAAATTGAAACTATTTCCACTCATATGAAAGAGTGTTCCAAATCATTATTGATCAGAAAAATGCAAATTAAGACAACTCTGAGATACCACTACACACCTGTCAGATTGGCTAAGATGACAGGAACAAATAATGATGAATGTTGGAGGGGATGTGGAAAAACTGGGACACTGATGGAGTTGGTGGAGTTGTGAAAGAATCAAACCATTCTGGAGAGCAATTTGGAACCATGCCCAAAAAGTTATCAAACTGTGCATATCCTTTGATCCAGCAGTGCTACTACTGGGCTTATATCCCAAGGAAATACTAAAGAAGGGAAAGGGACCTGTTTGTGCCAAAATGTTTGTGGCAGCCCTTTTTGTAGTGGCTAGAAACTGGAAAATGAATGGATGCCCATCAATTGGAGAATGGTTGGGTAAATTATGGTATATGAATGTTATGGAATATTATTGTTCTGTAAGAAATGACCAACAGGATGAATACAAAGAGGCTTGGAGAGACTTACATCAACTGATGCTGAGTGAAATGAGCAGAACTAGGAGATCACTATACACTTCAACAACAATACTGTATGAGGATGTATTCTGATGGAAGTGGAAATCTTCAACATAAAGAAGAACTAATCCAATTCCAATTGATCAATGATGGACAGAATCAGCTACACCCAGAAAAGGAACACTGGAAAATGAGTGTAAACTGTTAGCATTTTTTTTTGTTTTTCTCCCCAGGTTATTTTTTTACCTTCCTAATCCAATTCTTCCTTTGCAACAACAACAACAACAAAATTTGGTTCTGAACATATATATTGTACCTAGGATATACTATAACATATTTAATATGTATGGGAATGCCTGCCATCTAGGGGAGGGGGTGGAGGGAAGGAGGGGAAAATTTGGAACAGAAGGGAGTACAAGGGATAATGTAAAAAATGTTATGATTATAAAATTAATAAAAAAAATATTGTATCCCTACAATTTCTAGTAGTCTTTCTAGTAGGAATTTTTTCATTAGAATAAGACAATTCAATGCTGAATAACAGAAACATTTCATTTGGAAGCAGAGGTGAAATGAAAAGTGGGTCTGGAGCCCATGCTGCAGCAGCACCAGGGATAGAACTTGGAGGCAGCTGCAATAGAAGCAATAGCTTCTAGAGCCCTCAGTTAGAAAAATTTTTAGGGGGGAGGCACTGCCAAGATGGTGGAGAAGATACACGCGAATTTGTAAGCTCCCTTCTTCCCTTAATACCAACTAGTTAAATCAGCCTCAAAAATAACACTGGATTGATAAAAACTACAAAGATTAGAAACACAACTTACCAGCTGAGGAGAATCTGGAATTTAAACAGAAAAGGTTGGTTCTGAGGGGAGGAAAAAAAAAGATCAGCACAGACAGGATTAGGTGCTAACACACTGTGTCAAACGGGCTGGGGAGAACTCTGGAATCAGAGAAGCCTCTGAGATAGAGCAGATCAGAAGAGAAATCAAGCCATTTTAAAATATAAAGCCAGATACTAGAACCACCCCAATCCGGAAGTGGACTAACACTGATCTTGGCACTGCTGTGCAGCCGCCTGCTGCTGTCTGGGGCTTCTCTTTCGGGCAGTTAAGAACCTGAACAGCAGGGGACACCGCCCGGGGCAGCCTCTAATCCACACAGAGCGGGGCTCAACCTGAGGCAGTGGAATTCTAGTAGCAGTGAAACTCCAACATCAGGAGAACTCCCAGCAGGGACTGTGCTTTCTGGGCAGACACTTCCAGTTTGAGTGCAGGGGCTTTTTGCATCAGCTGCTAATATCTACAGCACTACGGGAGACTTTGGCTGGGGTTTGTGACACTTTCACTGTTCAGCATTAAACCACAGGGCAGTCCCTAGGCCACACAGTGGGGATCCTCACTGGGCAATCCTTGCAATCCAGTGGTGCTAACCACCTCTGAGGCATTTCCGGGGAGGGGGGAGGAAAACTCTCTCCCAGAGCTCTCTCTTAGCCCATCAAAGGTTATTGCATTCTACCTCTGGTCTGGGAGGAAGCTGATAAATTTCTTACCCAAGGGCAGACCCCCCCCACACAGAGTGTTAACAATGAGTAAGAAGCTGAAGAGAACGATTGACACCTTCTATACAGAGAAAGAGTGGGTATCCAATCCCAAGGAGGCTAACAGCAGAGAGTCTCCAGATAACACCCTAAAGGGGAATGATGCCTGCCCCCCCATCATATAACTCTCTCCTAGAAGAGACTATTAAAAAGTTAAGAGAGTTTGAAGAAAAATGAGGAAAGGAAAGAGAAGCTATGATAGAGAATAACAATGTCCTGAAATTTGAGTTGGAAAAAATAAAGAAGTCATAGGAAGTGCAGGGAAACAAAATTTGTGAATTAGAAAAGGTTAAAAAATCACAGGAAAGTAGGATTTCTGAATTGGAAAAGATAAAAAATTCCCAAGAAAGTAGGATTTGTGATCTGGAAAAAGAAAATAACTCACTTAAAAAAATAGTGAAATGGAAAAAAATTCAACAGAGCAAAATAATTCATTTAAAAATTCAATTGGACATATACAAAAAGAACTAAAATATGTGAATGAAGAAAATAACTCATTAAAAATCAGGACTGAACAAATAGAAATGAATGATTCATTGAGAAACCAAGAATCAGTCAAACAAAACAAAAAAAAAATGAAAAGCTGGAGAGTAACGTCAAATATTTACTGGGAAAATCTATAGACTTGGCAAATATATCTAGGAGAGATAATCTGAGGATCATTGGACTTCCCAAAAATTATGATGAAAAAAAAAAAAAGCCAAGATTCTATGTTACAGGAAATCATCAAAGAGAACTGTCCAGAGATAATAGAAACAGAAGGGAAAATAGGCATTGAAAGAATTCATCGAACACCTTTTGAAAAAGACCCTAAAAAAAGAACTCCATGGAACATTGTGGCTAAGCTGCAGAACTACCAAACTAAGGAAAAAATATTTCAAGTAGCTAGGAAAAAAACAATTCAAATATCAAGGTGCCACAATAAGGGTCACTCAAGATCTGGCTGCCTCCACATTAAAGGATCAAAGGGCCTGGAAACTGATATTCTGAAAGGCAAAAGAACAAGTATTGCAACCAAGAATAAACTATCCAGCTAAGTTTAGCATTTTTTTTCCATGGAAGAAGATGGTCATTTAATAAAACAGAGGAATTCCATTTGTTTCTAAGAAAAAAAAAAAACAGACTTAAACAAAAAAAATTGATCTACATCCATAAGACTGAAGAGAAGCAGAAAAAGGTAAAAAGAATTCTTGAGAACCGTATCTCTGTTGTGGATATACAGAAAGTCCACATGGATAATTTGATTTTACTGATATAACATAAAAAGGGAAGTAGTAAAGGGAAGGGGATAGTATCAGATAAAGGGGAAAGAGATAAAAAGAGGGAAACTACATCCCAGGAAGAGGCATAGAAAATCTACCACATCTGAGGGAATTTAGAGAGGGGGAGAAACATTGTGTGAATCTTACTCTCATCAGAGTAGGCTCAAAGAGTAAATAATTGACATATTTGTTTTTCAGAGAATTCTCTCTCACCTAATTATAAGGGGGTAGAGGAAAAGGGAAAAGGAGAAGGGGAATAAGGGAAGGGTACAAGAAAGGGGAAGGGACTTAAAAGGAGGGGAGAGGGATACTAAAAAGGGAGAGCTACACATCACAAGTAGGGTCCATAAATTAAATACTGGGGAAGGGGTTCAGGGGGGACAAGGGATAAAAAGCATAATCGGGGATAATATGATGGCAGGAAATACAGAATTAGTAATTTTAACTGTAAATGTGAATGGGATGAACTCTCCCATTAAACAGAGGTGGATAGTAGACTGGATCAAAAGTCAGAACCCTACAATATGTTGTTTACAGGAAACACACTTAAAGCAGGGAGATAAATACAGAGTAAAGGTAAAAGGTTGGAGCAGAATCTATCATGCTTCAGATGAAGCCAAAAAAGCAGGGGTAGCCATCCTTTTCTCAGATCAAGCAAAAGCAGAAATTGATCTAATTAAAAGAGATAAGGAAGGAAACTATATCCTGCTAAAAAGTAGCGTAGACAATGAAGCCATATCAATACTAAACATATATGCTCCAAGTGGTATAGCATCTAAAAGTTAAGAGAGTTGCAAGAAGAAATAGACAGCAAAACTATAATAGTGGGAGATCTCAACCTTGCACTCTCAGAATTAGATAAATCAAACCACAAAACAAATAAGAAAGAAATTAAAGAGGTAAATAGAACATTAGAAAAACTAGGTATGATAGATCTTTGGAGAAAACTGAACGGCAATAGAAAGGAGTATACTTTCTTCTCAGCAGTTCATGGATCCTATACAAAAACTGACCATATATTGGGACATAAAGATCTCAAAATTAAATGCAGGAAGGCAGAAATAGTAAATGCCTTCTTCTCAGATCACAATGCAATAAAAACTCCATTCAATAAGAAGTTGGGGTAAACAGACCAAAAAGTAATTGGAAACTAAATAATCTCATCTTAAAGAATGACTGGGTGAAACAGCAAATTATAGAAATAATTAATAATTTCACCCAAGATAATGACAACAATGAGACATCATAACAAAATTTGTGGGATGCAGCTAAAGCGGTAATAAGGGGAAATTTTATATCTTTCGAGGCTTACTTGAATAAAATAGAGAAAGAGAATATTAATGAATTGGGCCTGCAACTTAAAAAGCTAGAAAAAGACCAAATTAAAAACCCCCAACCAAAAACTAAACTTGAAATTCTAAAATTAAAAGGAGAAATCAATAATATTCCTTCCCCCCATCCCCCCCGAGGCTGGGGTTAAGTAATTTGCCCAGGGTCACACAGCTAGGAAGTGTTAAGTCTCTGAGACCAGATTTGAACTCAGGTCCTCCTGAATTCAAGGCTGGTGCTCTATCCACTGCGCAACCTAGTTGCCCTGAGAAATCAATAATATTGAAAGTAAAAAAACTACTGAATTAATAAATAAAACTAAGAGTTGGTTTTATGTAAAAGCCAATAAAATAGATAAACCTTTGGTAAATCTGATCAGAAAAAGGAAAGAGGAAAATCAAATTGTTAGTCTTAAAAATGAAAAGGGGGATCTTTCCACCAATGAAGGGGAAATTAGAGAAATAATAAGGAGTTACTTTGCCCAACTTTATGCCAATAAATTTGATAATTTAAGTGAAATGGATGACTACCTCCAAAAATATAGGCTTCCTAGATTAACAGAGGAGGAGATAAATTGCTTAAATAGTCCCATTTCAGAAAAAGAAATAGAACAAGGTATTAATCAACTCCCCAGGAAAAAATCACCAGGACCAGATGTATTTACATGTAAATTCTACCAAACATTTAAAGAACAATTAGCCCCAATGTTATATAAACTATTTGAAAAAATAGGGGATGAAGGAGTCCTACCAAACTCCTTTTATGACACAGACATGGTACTGATACCTAAACCAGGCAGGTTGAAAATGGAGAAAGAAACTATGGATCAATCTCCTTAATGAATACTGATGCTAAAATCTTAAATAAGATATTAGCAAAAAGACTTCAGAAAATCATCCCCAGGATATTACACTATGATCAAGTAGGATTTCTACCAGGAATGCAGGGCTGGTTTAATATTAGGAAAACTATTAGTATAATTGACCATATTAATAATCAAATTGATCATCTCAATAGATGCAAAAAAAGCATTTGATAAAATCCAACATCCATTCCTACTAAAAACACTTGGGAGTATAGGAATAAATGGACTATTCCTTAAAATAGTCAGCAGCATATATTTAAGACCGTCAGTAAGCATAATATGTAATGGAGATATACTGGAACTTTTCCCAGTAAGATCAGGAGTGAAACAAGGTTGCCCACTATCACCATTACTATTCAATATTGTATTAGAAATGCTAGCCTCAGCAATAAGAGTCGAGAAAGAGATTAAGGGAATAAGATTTAGGTAATGAGGAAATCAAACTATCACTCTTTGCAGATGATATGATGTTATATTTAGAGAACCCCAGAGATTCTAATAAAAAGTTATTAGAAATAATTCACAACTTTAGCAAAGTTGCTGCGTACAAAACAAATCCACATAAATCCTCAGCAATTTTATACATCACCAACAAAATGCAACAGCAAGAGATACAAAGAGAAATTCCATTCAAAACAAATATCGAGAGTATAAAATATTTGGGAATCCATCTACCAAAGAAAAGTCAGGAATTATATGAGCAAAATTACAAAACACTTGCCACAAAAATAAAGTCAGATTTAAATAATTGGAAAGACATTCAGTGCTTGTGGACAGGCCGAGCGAATATAATAAAGATGACAATACTCCCCCAAACTAATCTATTTATTTAGTGCTATACCAATCAGACTCCCAAGAAACTATTTTAATGACCTAGAAAAAATAACAACAAAATTCATATGGAAGAATAAAAGGTTGAGAATTTCAAGGGAATTAATGAAAAAAAGTCAGATGAAGGTGGTCTAGCTGTACCTGATCTAAAGCTATATTATATAGCAGCAGTCACTAAAACCATTTGGTATTGGCTAAGAAATAGACTAGTCGATCAGTGGAACAGATTAGGTACACAGGACAAAAAAGGGTACAACTATAGCAATCTAGTGTTTGACAAACCCAAAGATGCCAACATTTGGGATAAGAATTCATTCTTTGAAAAAAACTGTTGGGAAAACTGGAAATTAGTATGGCAGAAATTAGATATGGACCCACACTTAACACCATATATCAAGATAAGATCAAAATGGGTCCATGATTTAGGCATAAAGAATGGTGAATAGATTAGAGGAATAGCAGATAGTCTACCTCTCAGACTTGTGGAGGAAGGAGGAATTTATAACCAAAGGAGAACTAGAGATCATTATTGATCACAAAATAGAAGATTTTTATTACATCAAATTAAAAAGCTTTTGTACAAACAAAACTAATGTAAACAAGATTAGAAGGGAAGTAACAAATTGGGAAAATATTTTTACAGTTAAAGGTTCTGATAAAGGCCTCATTTCCTGTAAGGATGCGGTTCCTGCAAAATAAGAGAAGGGAATTATAAAGGCCCTTTAAATGGGTGGCGCCATAGTGCAACAGAGATTGAGTACCCCAGAAGTAATTTCTGTGGATATAGGACTTCCCTGTGGGTGGGATCTTGGCCATATTGAGATAGCTTCGTAAAGGGTAACAGCTTTCTCACTGATTGGCTGTGTGTGTGACCTCACAGGCCCTTTATAAGCCCACTGCAGACAGCAGTCGTTCTCTTTAACCTGGCTCTCTTTAACCTGGCTCCCTAACCTGGGGTAGCCAAGCCAAGCAGATGGATAGCCGAGAGAGGTAAGGAGTTTGGTAGTGAAAACGTGGGTCTTCTGACCAGATGTTTACTAGGAAACCAACAAGTCATGGCATCAAGTCAGGGCATTATGTGAGTAGATATAATAAAGGCTTTTAAGATTACATGTGGCTTTTCTTGAGCATGTTACCAGTTATTAAACTATAGATTCAAGAGATCGTGGCCAGAGACCTTTGAAGGCCTCAGAGGAGGCAAGCCAGATAGAGTTGACACTGCAAAGGTCAGTGGTCAAAGATCTGTTTGGCCTAGAGTAGACTAGTAATTTTAACTGCCAGGAGGGCATGTTACAATTTTCAAAATATAAAGAGAACTGACCCTAATTTATAAGAAATCAAACCATTCTCCAATTGATAAATGGTCAAAGGATATGAACAGACAATTTTCAGATGATGAAATTGAAACTATATCCACTCATATGAAAGAGTGTTCCAAATCTCTACTGATCAGAGAAATGCAAATTAAGACAACTCTGAGATGCCATTACACACCTGTCAGATTGGCTAAGATGACAAGAACAAATAATGATGAATGTTGGAGGGGATGTAGAAAAACTGGGGCACTGATGTATTGTTGGTGGAGTTATGAAAGAATCCAGCCATTCTGGAGAGCAATTTGGAACCATGCCCAAAAAGTTATCAAATTGTGCATACCCTTTGATCCAGCAGTGCTACTACTGGGCTTATATCCCAAAGAATCCTAAAGATGAGAAAGGGACCTATATATGCCAAAATGTTTGTGGCAGATCTTTTTGTAGTGGCTAGAAACTGGAAAATGAATGGATGTCATCAATTTGAAGAATGGTTGGGTAAATTATGGTATATGAATGTTATGGGATATTATTGTTCTGTAAGAAATGACCAGCAGGATGAATACAGAGAGGTTTGGAGAGACTTACATGAACTGATGCTGAGTGAAATAGCAGAACCAGAAGATCACTATACACTTCAACAACAATACTGTATGAAGACATATTCTGATTGAAGTGGATATCTTCAACATAAAGAAGATCCAAGTCACTTCCAGTTGATCAATGATGGACAGAAACAACTACACCCAGAGAAGGAACCCTGGGAATTGAATGTAAACTGTTAGCACTACTGTCTTTCTACCCAGGTTACTTATACCTTCGGAATCCAATTCTTAATGTGCAACAAGAAAATTGGTTATACTGTAACACATTTGATATGTATAGGATTGCCTGTCATCTAGGGGAGGAAGTGGAGGGGAGGGAGGGGAAAATTTGGAAAAATGAATACAAGGGATAATGTTATAAAAAATTACTCATGCATATGTACTGTCAAAAAATTTTATAATTATAAAATTAATTTAAAAATATTTTTAGGGCATTAAGGAATACTAGTGCTTGTTACTGCAAGGAAGCAGGGGTCCTTTCTGGATAAATACCAAATCACAACCAAGAGATCAATGAACACACCTCCCCCAAGATTACACAAACTTGGAGGCACCAAAAATTTATAGATCCCCCAGAACTAGCTTTAAAATTTTATAGACCCCCACAGAACTAGCTTTGAAAATGGCAGTACAAAAAAGCCTGAAACTTGTGACAGTGCCTCCCCACCCCTAATTTTAACATAATGGGTACAATTTTTAGAGCAAGTGTTTCTGGAAAAGGCCTCATTTTTCAAATATATAAAATTTCTAGGAATAAAAGTCATTCCTCAATTGATAAATGATCAAAGATTATAAAAAGACAGTTTTCAGATGAAGAAATCAAAGTTATCTGTAGTCATACAAAAAAATGCTCTAAATCACTATTGATTAGAAAAAATGCAAATTAAAACAACTCTGAGATACCACTTCATAACTCTCAAATTGACTAATATGACAGAAAAAGAAAATGATAAATGTTGGTGATGTGGGAAGATTAGGATACAAATGCAATGTTGTCTAATAGAGTTGTAATCTGATCCAACCATTCTGTGGAGCAATTTGGAACTATATCCAGGGATCAATCAAACTATGCATACTCTTTGATCTAACCATACCACTACCAGGTCTGTATCCCAAAGAGATTATTAAGAAGGGGAAGGGGAAGGGGAAGGGACCTACATGTGCAGAATAATTATACCAGTTCTTTTTAAGGTAGCAAAGAATCAGAATGAAGGAATGCCCATTAATTGGGGAATGGTTAAACAAGTTGTAGTGTATAAATGTAGCAGAATACTATTGTTTTATAAGAAATGATGAGCAGGAAGATTTCACAAAAACCCAGAAAGACTTATATGAACTGATGCTAAGTAAAGTGAGTAGAATAAAGAGAACATTGTACTGTAATAGCAACATTTTGCAATGATCTTCTATGATAGACATAACTCTTCTCAATTCAATGATCTAAGACAATTCCAAAAGATACAATGATGGAAAATGTCATTCACATCCAGAAAAAGAACCATAGAGTCTGAATACAGATCAAAACATACTGTTTCTCCTTTTTTTTGTTTTGGATTTTTTTCATAGTTTTTCCCTTTTGTTCTGATTCTTTCATAATATGACAAACATGGAAATATGTTTGACATGATCGCACATGTATATAGATTGCTTATTAAATCTTATAATCTTATAAAAATGAATGTTGAAAATTATCTTCACCTATAGTTGGAAAAAATACTATATACAAAAAAAAACAAGAAAAAGAAAAAATATATACAGACTAGAAAAATGAGCAAACAACAACATCCACAACTTTACCATAAATACCTTCTATAGTGGCAAGGAAGATTAAGACTGAAACTAGGAAGAATAAAACAATGAGAAAATAACTACAACCAAAGCCTCAAAGGAAAAATACAATTGGACACAAGCCCAACAAGAATTTCTGGAATAGCTAAAGAAAGAGATAATAGTGGTAGAGCAAAATTTGAAAAAAGAAATGAGAGTGTTGCAAAGAAACTATGAAAATATAATTAGCAGCTTGATAAAACAGTCACCAAAAATTACTGAAGAAAATACATCCTCATAAAACCAAAATTGGCCAAATTGAAAAAGAAAAATAACAATTCACTGAAAAGGGAACTTCTTAAAAAGCAGAACTGGTCAAATGGGAAAAGAGATACAAAAACTCACTGAATAAAATTATTCCTTAAAAATTAAAACTGGGCAATTAAGAGCTGATTATTCCTTGATACATCAAGAAAAAATAAAACAAATTAAAAGAATGAAAAAATTAAAAAGAACTATTTCATTGGAAGAAAAACTGGCCTAGTTGAACTAGAAAATAACTCAAGGAGAGATAATTTAAGAATTGTTAAACAACATGAAGGACCATGATTAAAAAAAAAAAAAAAAAAAAAAGCATAGACACCATATTTCAAGAAATTACCAAGGAAAACTTTCCCAATATCTTAGAAATGTTTGTTTTTTCTTCTGGTTCTAAGATATTGGGGCAGTTTTCAGGAGGTAATCAATTGATCACCTCCTGAAAGAGATCATTTCAGACTTCCAAGTCAAGAAGAAAATATTACAAGGAAGCAAGAAATAACTCATTCAATTGTTGTGAGGCCTTAGTCAGGATCACAAAAGATTTAGCAACTTTCATATTAAAGGAGTGGTTTAGTATGTGACATACTAAAAACCAAAAAGCTAGGATTACAACAAAAAATAACATATCCAGGAAAACTGAATATAATCTTTCAGAACTCAATAGAAAATTGGGCATTTAAATACAATTCTCAAAAAAAATTTAAAAAGTAAACACGAAAGGGAAAATACAAGAGATTCAATAAGATTAAACTGTTTAGCTTCATATGTGGGAAGATAATGCATGTAACTCCTAAGAACATCAACATTATTACAATGCTTTGAAAGAGACTACAGAGGTCATGGTTGTGAGTTGATTGTGCTATGATAACCTAAAAAAATAAGTGAAAGGGTGAGAAAGACCTGCTAGACTCACTGGGAGAAGGGGAAAAGAAAAGGAAGAATGGGGGAAATTATCTCACATGAAAAAGGAGATTTTATGATGGAGGGGAAAATGGAAGGCAATGCTTAAACTTTGCTTTTATCAGAATTGATTCAGAAGGGAGAATACACACACACACACACACACACACACATATCTGTCTTACTCAACAGAGAAGGTAGGGGAGAAAGAGAAAAATTAGGAGGGGGATAATAAAAAGTTGAGTGAATTAAGGGAGGCAGTGGCCAAAAGCAAAATAGACTTTTGAGGGGAATCAAAAGGGGGAAGAGAAGGATGGAGAGACAGAGAGAGAGAGAGAGAGAGAGAGAGAGAGAGAGAGAGAGAGAGAGAGAGAGAGAGAGAGAGAGAGAGAGAGAGAGGAGAATGGAGAGAAATACAGTTAGTAATCATAGTTATGAATAAGAATAGGATGAATTCACCCACAAAAAAGAAGTGGATAGGAGAATGGTTTAGAAATCCCAATACAGCAATATGTTACATACAAAAAACATACTTGAAATTGAAAGACACAGACTTAAAATAAGGAGCTAAAGCAGAATCTATTATTTCTTCAATTGAGTGGGGAGAGGGCAGAGATAGGAGTCATTCAGATAAAGCAAAAACAAAAACAGATCTAATGAGAGGAAACTATATTTTGGAATAAATACCACAAATAACATCAAATAATATCAACACTAAACAAATATGCACCAAATGAAAGAGCATCCAAATTCTTAAAGGAAAAGTTAAATGAGTTACAGGAGGAAATTGGTAATAAAACTATACTAATAGGGGACCTCAACTTTCCCCTCTCAGAATCAAATAAATCTAACTATAAAAAAATAAGAAAGAAGTAAAGAATATAAATAGAATTTTAGAAAAGTTAGATATGATGGATCATTGGAGAAAATTGAATAGATTTTTCTCAACTGTGAATTTACAATCAATGAAGAGGAGCTTCAATTGTTAGAAGCTATTTTGCTGAGGTATATACCTATAAAAATGGCAATCTAAGTGAAACGAATGAATATTTACCAAAAAAAAAAAAAAAACAACTAAAACAAGCATTTACTTATAATGAGGATAAACCAGAAGTCTTCCCAGTAAGATCAGGGGTAAGGATGTTCATGTCATTAGTAATATTTAATATTGTACTAGAAATGTTAGCTATAGCAATAAAGCAAACAAAAAAAAGGAATTGAAGGCATAATAGCCAATGAGAAAGCAAAACTATAACTTTTTGTAAATGATATGATTATATACTTGGAGAGCCCTTGAGAGTCAACTAAAAACTAGTTGAAATGATTAGCAACTCTAGAAAAGTCATCGGATATAAAATGGACTTTAAAAATTACCAGCTTTTCTATATATTACCAACAAAACTCAATAGAACAGATTAAGAAATTTCACTTAAAATTACTATAGATAGTTTAAAATTTTTAGGAGACTATCTGCAAGATAAACCCAGAACAAAACACTTTTCACACAAATAAAATCATATCTAAAGAACTGGATAAATATTATTTGTTCATGGGTATACTAAGCTAATATAATAAAAATAAACAATTCTACCTAAATTACTTGCTTATTCAATGCCATATTCATCAAACTATCAAAGAATTGTTCTATGGAGTTAGGAAAAAATAACAAAATTCACCTGGGAAAACAAAAACTCAAGAATATCAAGAGAATCACTAAAAAATATATGAAGGAAGGTGACCTAGCAGTACCAAATTCCAACTATATTATACAGTACTAAATATCAAAACAACTTGTTGCTAGCTAAGAAACAAAGTATCAGGTCAGTGGAAAAGATTATGTGTACAACACAGAGTAGTAAATAACCATAGTAATCTATTGTTGGATAAACCCAAAGATCTGAGCTTTTGGAGCAAGAGCTCAGTATTTGACTAGAAAATTGGAAAGCAATTTGAGAGAAACTTGGCATAGACCAGGATAAGGTCCAAATGGGTACATGACTTAAGCAAGTTAAAGGAACATAGTCCAAATATGAGGTAATGGGGTAATGCTACCAGAGTGGTATCAGTTTTAGGGGAGAGAAAGGGGTATTATTCTAGAGATGTTGCAAAGGTAAAATTGAGAGGTCCTGTGAACAGTTTGAATATGGATGACTGATAGAAATATAGGATGACTCCTAGATGTCAAGTTTAAGGGACTGAGAGAATGGTCTTACCCTCTGTAATATGTCATATATAGAAATAGTAGGAGTGCAAAGAGGGTTTAGGGGAAATGATAATGAGTTCTATTTTGAACAAGTAAGAACAGTTGGTACAAAATAATCTCCCCATAAGCTTGGAGTAGAGTCTCCCACAAATAAACCCAGACTCATAGGAAGAATAAGCCCACACTTAAGAGTAAAAGGTAGTGAAGCACAGATGTAGGTAACATGCAGCTAAGAGTACCTAAATCTTGATACTAGTTCTTCTTCCCTTTATCTCCCACATCTTTCCTCATAGTAAACACTAAATACTTTTGCATTCATTCATGTGTGCATGAATAGAATATTCCTTGTATACATAAGTATATATTTTTCTATATAAGCATGTAATATATCTAAATAATGAATGAAAAAACTTTTAGTGTTTGCTATGTTAAAAAAAACAAAACATGCTAAACACTGGCAACACAAATAGAAAAGCAAGACTGTCCCTGTTCTCAAAGGCACATTTTAATAAATGAGACAAGCCTTAGAGGAGGATCTGTGTACAAGGTGGGACAATAGCATCCATATTTTACAAGGGAAGTAACTGAGGCATAAAGATGGAAAGCAATATCTAATATCCTCAAGCTAGGTAGAGTTGGAACTAAAATCTGTGTTTTACTACTATTAGATTCTTCCTCTTTTTATTCCCTGTCAAATCTGGGAAAGTTTGACTTTTGTTCAAGATTGATTTAATAGTAAATTGCTGAAAATGATTAGTCCAAATAAAGGTTTGGATTTTACTTGCTGCTATCTTCCTTTAAAACTAAGTACCATGTAGAAAAAAATCTAGACTTTCCTAGTATGTTCATCAAGGACATTTGCTTTCTACTATTCCTGGTACAATATCAGACTTTTGTCCCAGAATTAGCCTGCACAATCTTTTATTATTACTAGTCACAGAAGACTTTTAACCTTTGCTTTTCTGGACAGGTATGATGACAGCATGATGTCCTGTCACTCATTTTCTAAGTGGTTTCTTGCCTCTACCTCCACCATTAGTGATAGACCATAAACTTGATAAGCAGTATTCATTGCTACCTTATTGCTATAGTCTCTAATCCATTCATTTTAAGGCTGATTTTACTTGGGCAATGGGAGAGAATTGTGCTATTAATAAGAATTCTAAATTACAACATGGCATTAAAGGTTGGTTTTTATCTGGACATTTTGAAAAACCCATTAAATTTAATAGTTTCAGTAAGAGAAAACTTCTGGTACCAGGCCATTTTGCTGAGTGCCAAACTTTAAAGAGAGGCTATTAATTTAAATGACATTTTAGATGAAAAGAACTGATCTGAATTAAATACCACATGGCCTAGTATGAGAAAAGAAAATGGACATTTTCTTTTTAAAACATTTTAATTTTTTGCTCATTAGATTATCTGAAGTAGAACAGAGAATTCTTAACATTAGAACAAGTACTAAAGAATGTAATTTGAAGAATGTAGGTATATTATGTATGTCTCTGTGTGTTTACACATATATGTATAAAGACTATATTATAAATGAATGTATATATATAAACTATATATGTATCCACATGTATATATATATATATATGTTATATGTACACGTGCATATTTATATATGTAGACATAAATGAATGGATGGATAAAATGGCCTAAAATACAAATTTAATTTTAGTATAGTACCTAGGGACATAAGCAAAATGATTTAATTTTGTCCATCTCTAAATGTGATTATTCTTTTTTTTAATGCTGTTTGAAATTTCAACTAATTGCTAATTCAACTAACTGCTAATTTCAAATATTACTCCAATCCTCCCTCAAACAGCTAGAATGAAGATGAAGAAAATTCATATAGCAAACTGGGATTTGTTTAACAAATTAGAACTAAAAGGTAAACATTCACTTATTTTATCATTAAATTCTAAGGTAGAGTACATTTAAGAAAGTACAACTTCTAATGAAATGACAGATGATTATGTGATCTTTTCACAAAAAAAATGACAGCAGCATTTAATGAAGTTATTAGAATTGGCACAGAACTTTTAAAAATTTTCTGCCAAGCCCTAGGATCCAGCTGACAAATGAATACTGCCTTTCCCATCCCCTTATGCAACATTTGTCCTAGATGATTTTTGACAATAATCTGCCTGAAGGCACAAGGCTAGACCAGACACTATCTTGATATTGCTTCTGGCTCAATACTCTACACTTAGTTAAATTTGTTATGTGTTATTTCATAAAGCAAACTTATTTCTATACATCATTTTATTTAATATGTGGTATAAGTTTTTGGGGAAATATGGTTCTTCATGATGATTTTATTGTAGCTTATTAAAATGCCTACATTCAGATGACAAAAGAAGGAAAGACAAATGAATGTTGGAAGGGTAGTGGGAAAGCAGGTAAATTATCAATGCACTGTTGATGGATCTGTGACTGGTTCAGTCATTCTGAAAAGCAGTTTGGAATTATGCCCCCAAAGTCCCTAATGGCTGGTGACTAACACTAAAACTTGCCTATAATCCAAAGAAAGAGAAAGAATTCATTTGTACCCCTCAAAAAATGTATTGCAGCTCTTTTTGTGATGACAAAGGATTAGAAACTAATCATAAACCAACCATAATTCCAGAGGACCAACAGTGAAACATGCTACTCACCTTCTAAAAGAGAAAAGGTCAAAAATAAGACATACATTTTTGGAAAGAGTAATGAGGGAATTCTTTTGTTTGACTATACATATTTATTTAAATGGTTTTCTTTTTTTTAATAGGGGAGGAGAAAAATAAATGCTTTTTAATAAAATGAAATAAGATGTTTTTAAAGTGCTTACATGCTAAGACAGAGGTTTCATCAGTGAAAGATCTGAAATCTCAATACTCAAATTATTATCTCTAAAGTTTTTCATGTAGAGTCTAGTGCAACTTTATCTCCAATACTTTCTTGGACCAGATATGATGTTGCAACTAAATCAAGCACTAAAAAGTCATTGAACATTTATATTTGCATTAATCCACAAAGGATATTTTAAAAAAAAGATATAGTGACATTTAGCTGGTCTCTATATAGAAATGAATGTGATTAACAGTATGGTAGGTGACTTTACTCACACAGACTTTGAATATACACCAAGTCTGATGGACCTAGATTTCACATGGCTCAGACTTTTTATGCTCTTAGATGACCAGAAAGCTGAATCAGGGAATCTGTGGCTAATAAAGTCCGGTTTTGTCCCAGACTTACCTTTTGTTGGTTCAGGGTGAGAGTAGAATGGGGAAGAAAGCTTCAGGGAAGTTGGGGGCAATCACATAAGTTAATTTGTACACTGGGTATCTTTTTCTTCTTTTAAGTAGAATCTTCCCATGATGTGGATAGGAGAATACAAACTTTATCAGGGAAGTGCTAGTTCTATTGCAGACACAATTCTGAGGTCATATGTGTGACCAAATACAAATTTACCAATGACATACCTAATTATTTTTCATTTATGATCAAAGTCCTCCCTTCCACCAGATTTTCTACCAGTTTTGTCTTTGTTTATATACTAAGCAGATATGTTCCACTATCTGTGCTTGGAAAGACAGAGTAGGGAGTGATAGATTAAGTGTTTGAAGAAGGTCAATCATTTACTACCAAGTTATAATCATTTTGCTGGGACTCAGTTACTTTATCTGTAAAATAAAAAGTTTAAATTATATAATTTTGAAAGTTACTTCTATGGCTAACTGCTGTGATTCTATGATCTTTTCCTAATACTTCTACAGCAAACTTATAAATAAAGAAATAGCTTAAAAGCTGTCTGGTTGTAGACCAAGGAGATGCTACTGTATTTAATAGCAATCTGGTTTTTCTTCTCTTTTCTTGTCATGGTTTTTAATTTCTGATGTAGAATTTGACTCAGATTTAGTCAATTAGCTCTGCATTTGGGAGATCCTACTGCTTTTCTGGAATAATGTGAATTTCCAGGGTTTCATTTTGGGTCTCAAAATCTGTGAAAGACCTGGAGAGATGTTTTCAGGACCTAGCTCCTGGGAAGTTCTTACTGCCTGTCAAACACACATTCTATCACCAGTCCTGAATAGGAATAAGAAAGGGGTGAGATCTTAATGTGTTTGGAAAGCTAACATGTTGATGTTTGTCTTACTTGGCAGAGCCCCAGGAGCACTTGTGAGAAATATCTATACAAATATAATTAGGAAGTGCCTAAAGTTTTGAATTTTTTTTCTGTGTTTCTCAGGGGCCCCAAATCTCAAATCTCTTGTTATGCAATGGGTTCATGTAATTTTTTCAGGAAGTATGGGACCATCATTCTATTTCTGGTTAGCAGGATGGATGGGTGGGGGGGAGGAAGTTGGGAAAGATGGTCAGGGTAGAAAAAGAAGAGTTACAGAGGAAATAATCTCAAATTAATAAAAGATCTCTTAAAGACTGTTGCCTATCCAATAAGAATATCTTAGGTGCTTAATTTATTTATTTGTTTTTTTATATTGATATTTATACTCTTTTTTCATTTGCATAACTAAGACTTTCCCTGTAATCATTAAATATGATGGTATCATGTAATTGTAAACAATTTGTTGAATTCTGTGTATATGAACTCAAATACAAATATTGTTCCTATTTGTGACATTATGATGCTATACAGATTATCCATTTCTCTAGCATAGAGCTCTTTGCAGAGATAATAGGAAATATTGGCAAAAGGAGGACAAAAAAATCAGAGTCACATTAAAAGGCAATAAAATAACAAAAAAGTAGCAATCTATGGAGGACCAAGTGTTGGTTACATTCAACAAAAATATACAAATCAATTCAATTTAATAAATATTTATTTAATGACTTTGGGCAAGGCACTAAGATCATTGCTGGGAATACAAATATAGTTAAGCCCATTTCTGCAGGAGCTAACAACCAAAAGGACAATTAGCCCCAATAGAAAGAGGCTGAGTTCTTAAATGCCTAGGATGAAAATTGAAAGGGAAAAAGGCAGATTTATGTTGCTTAAAAAAATAAATTTAAAAAAATTAAGAGAGACTGCAAAGAATTCCAGGGTTAGTATTTTGACAAAATTGAACATTAATGAGAATAGGACAGGGAAAGCTTTATTTTGGAAGGAATATCTGAGGTGGCTCTTGAAATAAGGAGTGATCTCAAGGGCCAGAAGAGGATCTTTAGGGTAGAAGAGGAAGTTTCTTCATGATATCATGAGTGGCATGAGCAAAGGCGCAGTTCTAGGACAAGTCAAAAATGAAAAAAGGAATTGGAAAGTAATCAAACTTGTCTGTAAGGCAAACTGTGAATGTAGGCAGTATTACATAAGACTAATCAAGTAAAATAGAATCATAGTAATAAGACCTCTGTGTCTCACTTATCTTATCCATAAAATTAAAAAGTTGGATCAGAAATATATAATTTACCTAACAGACATTGAGGATTTTGAAAAGAGGAGTGATATGATCATATTGATGTGTTAAAAAGGTTACTTGGACAATGATTTGAATAAAAATAAGAAGATCATTTAAAATATAGAATTCAAGAGTTTGTAGATTGTAGGAAGGGGTACAAAATATACTAAATCTGGAAAGTATGGTTGTTACCAGATTGCAAAAAAGGCTTTAAATACTAGGTTAAGAAGTTTGAATTTTGTTTTGGATAGCATAGGTAAACACTAAAGACTTTTGAGCAGGGAAATGACATGGTCACACTTTATACTATAGGAAAATTATTTTTTCAGCCAGGTGGAAACAGAAGAATTGGAGAGAGTAGAAATTGGAAGAGAAGAGCATGTTTTAATAATTCAGGTAATAGATGAACAAGATTGGTGGCTGTGTAAATGGGAGGAAAGGAACAACTGTAAGAGATGTTGGAAAGACAGAGTTGTCAAGAGTTAGATACAGTGGGAATGAAGTAGAAGAGCCAACTTGTGACGAGCTGTACAGGTTGAAACAACAAGACTTGGAAATTCATTGGTTAAGTGACACAAGGAAATAAGAAAAGTCAAAGATGAGCATGATTGATTTGAAGATTGATCATGATGTAATTAATAGAAGTAGGGAAATTAAGGAAAGGGGCAAGTTTAGTGGGAAAAAAAAACAACAACTCAGTTTTATACATGTTGAATTATAGGTGAAGCTACCCAGCATATGATTGGAAATATAGTATTGTCTATTTCTGGAGAAAGATTAAGAGTTGAGATTATGATTTGGGAGTCATCGTCTGAATAGAGGTGATAATTGAGGCTGTGTGAGTAGAAAAATTCATCAAGGAACAGAGTGTATAGAAATAGAGCAAAGGGCCTAGAACAGAATTTTTTGGAACATTCATGTTTAGAGTGGGATGCGAATGAGGAGCCAGAAAGATACAGAAAAAGAGCTATTGGAAGGAAAATGATGAGAATGTAGTGACATGGAAACCCTGGGAAGGGAGGAACACTGCCCTCTGGCCTCTGTGTCAAATACCACAGAGAGGTCAAGGAGAATAAGGATGGAAAAAAGGTTGTTTAATTTAGAGATAACAAAGTCAATAGTAATCTGTTTCAGAAATGTATGCTATCTTGCAAAGGAGCTAAGAAGTGAATGCATAGCAAGGAAGTGGAGTCTGAATACAGAGTATTCTTTCTAGGTGTATGGTAGTTAAGAGGGAGGAAGAAGATAGAAAAGGTTTTTGAGAGGGTGGAACTGTTAATGGAAGAATTTTGTTTGCTTGCTTTTTAGACTGGTGAGGATTTGACTTCCCCCCCTCTCTTCCACAGGACTGTGGAAAAGAGATCAGTAGAGATAGAGCAGGAAAGATTGAAGTTGCACAAGCAAGGAAGAATACAGAAGGGAATGAATTCAAAAGTATAGGTAGAGAGGTTAACTTCAGCTAAAAAAACTTTTTTAGCTTAGTAGCATTTGAAGGCTGAATTTATCCTCAGAAAAATTATTTTATTATTTGTGCATTTGAGTATTTTCTCTCAGAGCAGAAATAATCTGTAGATACATACACTTGTATGATTTCTTCCCAACTAGTGAAAACGAGTTAGCATTATTTTTTTCCTCCCCAGCACACACTTCACCTTGTTTCTCAAGAACTTCTTTTCCTACTACTTCTAGACCTCTAGGGCATGGGACGTTTGCTGACTTTTAATTTCTACTCTTGGTTTATCACTATGAGGGATAATGTACTGTGTAAGTCATTTAGTTTATAAAAAAAAGTCTTAAAGAGTTGAGCATCTGGAGGCTATTTATAATCTCCCAAATACCTGATATTTCTCTACTTTGAGGTACAAGGCAAGCAAACACTCTGAATTTTTTCTGCTTTGATAAGTATTTACTGAAATGGGTTCTTAGAAATATTATTGAAGATGACAACTGACATAATTCAATTTATTTCCCAAAATCTTATCAGTAGTTTTCCAACTTATTTCTAGAATTTCTTGATAATCAAAAATCAAATAGATTAAACAGTCCTTTATTTGGCCCATTTTGTATTCTTCTAGGAAAGATAAATCATCATAGGAAATTAAAGATATAATAAAAAGGGAGGAATCACATTAGTGTTCAGGGTCATTAGCCTTGTGGTAGATAAGACTTTCTTTCATAATAGGCCTTCCTATCATCATAGGTTGAATACTTAAGGGGATATCACATGATATGTGATGCTCTGATGACATTGTTCAGACCTTTATTTTCGTGGTATACTTAATTCAAAGTTCTAGTTTAAGACTGGTGGAAGAACTGTAGAGAGTCAACAAAATGTTAACAATGAGTATAGAAGTAGAAATTAGGACTTCTGGCAAGGGCACACTTTTTCTCAAGTATCCCTTAAATCAGCACAATTGTGCTTTCATTTGAGAATCATTAAATTTGGAATATAATGATGACAACGATTATTTGAGATCTTCTTTTAATGGTTTAAAGGGTTATTCTAATCAAGTATGTCTTCTATCCATGCAACAGAGGCAAAACAATAGAAAATGGGATTAATTTTTCACTAGGTATAACTAAGAGCATTTATTTTCATTTTAGATTTCTCTTTTGCCTTTATAAATATCTTCTCTTGGTAAAATGAGTTACCATCAGCCTGAAAATTCTTATATTTGGGCAAATTTAGCTTAGAGATGGGATGAAATGGATGTACACAGAGGTTAATTGAATGCTTGTTGAAGAGACATGATTCAGGTCAGTTCCAAAGGACTTGTGAGAGCCATCTGCACCCAGAGAGAGGACTGTGGGGACTGAGCATGGATCACAACATAGTATTTTTACTTTTTTGTTGTTGTTTTACTTTTTGTTTTCATTCTCATTTCTTTTCCTTTTTGACCTGATTTTCTTGTGCAGCATGATAATTGTGGAAATATGTATAAAATAATCACACATATTTAATATATATTAGGATTATTTGCCATCTAGGGGAGGGAATGGGGGGAAGGGAAGGAGAAAAAATTGGAACACAAAGCTTTGCAACAGTGAATGTTGAAAACTATCTATGCATATATTTTGAAAATAAAAAGCTTAAAAAAACAATAAATGCTTGTTGAGTTGAACTGAATGAAGACCTAAGTTTGAGTTATATATAACTTTGTCTCTTTTCTGTTTTGTTTTGGCTATATTAACTATCTATCCTGGTTCTCAGTTTTCTTATCTGAAAAATGAGGGCAATTTCTAGAATCTGTTTCTATGATTCTACATCACAATGGCAAAACAAAGTTAGACTACTATGATTTCACCAATTAAATATTTGTCATTCAAAATAGCCCCTATTTATATGCTTAATCACTAACTCAAAAATCCAAACTATATATCTGTATCTATATCTATATATCTATCTCTCTATATATGTATATATATACATATATATGTGAGTTTTCCTCTTTTATATAAATACTAAAATTATAACTGGAAAAAGAAGGTATCTAAGGCCATGATGAGAATTGGATCCTGTCAATCACAAGTATTATCACATTTGTCATTGTATAGAAGCTTGTGGGAAAAAGGCTTAATAAAAATGCCACAATTCTTTATTATCATCTTCTTCTCAATGTGACCTTCTACAAAACATAGCTCTCCAAACACCACAATATAATTTCAGTTCAAAGAATATCACAAAACTGTTTCACAAAGAAAACTGGTTTCTTTCTTTTCTCTATTGTCTTTTTCTTCTGTTTCAAAAAAAAATTTCTGAGGACCTTCTTTACTGGAAAGTGGTAAGGTCTCATTAGGAGAAGGATTGGCACACTGGCATTTTTTCAGGATTCTCCCATTTTCTCTTCCTGCTTTTCCTATTTTGTGGAGGTCCTCAGCTATCTTTTTTTCTGTGTCTTCCAAAAATCTGGTCAACAAATTAAACAGAAGTGCAATCCAGGCAAGGCCAAAAAGAATCCAGATGGCCACCAAGGCTCTATAATAGGAACAGTAGTATTTCCCAGGCTGTGCACCTAGAAGTAGTAATAAAACATGCAGGCAAATCAATAAAAGTTGACTTTAGTGTCTCTTTATTCGTACACATATCAGTTTCCAATAATACTAAAGCATTCTTTATTTAGCAACTTTCAGTTACTCAAGTAACTCTCACTGGGGAAGTGTGTGTGTGTGTGTGTGTGTGTGTGTGTGTGTGTGTGTATACAACCCTTCCATGATTAGTATACAGACTTTGAGGATACAGCAGTTATAGCTAAAATTTTCATCACGCTGTATCCAAAGCTAGTAATAACCTCTCTAGCCTTAGTGTAATGGTTCAGAACTCTGGAGAAAGGTGTTAACTCAGTGGAATTGATAAGACAATGGTTATCTAGTTTAGCATGGTCTCATACTTCTGTATATATACAATCATACTTCAGTATGATTGATTTAATCTTACAACAAATAATGGTTCCCTGGTGATATAATGATTGGCTTATACTCAGTACACTGTAATGATATAATTGTAACAGAGTATATACATATATATATATGTAAACTGGGGACAAACTCAGCCAGAGAGAGAGAAGACTTGACCAGCCTCTAGTGGCTCTCCTGCCTCCTGAATCCCTCCATTGAAACCAAGACTCATTCCAGAGGACCCCTAGAAAGCTAGCCCAGCCCCAGATGAAGGAGACAGAATGTAAAGGAAGTAATAAAGACTTTGGACTTTATCCCTGACTATTTTAGTGGTGATTATTCTGTTGAGACCAAGACTGGTCCAAAAAACCTCCAGAAAACTAGCCAGACCATTACACCTTAGCAATTATTATTCTCAGATGGCATTTAAAGACTTTCATAATCTTAAAATCAGCTGGTTCAGAATCTTTCCAGTCTTCCTTTACTTTAAAATTGTTCTATCATTTCGGTTGCAGCTAACTTTTCATGACTCCATTTGAAGTTTTCTTGGGAAAAATATTAAAGTGGTTTGCCATTTCATTTTCCAGTTAGTTTCACAAATATGAAAACTGAGGGAAACAAGGTTAAGTGACTTGCCCAAGTTCATATAGCCCAAATGTGTATCTGAGTACACATTTGAACTTAAATTTTCTCTAGGCCTGTTTCTCTATCTTCCAAATCATATAGTTTTCCTTTTCAGTTTCTCCCAACTACCCAAATTCTGTGCTGTAATGATACTGGAGTTCTTACTGTTCCTCATGCAAAACTGGATGTCCCTTAGGTTTCATCTTCTTCATCTCTACTTTCCAGCTTCCTTTAAATCCCAGCTCAAAGCCTACCTTTACAGGAAGCTGTTGACAATTCCCCTTAATTCTGAGGCCTTTCCTCTACTGATTACCATCAATTTGTCTAGTAGCTTCTTTGTACATAGTTGATAACTGCTTGAATGTCCATTAGATTATGAGCTACATGAGAATATCATTTGCCTTTCTTTGTATTACCTGTGCTTAGCAAATAGTAAGTGTTTAATAAATGTTTACTGACCGACTGACTGCCTTATGACCAGATAGCAATCTCTCACCAGAACAATCCTTTCCAAGTTCTTAGGATATGCTAAAACTTATACCAAACATTATTATATCTTCATTAATCCAGAAGCACTTTTACATTCCAAATCATCAAAGTAAGACTTTAGAAGATATTAGCAATGTCTCACATAAGGATAACTAATTGATTTATTATAGACTTTAAAAAATAGAAGAGACTTTAGAGATATTTTATAATGCTGAAACTGGGCCTCAGATTGGTCCAAAGTCAAAGTTTTTTACTTTCCCTATGAGTTAGTAATATGATCGGGGACATGATCACAGGCCAAGTCTCCCAAATACCAAAATGGATTTTTGGTTTGTTTTCCAATTGAAAACCAATAAAAATGAAAAGGAAGTTTCTTTTAAAAATGAAAATGTCCATTAATTAGAAAATATAACTCAGTTTATGGAAATCAAATTATCCAAAACTCAAGGTTAAATACAGCTGTCATTTGATTTCCAGGTTGAAAGGGTCCCTTGGAATGTTTTTATCCCAATTGCTTGGTTTTGAGTGCTTTTTCTCTGAGGACCCTTAAGAACACAATTAATGTTTCAAATATATAACAATATAATCAACTATAATTTTAAAGTTAGAAATGAAAATAAATACATATATCATATTTTGTGCATTGCACATTTGTGCTTTAAGAAATGATGAGCAAGATGCTCTCAGCAAAACTTAGAAAGATTTAATGAACTGATTCAAAGTGAAGGAGAACATTATATACAATAACAGCATTATTGTATGATGATCAAGTGTGAATGATTTAGCTATTCTCAGCAACACAATGATCTAAGACAATTCTGAAGAACTTTTGATGAAAAATACTATCTATCTTAAGAGAAAGATTTAGTCTACAAATCAAAATTTTTTTTTAGTTTTCTTATCTTTTATCTTTTTTCACAACTTGACTAACATGGAAATATGTTTTGTATGATTGTACATGTATAAGTTATATAAATTTCATTGCCTTCTCAATGATGGGGGTAGGGGGAAAGAATTTCGAACTCAAAATTTTAAGTGAATATTAAAAATTGTTTTTATATGTAATTAGGGAAAAATAAAATATTAAAGTAAATATATGCATATATGCATACAATACACTATACATACATATATATACACACGCACATGTGGAGGGGTTGTGTGTATGTAACGGAAAATTATTTTGAAATAGATTCATATCTATTGATATATTTTGAATGATATACTATTTCATCTGGGCATAGTGGACAGAGTTTTAGTACCCAAGAAGACCCAAATTTAAATCCTATCTTTGCTTGCCCACCTAGCTTACTAGGTAGGTGACAATGGCAAAGTCATTTAATCTCTGAATCTCAATTTCTTCATCTGTAAAATAAGAATAATTATAGCTTATTATAAATAATATTAATTAATTATATACAAAATTATATATATACATATATATAAACTATATAATTACATATAATTATATATAAACATATATATATGTATATATGCATATATATATACCAGAACTCTGAAAGGGTGTACTTGCATCTAGGACAGCAGGGTGCTTATAGTTAAGTACCCACTTGGTGTGAGATGGTAGTTCTCTAAGTACATACTTGATGTAATGTAATGATGTGGTCAGTCTAATTGGCGTATACTTAGGGTAATGTGGTGATGTGATGTTCTACAGCTGGGCATGCCCAGTGTGGTGTGGTGATGTAATTGTGCTGGGGTATTTAAGGGGAGTTCTTAAAGTATTCAAATAAGAAACCTATTGGAGACTTTAGCTTAAGAAGATCTAGGTCTCCTACTGCATCCAACTCCATCTCTAGTCATCCTGATTTGTATCTGATCATTGGATTCAGATGGCTCTGTAGGAGAAAGTGAGGCACTCTTTCACTTAAATCCAATTCACTTGTATATCATGATATCACCTCCCCCATGCCATGGCCCTTTTCTAGAATGAAGGAAAAATAACAAAAATAATAAAGTCCTTGAGAAAATTTTAAAACACTGTATAAATGTCTCCAGAAATATGGCATAGAGAACCAGCCTTAAAGTCAGGAAGACCTGGAATAGATGACTTTGTCTGACTCACTTTGAGAATGTGACTTTGGACAAGTTGCTTGATCTCTCAAGAGATAAAGAAAGTTTTCTCACTGGGAATACCCATACAAATGTAATCATAAATTCAGATCTATTTCCATTTGTATATAAATATAAGTTATCATCATCATCATCATAATCATCATCATCATCATCATCATCATCATTATCATAGGCTTGCATTCCTAAGAATTTCACTTTTTCACTCTGCCAGGTTATGACAACTTTAGATTTAGGATCACTATCTCATTTAGCATTTAATGAAGATATAAATGTGAAGTAATAATATTGTTTTCATAATCACTAAAACTCTACGCTGCTCTTTATAATCTCATGAAATAACCAACAACAGAATTATACATGTTTTATTTCCCCATTCTCCTCCCTCCCTCACCTCTGGAGCCTTTCAAATATAGATGTTATTGTCAGTAAGAACATTAACCATTGGATTAAGAGTCTGCTGGAGAAACAACTGGGATACGTGTGGAGTCCTGTTGCTTGTCAAGTCAGAACATATCCACAAAGTTTATTTAAATGAAGCATTAACACATACAGTCCCAGGACAGTCTAATTTTGGCTCCTCATAGTTAATGAACTGGCTTCTGGGGGGAGTAGGTGGAAATCCTGTTTCCATACAAAACAATTGTCTATTAACAATCTATTCTGGCCAGCTGGTGGGAAAACACAATTTACTTATGACCATGTCAAGGCCAAGGATTACTAACCCTTGTTAATAAACTTGAGGGGAAAAAACCTTAAATAAAGAGTGAATTTTTTGTTCGCATACAACAGAACACAACTACCAATCTTCCAAGCTAATGGATCAAAATACACGTTCCATTATAATAAAAATAGTTTAATAGCTTCCCAAGTTATATACCTGCTATTTTAACTAAACCATACCATTTGGTTAGCCTGAAATAATCCAGTCTCCAGTGAAGTCTGAATGATTTTGGTCTTGCTGAGTTATTTAAAAGTATTTGTAATGCAATATGTCTGCAGGCACATGTTAGATCATAAATATTGAATAATGCTGACATAAACAAATTCTAGATATGTAATGCAAGAATTTTTGATTTTGTTTTCTCCATAATCTTTGGCATTTGTGTATTATAGTGCTTTTCATCCAAATAGATTTTGAAAAAAACAACAATTTTAAGTTTCATTGTCTCCATTTTGTAGCAGAAAAATGAAGTACAGAGAGGTTAAGTAATTTATTTAGTATCAGCAGCAGAGATAGTAGCAGAGACTGGAGGAAAGCTTAATGAATCATATGCCTCATTGAGATTTCTGTTCTCCAAAACCTAGTTTGCAGAAAATTTCTCACCCCATCTCAAGAAATACTGCATCAGTGCATATGGTCAAAAGGCATACTTTTCCTCTGAAACCCTGAAGGTTGAGCTCATTAGTGTTTTCTTTTACTTGGGAATAAGACTTTGCCTTTGGCTCTCAGACATCAGTGGGACTTCATTTCTCCATTCGTGGCCATTTTATTAGCAATGGAATAATTGCTTTTTCTTATTTTTTTCCTGGCCTTAGAATTTTGTTGGCTTTAGGTCACATTTTATAGTAAACATCCTTTCATAAGATACTAGTTCACCAGGCACTGATGTGTGTATCTTCTTTTTAGAACCTCAATCTAAAAAAAATTATAGAATAGTAAGAAATGAATTTATAATTAAATAAAGATATAGAAATCCATATGCAATCAAATTCAAAGAATGGAAATTCAGTCTTGCCTAGGGTGGAAAATAGTAAATTTATTCATCTTCTGTTTATAATACATGGAAACCCGATCCCTTCTAGTTATAGCATTCTGAGATTGTGAAGATATAGGTTTGTATTAAAATTATTTTTGCATTTCATTAGACCAACTTCCATCCTTATGATGAGCATTTGCAACAATACAATAGAGAAAAGTGCAGTTTGTGTTTCAACATCTGTTACTAAAGCTAGGGAGATAGAGAAATTCTCCAAAAAACTTGTTAAAAAATTCTAAATGAAATCAATATATACTCTAACATTCAGTTACTTCAATGCCAATATAGGCATAAAGAAGAATAGAAAAAATGTTGAAAAATATGACTTATGAATAAGAAATAAGAGTAATTAAAGGCTCATTATGTTTATAGATAAGTATTTATATCATGAAAGTTTTCTTTTAAAAATAGGAAAATACTATAAACAATGAATAACATCACATATTTTTTATTATATTCTAACAGGAAATCACTGCTTTGTATTTTGAGTGTCATTTTTAAATAGTCATATGTGTATTCAGACTATTAACTCAATAGAGCAAACAAAATTCCTTACTGAATTAGGCAAGATGAGAAGATAATATATAGAACACTGAAGACTCCAATTTGACCTATTTATACAATGTTAACACTAAAAAATGAGAAATGGTTAGAAAAATAATTGTCAACACACTACAGACATTTTCTAAGTCTAACAAATGTAAATCAGTTAGGACAATGAAGAGACAAAACAAAAACAAAAGACAGGAAAATCTCTTAAGAGAGCAAACACATGAACTCAATGATAAGCAAGGGTAGCACTTGTTTAGAATAGGAATTAATTTACAATATTTAACAGAGGAAAATGGAGAAAGTTTATGATCAGTATCTCCTTAAAAGACAATTGGAAGCAATTGAAGGAAAAAACAAAATTCTTAAAAAGATATGACAGAAATAACTGTTTAAGAACTCTCTGATTACTAATATTAAGAGAGACATAAAACAGACTAATATGTTTGCTATAGATATTTGCTATTATCATGGTAGATATCCACTGAAGGGAATAAATAATTCTTTATACCCCAAATACTACCTTTGGAAGGTGACATGTTAATTGCATCAAGTCATAGAGCAATGCTGAGGCACTTAGAAGAGATCTATAATCATTCAAGAATTCAACCTAACTATCCAAAACATATCCAAATGGATAAAGAATATCTATAGTAAAATGAAATGCTCTCTCTCTCTTTTCCTCTCTCCTTCCCTCCCTCCCTCTGTCAATCTTTGTTTCTCTGTCTCTATCTCTCCCTAGCCCATGCATACATGTTCACATATAATACTGTATTCCTTATTGGGCAATTAACTAATACAAGAATAATTGACTAGGTGGAAGATAGTAGACTCAATTGCATTTGGGGAATTGTCCAGTGCTTTTAATGTCCCCATGTTCCTTCCTGAAATAAAGGTTTATTTTTCATTATTAATATTATTTCCCTTGATACTATACATTTGCAAATCATGAAATTAACAAATTCTAAAGAATTAAAGTTACAAATCACACAAATGACAATGGAGAGGTCCATGAAAGTTATGAATAGACTGATGCATTTTTTTAACCATTGAAGAATTACTCTGGAGCAGTCATATGAGATTTTATTAGAGACATAAATGATTGGAAAAATGATGTAATAATATGAGAGCAGCATGTATAACCACCAATTTTCACTCAATGGCAAGAAATCTAGGTTTTCTAGATGTTAGTCCAATAGGACGAGAGTTAATACAGAATAAAAAGCTAAGCTAGATTGTGATATATTCTAGTAGAGGCAGTATCCATAGTGATGAGATTGTACATCCTTTCAAAATATTGCAATAAGCAGTGGGTACCCTCTTTGTAGAAACTCAACCTTAAGGAAATCTAGAGAAGAGAAAGAAATGAATTTGTAATTAAATAAAGACATAAATCCATATGGAATCAAATTCAAAGAAGGGAAAGTCAGTCTTGCCTATAGTGAAAAATAATAAATTTATTCATCTTCTGTTTATAATATATGGAAAAATTGATTGCCTCTAGCTATAATATTTAGAGATTGTGAAAAGCTTCCCAGATGTGATAGTTTTATATTTAAATTGTTTTTGTACTTCATTAGACCAACTTTCATATAGGAACCTAATTTATGTTAAATTCTGACAGAGTAAATAGTATTAAAAATAAGTTTCAAGACTACTTCTCAGATGGTATCCATCAATTGGGGAATGGCTGAACAATTAACATACATGTTGGAACAATCAATATTTATTAAATGCCTATAATATGTCAGACACACTGGGGATACAAAAAAGAGACAAAATTCCCTATCCTCAAGGAGTTTTCAGTCTAATGAAGGAGAAAATATGCAAGCAAATATTTGCAAAGCAAACTATATTCAGGATAAATAATAAATAATTAACAGAGGGAAGGTACTAGACTTAAAAGAGATTAAGGATAGTTTTCTGTAGAAGTAGGATTTTAGTTGGGACCTAAAAGAATTGAGGGAGGTCAACTCCAAGATAGCCAGAGGCATTGGCCTGAGTAGGCAGAGATACTCTGAGTTTTCCCCCAAAGTGTTCCAAATTCCTTTAAATAGTGACTAAACAAATTTTAGAACATCAGAACACATTTCGTTCCAGATGAAGATAACTTAGAAGGTCAGCAGAAAATTTCTGTGGCAAAAGGGTGCAAGTCTGGCACACAATCCCAGCGCAAGCCATGCTAGCACAGTCCTGGCCTCAGACCCAGCAGCAGCAAAAGTCCCAGCTCACAAAGGGGAGGTCTCTTTACCAGCACTGAGGAAGGTCTCTGTTACTTTAGCAATTAGAACTTTCAGCCACAGTGGAATAGGAACAGTTTCAGGACAGAAAAAGTGTCTTGTGATCAGGACCCTAGAAGGAACTCTGAAAACAGTTTCAGACAGTACACCCTCCACTTTGGAAACAGAGCCTTACTTTAACAAAAAGTTAAAAACTAAGTAATAGATTGGGAAAATGAGATGATAACAAAAAAAGATTCTGAATATAGAAAGTTACTATACTCAGAAGATAATAACAAAGTCAAAGTTACTACATTAAAGCCTCCCCCCCAAAAAAATAAGAACTAGTCTCAGGACATGGAAAAACTTAAAAGGAATTTTGAAAATCAAGGAAGAGAGAGAGAGAGGAAAAAATGGGAAGAGTGGTGAAAAAAAGGAAATACAAAAAGCTAATGCAGAGCTTAAATGTTTAAATTTGATTAAAAACAACAACAGCAAAATTGGCCAAATGGGAAAGAAAGAACAAAATCTTACCGAGGAAAATGATTCCTTAAAAATTAAAATTGAGCAAATGGAAGCTGATGATTTTATGAAAAATCAAAAAACAATAAAACAAAACCAAAAACATGAAAAAATAACTATCTCATTGAATAAACAAAGTGAACTGGAAAATAGATCCAGGATAAATAATTTAAAATTTGTTTATCTGAAAACTATGGTCAAAAAAAGAGTTTAGATGTCATCTTTGCAGAAATTATCAAGGAAAACTATCCTGATATTCTAGAAACAGAGGGTAAAATAGAAATTGAAAAAAATACATCAATTACCTCCTGAAAGAGATCCTCAAATGAAAACTCCCAGGAATATTGTATCCAAATTCTGAAACTCCCAGGTTGAAGAGAAAATATTGCAAATATTCAGAGGGAAATAATTCAATTATAGTGGAGTCAGAGTCAGGATAACCCAAGATTTAGTAACTTCTACTTTAAAGAATCAGAGAGCTTGGAATATGATATTTCAGAGTTCAATGGAGCTAGAATTACAACCTAAAATCACCTACCCAGAAGAAATGAGTAATAATTCTTCAGGGGAAAAGATGAAAATTCAATAAAATAGAGGCATTCCAAGCATTCATGATGAAAAGACCAGAGCTGATAGAAAATTTGATTTTCAAATACAGGACTCAGGAGAAGCATAAGGAGATAATCAGGAAAGGGACTTAATAAGTTTTATCTGTTTACATTTCTACATGGGAGGATGATAAATCATTATCATGATGATAATCAGATAATAAATCATTATTATGGCAGTTAAGAAGCATATATAGACAGAGAGGCACAGGTGTGAGTTGAATATAAAGCGATAATATCTAAAAAATAAGATAAAATCAAGGGTGAGAGAGATGTACTGGAAAAAAGAGAAAGGGAGAAATGAAATGTGTAAATTATCAGCCATAAAAGAAGCAAGAAAAAGTTTTTACAATGTAGGGGAATGAAGAGAGGGAGGAGTGAGTGAACCTTACTCTCATCAGAATTGGCTCAAAGAGGAAATAACATACAAACTCAAAATGGGTATAGAAATCTATCTTACTCTGTAGGAAAATAGGAGGGGAAGGAGACATGAGAAGGGGAGAGGGTGATAGAACAGAGCACATTGGAGGAGGGACTAGTCAGAAGCAAACCATTTTTGAGGAAGAACAAAAGGAAAAGTGAAAGGAAAAGAGAAATTAAATGAAAAAGAAGTGAAAGGAAAGAGAGAATAGAACAAACTGGGGAAATACAATTAACAATAGCAACTGTGAAAAGAGTTTTGAAGTAAGTTTCTCTAATGAAGGCTTCATTTTTCAAATGTGTAGAGAACTGAGTCAAATTTATTGTTAATTGATATATGATCAAAAGATGTAATATATGCCCAAAGGATTGTAAAATCAAACACATCCTTTGATGTACTAATACTACTACTAGGCATGAATCCCAAAAGAGATTTTTAAAAAGGAAAAAATGTTCTATGTATAAAAATATTTTTTTCTTTTCTCAGATCAAAGAATTGGAAATTGAGGGGATGTCCATCAATTTGGAAATGGCTGAATAAATCGTGATATGTGATTATGAAGGAATATTATTGTTCTGTAAGAAATGAAGAGCAGGATGCTATCAGAAAAGCCTAGAAAGTTGTCCATGAGGTCAAGCAAAATGAAATGTACTATGTAAAAATAATAGCAATGTTGTGGGATGATCAACTGTGAATGACTTTACTCTTCTCGGAAATACAGTGATCCAAGACTGCTCTGAAGAATTTATGATGAAAAATGCTATCCATACCTAAGAAGGAACTGATTGTGTCTGAATACAGACTGAAGCGTATTTTTTAACTTTATTTTTCTTAAAGTTTTTTTTGGAGGGAGGCAGGGGGAGATCTATTTTCTTTCACAACATGCCTTTTATGGAAATGTTTTGCATAACTTCATATAAGGTAGGAGTATGGAGGCAGAGAGAGAATCTGGGACTAAAAGTTTAAAAAACAGTTTTCATGTAACTGGGGAAAGTTAAAATATTAAATAAAGAAATGATGAAAGAGATAGCTTCAGAAAACATGGGAATATTTGTATGACCCTATGTAGAATGGAATGAGTAGAACTAGTAGAATAATTTATACAATAACAGCAATAATACAAAGTCAAACAACTTTGAAAAGCTTAGGTACTCTGATCAATATTAGAACCAACTGCATTTCCAGAGGACTCAAAATTAAATATGCTACCCATTTCTTGAGAGATAATTTAAAGTAAGAAGATTTAAACATATTATTTGGGACAGAAGATGGGAATGGGGATGAAGATGGAGATAGAGAGAGAGAGATGAGAAAGATATGGCCAAAGAGATCATTTGATTTATCTAACCACACATATCAGGAGTGGAGTTTTTCTTGCTTCCTCAACTGAAGGTGAGGGCAGTAGTGATTATGCATGGGGTGGAAGTGTGAAAGGAAGAGATGGACCTGAAAATAATTTTTAAAAATTAAACTTATATACCCAGATTCTTACCAAATCAGTGAAGGTCATTCATTCTTTTTTATTCCCTAGCCTTCCCAAATTTTGTAACTTGGGCATCAGAATATTTTTTTTCATCCAGTACAACTAGGATTCACAGAAGTTTAGCATTATCTGTCCAAAATCAAACATTAAGTGACAGAGACAGGATTCAAATCCAGGTCATTCCTGACTGAGTTCAATGTGCCTTCTAATATATCATGCTACTTTTTTTTAAAAGTCTTTTTAAAGTTTTTCAGACACAAAGCACTCCAGTTGGACAAGGACATGGATCCAATATATGGCTACTGTGCAAACTTAAGATTCTAATACAATCAAAGGTATTTTAAAATAGAGGTTAATAGAGTCAATTCCTCTCCCAAATCCATTTGAAAAGAACATCATCATGATGTGAGCTGCCACACCAACTGTAGATTCCTTATGTACTTTTCTAATAAAAGGTTGTGCCCTGCAGGGATACTATGGCATGAACAGCTTGTGAGCAGCATGCTTGACCCATCATTAAGACAGAGGAAACACTAGAGGAAATTCAGCACAAAAAGAACATTTTAATTGTTTTTACGCTCAGCATGAAAACTAACAGAGGAACAAAATATGGGTCAGATGTTATTACCATATGTATCTAGTTTCAATGGCATGTCACCTGGCAATGCTGTAACTAGCATGTCTTTCACCAGAACTAAAACAGTAGAGAGGGGGCAGAGTTGAACAGAAGATGGTACAATGGAGTAGGAGGTGGGGGTGGGAAAGTAGTCAGCATGGTCCAGGTATACCTATTTTATAATATGAGAGAAGCTAACTTATGGGAGTTGAAGAGGAGGGCAAAATGGACCCAGGGGGAGGAATTCCATGATTAAAAAAAACCCAAAAACTATGGAGAAGTCAGCATAAAGATGAAGACCTCGTTGGCTGGCAAAGGATAATGAAATATAATGAAGCTTGTCTCTGAATCCTTGTGGGGAAGAAATGTATTTTTCCAGATGCCATCACCTGGGGAAAACCTCTGATTGCTCTGCCCTAGTTAATGATCACTGTGGCATTCTCTCTTTTTAAGATACTGATAGTAAACACTATCATGTAGTTATTGAAAAAGAAAATAACTCAACTAATAACTAGCTAGCTATGTGATCTTACTTTAATTCAATTCATGCACAGGTCAAGACATCACCCTGTTATGTCATTGGCCCTCTTTGAAAAAGAAGAAGGAACAGCAATAACAAGTCGTGTAACCTCAGGCAGACCCCACATCTCTAGTCTTTAGTTTCTTCCTCTATAAAATCATGGATCTATATTAAATAACTTTTAATTTATCTTCTAGCTCTAAAATCAAGGATGCTAAGGAGGGTTTCTTTTGATTCAACAAAACATTCAATTTCCCTTTCATTCTTCTGAAAGGATATTTGTGAGAACAATTTGTTGGAAAGTCATGGCTCTAGCACTCAATTATCCTATACCTGACAGTGATCAGAAAAAAATAATTTCTTCAGTCTTGATGCAATATTTTTGATGAAGCATACCAAAAATATAGAGTTCATCTTTATAGCAAGTATGAATAAGAACTGTACAAATTTTGTGGTTGGGCACATGGATGCTGCCAATTTTTTGTGGATTATGAATCATCACAAATTCTTTTAGTTGAAAGAAATCTTTTCAATTGTAGATTATCCTTTAGTAAGACATTCCCTGATCTTCCATTGCTGAGTTCCTTCTGGAGTCTTTTTGAAGGGGCCTAAGCCAGCCTTCATTCCAGTCCTGCCTCTATTCCTAACTTCCAGACTTCAAAATCCAACCCTTGCATCAAGTTCCTGCCTGCCTCATGCTTTTCAAAAATGGATAGAATGCCAGGTCTGAGGTCAGGAAAAGTAAAAAAAAGTCCTTTTCCTGAGTTCAAGTCTGGCCTCAGACACTGAATATATAAACCTGGACAAGTCACTTAAATTTGGTTGCCTCATCTGCAAAATAAGATGGAGAACAAAATGACAGTATCCAGTATCTTTGACAAGAAAACCCCATATGGGGGTCACAAAGAGTCAGACACGATTGAAATGAGTGTACAATAACTTCTCTCACAAGAATGTAAGCTTCTTAAGAGTTTCACTGGTTGCTTAATACTGGTACTTAACATAGTGTCCTAGAGCTTAGTTAGCAATTTCTTTCTCCAAATTATTTTTTTCCTTTCCTTTCCTCTTAGTCTCTTCCTTTTAGAAAAAGAAAGCTGGATAACATAAATATTATCTAGTCCAGTGGTTCTCAAACTTTTGTTCTCAGAATCTTTATATTATTAAAAATTATTGAGGATCTGTCCAAAGAATTTTTGCTTATGTGGGTTATATTTATAGATATTTATCATATAAGAAATAAAAATTTTGAATTTGTAGGCCCTCTGAAAGAGTTTCATAGACTTCTACCTCCAAGATTCTTGAGAAACTCTGATCTAGTCCACCATTTTGCCGAAATTAAGGCATTAAAGCAAATAATGTTAACCAACTTTGTCACACAGTCAGTTACACACAGACCTAGGAACAAAACCTAAACTTCTGGACTTCAGAGTTCTTCCTTCTATACCACACATAGGCTGATTCATGTTCTTCAAACTCGATTTTAAAAATTAATTTTTATAATGGGAATGCCATTGTTTAATGGCTGACTATGACTTCCAAAGCTATTACTTCACATCACAAGGTTGTGAGTGGTAAGCCTCTCTGAAATCTAAAACTAAGCATATATTCCAAATATTCAACCTAATGTTACCAATCAGTGCACTTCAAAATTTGTTATGGTCTTTGCAAACTTAGAGTAATCACTACACAATAAAACATCAAAAAAAATGATGGCCTTCTAGAAGTATCAGTAAACTGTTGGGGGTTAGGAAAGGGTAGCTTCTCATTGAAGTAGAGTCTTATGCATTTCCTCATTCACTATGTATCGCACAAAAATGAACCTCTTAAAGTATGGAAGTCCCCTCCATAAATGGAATCTCTGGGCTAACAACTTTGGTTTGCTTGAAAAAAGAACTTCTAGATATTTTTTCACTTTTTTTGACACCATTATCTTTGGTACCATATTTGAAGTTGTCCTAGATTTCTGATTTCATCAGTATTAGAAATGCCTGTTAAGTAATTCCCTTCATCACTACAGACTATATATATTCTTACAGAACTGCCTAAGTACATAGAGAAGTTAGTGACTTGGCCAGTATCATAGAGCCTGTAAGGGTCAGAGATGAGACTTGAACCTGCTTGACTCTCCATCTATGTATGATGCGTTTTTCATACATCTATGTTTTAAGGACAAGTTTTCTGGAGAAGTCACTTAACCTATATACCATAACCTATGACAGGCAATGTCCTACATCTTATCTATTGGGTCAATGAAATGAATAAGAGTTGGATCTTTTTAGAGGTGATGGAGAGACCTGTTTGCATCCAGAGACAAGACTACGGAGACTGAACGTGGATCGCAGCATAGTATTTTTACCTTTTTTGTTGTTTGCTTGGTTTTTTTCTTTCTCATTTTTTTCCCTTTTTGATCTGAATTTTCTTAAGCAGCATGATAAATGTGGAAATATTTTTAGAAGAATTGCACATATTTAATATATATTGGAATACTTGCTATCTAGAGGAGGGGGTTAGGAGGAAGGGAGGGAGAAAAGAAGGGAACACAAGATTTTACAAGCATGAGTGCTGAAAAATATCTTTGCATTTGAAAATAAAAATCTATTATAAAAAAAGAAAAATGAATAAGAGTATTTGGGGAGTCTTTCTTCCCCTAGAAGTCCTTATACTAACAAAAAGCCCAGAATGTGAAGAACAAGATAGTTTAACTGAATTTACTATTTTCATTACACATACTTTTGGTGCATCTTGTATGGACAAGTGAAAGAAAGATTTAAGAAGCATTTCTCTAGCTATTAGGAGTCACAGTAGTTAGAGTAGAAGATGTTAGTTCAAATTTAGCCTCAGACACTAACTTTTGGTAAGTCATTTAACTTCTATTTGCTTCAGTTAATACCTACCTCCTCATGTTGTTGTGGAAATCAGATGAGACAATATTTGTTAAGTATTTAGCACCCTGCCTGGCATATAGACATTTTGTGAATGCTTGTTCCCTCCCTTCCTTGCTTCCTTGCTTGCTTCCTTGATTCCTATATCCTTCCCATAAGAGAAAGAAAGGTGAATAGAAAGGGCCTAGATTGGATAAAAGTGACTAGATTCTATGAAAAATTGTTGAATATTTACTATATGCGTATAAGTATGTGAGTGTGTGTATGTGTTTAAGTTTCAGCATTTCTTAACTCCAGTAAATACATGATGCATCTCAGGTTGACACTTTATTTCAAAACCTATTTCAATCTGCTGCTTTAAATGAAAGAGCTACTTCAAATAGGAACATGAGAGTCCTTACCTACTACATAATCACCAAAACCAACAGTGCTTAGAGTGATGAATGCAAAATAAATTCCTTCACTATAGGTCCAATCCTCTGTTGAGTGGAAGACAATTGGTGGTAATCCAAGGAATATGAGAAGTCCAGTCATCAGGAAAAACAGAAGTGTCAGAAATTTGATTTTTTTCTAGAGAAAAATGAAAAGGGATAAAAAAAAATTTAGGCACACCACTAACCTAGCATGACTCAAATAGTTTTGCTCTCTTCTAGGAGCTCACAGTTTACAGTGAAGTCAGTAATAGTATTTTGAACTTAAATATCTTTAAGATCTAATTGGGGGGGGGAACGATTTTATATTTTTCTAGTCTGTAACTGGGATATTTGTCTTAAAGATGTGCTTTTTACTTATTCACCCAATGGTGAACCAATGCTTATGATACAATTATTCATAGTCCTAATAATAGACAGGCTAAGTGCATGCATTATCTTCAGTCATGACTTTGGGGCACCTATTATGGGCTTGGCATTGTATTAAGAGCTATGTCAATCATATATTTTAAGAGCATGTTCTTCATTTTAGTTGTCAAATGTGACTTTCCTGAGATAGCTCCCAGACTTCAAATTATTTTTCCTCTTGCTTGAAAATACAGAATTAATAGGTAGTACTTTAATAGAACATAGCACTAGGAATCCAGAAGGTTTCAGTTCTAATCCTGACTCAATTGCTCCCTGCTCCTGTGACCCTGGACAAGTCCCTTATTTTCTCTGTGCCTCAGTTTCCTCATATTTAAGATGTATACAATAATAGCTCCTACCTCCCAGGGTTATTGGGAGGATCAAATGAAATAATATTTGTAAAAATGCATTACAAACCTTAAATCATTATAGAATGCTATTATTATTATTTGTATGATAAAAAGGGAAGCAATGAAGAGTCTTTTAAAAAACTGAATACTCAAGTTCCAACATTTTTAATTGTGAAAAATGCAGACAAGAGAGAAAATACTCAAATTTACTTACCCTCCCTACAAAAATAAGGAAAAATTACTAAATGAGATTATCCCATGATGATGTAGCATCAATTGTGGTTTTCTAATAGATAATTTTATCCTGCAGAAGGTACTATGGTAGAAGCAGTTGCAAAATGTGCAAAGCCAGTGCACGATAAAGGATAAGCTCCTGTATCTCTTTTTCTCAACTTCTCCACTTATAGATAGATTCACAATAAAACAGTCAGTTGGCTCTTTTCAACAATGAGATATTCAGACAAGTTCCAATGATCTTGTGATGAAGAAAGCCATCTACACCCAGAGAGAGGAGTGTGGGAACTATGTGTGGATCACAACATAGCATTTTCACTCCTTATATTGTTGTTTGCTTGCTTTTATCCCTTTTTGATGTGATTTTTCTTGTGCCATATGATAAATGTGAAAATATGTATAGAATTGCACATATGTATAGAATTGCACATTTATTAGCTGTGCGACCCTGAGCAAATCACTTTACCCCATTTGCCTCAGTTTCTTCATCAGTAAAATGACCTGGAGATGGATATGGCAAACCAATCAAGTGTCTTTGCCAAGAAAACCCAAAAATCAAGTAAAAAGAATTGAATACAATTAAAACAGCTAAACAATATTAATAGCGAACAATAACAAAGAAGCTCCAACAGTGAATAGCAATGTCAAAGCAAATTAACTTCTCACTGACTTCCACAAGGATGTTAAAGATTTATGAAATTTCTGTCAAGGATAAGCTTTTTTACTTTTTTATTAAAGCTTTTTTATTTACAAAATATATGGATGGGTAATTTTTCAACATTGACCCCTGCAAAACTTTCTGTTCCAAATGTTTCCCTCCTTCCCCTTCCCCTCTCCCCTAAATGGCAGGTAGTCCAGTACATGTTAAATGTTTAAATATATGTTAAATCCAATACATGTATACATATTTACACAGTTATCTTCTGCACAAGAAAAATCAGATCTAAAAAGAAAAAAAAACTGAGAAGGAAAACAAAATGCAAGCGAACATCAACAGAAAGCATGAGAATGCTATGTTGTGATCCACACACAGTTCTCACACTCCTCTCTCTGGATGTAGATGGCTCTCTTCATCACAGAACAATTGGAATTGGTTTGAATCATTTCATTGTTGAAGAGAACCATGTCCATCAGACTTGATCTTCATATAGTCTTGTTGTTGCCATGTACAATGGTCTGGTTCTGTTCATTTCACTCAGCATCAGTTCATATAAGTCTCTCCAAGCCTCTCTGAAATAATCCTGCTGGTCATTTCTTACAGAACAATAATATTCCATAACATTCATGTATCATAATTTATTCTCCAATTTATAGGCAAAGGATAAGCTTCTTAGGAGGAAAAAATACTGTCAGCAGGAAAAAAAACTCCATAATCATTTTCTAAAATGTAGATAGTATAAAGACATTTATATTTTCAGTTTTGAAACATCAAATTTTAAGCTTACTTTGAATAGCTTTTATTAATAGATAGATAGATAGATAGATAGATAGATAGATAGATAGATAGATAGATAGATAGATAACCAAGAAGTCATCAGCAATGTATAGTCATATGCCTGTTTTCTTAAGTCAATAAAATCTTTGTGGGAATGTTTAATGAAATATAGTCTTTGATGAAAAATATAAGATAAGACAGATAGGCTTTCACAATCTTCTATAATAGGTGACGTCTTTATGGTTACACTAATTATCAAGAAGGATAGATCATATAAGATTCCTCTGGCTCTATCTCTTTCAACACTCCACTGAGTTAACTTCAAGCAAGTATATGCTGATTATGGAAGATGCTCAAGATTATCATAAAACATGTCATAGGCAAACCCATTATCTTAAGTCATCTTCCTCCTTCCCTCTCTCCCTTTCTTTTTTTCTTTCTCTCCTTCCATCCATTTTTCCTTCCCTTTGTTTTCTTTTATTCTTCCTTTCTTTCTCTCTCTCTTTCCAAATCCAGCCCCCCCCCATACTGTTGGTGATCACCACCATAATTTCAGTCATCTTCATCCTTTCATCTCATTTCCATTTAGTCATAAAGTTCAGTAATTTCTACCTTTTTAACATCTCTTATATATACCCCCTTTTTTCCTCTGACACTGCCACCACCCTGGTGCAGGCTTTTATCACCTCATGTGATAGCCTGCTGATTGATCTCTCTGCCTAAGGTCTTTCTCTACTCTAACCCATCTTTCAATTAGCTATAAAAATGATCTTAGAGCATATATATGGCAGTGTGAATTCTTTATTTAGTAAATTATTGTGGCTCCTGATTGCCTCTAGGATCAAATATAAAATCTTATATTTGATTCTTAAAGCCCTTCATAATTTGGTCCCCCTTTTATCTTTCTAGCAATCTTATACCTTACTCCTTCCCACATATTCTGTGATCTGGTTATCCTAGCCTTCTTTATTTTCCTCAGTTATGACACTTCATCTCTCTACCCTGAGTGTTATTATTGGTTGTCCTCAATACTTGAATATTCTCCTTCCCATTCCCTATTTGTCCACCTTATTCAAAAAAAAAAAACAACAACAACACTTTTTTGGTCCTCCTTAATTTTTAATGCCTCCTTGTAAGACAATCCCCAATTTATCTTGTATATATAATTGCTTGCACATTCTCTCTCCCATTGACATATATGCTCTTTGAAAGCAAGGCTGAGAATTTGATTTTTGGATGCTTTGAAGGTTGAGCGTTTTTTGTTGTTGTTCTTATTTTTTTGCCTTTCCTTGTATCTTTAAGAATTTAGCACAGTACCTCAAACATAGTAGATAATTTAATAAATGCTAGTTTTCTAACTGACTATCACTCTATCAAAAAAACTTTGAATATACTTGTGTTTCCAGTGAAAACAGCAGACAAAGATCTCTTTAGAAATCTAGATAGTGATATCTATATATAAAATAAAGGCAACCATTTAGATATTGGTATAGATATGGATAAAGATATCCCATAAACTAATTCAATTGTCTGTGACATAGGTTTTCTATATACATATATATATATATATTTATCTACTTTGTATTTCAGATTTGTATATGCAAATCTATATTGCATCATTCTGTACTTCCCTGGTTTTATAGTATTCCAAGGCTGAGTTCAATTAAAATAATGTCATTTACAAGCTAAAAACATTTTAAGAACTTCACAACAGAGAATCTTTTTAAATCTTTGGACTTTGTATAAAATAGCTTTCCAGATCCTAGCAAGAAAGTTGTTTGTTGTTCATTTAGTTAAGTCTTGTCTGATTCTTTGTGACCCCATTTGGATTTTTCTTAGCAAAGGGTATTTTGCCATTTCCTTCTCCAGCTCATTTAACAGATGAGGAACCAGAAACAAATAGGGTAAAGTGACTTCCCCAGGGTCACAGAGCTAAGAAGGTCTGAGACCAGATTTGAATTCAGGAAGAGGAGTCTTCTTAACTCCAGGCTATCTACCTATCTGTCCTATCAAGAAGTTATATAAGTTTATTCTCTCTCTCTCTCTCTCTCTCTCTCTCTCTCTCTCTCTCTCTCTCTCTCTCTCTCTCTCTCTCTCTCTCTCTCTCTCTCTCTCTGGCAGTTGGGGTTAAATGACTTGCCCAGGGTCACACAGCTAGGAAGTGTTAAGTTTCTGAACTCAGGGTCTTCTAACTTCAGGGCTGGGGCTCTATCCAATGTACCATCTAGCTGCCCCTGATGCTTATCTCTGTAAATGTATCCTTCCTGAAGTCTTAAAAACTCTTTCTGGAACTTTATCCAGCAGCCACTTTCACACCAGAAATACTGCCACACCTAGTCTCCTCCTCTGGCGAGTTCCTCTCCAAACTTGCATGCATGAACTCTACCCCATCAGCCAACTTCAAGCTACAGTCTCTTTCTCTGATTGGGGAATTCATTCCTGTCTACCATGCTTTCATGGTAGATATGCTTACTTGAAAGCAGAGAATGTCTTAGATTTTGACTCTATTTTTAATTTCAGGTCTGAGCATAGTCCCTGGCACATAGCAAGGGCTTGATTAATATCTCTCTTTGTGTCTGTCTCTCCATCTGTCTCTGTGTTTCTGCTTCTGTTTTTCTCTCCTTTTGTCTCTGTCTTTGTTTATCTCTCTCTGTTTCTTTGTCTCTAAGTCTGTCTATATATATATATATATATATATACACATATATATGTATGTATATATATGTGTATATATACATATATATATTTTTTCCTCCCTCATTTATGTATCAGCTATTTCCATCTCTGTCTCTATTTACTTACCTACCCAATTGTCTGTCTATCTGTCTATATAGAATGTGAAAGTTGTTATATGAGGAAAGTAATCATAGCTATACTTTCTTTTGTTCTACTGAGTCGTTATTTTTTTTCAAATCAATAAATAATTCAAAGGGGTCATTTATGATCTATATTTCTTAGTAGGTAGAATAATCATAAAAATGTCATCTGTTATAGAAGCCTATCTATGAAAACCTTCCTATTTTCTTCTCATATTTTCATCCAAGATATCATCAATAAAGGCACAAAACCTTCTCAGAAAGATTTTATGGAGACAAAAAGCAGGCATGTGAGTCAGTAGTTGCTAATGTCTTCTTGGCGCCTTTTATATATTCAAACACCATATGTTTTCCATTCTTTTTTAATCATCTCTTTTAGAAATCGTGAAATTCTATCCCTTAAGTACCTTTAAAATGATATTGTCTACATCATAGATTTCTTCTGTTTGTGTTCAGCCTGATCCAACTGTTCTTCCTAACTTAATATTTTAAGTGGTATTAATTCACCCTTACAATACTATATACATTATTACCTATGAGAACACGTTACAAAAGTGCTGGCAACTTTGTTCCATGATGCTTGTATGTTGTCTTCTTTCCAGTTTTATCCACAAATGTTCTTGACTTTGTTATGTCTCACGCTTAGCTCTCTAAAGATTTATTTTCTCTGCAACTACTTTTCATTATTTTGTGAGATAATATTGTTCATAGTCTACCAGTATTGTGCTGTGATGTTTTATAAATAAGCCTATTGCTCTAGTTCAGTAGTCTTTAGCTACGATGTGGCAAGAAGATTAAGTATTTGTTGCTAAAATTGTTTCTGAACTCAAAATAGTGACTTTGATACATCAGTTAAATGTCTTTAAGAGACAATGATAGTCTAAAGCAATGCCTTTCAATTATCCATTTTCTATTTTTCCAATTAACTCCTAAGCTCACCAAAATAGATTGATCTTACTGCAATTGCACAGTGTCTTCCTCTTGTTTTCATTTCATATAACCTATTATTTATTTGACTTTGCTATAACTCAATTACAAATGCACATAAACAGTGACTCTGAAATTCTGTGTCTGTTACCAGTTTGCTAATGTGAGCGAGTGAAAACCAATTTGATTAGTTCAGTCACAGCACCCAAGATGAAATAGCGCCCAGTCATTTTTATACCATGGCATAGTGAGAGTTAAGTTTCTTGATTCTCCAACCCCCATTCCTCATTCCTACTGAAGAATAAGACAATTCAAAGAATATTGTCTTTCCATTGATCCAAATTATTCCCCACTGCCTTGCTTCACAGATAACAAGACAGTGTCCTATTAGTGTCACATAAGACATTTGTATAAAAACTCTAAGTAAGTTTGAGTGACTTGAGTGACTTTTGGGGGCCTTCAATCATAGTGCACAAATTGCTGTACATCTGAGACACCAGACATACACTGTTCCTAAGGGCTTCCCATAAAAGCTGCTCCTGACTGACATCTGTTCTCCTCCCATGAGTGCCATCTCTATGTGGCAATGTTAATATTCAAGAATAGCTTCCTCCTCTTTTGCACTGCAGTTAAGATAAAACCAATTTCTCTTTTTAATAATGTGGTGATTCACTGAGTGTGGATCATAACATAATATTTTCACTTTTTTGTTGTTTGCTTGCATTTTGTTTTCTTTCTCTTTTTTTCCCCCTTTTTGATCCTATTTTTCTTGTGCGGGATGATAATTGTGAAAACGTGTATGGAAGAATTGCACTTGTTTAACATATTGGATTACTTGCTTTCTAGAGGAGAGGGTGTGGGGAAGAGGAGGGAGAAAAAAAACTGGAACACAAGGTTTTGCAAGAATGAATGTTGAAAACTATCTATCCATGTGGGATTTACTAAAAAAAAAAAAAAAAAAAAAAAAAAGAAGTGGGGGGATTCAAGGCAATTCCAGCAGACCTGGGATGCAAAGTGCCATCCACATCCAGAGAGAGAGCTATGAAGACTGAATGGGAATCAAAGAACAATATTTTCACTTTTTTTGGTTGTTGTTGTTTTCTTGCTTTCTTGTATTTTGTTTTCCCCTTTGCTCTGATTTTTTTTGCACAGCATGACAAACACAAAAATATGTTTAGAATTATACATGTTTAACCTATATTGGATTGCTTGCAGTCTTGTGGAAAGTGGAGGAAAGGGAGAAAAATTTGGATCACAAGGTTTTGCAAAGGTGAATGTTAAAAACTATCTTTGCATGTATTTGGAAAAATAAAGTACTAATAAATAAAAGGATATGGCCAATTTCAATTTTTTAAACAATGTCATTCAGTGCTTGAAATATTTGGTACCTTCTGATATTCTTGAAAATTGTTCATAATGGCCAAGTGTGAAACTTTGAGTAATTTCAAATCTTTGCCCTCTTTAGTTTCTTGATCCTGAAATTTATTTTCCAACATAATTTGCACTATTCACTCACTTTTATGGTATCGCTAAATATCAAAGTATATTTTAGCTTCATCAAGTCTTTATTTTCTCAACATTTTCCTTTTCTGTCACATAAACTACAATTTTATCTACTGTGATCAAAGATTGCTTTATGAAGATTGCAAAGAGGAGACAGTCAAGCAACACATTAATTGATATTCCTAATTGATTCAGGTCATTCAGGTCAATCTAGCCCATTCCTTTATTTTCCTGAAAGCCACCCTTCCATTTTAAGTGTTTTGGTTCTTTTTATAACAAGATTAGCAAGATGGGTGTGATTCAGTTACTCCAGTGTTACAACATGGCCAGTAGATAATGGTATAGATCAGTATAGAAGGAGAAAGAAATATAAGATATGGATTTGAATCCCATCTCCAATAACAAGCTCTATATGTTCAGGCATCTCATTTCCCCTCTGTGGATATTGTGAATAATCCACTTTGACTCCTCTTCCCAATCTAGGCTTAAGCCTCCTTATTCATCCTTGTAACCTGGTGAACCTCATAACCTCTTAAGGCAGTTTCTCCTGAAGATAAGGAGAAAAGAGACACTATTCCTTTAAATAGTTGAAAGATTATAATACATCAGGGATTGGTAATTTGGAGTCTATGAACTTGTTAGGGGATGGGAGGAGGGAGGAAAGGAAGGAAGGAGGAGAGAGAGAGAGAGAGAGGGAAAAGGAGAGAGAGAAAGAGAATGAATTTCAATATAATCAATTTCCTTTGTAATTCTATGTATTTATTTTATGGATTTAAAATATTATTTTGAAAAAGGGCCTGCAGTTTCCCCCAGATAACCAAAGGAATCCATGATGAAAGGTTAGGAAACTCCTGCTAAATGTACTGACAAATGCATATCCTGACTTGTGTGTGGAATTTTTATTCCCAGCAGAATTTATCCTTGCCAAATGGACAATAGAGTCTACATGCAAAAATGAGGATATTAGACTAGATAACAGAGGTTTCTTGCCCTATAGATTTATGATCTTATAAACATTTAAATCCCCAGAGCCTAGCAAAGTCCTAGGAACATAGTAAACAATTAATAATTGATGAATGAATTAAATTAAATAAGTATATGAGTTAGAGGCCTTGTTGCATAGTCAGTTAATAAGCATTTTATTAAGGAGTTACTACATATTGGGCATTGTACTAACCACTCAAGAAAGTAAAAAAAAGCATGGTTCCTCTTCTCAAGGAGCTCACATTCAAATGGATACAACAATGCAGAATTATACACATATACATATCTATATAGATAGATATAGATATAAATTCAGAGGAAGATCATCTGAGAGAGAGAGATTAGCAGGATGGAGAAAGGATACAAGAAAGGCATTCTGCAAGGGGTGGGTTTTCAGCTTAATTTTGAAGGAAGTCAGAGGAGCTCAGAATCAGAAGTGATAATAAAGAGTATTCCAGTCCTGGGCTTCTTTGGGTATGTTTTGAGCATTCCCAATTTACCTAGCACAGAGCTCTATGGATCCCTTATCATGTGGATGGAGTAGTATTCTTTGGTTGACCTCCTCCATCTTTAAAATTGATGAGAATGAGCCATTCATCCTCTTCTGGAACTGTCTGTTGACTGTTAGCAGCCTTCTTTTTGATCTTTTTTTGTGATTCCTATCTGTTCTATGCAGCATAAACACCACGAAGTGAACCCATAAGAGGCAAGTTGCTCTTCTTTTTCTTTCTTCTCTTTTATCTCAGCTCTGAGAAATGGCTCTGAGGGGGTTTGTACTAAGTTGTCTTCAACTGAGGAATTATGTGTAAAAAGATAAGGAAGGGAGAAAAAGATTAGTTTGTGAAGATCCATTAAAAAGATCTTACATTTGATTCTAGAAGTAATTGGAAGCCATTGAAGTTTATTGGAGTGAGGTTAAGGAACAGATAAGAGTTATCAGACTTGAACTTTAAGAAGATTTCTTTGGTACTTGAATGACAGATAGATGGGAATGGGGAAAGACTTAAAATAGGGAGACCCATTAGAAGATTATTGAATAATCCTGGCAAAAGATAATGAGGGTTTATACTAGCAAGATGGCTATTTTAGTAGAGAGAAAGAAATATGGGAGATGTCATGAAGAAAATATAAGATTTGACAATAGATTGAACATAAAGGGTGATTGTGAATGAAGTACTGAGGATGAAACTGAGATTGGGAGTCAAGGTGCCTGGGAGGATGATGAGGATGCCCTTTTGAGTAATAGGAAAGTTGAGAAGAGGGGAAGGTTTAGGGGAAAAGGTAAGTCCTAATTTGGACTTGAGTTTGAGATTCCTACAGGGCATTTAATTTGAGATATCCAAAAGGCAATTGGGATGTCCAAAAGGCAGAACTGAAGTTCAGGAGAGAAATTAGGACTGGTTATTGGTTTTATAATTCAACAGGTTATTCTTAAGCATCAAATCTAACAGTTGTTCACTAGGAGTTTAAAAACTCCCTGAGTCTCAATACATGACCCAACTCACAACCTATCGTAAAGAAATTACTTGATAAATCTTAAATAATCTTAAAATAATTCTTTAAGTTTAAATATATTGAAATAATTCAGTACAAGTGTGAATTTTAATGGTAATTTTAAAAATAGTTTTTTTTTTAATTAAAGATTAATGAAAAAGATACGAAATTTGATTATAGCCCACAAATTAAACTTAATTCAATTGATGGTAGGTTTTTATTTAATATTATCCCAATGTTCCATATGTTCATGTTTCATATGATATCACAAAGCTCCTTTCAATTTGCCACTTCAAATAAATGTTCCATAGTCCTATATGAATATCATAGCTTGTATTTATCGCCAATGTTTTTTAAAAAGAAATTTGCTTTCTAGATTAATAACAATTGTCTACTTAACATTTATACTCAGATATTCATTAAAAAGCATATATGGTGTAAAAAATATGTATCTCATTCCTTTAAAAATTTCTATGGTTGAATTCTATGGACTTCTACCATGAAACAATCATAAGAGCATTCCTTGGATATCTGTCACCAGCTTACCCTAACTATAGGCTAAGGATCAAAAAGGAATCATTAACTTCTGGAATACTAAACCTGTAAACAATAATCATAGATGAACCCATTAGATTTTTGTAATACCCTATCAGACTTGATTTTTCTAAACTAACACAATACCTATTATATTTGATACCTTGAATACTTATTCTGAATAAGTACTCAGGTCCCAGTTGACATTTCTTAAAGATAGTAGAATATAGATAACAAGCATGTATTAAAATACTGGATAATTATTACCTCTTTCATTCCTTGACTCTGAAGGCATTTTCCAAGCTTTTCACATAACATGGAAAGTGTCTTACCCACTTGGTGAAGGAATATGAGATTTAAAGGAATTCCAAACAAAGCAAAGATGACACAGAAAATCTGTCCACCAGCCGTCTTGGGAGATAGAGTCCCATAACCTGTTTTTAAGAAAGTGATAAATTGAATGACCTCTCTTGCTGCTATAAGTTTGTGCTTCTAATGTTAGGCTTGGTTATTATTGGAGTTGTTATTTTAACAGACCTACCATGTACATGGTACCACACAATGCAGACTGAGACATCAAACTAAATTTCAAAATTTACTGAAATACCCTGCTTGGTATTATTTGCCAAGCTAAAACTACCCATGGAAGATTATTTGACCTTTTTAAGTACAAAAAGGAAAATATTTTTGGGACAGTTAATTTCTTAGGGCTTATGGAGTCTGGAACATTTCCCCCCCTGTACTTATGAGTTTTCACAAGAACCATACATACATTTCCTTTCATCAAATGTTCTTAAAATGTTAAATGTTAAACTTTATCTACTTAACATTATCCCTTATCATATTTTATCTTATAATTATTTATGCACATGTTTTATTAGATTAGAAGCTCTTTGAAGGTAGGGACAATTTTGGTTTTGTGTTCATGTCCACAACACATAAGTCTTGTATATCTAATTAAAGGAGTAGCTATATATAGCTTAGAGGAACAAGATTTGGAGTCAGGAAAACTTGGATTCAAAAACAGTCAGATACTTATTAGCTGTATGACTTTGGACAAGTCATTTAAACTGTTTGCCTCAGTTTTCTCATCTGCAAAATGAGCTAGAGAAGGAAATGGCAAACCACTCCAAAATCTTTGCCAAGAAAATCCCAATTGGAGTTACAAAGAGTCAGACATGACTGAAATGACTGAACAACAACTACAAAAAATCCAGATAAAATCTAAGAGGCTAATAAAAATCCAAGCATGAACAGAACTACCTATTACAATTAAATCAAGAAATCCCTATTCCTGGAAATCAATTCCATTTTTACTTTGTGGTCACTTCTTGTCATACCATAGCCTTAGGGGACTGATTGTTATCTCACATGTTACATGACAAACTGAAAGCTCTTTTCTCTGTACTGTGGATTTGGCATTGCTTGTGGGAAAAATGCTCCAAATGCTATTTTTTCCCTTTAATTTATTGACTTAAAGAGCTAAAATCCCTCAGTTCCCTCCCTTTTAAGAATTCATTTTCTGTCATCAGTGTCCCTGGGGGAAAATTTATCTTGAGTGTTTGGGAATGATATAATGCACTTTAATGTTTTCATACATCACTCTTTTTCCAAAGCATTTCATGGATTTTACATCCTGGCTAACTTGCTCAAGGAAAGCCATATTCTTTTCATAGGAACCCTCAATGGCTGCTTGATATGTCACAGCCAACTCACAACAGATTTTTTTAAAAAAACAAAAGCAATAAGAAAACAGTTTCCTTTTGAAACTCATTTTTACTCTATGTATGATACAGTTTACCCATTTTGGTCTAGAAAGACACAGTAATTCCTTTATTCTTGTGTAAAGATAACATAGTATAATATATTTTCCTTTCATTCTTTTGGCATCTTAAACTTCCCCAAACAGCTAAAAAAAAAATCGCATAATGTTTTATGGAATCATATTAAATAATTTTTTTAAATGCTAATGAAGTTTGGCAGTGAACCGACTCTTTAGTTAAACCAAAATGTTAAGACTGACTCTAATTAAGCTCTGGCTAAACCAGAATGTTAGGACTGAAGTCAGACAGATCTAGATTAAAGTTCTGCCCCTAACATATACTATGTATCCACATGCAAGTCACTCAACTTGGAAGTGCCCTCCAAGTAACTCTCTTAGACAAGGAACAGACATACTTCCTATCCGGGAATGAGAAGACTTTTCATACTGGAAGTTCTTTCTCACTGAATAGATTATAGATCAACTTTTTAAATATTTGATTTGTCATTTTGAGGGGCTAACTTTTGTTCAGATGTCATTTCCATTTCCCAGATCTGTGTGATTTTGGGCATGTCACTTAACTACAAAACATAACTAGACATTAAGGTATATAGAGAAAGATACAGTGGAAAAAAAGAGTAAATGCAACATATTTACAAGAATGATACTTCTGGGGAAAGTATGATCAGAAAAAGAAGTGGTAAAGCATTTAGCATAGTACCTTGCAATCAAGAAGTACTTAATAAATCCTTGTTTATTTTGTCTCACACAAAAAAAAAAAAAAAAAACTCTCTATCATCCTTAGAATTTCTAGACAAAGCTAAATCAGGTAGTATTCCCAAGTAAGAACATTGAATTTAAGACAGATGATTTGGAATCATCTTCTGCCACTTACTACCTGTATAACCTTGAATAATTTACTTCATTTGATTTTCCTGATTTATAAAGTAAGAATGTTGTACTATATGTACTCTAAGGTTGTTTATAGCTTCAAACCTATGACCTTATGGTCATAGGAGAAATCTCAGAAGGGTGATTAGAAAATAAGTATAATACCTACCTATTGTGGATAGAGTGGAGCCAACAAAGAAAAAAGAGTTGCTAAAATCCCAGTTGTTATGATCAAGCTCTGATGAATTTCCCAAGGGATATATTCCTTTTTTGACTGCATGAGTCAGATTCTGCAAGGAAAAAAAAAAGCACTCTTTAAATGTGTGTCTACTTGTGATTTTTATAGAAATCATGTGGGCATAATGAATAGGATATTGATTGGAACAAGCAGACCAGAATTCAAATTCTACCTCAAATCACTGGCAAGACATTTAACTCCTTAGAACACGAGCTTCCTCATTTGTAAAATAGGAATAATAATCATATTACTGACCTCACATGGTTTTTGTGAGTAGTTAATTGTTCAATTGTTTTAATTATGTCTGAGTCTTCATGACCCCATTTGGGGTTTTCTTGAAAGATATGATGAAGTGGTTTGTCATTTCCTTCCTTATTTTATAGATAAGGAAACTGAGCCAGTTAAGTGACTTATCCAGAGTCACACAGCCAGTAAATGTCTCACGCCAGATTTGAACTTAGGAAATGAGCCTTCCTAATTCTAAGCCTGGAATTTTATTTACTGTGTCATCCCCTGTAGAAATAAAAGTTGTTATTTCTTGTCATTATTGTTATCCTTCCTGTAATAATGGAAAGTTGGGGTCTTTGTTAACTAGGGGTAAAATTCAACTCTGAAAATAAGCTCTGAGAAATTAGATTGAGTGTAATTAAAAGCAAATAAAATGCTAACAATCTTACCTACCTTAGGGGAAATGACCCTAGAAGTAACTGTGTACCAAAGTGGGTCTGGTAATGAGAGAAACAAGATATACTCTTATTTTTATTACTAAAAAGCTTATGTAAAGGATATGTACAGATTTTGTGAGATGACTAACACATTGGTAAGTCTAGTCATCTGCAAGGTTAATTTAGTGTCAGCCAAAGTAATGGAAATAATTTTCTCAGAAATCCCAGACTGAATTATAACAAACTATTTGCATGGTGGGACTATCCTAACTGCTTTTTCTCCAACCATTATTTAGGACCATTGTTGTTGTTATTCAGTCCTGTCCAACTTTTCTGACCCCATATGGGATTTCCTTGGCAAAGATACTGCATTGATTTGCCATTTCCTTCTCCAGCTCATTTTTCAGATAAGGAAATTGAGGCAAATAGGGTTAGGTTAATTGTCCAGAGTTAAATAGCTAATAAATCCCTGAGACCAGATTAAAAGTCTTCCTAACTTTAAGTCTCACTCTCTATCCATTATGTCATCTAGCTGCCCTATATTCAGGATTTCATTGTTCTTAACAACTATCTTTAACTTAACTATGTCTAAAACACCTGGAAGAAATAAAATACTCTTATAAAATTTTCAGCTATCAAAGTCCAATTCATGTTGTTAGCTTTCTGGATGCATTTTAGATATTGTAGCTCATTTCTTCCCTAACCATCATCAAATATGAGATGCTGAAAGCTATACACAGGTTGAAGGAAATCTTTGGGTCAATATCTACTTAAAACTACAGGCAATCCTTCTAACAAATATTTCTCTTTTGCCACGCCACAATACACAACAATGCAAAGCATAGATATTTAATTAAAACAGAATAGTAAGATAAATAACCATGACAAACTCCACTCCCCCTTACACAGGGGCACATCTTTCCACAGATTCTCAGATCATTAGTGGGAAAAAGAATACAAATAGGGAACATACATAGCCAGAGGATATGTTTTAGAAAGGAAACAAACATACATAGAGAACTCACATGGGAGTGGAAACACATGCATCCAGGAAATTTATGTAGCTAACAAACACACATAAGAGAGAATTTGTGTCCCTCAGCCAACTGATACCCCCCCCCAGTACTATGTTACAGCTGAAATATTTCTTTTCCTCTAACACTGCCTCTTGCTGCTTCCTCATACATAGAATTACTTAGAACATCAGAGCTTCTGGCAAAGTCATATGTCAGTCTTTCTCCACCAAGATGCTTTTTCTAATGTATTTATAGTTGTTGGTGCTATCTACTAGGCTGTCTTCCCAACTGTGCGACTATCTACTGGTCTGTGGATAAATTATATGAGCTATGTTGTCTATTTCTCACATGGAAGTGTCAGAACTATTTTAGTTCTTTTGTGAGTCTGTCCTATATCCATGCCTATCCACTGATCAAAAAACTATTAAGTCAAGACTGCATTTAATTACTTTGTATGTGCCTCAACAAGAATTACACATTACCTGACATTTGAGTTGGAATAAGAAAATGTTTTAATTCCCACCATGTTCCTAGAATTTAACACTTGCCTTGCAAATTAGCCTAGAGCTTCCCTTTGGCAAGAATGAAGAGTTAAAGTAGAGTTTGCAACATTTGTCTTGGATTTAGATAACTGTCCCCAACTCACTCATCTTCCCAAAGATTGTTAGATGTTGCTGGTCCTTATCTTTTCAATGAAAATTTCATAATGATTTAGGTGCCAGGATGTGTTATGTATGTTACATAGTTTACATAATATGAAAATTAGTAAATCTATTTTTTATACTTTTTATTATGTTTCTCTTTTTAAAATTTTTAAAATTAATTTTATAATTATAACATTTTTGAAAGTACATATGCATAGGTAATTTTTTTACAACATTATTCCTTGTACTCCCTTCTGTTCCTAATTTTCCCCTCCTTCCCTTCACCCCCTCCCCTAGATGGCAGGCATTCCCATGAAAATTAGTAAATGTAAAAGAAAATTTCATAGTTTCCTCTTTTCCCTGTTTCTCATCCCACATTATTCAAATGATTTTTGCTGCTCTCTTCTTTACCTCTGTTTCACATAAATAAGTGGCTTTTTATCTTGCCAAGGCAAAATATTTCATTCCATCCTATCTTTGCCAGCAGATTTCTCCCTTTAAATATCCCCCTAACTAATGTTGGATCACTCCCCCTAACCTAGTTGCTTCCCTTTTGCCTAAAACTCTTTACCATGCTCAAAAACCTCCAGCTTATCTATCCAAGTCCACTAGCTATTGTCCCATATTTCTCCTTTTTGTGACTGAACTCCTTAAAAGATTATCTACAATAGGTGCTTTCTCTTCCCTTCCTCTCATTCTTTTCTTAACTATTTGCAATCTGGCGTCTGACCTTATCAGACTTTTTCCCACAGATACCACAACTTCTTAATTATGCAAGCTAATGGCTTTTTCTAGGTACTTATAATTTTTTAAACTCACCTGTGCCTATGATCCTGTGAATCTAAAACACCTGGAAGAAGAAACAAAATACTCTTATAAAATTCTCAGTTATCAAAGTCCAATTCATGTTGTTCGTTTTCTGGATGCATTTTAGATGCATCTAGATGCATTTTGTAGCTCGTTCTTTCCCTAACCATCATCAAATATGAGATCCTGAAAGCTATACACAGGTTGAAGGAAAGCTTAAAACCACAGGCAATTCCTCTAACAAAGATTTCTCTTTTGCCAGACCAAAGTGCACAATAATGCAAAGCACAGATATTTAATTAAAGCAGGTAAATGATATAAGGTAAATAAACATGACAAACTTCTCCCAGTTTCCTTCTTCTCTCTAGGTTTTCCTCCTCTTATCCATCTGCTCTTTTTCTGTGTCCTTTGCTAGACATTCATCTAAGTCACTCCTGCTAACAGTGGGGATCCCCTAAGGCTCAGACCTGAGCTGCCATCACTTCTCTTTTTGCATTTATTCACTTCAAGATCTCATCTGCTACCCTGGTTTCAATAGTCATTCCAATGCATATGACTCTCAGATCTTCTTGTATCCCTAACCTCTTTCCCAGTATTCAAGCTCATTATCTTCAGCTCCTGAGCAAAAGCCCAGTTACCCAACCTCATAACTTAGGTGTAATTCTTGTCTCCTCACTCTCTCCTATGTCCTACACTTAGTGCCCATTGAGGGGCAAAATCTAAGTATAATTTGTGTACTTTATATCGTAGAAAAATTAGTAACTAAAATGAAATCTGAGAGAGCTCTTTCTTCTCCCCTGTTCCTCCTTCCACATTACTCAGATGCCTTCTGCCACATCTCTTTCTTTACCTGTTTCACATTCAATCAGTGTTTTAATCCTGTCATTCTCATCTTTGTAACGTTTCTCCTATGTGTCCCTTTCTGTCAGTCAGTCAATAAACTTTTATTAAGCACCTATTATGTTCCAAGCACTCGGCAAAGTGATAGGGATACCAAAAGAAGCAAAAGACAACCACTGTCCCCCCAAAAAACTCACAATCTAATGAGGGATATTAATAGTAAACAATATGTACAAACAAGCCACAGTATTAAATAGGAGGTAATTAAGAGAGGAAAGGGACTGGAGTTGAGAAAACTTGGAAAAGACTTCCTGTAGAGATAAGATTTTAGTTGGAAGGTAGAGATGAGGGGAAAGCATTCCAGGTGTGTGGAACAATCAGAGAAAATTCCTGGAGCCAAGAGATAGATGGAGTGTCTTGTTTGTGAAATAACAAGGAGCCTACTGTATTAGATCAGAATATTTGGTGAGGACTAAGGTCTTCTTATACCTTCAACTGTGAGGTGGGAAAAGGCTAAGTTACGAAAAATTTTGGATGGTGCTTGGTTGGGACTTTGTAATGAGACAGTTGAAAGAGATATGAGTAATAAATTGGTTATGGGGGATAGGGAAAGGAATTTGGAATTTGAGAAGTGTATTAAGATATGTGGGATTTTACTGACTAGGATATTGGGAAGCACCACTCCCATTCTCTCCAAAGGCTGTATATCTCTCCCTTGACATTAAAACCATCCTAGAAGAGGCCTTCATAACCTCACACCTGGACAAGTTCAATAGCCTCCTAGTTGATTTCCACCTCAATCCATCTTTCACCGAGTTGTTAAATTGGTCTTCTGAAGGTATAGAACTGATTGTGTCACTCCCTCTTCCTCCAGGTGAAAAGCCTATCGAATTTAATGATAGCTGGTTGTCCAAAAAATGAATTTAAGTTTATCTTTAAATTTAACTCAAGTACTCACAAACATAACTTAAATTTAAATGCTACTCCCTATCACTTCCAAGATCAAATATAAAAATTTCTGTTTGGTTCTTAACCTCCTTTATAACCTGACTCTGTTCTACCCTTTCTACTACACTTATATTTTATTCCTTTCCATATACTCTCTAGTCCAGTAATATTGGCCTTCATGCTGCCCCTTTTATATAATACTCATCTCTTGATTCTTAGAACTTTTCCTGGCTCCCATGTCTAAAGAGCTCCCTCTCCTCATTCCAGCCTCTCAGCTTCCTTGGCTTCCTTCAAATCTCAGCTAAACTCCCAATTTCCACAAAAAGTTTTACCTCCATCATCTTAATGACTCCTTCTATGATTACTCCCAATTTGTTCTGTTTATATTTTCCTTATACATAACTACATGTTCCTTTCCTGACTATGAGCTCAGGTAAGGACTGCTTTAAAAAAAAAATAAAAACAGAGTGAAACAAGGTTGCCCACTATCACCATTACTATTTAATATAGTACTAGAAACGCTAGCCTCGGCAATAAGAGCCGAGAAAGAGATTCAAGGAATTAGAGTAGGAAATGAGGAAATTAAACTATCACTTTTTGCAGATGACATGATGGTATACTTAGAGAACCCCAAAGACTCTGCTAAAAAGCTACTAGAAATAATTCAAAATTTCAGCAAAGTGGCAGGATACAAAATAAATCCACATAAATCCTCGGCATTTTTATATATCACTAACAAAATGCAACAGCAAGAGATACAAAGAGAAATTCCATTCCAAACAAATGTTGAGAGTATAAAATATTTGGGAATCCATCTACCAAAGAAAAGTCAGGAATTATATGAGAAAAATTACAAAACACTTGCCACAAAAATAAAATCAGATTTAAATAATTGGAAAGACATTCAGTGCTCTTGGATAGGCCGAGCGAATATAATAAAGATGACAATACTCCCCAAACTAATCTATTTATTTAGTGCTATACCAATCAGACTCCCAAGAAACTATTTTAATGACCTAGAAAAAATAACAACAAAATTCATATGGAAGAATAAAAGGTCAAGAATTGCAAGGGAACTAATGAAAAAAAACTCAGAGGAAGGTGGTCTAAGTGTACCTGATCTAAAGCTATATTATATAGCAGCAGTCACCAAAACCATTTGGTATTGGCTAAGAAATAGACCGGTAGATCAGTGGAACAGATTAGATACAAAGGACAAAAAAGGGTACATCTATAGCAATCTAATCTTTGACAAACCCAAAGATTCCAACATTAGGGATAAAAATTCATTATTCGGAAAAAACTGTTGGGAAAACTGGAAATTAGTATGGCAGAAATTAGATATGGATCCACACTTAACACCATATACCAAGATAAGATCAAAATGGGTCCATGATTTAGGCATAAAGAGGGAGATAATAAATAGATTAGAGGAACAGAGGATAATCTACCTCTCAGACTTGTGGAGGAGGAAAGAATTTATGACCAGAGGAGAACTAGAGATCATTATTGATCACAAAATAGAAGATTTTGATTACATCAAACTAAAAAGTTTCTGTACAAATAATACTAATGCAAACAAGATTAGAAGGGAAGTAACAAATTGGGAAAATATTTTTAAAAACAAAGGTTCTGACAAAGGTCTCATTTCCAAAATATATAGAGAACTGACCATAATTTATAAGAAACCAAACCATTCTCCAATTGATAAATGGTCAAAGGATATGAACAGACAATTCTCAGAGGAAGAAATTGAAACTATATCCACTCACATGAAAGAGTGTTCCAAATCACTACTGATCAGAGAAATGCAAATTAAGACCACTCTGAGATACCACTACACACCTGTCAGATTGGCTAAGATGACAGGAACAAATAATGACAAATGTTGGAGGGGATGTGGGGAAATTGGGACACTAATACATTGCTGGTGGAGTTGTGAAAGAATCCAGCCATTCTGGAGAGCAATCTGGAATTATGCCCAAAAAGTTATCAAACTGTGCATACCCTTTGACCCAGCAGCGCTACTACTGGGATTATATCCCAAAGAAATACTAAAGAGCGGAAAGAGACATATATGTGCCAAAATGTTTGTGGCAGCTCTTTTTGTTGTAGCTAGAAACTGGAAGATGAATGGATGTCCATCAGTTGGAGAATGGTTGGGTAAATTGTGGTATATGAAAGTTATGGAATATTATTGCTCAGTAAGAAATGACCAGCAGGAGGAATACAGAGAGGGTTGGAGAGACTTAAATCAACTGATGCTGAGTGAAATGAGCAGAACCAGAAGATCACTGTACACTTCAACAACAATACTGTATGAGGATGTACTCTGATGGAAGTGGAAATCTTCAACATAAAGAAGATCCAACTCACTTCCAGTTGATCAATGATGGACAGAGGTAGATACACCCAGAGAAGAAACACTGGGAGGGGAATGAAAATTGTTAGCACTAATATCTGTCTGCCCAGGTTGCATGTACCTTCGGATTCTAGTGTTTATTGTGCAACAAGAAAATGATATTCACACACATGTATTGTACTTAGACTATATTGTAACACATGTAAAATGTATGGTATTGCCTGTCGTCGGGGGGAGGGAATAAGGGAGGGGGGGTAATTTGGAAAAATGAATACAAGGGATAATATTATAAAATATATATATATATAATAAAAAAAAAATTAAAAAAAAAAAAAAATAAAAACAACAAAAAAAAACTTTCTTTGTATCCCCAGTGCCTAGCACAAAGTAAATGCTTGATAAATCCTAATGTAGTGTCCTGATTTTTTTTCCTACCCCAAAATGCTTTTTATATCTGTTATTGACTGTTGTGGCAGTTTAGTCTATGACTACTTCTTATAATCTATGACTTGATCTTTTATGAGATTGCTCAGGTCAGTATTCCTAAAAGCTAATTTTCATCTTTTGTTATTTGGACATCTTCCTATCCACCTAAGTCATTTAGCCTTTTCTGCTTCTGTTAAAAAGTCTCCTTCCCTGTTGGATTGTGGAGAGTGAATTCCTTTCACCTGTCATGCTTCTGTCATGTAATAGACAAGCCATGCAAGTTACCTTTCAGATACCTTAATGAGGGTAGGGAGTGGATTGACTTTTAGAAGTGACTTATATGTATTACTCCATGTGTATATTCCACATTTACTCATGTAGTAGGAATGCACAGATGCATTTCTTCCTCAAATAATCAATTGATTGGATAACTGACTGTAATGTCTGTTTTTATTTTTCAAATGTAGTACAAATGTGTTTGGTATTTCTTGTTGGATCTGTATTTTTTATTGGTTTTTGTCAAACGTTTCTACTAAATGTATCTATATCATATAGTGTTAGATGGTGTATGGCAAGTGACAATTTTAGGCCACTTGTTTTATGATGGACACTTGAAAGAAATCTGTCTCTTGACCAAGCTACGACAATAGATGCTCCTAATTTTCAGTAAGCTTGATTGAGAAAGACTACATGTATTTGGGTTATGTCAATATTTCTAGAGATCCACAGGAAAGTCCTAGATATCACTGATAAAGTAGAAACCATGAGATATCCAGACCCAGAAAATATCTCTAGAATTATTGGCAAAGTATACAGGCATATGTGTGTGTGCTTATAATCATAAATCTAGAATTAAATATTTAAACATTCTGTCTAAAAGACAAAAGATGATGATGGCAAAGAGTATCAAGTAAGCCCCGAACTCTCAAGTTCAATGGTGACTACAAAGGTCTACTTTAAAAGCACTCCAGTATCTGAAGGATGGCACTAAATTGATTATTTGAGGAAGAAATGCATCTGTGCATTCCTACTACATGAGTAAATGTGAATATACACATGGAGTAATACATATAAGTCACTTCTAAAAGTCAATCCACTCCCTACCCTCATTAAGGTATCTGAAAGGTAACTTGCATGGCTTGACTATTACATGACAGAAGCATGACAGGTGAAAGGAATTCACTCTCCACAATCCAACAGGGAAGGAGACTTTTTAACAGAAGCAGAAAAGGCTAAATGACTTAGGTGGATAGGAAGATGTCCAAATAACAAAAGATGAAAATTAGCTTTCAGGAATACTGACCTGAGCAATCTCATAAAAGATCAAGTCATGGCAGTAGATTATAGGAAGTAGTCATAGACTAAACTGCCACAACAGTCAATAACAGATATAAAAAGCATTTTGGGGTAGGAAAAAAAATCTTCAGAAGAGTAGAATTTCAGAATCAGAGTAGTTCAATAAGCCATAGCATATTTTAGGCACAATACACCCTTTATAATCTAGAAGAGTAAATTATCTGACAAGTAATTCTTCATCCATACCTTAATATGTTGGCTGGAGTGGGAATAGTTGATTTCCCCTTACTGTTTACTCTGCCATTCTGTCCTAATTATTTTCTTTTGATTTACATTTCCCACCTGCTCTCCAGACAGAGAAAGCTTTCTATGATGTATTTGTAAAGTCAAAATTAGCTAAAGGCAGTATGATAATTTGAGAACTGATTGTGTTGTTAGAATTTTTGGTTCAAGCCTTACCTTTAACACATTGGCTGAGTGACTCTGGGATAGATTAAATCAAACCTTTCAGTAACCCAAGCAACTCAATAAAATTATAAATTGTAGAGAAGGTGTTAATCTGGATACACAGAGGAAATTACTCATTGGAAGTTCCCTATGGCTATGAAATTATTGTTCTAGTTAAAAATAATAATTATAATCAATAGCAATATAACACTTATATAACAATTATTATGTGCCAAGCACTAGGTTAAATGCTTTATTATTTTATTTATACTCACAACTATAGGAAATAGATGTCATTCTTATCCTCATTGTACAGATAAGGAAACTGAGGCAAATAAAAGTTATGTAATTTTCCCAGGGTTACACAACTAGTATAGTGCATGCACACACAATATATATGTATAAATATATGTACATATATTCATGCATATTTATTCAACTGTAATCACACAACTGCCCAATTTCTGCCCAATTTTTATTCATGGCCTAGTATGACATTCTATGCATATAAATGTTAAATATTTTAAGAAAATAGTCAAGGTAGTAATGAATCCTTCCCTTTTCTCTTTCAAAGATATTTTTCTCTTTCAAGTCTTCTGTATTCTCTGTTTTTCTTTAGCTGAACTGGATAGGCTTAAGGCTAGTTTAATATAAATTGTGAGGTGTCTTAAAAAAATTTTGGTTGCAAAATAAAACAAGCTACTCTAGTATTTATATGGCTATATTTAATTAGCTGTTAAGAATTTTTCACATTTGACTAGGTCTTGAAAGGTGGCAATTCCTACTTTATTTATTTAGGTAACAATATCAAATAACCCTATTTGTCCTCTATCACTCACATTTCTGTAGCATTCTGAAGTTTAAAACTGCTTTTCTTAGTCTAACTCTGAGATAGGGTAGTATATATATATTATCTCCATTTTATAGATGAGGAAATAATTTTGCAAAGGCCAAATTTTTTTATTGAATAGAGTCACAGTTGGTCTTCCCTGTTCTTTGAAATCCAACTTTCTTTTGACAAATGGTTTCATTCATACATTCTAATATAACACTCAATGTCACAGTTATAGCTCAGCTTTCTCTCTCATCATGAGGATATTAACATTACTTGGAGTTGAAGGGGGAGTGTTGAATGCACACTGAGATGAAATTTAGTTGTTCATTATTAAACAATATTAATTATTAAAGTCTCATTTTATTCCTATAATTTCTTAATCATTCTTTTTTCATTATCAAAAGGTGCCACCCTGAAATGTCTCTGCCTACCAATGCTTCTTAGTACCTTTTTTCCTAAGCTCTTTTCTTCAATCTCCTAGATTTATTTCTTCTATTCTATTTGATACCTCAACTGGCATTTGTGACATGAAATTAGAATGATTTTCATTTGAGCTTTGCCTTCTTCCTGTGCTATGTGTTAGCCAAAACAGCACAAAAGTTTATTGTAGTTTGATTTAGATAGCAAATAGACAACCCAAAGAGAATTTCTAAGAGCAACAACCAAAAAATTGCATATTCTAAAATATAGGACTCAAAATACCCAGAACACCTTGTTACAGAAAGAGAATAGTAATGTTAAAATAATGTGTCCACAATAACAGCAACATCATGTGATGATGAACTATATAAACTTAGCTTTTCTCAGCAATTCAGTGATCTAAGACAACTTCAAAAGACACATCAGGGAAAATGCTATCCACAACCAGAGAAAGAAATGTAGAGTATGAACGAAGATTGAAGAATACTATTTTCACTTTTTTTTGTTTTTGTTTTTTATGACTTTTCCCTTTACTTTTGTTTCTTCTTTTACAATATGACTTATGAGGAAATATGTTTACTTGATTGCACATGTATAACCATATCAAATTATTTGCTGTCTTTGGAGGGAGAGCTGGAAAGAAGGAGAAAAAATCTGAAACTCAAAATCTTATAAAATATGAATATTGAAAACGATCTCTACATGGAATTTTTTTAAAACACAAAATTCTATTTTAAAAAATAAAAACTAAATTATTTTTAAATGTACCCAGAACATGCTGTTATATCACTCAGAAACTAAACAGGGGCAAATTCTAGTTCCATAATATCCTTAAACCTCCCTCCCTTTCAGAACATCACAGTTGATGGGACCAGGCAGAAGTGAAATAAGTTGTTATACCCCTGAAAGGATGCACTACAATTTTTCTCTCCCCTACTCTTATCTCTATGGCTAGTATTAGGTTTAAGAATAGAAGACGTGATGTATCATCTAGTCCAATTCCCTCCCCTATCACCATTTTACAAATGGGGATGCCAAAGCTTCTTCCTTGTTTGTTTTTCTCTTTTTTTTTTCTCCTAGTTTCCCATTTCATATCACCACTACCACCATCCACAACTACCACTAATACTACTGCTAGTACCACTATTAACTACTACTACTACTATTATTACTATACTACTACTACAACCTCTCTCTAGCATGGTTTGCAAACCCATTGCTTCCTCTTACCTCCACAAATTGTTCAACGTCTTCTGGAGTTAGATCATCAAGTCTCCTCAGGAAAGCAGCTTTCATTTCATACACTGATGCTTTCAGTTCTCTCTCAAAGTCAGTCTCCAGGGCTTGGAATATCAAAGATCCCAATATTAAGTAGATAAAATAACTAGCCAGCAATAGACTGATCTGAATTTTAGTATCATCCATGGCTTTCTGTAGAGCTGGTTCCAGTGAGAACCAAGGACAAAGAGCCTCAAATCCCTTTAATGTAAAACTGCTTCCTTCCCCAACCCCTTAAAAAAAAAAAAAAAAAAAAAAAAAAAAAAAAAAAAAAAAAAAAAACAAGGCCCAAGAGGAAAGGACTTCCTAGACACACAATCTAAATTACTTTGTCTTCAAATATAACTTTAAACAAATATATAAAGGAGACAACTTTCATAATATTAATGGAAAAGGAAAATTGAAGTCTTCCTGACTAAGGACTTCCTTCACTCTGTGAAATATTGAGATTCTCTGTTCCCCTGGCAAATTAGTCAGGGTAAAAGTGGGGGAGGGAACTTGGCACCAGGCCATAAATTAGTTTACATAAACTAGTTGCACAGATTTGCTAGAGGCAGAAGGACATGAATATAGAGGTTGTTCTTGAGGGTACTTTTCATGCTTTTTAAAAAGAGACAAGGCTATTATTTTGTTTGGAGGCTTGAATGAGTTGATTGAGGCCAGTTAACTAGGGATCTAATTTGAGACCCTCATTTCTATAGAATGGCAACTATTTTCACCAAGCCTGAATTTGTCAATAAAGCAGGGAGAATGCTTTTGAGCTTTGCAGCTAGAAAATTCTTTGAAGTCTGTGCTCCAATAGCTTCTCCATTAATACAATATATATTTGTTTAATATTAAATTTAAAAACAAAAACTTACATAGTCTGTGCCTTTAAAGGCCTCTTCTCTTGGCCCTTGTTATTTTTTTTTAGGAGATTGGAGGAAGTTTACATTAGAGTTGATATATTCCTCATTGTTGTCCCTAGGCCCTGAATCCCACAGAAAAAACTACAGCAACAAGCAGGTCAGAGTGCTCTGTGACCACACCATCTGATTCAGATATACTACAGAAATCAGCCAATAAGAAAGCAGCACCAACAAGATGCAGAATAGGATGTTGGATTGCAAACAACAGAAAGAAATTTCTCCAATGTGTAGTGGTTTTTTTCTATATGCATTCTGGATACCTGCATGTGCAATTTCACCAAGGCTTTAGGACCTCCCCCTGTTAGCAAACTCCTCTAACCTCAAAATTTATATCTCTTGTGATATTATCAGCACCATGTACTCTATAAATAGCCTTGCCTTACTCTACTAGGCTACTGACTCTGTCAGGGAAATTGACATGCCTAGTGAGTGTGAAAAATACATTTACTTGATTTGGACACAGTGTGAGTCCTGAATTCTTTTGAATGACACCATGAAACACTTGCAGAACCCTAACAAAGTGATTTGAGAGTCTCTGCCTTAATTCTCACTATTGTGGGCTCTGTAAGAAGCCACGGGCAATGAATACCCAGCTGCTTAAAAATAAGTGATTTAAGTCTAATCAGGAGCACCCTAGAAAATGGCTTTTCTAGATACAAAAACACTGTGTAGAGGATACCTGTGTCGCTCAGGAGTCCTACCCTGCTGACCCTCATTAGACCAGACTCCTTCAGAAAATTTCATAGTTTCACTCTAGCTACCACTTCACTCCAGTTTCATATCCTGAACATAGACCTGATATATTGCATTGTGACTTAATAATGGTGAATGACAATTTTAAAAAGCAACACTTCTTTTGTTTGCTGTTGGAAGTCTGCCAGCCCTGTATTTGTGCTGTGGTTTGATGCTATAATATGTTAAAACAATCTTTGAAGATGTGGAAGACTGTTGGATTAGATTGTTTTTGTTAAATTGTTGTGTTTTTTTAAAAATTTCTTTCTTATTGATTCTTTGTTAGAGGAATAGCCAGTTGGTTAAAAGAGGGGGGAAGATATATTTGGAAATAAAGTGGATGCTTTTCTTTTTTTTCTTTCCATGCAATAGTATTTTTTCCAGTCACATGTAAAGACAGTTTTAAACATTAATTTTATAAAGTGGATTTTAAAAAAAGATATAAAAATTAAATATTTAAGAAAAATTCAAAATTGTATATTAATATATTACTCATTATATATTACATTATGTATAATAATATATTACTATAGGATTATATTAGCTATTTTTAGTCTGCCATGTTATATTGTAACTAAATTTGCAATCCCCAGCTCTCCTTTTATCCCAATCTTTTATTTGTGAAATTCTTTTCAAACCTAAGTGTAAAAATTTACATTTACTTCTAATTAAATTTATCATGTTAAATTCAACACAATGGTCTAGCTTACAGAGAATGTTATGTGGTCATCTAGTATTTTACTATTCCAGATTGCTGGAGTCAAATCAAATAAATGTGATATTTCTGCTCTGATCAAAAATAATGGTTAATAAAAAAGTTAAGTTATGAAGGAATTGAGATAAATCTCTGAGATACTGTAGAGATCATCCTCCACATTGACAATGAACAATGAAAAAACTACTCTTTGGGGGCTGGCCATTTATTTACTCAATTTTGAATCTATTTAACAATGTTCTTTTTGAGCTCAAATTTCTCTAGCTTTTCCACAAAAAGTTTGTTGATATCTTGTGAAACTCTAGATAAATTCAAACTATAGGACTCCTCTATTCCTCTGGTCCAGTAATCCTTTCAATGGGAATTCAGAAGGAGTTAAGCTTAGACTAATATGACCTGTTCTTGATGAAGTCTTACTTGGTTCCTTGAGATCGGTGCTTTCTTTTTCCAGATGCTTATGAACTTTTCTTTTAATATATTCAGAAATTGTTCTAGGAATTGAAACTAACACCCCTGGACTGTTGTTCTTATATTCCATTCTCTTACCTATTTAAAAATCAGAGCAACAGAAGTATCTCTCTAATCAAGGGCACCTAGTTATTCACTTTTCCCCTATACCTTTTGGGTCTTCAACCTCCCATTGCCATTTTTATATGCCTTTTGCAATCCAAAGATTGTATTCTTTTGACAGAAAAAAGAGAAGCAAAACAAGAGTTAAGTATTTCTGTCTTCTCTCCATCATGCATTATTAATATCCTGTTCAACTAGAAGAGCAGCTATAAACACTGTTAATTATCTCCCCTAGCCTCTTACACACACATATTCACCTCCCCCAAATCCACTTGTACATACCCACTCTACTTTAAGAGTCCTGTTTTATTATACTTAACATTCCTTGCCAATCTCAGCTCATCCTAAATCCTGCTGTCACTGTTCTTATAGGATCATGGAACATATTTGGGTTCATCCTACTTTCCCTTGCTTTCAATTTTTAAACATGTCTTATTCATTGAATTTCTTTTGCATCTATACTGTATTCTTTAGCCATCTCCCTTTTCCCCCATCAGTGTTTCTGAACTTTCCCAGAGCTACACTGAAGGCTACGGGTGTTGGCCTGATCTCTGGAGGCTGAACATTTGCCTGGGTTTGTGGTAAAGCATGTGGTGGTTCTGGGACATGGACTCTGCTGACTCCTCCAGCTACATTAAAAAAGTGTTTTAATCAAGAAGAAATGAAATTTTCTTATGAAGGAGAAAAAAGCCAAACTTCTTTATGCCATAGATAGTCTGGTTTAATCCCAACTCCAACTATTAGATACAGGAGATAGATCCTGCTTATCCTGGCAGGAGGACCTCCACACTGATTTTTTTTCCAAGATCCTACAATCAAAACTCTCTCCCAACTTCTCTCAAAATAATCTCTCACAAAATACTAAGTCCTACTTCATGCATTTATTACCCCCAAGAACATTTTCTAATTGCCACCAATACCAATCTGCTCTGAGACTACTTCCTGATGCTCTTCACAAAATCCACTGAATAACTGGCAGCTGTGGTACTTGCAGTATGGGATTCCTCTTTTTTTTTTTAGGGATTCCTCTTTTTTTAGTTAACCCCTTCAATATCATAATCTTGGTACACTTGGGTACTTCACTTCACAAGATCAATTAGGCATTTGGCAAATGTTTGTTGAATCTCAATTTCCCAAATTCCTTCATAGACAATTTATAAATACTTAACAAGAAGACACTTCTCACTTTTTAGAATTCATTAATTTAATCTATAAGTAATCAATGTTTTAAAAATGTATTTCTCACAATAGCCCTTTCAGTAGATAGTATCTTATCAGTATCATTTTTTAAAAGGCTTCATCCATAAAGTCTCTATGTTCTAAGGATTTTTCTAGGATTGAGGAGTTATTATCACAACTTTGTTATTATATCACTCTTGTTATTTAGCTGAATGACCTCACAACTGCACAAATGACTAAAGAGATTCAGAAGTACAATGGTAAGATGTAAAGGGCTAGAACTGAGCAATGCACTTGGATAATGAAGCACGTGAGACTAATTGCCAATTGGACGGTTCCCTATTAACTTGTTTGAAGGTTGACCCTCCCCAGCTGTTCTGTGCTGACTTGATTGGTGGGACAAAGAGGGGGAAGTGACTTGTGTGGGAGGAATAGGAGAAACTTGGGTGGTGGAACTCACGCTCTCTCGCACTCGTGACCTGGCGTTGGAGGGGACGGTAAAGATCTAGAATAAAGACGTTTAGTGATCCTGACTCCTGCTGATTTCTGGGAAGATAGAGTTCCAGCAGCAAGAAATGTAAAACTTTTAAATTTCACATCTTTTGAAAACAGACAAATGTGAACAAACTTTTAAAGATCTTGTCAACTGCTTCACACGTGAATTAGTGTTGGTCTATGTAGGTCCAAGTACTTTTTGCCCGGTATAAAAATCTCAGTTTGATAGGCATGAGAATAACCTTGTTATAATAGAGTGATGGCCACCAGAAGCTAATTTCTCTTGTCAGCAGAGGTCTGAGTAACAGCAAGATTTGTTATCTCACACACAACTGGAGATCTTGGGTTTAGGAGTGGGCAATCACTAAAAAATTCAAAGATTATGTATATGGAGGAATGTTACAAATATGCATTGATGATGATCCCTTGACATATATTGACAAGTGTCAGTGACCTTAGATAAGTAACAGCATTAGCCATACAGGAATTTAGCATACTCTATCAGCCAGGGAAAATTTATCTATAAACAGATTCTCTATTTTAAAGGCCATATCACATTAAAGCTATGATGATACCTAAGGAGAGAGTGAAGATTTGAGAGAAATAAAATTATTATTAAATTATTAAATGATTATTAAATAACCAATTATTGAGAAGGTCCAAGTGTTTTTTTTCTTTTCCTATTTCCTCAAAGTCTATACTTCACAGAGATCTCTGATTTTGCCCAAAAATTTATCCCCTCTAAACCATCTTGCCTAGATAAAGTTGTTGTCCCACCCAACTAGAAAAACTTTTTCTGAGTGAAATCTATCCGCTGTGTACTGAGGCTAGGATGAATAGAGAGGGGTCAGCTCTTTTTGTCTAAATTGTCAGGCTAGAGGTGGCTTGGGAGTAAGTAATATAATCAAAATCACATTCCCCAGCCCCTCATTAGAATAGGTCCACCTCTTATTATCTGTTGGGAACACCCATTCTTCCAAGAACATAAAAGCATCAAGAAGCCATAGTGATTCATGAGAGATGATCAAATGATCATCCTTTTATTAATTATTTGCTAACATATTTAATAAAATGATTAATTAATTAGAAACTATGCCTCTCAAAATTTTCATGACATAGATTACATGTTATGCCTATGGATCTGGTACACAATTAGAAATCCAATTGAAGTTTGGGACTTTTACCTAATAGCATAGAACTATGTATGTGACTCTTTCCTGGAGTCATATGATGAAGTTTGAGAAACAGCAAAGAGGCCAATTATCACTAGATCAAAATATGGAGGGGAGGAGAGGGAATATATAAGGTATAAAAAGACCAGTAGGGGGGGTGGAGCCAAGATGGTGGAGCAGGCACACTCGACTTTCTAAACTACTCTCATGCCCTCACGACCAATCTTTGAATTCAGCCTCAAAAATAGCTCTTGACTGGTGAAATTCACGAAGATTAAAGGCACAATGACTTACCAGCTGAAGATAATCTGGAGGACTGCCAGAGCAGATTTGTCTTGAGGGGTGGGAACAGACTAGCACAGTCTTGAGAGGAAACACATTTAAAGCAGGGAGATACATACAGAGTAAAGGCAAAGGTTGGAGCAGAATCTATTATACTTCAGGTAAAGTAAAAAAAGCAGGGGTAGCCATCCTTACCTCAGATCAAGCAAAAGCAAAAATTGATCTAATTAAAAGAGATAAGGAAGAAAACTATATCCTGCTAAAGGGTAGCATAGACAATGAAGCAATAACAAAACTAAACATATATGCATCAAGTGATATAGCATCTGACTTCCTAAAGGAGAAGTTAAGAGAGTTGCAAAAAGAAATAGACAGCAGTAATAAGGGAAAATTTTATATCTTTAGAGGCTTACTTGAATAAAATAGAGAAAGAGAAGATCAATGAATTGGGCTTGCAAATTAAGAAGCTAGAAAAAGACCAAATTAAAACCCCCCAATCAAATACTAAACCTGAAATTCTAAAATTAAAAGGAGAAATTAATAATAGTGAAAGTAAAAAAAAAACTATTGAATTAATAAATAAAACTAAGAGTTGGTTTTATGAAAAAAACCAATAAAATAGATAAACCTTTGGTAAATCTGATCAGAAAAAGGAAAGAGGAAAATCAAATTGTTAGTCTTAAAAATGAAAAGGGGTAACTTTCCACCAATGAAGAGGAAATTAGAGAAATAATTAGGACTTACTTTGCCCAACTTTATGCCAATAAATTTGATAACCTAAGTGAAATGGATGACTTCCTCCAAAAAATATAGGCTTCCTAGATTAACAGAGGAGGAGATAAATTGCTTAAATAGTCCCATTTCAGAAAAAAGAAATAGAACAAGCTATTAGTCAACTCCCTAAGAAAAAATCCCCAGGACCAGATGGATTTTCATGTGAATTCTATCAAACATTTAAAGAATAATTAGCCCCAATGTTATATAAAATATTTGAAAAAATAGGGAATGAAGAAGTCCTACCAAATTCCTTTTATGACACAGACATGCTACTAATACCTAAACCAGGTAGGTTGAAAACCGAGAAAGAAAACTATAGATCAATCTCCTTAATGAATGTTGAAACTAAAATCTTAAATAAGATATTAGCAAAAAGACTACAGAAAATAATCCCCAGGATAATACACCATGATCAAGTAGGATTTATACCAGGAATGCAGGGCTGGTTTAATATTAGGAAAACTATTAGTATAATTGACCATATTAATAACCAAATTAACAAAAACCATATGATCATCTCAATAGATGCAGAAAAAGCATTTGATACAATCCAACATCCATTCCTATTAAAAACACTTGAGAGTATAGGAATAAATGGACTTTTCCTTAAAATAATCAGTAGCATCTACTTAAAACCATCAGTAAGCATCATATGTACTGGAACCATTCCCAAGATCAGGAGTAAAACAAGTTCCCCACTATCACCATTACTATTCAATATTGTACTAGAAATGCTAGCTTTGGCAATAAGAGTTGAGAAAGAAATTAAAGAAATTAGAAGAAGTAATGAGGACACCAAACTATCACTCTTTGCAGATGAAATGATGTTATACTTAGAGAACCCCAGAAATTCTACTAAAAAGCTATTAGAAATAATCCACACCGTTAGCAAAGTTGCAGCATACAAAATAAACCCACATAAGTCATCAGCATTCTTATATATTACTAACAAAATCCAACAGTTAGAGCTACAAAGAGAAATTCCATTTAAAGTAACTACTGATAGTATAAAATATTTAGGAATCTATATGCCAAGAGAAAATCAGAAACTATATGAGCAAAACTACAAAACACTTTCCCAGATCTAACCAATTGGAAAAATATTAAATGCTCTTAGATTGCGAGCAAATATAATAAAGATGACAATACTACCTAATTTAATATATTTATATCAGACTCCCCAAAAAGTATTTTAATGACCTAGAAAAAATAACAACAAAGTTCATATTAAAACAAAAGGTCAAGAATTTCAAGGGAATTAATGGAAAAAAAAAAAAAAAAACAAATGAAGGTGACCTAGCTGTACCAGATCTAAAATTATTTTATAAAGTATCAGTCACCAAAATCATTTGGTATTGGCTAAGAAATAGACTAGTTGATCAGTGGAATAGGTTAGGTTCAAAGGAAAAAACAGCCAATAACTTCAATAATCTAGTGTTTGACAAATCCAAAGACCCCAGCTTTTGGGATAAAAACTCACTGTTTGACAAAAATTGCTGAGAAAATTGGAAATTAGTATGGCAGAAACTAGGCACTGAACCACACTTAACACCGTACACCAAGATCAGGTCAGAATGGTTCATGACCTAGGCATAAAGAATGAGATTGTAAATAAATTAGAAGAGCATAGGATAGTTTACCTCTTAGACTTGTGGAAAAGGAAGGAATTTATGACCAAAGAAGAACTAGAGGTCATTATTGATTTTTTGGCTGAATCCTTCATAGAACCTTTTAGAAATCTATGTAGGTTGTAGGATAATCATTTCTCAAAGGAATGATATAAATACTTTAAAGGAAATTTGGATATATTATGATTATGACAGGGACATTTCTTTAATATTGATATTATTTAAATATGTATGACATGTACTTCTACTTGGTCCTATACCTTATCTCATCCTAAAGTCAGCTCTGAACTCCCAGGTTCCTCAAGACTAATTAATTTATTCATTCACTTAAAAAAGCAACATTTAGTAACATTATTAAGCTTTAAACAATAAACATAATAAACATACCATGGAGAGCAGCTAAGTGATGTAGTGGATAGACTCCAGACCTTGAATCAAGAAGACTCATCTTCCCAAGTTTAAATCCAAATACAAACATTTACTAACTATGTGATTTCATTTAATCCTGCTTACCTCAGTTTTCTTATCCATAAAATGAGCTGGAGAATGAGAACTCTAGTATTTTTTGTGAAGAAAAACTTCAATAGAGATGGAAATAGAGAACAACTGAAAGATGAGAGCGAACACATAAACAAATATGCCAATCACTTAACATAGGGATTGGGAAGAATCGCATAGTAGTTGGAATATGCCTTGCACAGAGTAGACATTTAAAAAATAATTGTAAACCATTCCTTTTGAGAAACATCTAGAACTTAATTGTCCATTGACATAACACAAACAACAGTCAAAACCAGAAATTATTCTCTCCCTAAACCTTCCCTTGTGTTACTATATGGAGCACATACTATCTTTCTAGTCACCCAGACTCCCAACTTTGGAGTGAATTTCACTCACATTTACCCCCACCTCCACCTCCTACCTAATCTGTCACATAGTTTTATCATTTTACCCCAACATCTCTTGTACCTATTCCCCTCTTTCCATTCCCACATCCTCCAACATGATAGAGGATACACCTCAAGCCTGGACTATTGCAATAGCTTTCTGGTTTGCTCCCTACCTCATTTCTTTTCTCTTTTTAGGACATCCTCCATTCAGCTATAAAGTTGATCTTCCTGAAGTTCAGATCTGACTATGTCACATAACCTCCTTCCCCAACTCAATAAATGTCAATGAATTCATATTATCTCAAGGATCACATACAAAATTCTCTGTTTGGCTTTTAAAGTCCTTCACAATCCATCTTTCCAATCTTCTTAAACTTTTCTCCCCTCCATGTATTTAATTATCCATTAAAAATGGCCCTTTTGCTCTTTTTCTCATATTACACTCCATCACCCAACCCAGTATCTTCACTGCCCATGCTTCCCATGTTTGGAATGCTCTCCATCATCATCTCTACCTCTGGACTTCTTTCAAGACTCAATTCAAGTCCTACTTTCTGCTGTAAGCTTTTCCTCATTTCGCCCACTCCTAATGTCTTCTCCCTGAGATTGCCTCTCCTTTACTCATTGTATATATCTCATGTGTGCATAGTTGTTTACATTGTTGTCTTCTCCATTAAAATGTGAGTTCCTTAAGATAGGAACCTTACTTTTGTCTTGCTTTGTGAATCCAACATGGTAATGACTAGCAGATAGTAAGCCCTTAATAAATATTTGTAATAGATAATTTTGAATTAATTGAAATGTGAGACTGAAGCACAAGAGAGAACTTTATCTTAAGCACAAGAAAGAATTATCTTTATATATATATGTGATATTTGAAGCTCTAGAAGTAAATTAAAATTTCAAGAGAGAATGAAAAGAAGAGAAGGGAATCATACTCCTCCAAAAGAATCAGGAAGAGAAACAGGAGACAAAGAAAGAGAAAGAACAGAAATATTAATTTAAGAACCACTTTGAGCAACTTAGGTATTTTAAATGTTCTAAATATCCAAATTAACTAAAAAGGACCTGTGAAGATGCTGATTGCATTCAGAGAAAGAATTAATAAATAGAAATATGTTTAGAATGATTTTACATATATGTATATCTATATATGTAGCCAATGAGGAGGAATACTAAGGGGAAGAAAAAAAGGGGGAGGAAAAGAAAGTTAAAAAATAAATATTTAAAAGAATAACAAATTGTATAGAATAGACTCTCAGTTACATTGCAAGCATCTCTTTTTTATTCTACTGTTATATAAATACTTGTTTATTTTATACATTAAAAACAAAGTAAATATTTCTTAAAAAACAAAGGCATATATATATATGTACATATATATATATATATATATATATATATATATATATATAGTATGCATATCAATGATGAACTGCAGTCAGGGAAGGAAGAGACCAGATATAGGAATTAAAATTATACCACTTACAATACTGCATCAATCTTGACTGTGTCAAGGGCAATTCTATTAGTTACATCATAACTGTCTCTAGATTAGAATCTCAGACTACCATCATCTCTGTTTCCTACCCAGCATTCTTCCCCACCCAAAATATCCTTACTCTTGCAAGATTACTTGATCTATTTCTCAAACAGGTGACTGTTATATATAAACATTTGGTTTGATCCAACTAGAGCAATTTTCCAAGATAAAACAAAACCAAATCCATTTTTATTGAAGAATCTTTGAAAACTGGTGATTCCTTTGAGCTGGACAGTCAGTTTTTCCCTCCCAAACATAAGAGTCTCTTTTTTTAATAAAATGAAGGAACAAATGAAAAGAAGGTTTTTTTCCCCAACCTATTTCCCCATATACTCTTTAAAAAATTCAGAATACCAATTGTCAGATTGCTGCATTGCAAGCTTTCATTTTCCTTTCTTCTGCCAAAGGATAGCATTGGCAAAGATATATCCCCTTTCACATATATACCCAGGCAGTTTCCTTCTCAATTGCTAGTAACATCTGTTATCTCTCCAGGGTCTATTTTAGGCCTGTAATTATTTGTTCACTATGTTAATGATTGTGGATCTTTCATTATTTTGTTTTTTCCTTCCATTGCCAGACTTTTGAATCTCTGTTGTTGATTTTCTGTTCCAGGAAAAAGAAAAAAGAAAAAAAAAAGAATACAATTCCTAGTCCCATAGGGAGACTGCTGGCTTTCCAAAATGATATTTATCAAGAATGGTTCAGAAATGATAATATATGACTTAGTCTTTCTAAAAACAAATGCATGATAATTGCTTCTCTCCATGTGAGACCAGATGACCTGAAGGATGATGGGCAATTAGTCACTTCCCCAGACTCCTTTAACACTCTATTCCTCTTCTGAAAAAAAGAAAGAGAGAGAGAGAGAGAGAGAGAGAGAGAGAGAGAGAGAGAGAGAGAGAGAGAGAGAGAGAGAGAGAGAGAGAGAGAGAGAGAGAGAGGAAGAGAGAGGAAGAGAGAGAGGGAGAGGAAGAGAGAAAGTGAGAGAAAGAGAGAAAGTGGGAGAAAGAAAATGAGCTAAGGGAGGAAGGAAGGGAGGAAGGGAAGAAGGAAGGAAGGAAAGAAGGGAGGAAGGAATGGAGGAAGGAAGGAAGGGAAGGAGGGAGGAAGGGAGGAAGGAAGGAAGGAAAGAGATAGAGAAAGAAGGAAAGAAAGATAAAAAAGAAAGAAGGAAAGAAAGATAAAAAAGAAAGAGAGAGAGAAAGAAAATGAGAGAAGGAAGGGAGGGAAGGGGAAGGAGAGGGAGAGAGGGAGGAAGAGGTAAAGAGAAGGAAGGGAAAGTAGAAGGAAAGAAGGGTGAGAAGGAGAGAGGAAGGAAGTGAATGGGATGAACTGAGTAAAGATCTCTCATGGAAATATGGCCTTCAACTATACCCTAATTGTGACTTGAGACTTGCAATAAGTTCAGCTATTGATAAGAAGCTGCAGGTGTTCAATTGTCTTAAATGAATATTTCTCCTCCTGTTCCTACTACTTCTTAATTAACATTTAAGTTACCTCTTAATGGTTAAGAGTTTGTTATTACTAGTATTCTTTTGTTTCTGAAATAGATTTCCACATTTAGGGCTTAAGCTTTGGACTCCCCCAGATAATGGGAGAAAAGGGATATGTATGTGAGGATTTCTGAATTAGGGTCTATATGATCCTGTATTTTGCAGTTTGTGCTTTGCACCCCTCTACTAACAACTTGTCTGTTGGGAGTTGCCCTTTCTCATGAAATCATAATAAATTTTTTTTTTTTTTTTTTTTTTACCTTGAGAGTCTTTGATTTGGATAAGGGTCACTGTCCCAAGCAGTTTTGAGGGCTTGTTCTAGGATATTTCCTGTTCCTATTCATGAGGGGTCTGGCCCGTATTGAATCCTTGGGCAGGCACCCTCTGGAGAGTTCTCCAGTGATTCTTGGACTTAGCTTGGGAAATCCCATTCTGATCAGATAATTCCTGAAGAGAGACACTTGAAGAAAGCAAAAACAGAAGTGGGCTAGCAAAGATAGAGGACTAATTCAGCTGAGAAAAGTTTGAAAAGAGGATAAGATACTGTGAATCCTGAGAAAGGAACAACCAGGTAGAGCAAGCAACTGGTGAGGGTGAGGAGGGAAGACTCTAAGTGGTTTAGATGATGTTCCCTTTGTCAAATACTTTTACAGAACTGCTAAAACATAAAACAAAGTTATAGAACTGCTAAAACATTTTAGCAGATTCTGGGGTTTTTTGAGACTAAGTTTTATGTTGCTTGGCATAGTTATATAACTATTAGTTAAACTGAGTTAGTCTATTGTATTTTTAAGTAGGTCTAATTTACATGACTAAAAGCCTCCAGAGGTTCTGAACCTGAGGCTTACAGAAAATCTGCAAAAGAAGAAAAACAAAAAACAAAACTGCCCTCTCTGGGATTTTCCAATCTTCTTTGCCATGGAGAGGCTTGTGCAATCTCTCTTCATTCTTCTGGGGTTTGCACTGATGCCCCAACATCTTCAACATGGTATCCAACATTTCTGGCATGAAGGGTGGGCTAATCATTGGGCCTCAGCTTGGCCTGTGGGTCCAAATCTCTCCAACTTTCTCCCTCAGTCTGCCAATTTCTTAAAGATGGCTTGAAAGGGCAATTTTCTGCCACCTTAAATTTTGGGGCTGTGGATGTTTAAATTGAAATTCTGATTCTGAAATTGTATGAGATAATTACTATTAACTAATGTGTGCTTAAAATTGTAAATTTGTTTCTTCTAGTATAAGATCTTAGAAATGTGTGCATTAATATTGAAGTATTGCTACTAGAAGTTCTCTTGTAACTTATCTAAAGAGGTCACGTTTGTATCTCTTAATTAGACCATGTTGCTTTCTAAATTGTATATTGGGTAATTTGTAAAAATTGTATGAGCTGTGCTTTATCATTTTGCAGCCCAGATGGGTATGTGATATAAATTTTGTGAAACTTGGTCCAAAGTTATTTAGATATTACCCATATCTGAATCTTAAGGTTTGTCTTGCTTTCTCCCTTTAACAAAGAAGTAAAAGCAAGAAAATTTGTTATAAATGGATATGTGTAATTGCAGAACAAATTGTATCTGAAAAGTGTGGGTAGTATATCTGAATAAGGTACTGAGGAGGTATGCCTCCAGGGGGAAGGACTCTGACTCCTTAGGTTTTAATGAAATGATACCAGTACTGATGGATGGAGCTTTCCCCTGAACTCTGCTGCTTTAAGAGGGTTTAGTGGAATAACAATGGAAGAAATTGCCTTGATTCTGATAAAAAACCATATTTTATTTCTAAAGTTTTATAAGAAATAATGGGAAGGGATTGCAAATTGAGTGATAATTCCATACACATGGGCATCTGTCCTCATCAGAGAAAGTGGAAAAATGAATCAGATTCTTAAGAAATGTATTACTAAATTGATATTTGCCTATTGCTTTGTTAAAGAATTAGAACTGTCCCTAGAAGTGATCTGGGACTTCCCCATTATGAGATTAGTTTATTTTATTTGGGAGGAAAAAGAGAAAACCTTCTATTGAAACAAAGGATAAGTTTTTAAGGAATTATATACTGGCCATGTCCCCATCCCTTTTAACTTTTAGGAAGCAAGGATTGTTGGCCCAGATAATACCATTGGAGTTTGCAATTCCAGTAGAGTGGGTACTTACCAAATCCTGGAAGAAGCAGAGTGGGAAGTGTAAAATATCATTTTTTTATTTAACCCTGAGCAATCACTTCATCTGCAAAAGCTCTAGTATTACATGATATTTCACATTGCCAGTCTTTTTTAATTCCTAGGGAGTTAGATATCTCTGGCCACTGACCTTTGCAATGTCTACTCATTCTACCTAGCTGCCCAGAGATCTGAGGCATTCAAAGATCTCTGGCTACGATTTCTTGAATCATAGTTTAATAACCAATAGCACACTCAAGAACAGCCATGTGCAAACTTAAAGCCTTTATTATACATGCTCACATAATTCTCTGTCTTGTTAACTCCCTAGTGAACACCTGGTCTGAAGACCCACATATTCACTCTCAAGCTCCTCACCTCTCTTGGCTATCCCACTTGGCTCAGTTACTCCAGAATAGAGAGCGACCTGCTACTTTCAGTGGGCTTAAAAAGGTGAGCACACACACACACACACACACACACACACACACACACACACACACACACAGCCAATCAGTGAAGGAGCTTTCTCTCATTAAGAAGCTATTTCTATATGGCCGGATCCCGCCCATGGGGCAGTCTCTAGCCACAGAAGTTACTTCTGGGCCACTCAAACCTTGTGTTTCACTGTTACCACCCATTTAAAGGACCCTTACAGGGAAGGACCTTACCAGGTGTTAGAGATGGCTGAGACTGCAGTCTGAAAGCTGAGAATACCAGAGTTAAAGGGCCTGTGGAGGAACCTCAAGATGGGATTGTTAAGGACAATTTATAACCTCTAAAACTGACTTTGCAATAAGAAATGTTATGATAGGAGAGGAGATTAATTGTTCTGAGAGGAATTTAACAATATTGGTGTTGTACCTGTTATTTATATTTTCAGAAAAGTTTATAGAGACTCCTTGAGTGGAAAAAATTGAGTTAACATTTTGGGGGATGAATAAATTATTAATGCTAATTCTGATAGAGTACTTTAATGTTAAATTAGGACAGTATATTCTTTATTCTATGTTAGTTTTAATTGGTTGTACTTGGTCACTTCAAAGCTCTTTCCATTGTTTAGGTAGATTCTGAGAACAGTAGTCTATGTCTTTGTCCCTTTGAACTTGGTTAATATCTAGACATCTTTTGATATAGATTGCTTATTGAGCATCTTAAAGTGTAATGTTGAATTTAAAACCCATTTACTTAGAAATGAAGATAAGCTCTGAACTTTCTAGGATAATCTCTTACTGTTAAACCTATTCTTCTGGAGACCACAGTGGTATACTCTAAGGCAGGGGTTCTTAAACTGACACCTGCGGGCCAGATGCGGCCTGCTGAGGATGTTTATGTGACCCGCTGGGTTATGGAAAATGGGCTGAGGGGCAGAGATAGAATGTGAGTTTTTGTTTTTACTATAGTCCGGCCCTCCAACAGTTTGAGGGACAGTGAACTAGCCCCCTATTTAAAAAGGTATAGAGATAGAGAAGAATGTTTATATGTTTGTTCTTGCTATAAGTTCAAAGTAGAAGCTAATTTTATAATTTATAAATTATAATTTTATAAAATTTTATAATTTTATAAAAGTTGATGTTAAGTGTTTAAATGGAATTGGGGTTGTTAGTCACTAATGGCAGAATAGAATCAGTGAAGTATTAAGCCAATTTCACTAGAGTAAAAAGATGCCCCAAGATTCCCTTTGTAATCTAGAAGCCTATGAAGTAGGAACCTAAGTAAATACAAATACAGCACAAATGTAACAAAAGGAAAAAAATGAGTAAAATCATAACAAGCTCAAAGGAAATAAAAATAATTATCTTTTTAATATACTATTATATGCCAACAAAATTGACATTTCAAAAGAAAGAGGTCATCTATAAAAAATATAAATTATCCAAATTAACACTATACCAGCTATACATCTTAAATAATATAATTTCTTTTTTGTCAGAAATATATTATAATTTCTTAAAAGGAAATTGAATTAGGTCTAAAAAAACTCCCCAGGGGAAAAAAAGATTGGTTGAATCAAAAATTTTATAGGAAAATACTATCAGATGTTAAAAAATTGATAAATACTCTACATTAATTATTAAAAATAATAATAAAGAGACAAAACATCCTACCAAACTTTTCCTATAAGATAAATATAATCCTAATGCATAAATCATGGAAGAGACAGAGAGAAAAAGAGAGACAGAGACAAACAGAAACACACAGACAGATGTTATATAGAATACATAATTTCTATTGACATTGAAAGTTTTTTTGCAAGAATAAAATCAATGCAATTAGATTTTTTTTAAAAAAGAAAAGATTGAATGAAGAAAACCATACCAAATATATCTGCTAAAGATTTGATATACAAAATATATTAGCAACTATCTTAAATACATATGATCAAAAGTCATTTCCCAAAAGGTATGTGGTAAAATGGATATAAACAAAGAACTCCCAAAAGAAGAATTGCAAGTTAATAATAACCAAATGAGAAAATATTGGAAATCATTCATTGAAAACAAAACAATTCTGAGATTTTACTGAGAATATTGACAAAGCCAAAAGAAAAGATTGGAGTAATCAATATTGTGAAGATTTCTCAAAGAAAGAAAGGAACACTAATGCACTGTTGGTAGTGAATTAACCTATCCATTCTGCAAAACAATTTAAGATTTTGTGAAGAAAGTAACTAACATATCCATACTCTTGACTCAGAGATTATATTGCTGAGCATATAACCAAGAAGACTAACATTAAAAAGAAAGATCCCATGTACATCAAAATATTTATAGGAAAACTTTTTGTAGTAGCAAAGAATTAGAAACAAATGGATGTCCATCAATTGGAAAATGGCTCAAAATATTATGATACATCAATATAATGTAATTTTTCATTGTAAGAAAATATGAATATGATTAGCAAGAACAAGCATGAGAATATTTTATGACCTACTATAAGGTGAAGTAACCAGAAACAGAAAACATATGCAAAATAACTAAAACAGCATAAAGGGAAAGAATAATTTCAAAAAATTCAAAACTTAATGTGTGATTCTGACCACAGTTGGCCAGAATGAAGAGATTAGATAAGTTACATTTCCATAATCTTTAAATTTATAGAGTGCCATGTATGTGGAATACTGTATAAACGATCAATTATTTCAATATGCATGTTAGATATGCTACTCTATTTTTATTCCTCTTTTAAATTCTTTATTATAATTATGGGGAGGAGGTTCAGCTTGGTAGCACAGTGGATAGAGTACCAAACCAGAAGTCAGGAAGACTCATCTTCCTGAGTTCAAATTTAGTCTCAAATACTTGGTGTCTGGGTGACCCTGGACTGGTGTCTGGGTGACCCTGGACAAGTCACTTAACCTTGTTTGTTTGAGTGTCCTCATCTGTAAAATTAGCTGGAAAAGGAAATAGAAAAACACTCCAGTATGTGTACCAAGAAAAACCCAAATGGTGTCATGAAAGGTTAAACGTGACTGAAAAACAATTCAAAGAGAACAGGAGGAAGAAAGAGGGAAGGAGTATATTATTAAATATAGGACAAACAAAAAATATTAGTAGGAATTTGTATGTATCCCAGTCTTTTCTCTTCAGATATACTTGGAATTGAACACCATTAATAAAAAGCCTCACCAACAAAGCCTGCTCTTTGAGACTGCCAAGAATTTAGTAATAGACCAACTGTTATGTCTCGTATCCATGTATTATCTTTTTATTGGCAAAGAAGTCAGATTTTCATCTCCACATCTCTGTAGAGAGTCAGGAAGATATTTGATCATAATCTGTCAGCTACCAACTCCTATGAAGTTTCAACCTATCTATTCATTTAGGCAAACTTCCATTTGGCATAGGAGGACTCTTCTTCATGCATGGCTAGTCTCTCCAAATGAGCATCAGAGCAAACCACCTACAGTCATGTAACTATTTATTATGCTTTAAAGGAGTTTTCACTAGTATCAAAAGCCAAAGGAAAAAAAGCAATAATTAGTGTTTATATGAATGTGGGTCATAAACAAAGAACACCCAGATGGAAAACAGTTAACTCATTATTATTGAGAAGAGGGGAAATATTCTTATGATCAACCCTAATTTCAGACATATTGGAAATGCAGATAACAAATTAACTTTGACTCATTAAGTCATAGGGACTTATCTAAAGTACAGGGGGTTTACTGCCTTTCCTAGGGTCATACACCAAGTTTCTGTGGATTTTGAATTGGAATCTTCCTGACTCCAACACCAGAATTCTATTCACTATATCTTTTTATGTATCCTCTATACAACTTGAGGTGGGGGGGCAGGGAAAGAGTCTTTCCTTTTATTTTTTTTTTAATTGGGTCTCAGTCTCCCTATCTTCCCCTGACAGGAAATGCAATAGCCATTTACAGGTCCAACTTAAGTATTGATCTGAAATGTTCAGGTTAGCTTTCTGGAGGGCCTCTGGAAGGGCCTTGGTCTCAGCAGGATAGACACCACTAGAATGGACAAGAATAGAGTTCAAAGTCTTTACTGTCTCTTATACAGGCTATGTCTGACCTAATCTCAGTCTGACACAGTTTCATCTAGCAGTCTGACAGTCTGACAGTCTCAACCAGTCTCCCCCTCCCCAGTCTGACTTTGTCTCCAGTTTAAATAACCTATTACAATTGCATCATTACAATATACTGAGAATGTGTAAACTAGAGAACTATTACATCACCATGCTAAGAACTAAGTGTATCATCTCATCAATTCCACTGAGTTAACACCTTGTTTCAAGTATACTTCTCCAAAGTACTGGCCCTCTACATCTTTGCTTTCTTTTGTTTTAGAAAAAAAAGGTGGTCATGCCCTCCCTGACTTCTCAGAAAGGGAGGTGAAAACACCAAAAAAGAGGTGATTACACCCTCCCTGACTTAGTTAGGAAGGTAAGAACACCAAACCAGATATTGTTAGTAGATTTCCTCTGTCTGAAAGGTCTAACTTGGAACAGGTATACATAAATTCTTCATCATTGGAGGTATTACACAAGAATATAGTAATATAACACAGGCTAGTAGTGATGTAATAAACAGCATGAATTGACATGAGGAATTGTACATGTTCATAAATCTTAGAAGGAATGTATATAAATAACAACCACATATATACCTCCTTCAGCAGCTAAGCGATAATCTAAAACCAATCTATTGTCCATTACTTCACGTGTCAGGGAATCCAATAATTCTTGCAATTTTTGAAGTCCTGCAGTAGTCTCATCAACAATTTTTGATGTTCACTGTCATGCTTTTTCAGTAGCACATGTAGTCAGAGATGGAACCATCTGATGTTTCTTGGGTCTTTTCTTTTGTTTCAAGAGTGTTCTCTGTCTCTGGTGAACAAGGTGAATATGACTCATTGGCACCCATCTGATTCCTTTTCCATCTGTAGAGAACCAAGAAAACCCTTTCCCCCAAGCAGTTAACCTATCTGGTCCCTTCCATTCACCACTTTCTGGATCTCTCCACTTCACCTGGTGATTATGTAAATATAGTGGAACTGCTTGTACTGGACACTGCCCTTCTGGTGGGTTATAAAACCTGTCTGCCGAAGCCAGTGCATCTTTATCAAAAATCAAAAAATTAATAGTGTAGAGAGCTAAATTTAGGAGAGAACTCCTAGGTTTACCTGTGGCTCTCCCTTTCTTTTGTTTTTGGAGGATTGTCTTAATGTCTCTGTTTCTCCTCTCTACTATTGCCTATCCTTGAGAATTAAAAGGTATGCCAGTGGTATGTAAAATCTAATACTCTGCACAAAAGTGTACAAAATGTTTAGATGTATATGTAGGTCCATTATCTGATTTATTTGCTTGTGGCACACCCATGATTTCAAAAGCTTGTATAAGGAATTCAGTGACTACTTGGGCTGTCTCTTTTGCTTCTGGTATTGCAAAAGTAAATCCTGAAAAGGTATCTACTATAACATGGATAAAAGACAGACGATCAAAAGATTTATAATGGGTCACATCCATTTGCCAAATTTCATTGGGTCTCAAATCACGAGTGTTCTTCCCTGGAGGGAGCATAGGATTGTGGGAAGGAAGGCAAGCTATACAGGCTTTTTCTATGCTCCTAGCTTCCTCTCATGTTATCCCAAATTGTAAACATAAAGCTCAGGCAGCCTGATGATATTTAGAATGAGATTCTTGAGCTGCCTGAAATAAAAGAGTATTGGCTAACATAGTTAGAAAGCATTCTATCTTTAAATTTCCATAAAAAATAGGATCTAGAAGTCCATTATGGGAGTGGACATGCAAGATATGAATCTTACCTGGATGCTTTCTCACTTGCTCTCGAAGTTCCTTAAAGAGCTGATATATATTAGAGGCTACAGATTTTATTTGGGCTGTGGCAATTATTTGTACTACATCTACTAAATAGGCTGAATCAAATATTATATTTATATCCCCTGTTTAATAAGTAAGAGATAGCATGACTGCATACAATTCGTTCTGCTGAGTGGACTGAAAAGGAGTTCTGATTACTCTCTTTATAGTTAAGTCACAAGAGTATACAGCACAAATGTTAGGAGCGTGCCTTTTAATTTTTTCTGGAGCTATATGCAATTTGTAATTCTTAGTCTATCTATGATCTTTTGTAGACATTCTTCTAACATTTTCTCCTCAGGTGCACACCCCAAGATATCATCCATGTAATGTAATAACATTACTTTTGGAAGTGCTTTTCTTACTGGAGTAAGAGCAACAGCCACATACATTTGATACATGGTACGGCTGTTTTTCATTCCCTGTGGCAAAACTGTCCATTTGTATCTTTTATAAGGCTCAGCTAAGTTAACACTGGGCACTGAAAAGGGAAATCTTTTCATATCCTCCTTAACCAGAGTGATAGAATAGAAACAATCCTTAATGTCTATAACCCACAGAGGCTATTCTCTAGGCAATTGAGTAGGAGAGGGAAGTCCTGGCTGATGAGTTTCCCTAATTTCCATCTGTTTATTTACCTTTCTTAAATCAGTCACCATCCTCCATTTTCCAGATTTCTTTTTTACAACAAATGTAAGGAATTCCAAAGACTTCGAGAAGGTTGTAAGTGTCCTTGATCAAGTTGCTCCTGTACTATCTCTAAGAAGGCAGTCTGTTGCTGGGAGTCAAAATCTGGGTAACTATCATCAGATTGCCTATTAGGAATATATATCAGTAAACCGGATGCTACTACTTCTCCTGGTTGATAAGTCACACATATTCTACCTGTATTAGTGACTGGGATATTATCTACACATTCCCCATTTTCCCAAATCAGTATACTATGAACACTGTTTTGTAAGCACTCTCAGGAGTGCTCATTTAAGGAGGTGAAATGGTCAAGCCTACTGTGCCTGGAGGCAAAGGATCTATAGGCCAGACAGGAACAGATTTCACCTCTCCAGGGGATATCTCAGTAGTACCAACTGCATACAACTCAGTTTGCCCCAATTGTAGCCCCTTTCTCCCATTGGATTGCTTTTCGACTGATTAATCATATCAGAATACTGAACTTCTAAAGACTCTCTGGGTGTATCATTGATTGCTATCATGCCCCAAGTGTTTTTTGCCTGGGGTCCTAGAGCTGAGCCCTGTTTCCCATTTCCCTGAGTCATTCTACATTTTGATGCCCAATGGAAACCTCTGTTGCATTTTGGATATGGAATTTTGGGTCTTGTTCTCCCACCCTGTCTTCTCTGTCAACATTGAGTTTTCAGAGGCCCTACTTTACCACATTTAAAGTCCCTTGCAAAAAGGGACCCTGTCTTCCCACGTTCAGATCTTGAGAAGTCTGCATCATAGCTTGGATATAAAAGGTATTTGTTCCCACTGTAGCACAGAGTCTTATGATCTCCTCTAGAGGAACATCCTTGTGTAGTCCTAGTATAATTCTTCTACAAACCTTGCTAGCATTTTCCTTAGCAAGTTTTCTTATAATTTCTGTTGCTGCATTTTCACCGATAGTTTGTATGACAACTATCTGCAAGCATCCCATGAAATCAGCAAAGGGTTGGATTTGGACCTTGTGCTATTTCCGTGAAGACTTCCTCTCTATTGTGTCTTCCTGCCAGGGTGCTCCATGCTTTGATAGCAGCAGCAGCAATTTGCTTATATGCTGCTATAGGATAATTAATCTATGTTAAAGTGTCTGCATAAAGACCTAAACTTAATAGTTTGTCAGAGGTGATTGGTATATTAACTCCAGGTTGCTTATTTCATTGGGCTTGTATTTTGCAAGGTTTACTTTACTCAGAAAGCCACAACAAATTTTGTCTAGGTTCTAAATGTGTCCTTGCTATAGATTTCCAATCATTAGGGGTGAAAACTTCAAAAGCCAAATTCTCTAATAACATCTTAACACAAGATGATGTAGACCCATAAAGAGTGCAAGCCTTTATTAGATCTTTGATACTTTCCAAATTAAACAAAGTGTATTTTCTTTTTTCTTGACTTGAAGAGTCAAACTCTTCAATCACAGGGTATACTTCTATTACTTTTATTTTTAAATCAGAGATGTTCTGTCCTTTTTAGCTTTAATTAGTGACTTTTGTAATATTGTTATAGAGGCGTGTACAAAACTGCTGTATGTATGATGCTTATGGTGTCACTGCCCTTCCCCTTTCTCTTCCTCCCTCTACCCTCTAAGGTGAAATTGAGGGGGGAGGGTCAGGAGATGGGGAATGTCCCAATGGCACCTGTTTGGGTATAACTGAGCTGTGAAAGTAAGTAGCACCACACCCCTTAAATTCATCAGTGTTGTTCTTGTCCAATTCTCCATGTTTTGTAGCTGCTTTGTTAGAATTTGTGGGATTCTTTAAAGCCAATTGTATTATATTGTACATAAGGAATGTTTCTTCAGGAATTGTATCAGGACCCATAGCTTCATAATGTTCAATTAATTGCTCTCCCACTAGTTCCCACATATCTGGCTCTAATTTTTCTTCCTTAGATAGTCAAGGAGATGTGCACTCCAATATATTTAAGAGTCCAGTGATTTGCTTCCAAGTTACCAACAAACCTTACTTCTTTATGAACCTAACTATGCATTCTGCATATTTCTCATGGGGTGGGGGAGACTCTTTTCTTAGTATTTGCCCCATTTCAGTTATAAAACAAAAATGACTACTTTAGCCCTTACCAAAGTTTTCTGCTTGTCTATTTTTATGCTCACCCTATTTCCAGGTCATGGGGACTTCTCCACTGAACTCATGATCGTGTCAATTGAACTCCTGAGTGTAAGTACTTACATCCTGTGTTCGGGCACCAAAATGTAATGTTCAGGCTAGCTTTCTGGAGGTCCTCTGGAAGGGCCTTGGTTTCAGAAGGATAGACACCACTAGAATGGACAAGAATAGAGTCCAAAGTCTTTATCACCTTGTAAAGGGCTAAAACTATGAAAAGGTACAACTGAGCACTTAAGGCTAATTACCTATTTGACAATGACTCTATTAGCATATGTTTGGAAAAATGGTGCTTCTCACCATTAGTGCTGGCTCAGTGTTTGATGTTAAGATAATTGTTGGCAAGGATTAGAGGGTGGGGTAACAGAGGCCAGAGATTTCACTTTGTGGCAGGAAGAGGGAGTCTGTCTCCTTCACTTCTCCCCTAAAGACCAAGGATTTTTACTTATCCTGACTCTGACTGATCCTGAGGCCTCCAGAGAATTAGTTTGGGCTTAACATTGTCTCTTACACAGGCTGTGTATGTCATAATCTGACCCAGTCTCAGTCTGACCCAGTCTCATCCAGCAGTCTGCCAGTCTGCCAGTCTTAACCAGGTCCCCCTTCCCCAGTCTGACTTTGTCCCTAGTTTAAATGTGGTAGTTTAAAAAACCTATTACAATTACATCATTCCAGTATACTGCATATGTATAAACTAGAGAACCATTGTTAAGTATTAAGTAGAGAATCATCATCTCATCAATTCCACTCAGTTAATACCTTGTTTCAAGTATACTTCTCCAAAGTTCTGGCCCTCTACATTGGTTAGGAAACTTTAACTGATTTGCCCCCTTTTTTATTTCAACCTGTGTTTATTTGCCCCTCCTTTGGCAGCCTGATGGGACATTGAGGTGGTACAGTGAATAGAATATCAGGCCTCGAGTCAGGAAGGCTCATCTTCAAATCTGGCCTCTGACACTAGCTGTGTGACTCTGGATAAGTCATTTAATTCTATTTGCCTCAGTTTTTTTATCTGTGAAATGGACTGGAGAAGGCAATAACAAATTACTTCAGTATTTTTGCCAAGAAAACACCAAAAATGGGTTCATTAAGAGTCAAACCTTACTGAAAAAAAACCTCAACTTGATGACCCTTTGCTCTCAGGGGCTTACCATATTAGAGCCAGATTGAATGTCAATACTCAATTGCCTATAGTTCTACTGAAGCTCTGTGATCTCCCAGCCTTGGCTTTCTTCATTAGCAGGGACCACAGTATACCTATGCTACCACTCCCAGCCAAAAAAAAAAATCTTTCTGAAGCTCAGGTCTAACCATTGTTACTCTCTTGATCTAGAATTTTTCATGCTTCTCTCTTGCTTCTACAAATATAAACATAAGTAAAAATACAAATTCTTCAATCTGGTATTTACAATTTGGCTCTAACTTTCCTTTTCAGGTTTATTTTATAATGATTATTGTTATTCAGTCATTTTAATCTTGTCTGACTATTTTTGACCCCATTTGGGGTTTTCTTGGCAAAGATATCACAGTGATTTGCTATTTCCTTCTTCACCTCATTGTATAGATGAAGAAACTGAGGCAAAATATGACTTGCCCAATGTCACATAGCTAGAAACTGTCTGAGATCAGTTTTGAACTCTAGTCCTGTTGCTCTGTCCATTGCACCACCTAACTGCCTTTACTTCATAGTGCCTCCTTCATAAATTCTATTTTCCAAGTCTTTGCACAGATTATCCCACCTCATCTCATCCTTTGAGAATTTTTAACTTCATTCAGAGCTCAGGTCATATGATACTTCTTACAGGAATACAGTGGAAATTATTAATATTCCATCCTTCCTTAATTTATTGTGTATATTTTTATTTGTAGATTATGATACATCTCACATGCGAGGATAAAAGTTCCTTAAGGTAAGGGACAATGTTCATTTTGTCTTTACATATCTAGAATTTAGCACATAGTAGCTATTTAACAAATGACTATTGTATTGGAGTGAACTTCATCCTTTATTTTTATTGTATTCTTTGAGAATGCAGACACTGCATTTTCCTAAGAGGAATATAATCCATGATGTCTAAGGTTAATGTGAACTAATTTTCAAAGCAAGCAGCAGAGACCAGAGGGACTCGATTAACATGAGATTCCTATGAATGACATACTTTAAAATTCATGTGAATTAATTTATTAATGTATGTTTGCAAAGACCTAAGGGATTCAGGACAAGTCCTACACATGTATCAAAACAGAGTAGGTGTGAGGAGATAGTAACATAGTAGAAAGGAGCACAGAAAGGAAAGATTAGAAGCACCAAGGCAAAATTCAATATCACCTTCTTTGTTTGAGTTAGTTTGTTGTTTTATAGCTTTTATACAACTACTCTGCTCAGAAACCCTCAATGGCTATAGAATAAAATCCAGATTTCTTATGATGACATCAAATGTTCTCCATCATCTGGTCTTGTCCTATCATATAAGTTCTCTTCAAACAGAGACAAACTAGACTATTTGCCATCCCTTAAATATATTCTGTTTTTTTCTCAACTCTGCCTCTGCTCATGCTCTCTAGTCCTCTTGTAAGTCTTTCATATTCTCCCTACCCTACTCCATGTCTTTCGTCGGTGAAATCCTATATATGCATCATTTACTATCCATCCCATGAAGGCTTTCTTGATCCTCCCAATTAAAAAGTGATTTCTTCCTAAATTTTCCTTGCACTTTCTATTTCTCTTAATCACTCTATTTTTAATTTTTTAAATTTTTATTAACTTGACAAAAATCAAGAAACATTGATATTTTCCTTTACAAAGAAAAAAAAGAGAGAAGTACATATAATGTCTAGCATTTCAATTATGTAAACTTAATGGATTCTCCCTCTCTGTCTCTGTCTGTCTGTCTATCTCTATCTGTCTTTGTCTCTCCTTGGTATTATTGCAAATTTAACATGTACAAAACTGCCATGTCTGTCTGACTGTTTATCTTCTGCTTTCTTCTGTTTGCTTTGAATTCCCCAATGATTCATTGATGCTCTTATCTTTCTTTTTAAAAAATTATCATAAAAAATTATCATTCTAGGGTTATGAATCTGGGAGACGTAAGGCATGACAGAGCCTTTGGAAGAAATAAAGAAATCTGGAAGATGGATGGATTTTCAGAGAAAGATAGAGTATTTGAAATGTTGAGTTTGAGATGTCTCCAGAACATCCAGTTTGAAATGCCTGATAGGCAATTAGTGATATGAGATTAAGCTCAAGGGAAGGACTAGACAAAACATATATATCTGGGAATTGTCAGCATGAAAAAGACCGTTAACCCCCCCAAAATTGATGAGATCACCTAGAGACAAACCATGGATAGCTAGAACTTAATCTGTTGGGAAGTTTGAATTGAGACAGTTCAGCATTTGGAGCAATAGTCTCATAAACACTGGGTCACAAATTTCTTACCAGAATGTATTTTCACATTATTGTTGGAGGTATTATGGTGGCCTTATAATCAGAATATAACCTTACTGCTTTTGAGTCATTGGCCAAACTATTTTCCTTCTATGGCACCCAATTTCCTCATATATAAAGTGAAACTTGTCCAAATTTAATTTAATTTCACTATCCACTCCTAAATCCTATATTATTATAGGGAATAAGGACTTCATTGATAAATTGGATGAGAATGTCAAAAATATTATAGAATCGGGAAGTTTCCTCATTAGAGGCCTAAATCTGTACAGTTATTCCTATGGATGTGGAACATCATGAGAGTTAAGGATGTGTAGTGTTCCCATGATCAGGAGGGAAAATGCATAAAATTTTTTGGCTTTCTTTTTGTACCAGAGAAGAAGTATGAATTATTATGGTATTAAAAGATAAAATAAACTGATATTATACAATATCATACATACATTTTATGCATTTCTTAGTTTCTAAACTTTTTCTATGTTAGCTGCTGCCTTTTCATATTATCTCCAGCTTCTATAAAACTCCACCCAAATTCCCATTTAATTTCTTATGCTAACCTGCAATATATCAAAACTGTAATGATGGAAGTCACAATGTAGAAGGGATAACTGTAGTTTGTTGAAAAATAAATTCTCTAAATTTCCCAGGAACATTGTGATGGTTAGTTAAACACTTCATTCTCTTTCGTTATTTTCCTGGCTCAATATAAATGGAAGTAGTCAGTACTACAGAATAATTATTGCAGCCATTAACTCTGGCTTATAGGCTGGTAAAATAGGGGAAACATTTGAATTATCAGGTACTTGATTTTGTGTTTAGTTTTTAAGTCAGCAATAACTATGAGCTGCAAGCAGTAGTAGAAAAAATTATAAAGATGAACAGGTATAATTCTCTATCTATTCTTACATAGTTTAAGAAATTAGTTACATAGTAACTAATAAAAAGTTAGCATAATAGTATAGCAAACAGTATAACTTTCAGACTTTTGTCCTGCCACTGCACTTTGATGAGTTTGGAAGAGAGAGTAAGGTTAATAACTCTGCACAATTCTGACTCATTTAAACCCAAAGCACATGTAACCCAAGTCATCACTTATCATCCTCTATTTTACCCCAACATCATGATATTATTGGTCCTCTTTAAAAATTAAAGAGAAACAAAGACAAAATCAGAAATTTAGAGTTTTAATAATATTTTTAGTTAATAAAATTTGTACTTTGTTGTTGAAAAAATTGAAATTCAGAAATTGGAAAGGATCTCAGAGGAAATATAATCCAATTTGCTACTGGTCCTTTCCTATAGTATTGCTAACAAGTAATCAAATAGTGTCTTATTGAGAATATCCATGAGAGAACCCTCTTTTTCTAAGGCAGTGCATTTCATTTTCAGAGAGCTCTATTTTTAAAGAAGTTACTCTTTAAAACTATTCTAAACCTGTATTTGTCTAAGTTACACCCACTGCTTTATGATGCCAAGAAAAGGTTTTGCTTATTTTCTACTCTTCAGTTATTTTGTACCTAGATTTTTTTAACCAATTGTTGAACTTTCTATTGGTCCCTGTAGGGAGAGTAGCAATTTTGACACTGGTAATAATGCATAATAAATAGCTGCTTGCTCTTACTCTAATCTAACCCCTCCAGACTTGCTAAATAAAATCTCTAGGGTGATGTGAAAGGATCTATGTAATAATAAGGTCACAGTGGAAGTTGGAAGGAATTTTCTCACCTCTCCTGATAGAACAGACTAAATTCAAGGAGCTCCTGTCTGAGAAATAGAACAGTTAAAAAACAAATCACACATACACACACACACACACACACACACATACACACACACACACACACACACACACACACACACACACACATCCTAAACCTGAGGGTTACTATAGCTTATACTAGCTTATACTGACTGACTTGGACAGTTACAGAGAGAAAGAGAGAGAGAAAGAAAGAGAGAGAGAGAGAGAGAGAGAGAGAGAGAGAGAGAGAGAGAGAGAGAGAGAGAGAGAGAGAGAGAGAGAGAGAGAAAGAAAGAAAGAAAGAAAGAAAGAAAGAAAGAAAGAAAGAAAGAAAGAAAGAAAGAAAGAAAGAAAGAAAGAAAGAAAGAAAGAAAGAAAGAAAGAAAGAAAGAAAGAAAGAAAGAAAGAAAGAAAGAAAGAAAGAAAGAAGGGAGGAAGGGAGGGAGGGAGGAAGGAAGGGAAGAAGGAAGGAAGAATAAAGAAAAAGAAAGAAAGGGAGAAAGAGGGAGAGAAAGAAAGAGAAGAAACAAAGAGAAAGAAAGAGAAAAACAGAGAGGGAGAAAAAGAAAAAGAGAGAGAATGATAGAGAGAAATAAAGGGAAAGAGATAAAGAAAGAGAGAAGGAAAGAGAAAAAGAAAGAGACAAAGAAAGAAAGAGGGATCGAGAGATAGAAAAAGGAAGAAAAGTAGAGAGAAAAAGAGAAAGGGAGAGAAAAAGAGAGAAGGAAAGAAAGAAGGAGAAAGAAAGAAAAAGAAGAAAGAAAGAAAGAAAGAAAGAAAGAAAGAAAGAAAGAAAGAAAGAAAGAAAGAAAAAGAAGAAAGGGAGAGAAGAAGGGAAGAAGGAAGGAAGAAAGAAAGAAAAAAGAAAGAGAAAGAAAGGGAGAAAAGGGGAGAGAGAAAGAGAGAAAAACAGAGAGGGAGAAAAAGAGAGAATGAGAAAGAGAGAAGAAAAGAGAAAAAGAAGGAGGCAAAGAAAGAGAAAGAAAGAGGGATAAAGAGAGAAAAAGAGAAAGGGAGAGAAAAAAGAGAGAAGAGAAGAGAAAGAGAAGGGAAGAGAAAGAGGGAAGGGAAGAGAAAGAGGGAAGGGAAGAGAAAGAGGGAAGGGGGGGAAGGGAAGGGAAGGGAGAAGAGGGAAAAGGAAGGGGGAAGAGGGAAAGGGGAAAGAAGAAGGGGGAAGGAAAAGATTTGCCCCTGCAGCCAAGAAGAAAGAGCACATAGGCAGCTGTAATTCAAAAGAAACCCAGCAGATGGAAGCAGAAAGAAGCCCTGGTCCCAAAAAGAGCAGAGCAGTAGAATCATTTGCAGATGACAGCATCATGGAAGATCTGTGTTAGAACAGAAGAGCAAATAACTAACGGATGAGAACAACCAGCTGGTGTACAACAGCCGATGACATCACCCAATCAGTAAATAACATCAAGAGATATTTGTGGGAAATGATGTTATAGGTGCAAAGGGGTTCTATCTGATAGAAAGTTATAAGAAGAGGGACTGACCTGACTATACATGTTCCCTACTTGTGTCCCCTCATCCACACAATCCTTTTCCCACCAGTGGCGTGGGAACCTTAGGGAGTTTACACAGTTGTGTGTATGGAATAGGAGGGGATTTTCCCTTGTTTATTTATTTTATTAAGTTGTTTATGTAAATCTCCTATGCCTACAACATTCTTTTAGTTGTGTTGTTGAAAAAAAAGGAAATGGTGTTACTTTGCCATAAGTTGTTTTTGATGAAGCTATTTTGACCGTTAGTAGTAAACAATGACTTCCTTTTCTAAAAGCTTATGAACTCTCAGCAACAATGTGTTCTTAAAACTTTACTAGGAGGAAAATTTAATTAACTTAGCTTCAGGAAACCATCTTTCCTTTCTTGAAAATGGAGTCTTGCTCTTCTCTAATCTTGAAGGATCTGTAATTCTTTAAAAATTTTCCGAGATTATCAACAATAGTCATTTGTTTTAAAGTTGTTACTTTGTAATTTTCTGAAGACTTGGTATTGATATATTTCTTTAAAAAGCATTTCCTTCTCTGCCCTCTTCTGGATATTTGGAGCTATTGCAGGCTGTTCATCAAAACTATCAAGCCCCTCCCAAAACTTACATTATAACTGGTTTTATTTTTTAATGTACAAGTGTTAGAGGTTAACTAAAATCCCCTAGATGGAAATGATCTAAGGATAATTAAGATTATTAGCAAAGTTAAGTTTATTGATGCTTATGATAGTCTGTCTTTCTCACAAGCTAGTCCTGGAAGATCCTCATTTTGTCACACATCCAAGGGTGTGCTGGAGTTTTTCAGGGCCAGTTGTTAAGTTTTCAGTATGAACATTTGCACCTCATAAATCCGAAAACATTACAAATCAGGGCTTGATTTAATATTTTGTTGATTTCTAGATTTAAGAAAGTGAGGGAGAAAACGATAATAGGAATTAAACTTAAAAATGCATTGTACACTTATTTTTTTTTCAGAGAACTAATTGGTACACATTTCCCAGCACTCTTCTCTAATATATCTCTCTTAGACTCTGCTGAACAAGTCCCAGTTTTTCTTCAACCCTTTCTTTCACTACCCAAACACACAAAGTTTCTTGTTTGCTGCACATGTCCAGTGTGTCCTCCTTCATTTTGAGAAAACTCTGGTTTTTGACTTGACCAAATTTAAAATTGCAAGACAATCTGATTATAAATCTTTTCCCCACTGATAAGCACTATAATTTTCCCCCTCTAATAATAGAAAAATCATTCTTCACTGATTTAGAGAGATATTACTCTCTTTCAGTGGTCCTCCAACTTTTTAAATAGGGGGCCAGTTCACTGTCCCTCAGACTGTTGGAGGACCAGACTATAGTAAAAACAAAAGCTCACACTCTGTCTCCGCCCCTCAGCCCATTTGCCATAACCTGGCAGTCCTCAGCCCGCTGCATCTGGCCCACTGGCAATAGTTTGAGAATCCCTGCCTAATGAGTAGAGATGGCGATCAAGATTTCCCTGAAGAGTAATCATATGCTGTTGTAGCCCCTATAAAATTACTTCTTTTTTTCAAATTTTATTTAATTGTGAACTTAAGAATTAGAACACACATTTTCATAGCATGGTAAAATAGAAAGATAGAAAAAGGGGGAGAGAGGAAAGGAAGAAGGGAGGGATGATTGTAAATGAAATTGCAAATTCATTATATACAACTTACTATTCTTTTAAAATATGTAATAGTTATCATGAAAGTTTTTTTCTTCCATCTTTCTCCCCATCCCTTGAAATGGCTACCATTAGACCCAAAGACATATGTATTTGTAAAACCATTCTATACATACTTCTATGTACCATTTCTTTCTCTGCATGCAAATGGTGAATTTCTTAATATGTCTTTTGTAGTTAATTTGGGTGTTTATAATAGTCAAAATGTCTTACTCTCTCAAAACTGTGCTTAAAATGACATTGTTACTGTATGCAATTTTTTTTTTTGGTTCTGCTCATTTAATTCTTTATTTCATGCAAATCTATATGTCTTTTTCTAAGATCATGGAGTTCATCATTTCTTATAGTCTAGTAGTATTCCATCACAATTTTAATTATCCATCTAATAATAATAATAATAATAATAATAATAGCTAGCATTTATATAAAGCCTACTATGTGTCTGGCATTGTGCTAAACATTTTGCAATTATTATCTCATTCGATTCTCACAACAATCCTGGGAGGGGGGGAGGTAGGGTGAATGCTATTGTTATTTCCATTTTACAGCTAAAGAAACTGAAATAGAGTTTAATTGACTTGCCCAGAGTCCCATAACTAGTAAGTAAAGGCTGAATTTAAACTCAAGCCTTCCTGACATGAGGCTCAGTACTCTATTCATTGTATCACCAAGCTATAATCATGCTTGTTACACTCTAATAACAATGTTCACACGTTAGCAATTAAGAACTTGGAAAAAAAACCCTGGGAAAATACAAATTTTATTTTAAAAGCAAGTTAAATATCTACTAACTACATCCTTTCTATATACCATTGAATGCCCTTAAGCAATTTTTCAAAGAATCTGTGAGGTAGAGAGGACAGATAAAGAGGAGGATTTTTGTCCTTAGAATATATATACGGGAGGTACCATGCAGGGAGAAATTTGAATATGGTCAGCATTACCTCCTTTTGTCTTCACTCAGTCTTTATCCAACATCTCTCCCTAAAATAAATTCTACTTTTAGAAATTCCCTTATTTAAGAGCCTTAAGAAACAGTTTACAAGTCACACAAGAAAATCAGCATTATTTCACTGGAGTTATACCTCCTTTTGACAAAAAAGAGTGCTATACAGTTTTACCACCCGTGTTATTACTAGACTTGCTTGAAGTGACTTGGCTGTTTTCAGAAATTAAGGATAAAGATTTGCCAACACCTAGGATATACAGAAGAGTGTATTAGAACTGCAACTTTAAAAAATAATTCAGGCAATGGTGCCATTGTGAGAATGAGTGTATAGCTTCTCAAGGGGACTGTTTTGAAGGGGTCAACTTTCATTTTAATATAGAATTTTTGGTACTTTTATTTTTAAAACATCAGTCTCGTCATTCTATAATTATGTCTCACACTTAAGGATAGTGAAGAAATAAGGACTATAACTTTTCAGTTGTAAAATTCCCATCCAAGTCACATGAAAAAGGGCCCCTCGATTCCTATTAATGTTTTAAAATGTAGTGGTATAACAGTGCTGGTGAAAGACACGAAAGTTCCCTTTCCCTAAGGATCTATAGCCATTAGACAGGAAATATGGAGAAAGCTATTAGGTATCAAAACTAAATAACAAAATGGGGGATTGGGGAAGAAATTAAAATCTGCCTCATAGCCCTATTCTCCATTAGCTAGGTGATGCAATGGATAGAGCACTAGATCAAGAGTCAAGAATTCCTTGCTGTCTAATTCAATCATGTCTAACTCTTCATGACCCCATTTGTAGTATTCTTGACAGAGATACTGGAGTGAATTGCCATTTCCTTCTCCAGTTCATTTTACAGATGAGGAAACTTGAGGCAAAAGGGATTATAAGTGACTTAGCCAGGATCACACAGCTAAACAAAAGTCTGAAGCCATATTTGAAGTTAGATCCTCCTGACTCCAAGCTTGATACTCTAGTCTCTGGGCCACCTCATTTTATAGTCAGTCCCAAACATTTACAAGCTGCGTTACCTCAATGTCACTTAACCTTTTCTTACCTCAGTTTCCTCATCTGTAAAATGGAGATAAGAATACCATCTATCTCCCAGGATTGTTGTGAAGAGTAACTGAGATAATTATTAGATAGCACTTAATACAGTGGTTTTTGAATAGTAAGCACTATATAAATATTTCCTATTTAAATGCAGATAAGAGACACAGTGAATAGAATGCCAGTCCTGGAATTAGGAATTAGGAACACTGATCTTCCTAGTTCAAATCAGAATTTTACTAGCTGAGTGACTCTGGAGAAACCTGTTTGCCTCAGTTTATTCATCTGTAAAATGAAATGGAGAAGGAAATGGCAATCCCCTCCAGTTTATCTACCAAAAAAAAAAATCCCAAAGGGAGTCACAAAAAGTTAGAGATGACTTAAAATGAGTGCATAACAAATTTCTGATGTGCCTTATGGAAATGTTTTAAACTGAAACATGTTGGGGATAGCATAATAGAAGCCTGAAAATCTAGAAGTTACTGTACCACTAACTTCCTTATTTAATCTCAATCTCCTCCCCCACATTAATGCTTTGGAAGATCTTTTACACCAAGTATGTGCAGAATAAATGATCATTGCAATTGAATAATCAGTGTGATTTCAAGCAGGCCACAACTTCCCTAAAAATCAGTTGTCTCATCTGCAAAAGGGAGAAGCTGGATTAGATTGAAATAATATTAAATTAAAACTGTAGTTAGAGAAGAACAAAGAAATAATCTAGTCTAATAGCTCTTCCATTTTATAAATGGAGAAACTGAAGGTCAAAGAATTAAGTAACATAAGCAGAATCACTTAGTTTTTGAATCCTCTTCCCTTCTCTCCAAATAGGTCATTCTTTCCATTATACCATGCTCTAAACCTCCCATGATGTAGAGCCCCATAAATAGATAAGCAAAATTATCTTCAATTGGATAACACACTGAACAATTTCTTTAAATCTAATACATTTTTTCAAGGAACTCATTACCTACTTTTCTATTTCCCTCCTTCTCACTCCCATTCCCCATTCCTACATTTTTCTCCCTGAAACATACAATTTTGTGGTCATGTATGCAGGTCAAAAAGAATCCAAATTTAGCTCACAAAAAGAAATTTAGTTGGTGGATAAGAAATGAACACTCAGAAAGATTATAGACAATATCAGATATTTCTTTAACTTCCAAAACCTAAATAAGCCAAAAATTCTTTCCCAGACTTCATATTCAAATTCACATGTAAGCTCCTATGAAATTTGGTTATATTTGTTTTGTAAAAAAGCTTTAAGCAAACTGATTCTCAGTCCATAACATATGCACCTGGCAATATAGGTTAGATGGAAAATTCTACATATCTACCAGTAGATGGTAGTATTAGTTCTCAAAAGTTGTATAGAGCAGACAAACATGTTCATAGATCTAGAGCTGAAAGAAACTTTTGAGAGGACACCTAGTCCAACTATATCATTTTAGAATAGAAAAAAAATTCTGTCTCAGAAAGATTAAGTGATCTGTTAAAAAAGATATACAGCTAATAAGCAGCAGAAATAATATTCAAATTCAGGATTCTATAAATTTTATAGTATTTAATTACATAATAATTCTATTCTAAATTATGAAATAATTCTATAAATTTATTTTATAGCTATTATAGCAAAAAAATGATGATTTACTCCCAGAAGAACTTCACTAAAATAATAACCTTCAAAATATGAATGGTGAAAAAGAAAAAAAAATGAACTTTTTCAGATTCATTCCATTTAATTAAAGCATGTCTCAAAAGTCTTAGATTTTTAAGCTATTAAGATGAAAAATTGCAATGAGGCTTTGAGGACACTCTAACAGTGGGAATTCAAAAACAAAAATCAAAGATGATTCCACCCTCAAGGAACTTACATACAACATATACAATAATTAGTTAATTTAAATAGTAAATATTTTTTAAAATAAATAAATGAAGTTAATTTAAGAAGAAAGAAAGTCATACCACTTCGGAGGATAAGCAGAGAATAAAGGCTATAAGCAGAGAATAAAGAAAATCTACAAGGAAGCAAAGAAAAGATAGATAATTCTGAATAGTTTCTTTTGTTACTATACATACTTTCTTGAAAGTATGTATAATATACATATTATATATGCTATATATGCTATATATTTTGAATCCTCCTTTATGTTCTGCTGTACATATGGAAATTTTTTTTCTTTTCTTTTTCTATTTTTGTATTTAAGTTTTAAATAAATTTTAAAGGAAGGAAGAAGGGAGGGAGGAAGGAAGGAAGGAAGGAAGGAAGGAAGGAAGGAAGGAAGGAAGGAAGGAAGGAAGGAAGGAAGGAAGGAAGGAAGGAAGGAAGGAAGGAAGGAAGGAAGGAAGGAAGGAAGGAAGGAAGGAAGGAAGGAAGGAAGGAAGGAAGGAAGGAAGGAAGGAAGGAAGGAAGATATTGTAAGAAACAGGTGGAAACTCAGCTAAGATTTGAAAGAAGCCACGGATTCTAAAGGGAAGAACTGAGGAGAGAGTATACTTTAAGCACAGAGTATAGTCTATGAAAAGACAGAGAGTAGTGAATAAAATTTCCAATTCAGAGAAGAGGAAGGTGGCCTTAGTTGGGACAAAGACCATGGCAGGGTAAATAATATGAAATAAGTCTAGAGAGTAGTCAGACAATAAAAGACTTCAAATGCTGGACTGAAGACTGTAGAAAGTCACTAAAGATTTTTGATCAGGGAATTGATATAGTCAATTGAACTTGTGCTTTAGGGTAATTCTTTTGTCAGCTCTGTGATGGATCCATTAGAGAAGATGGATCCCTGAAAGCAGGGAGACTAATTAATGTTAGTATAGACCAAGGGTGATGATAAGCAAAGTGGACCTATGAATCAAGAGAAAAGATGTTACAGAAGTAGAATTCTTAAGACTTGGCCACTTATGCCAAAGTGAGAAAGAGTTCAAGATGACTTTCAGATTGTGATCTAGAGTGACAAGAAGGATAGTAACACTTTCACTAGAAATAGGGAATTTTGCAAAAGTGACAGGTTTAGAAAGTGTTAAGGACCATGCCTATGTGAAGGGACAGGTCAATTTCTCCAAGAGCCTCCAGAGCTGTAGATCATAACATCTGAAGGAGTTGCAGAGCAGCATTTGGTGACACAGATGTTGCTTGTGGACTGGGAATGAAATAAATTGGAGACAGAGGGAAGAGGAGAGAGGTCAGACAATGCAACAGCCTCTCAGTCAGAGAACAGAAACTGCCTCTCAGTCTCCTTGTATCATCATCATCTTTTCACATGAGGAGATCCATTCTACAGGTCTGAGTTAGACCTCCAGCAGCCACTGGCAGGTGGTTTCCTTATCATAAGAAAGAAACTGATGGGTTCTACTTTGTACATGATGTATCATGTACAAATGTACTATAAATTTCATTCTGTGGGGTAAAGTGGTATTGTGAAGAGAACTCTGCATTTGAGCTTTGGATTTGGACACTGGGTGTGTTATTTTACTACTTGTGTGACCTTAAACAAGTAATCATTTTATCTATTTGGGCTTCAGTTTTATGATCTATAAAGTGAGGAGTTGGTCCCTTGCAGTTTTAAATACTCTAAAAACAAGTTAAACACATTTTGGGTATCTGCTTTGTACAATACTGTACTAGTATTTTGGAAGGATACAAGGAAACACAAATCAGGATTCTGGCTTCCAAAATGTTTATTATAGAGTTGGGGGACAAGCAGAGATATAATTAACAATTTTTACAATTGGATGGGATAGAGAAGAGAGTCAGCAAAGGCTCCAGTATGTTTCTTGGGAGGCTGCCATAGGGAATTGGAGGGAGAGGTGAGACAGGCAAAGGAAGAACTTATCTAAAGCACAGCTGCACAGAAATGAAATCAGGCATCTGGAAGAGTCCTATCTTGTACATAATACTAATTAATGAAGGTAATCCAGGGTTCAACTCTATTTGCATAAGACTTTACTCATTAATAGAGATTATTTACTTTTTGTAGGCAGTGAGATGGCACAGTGGATAGTGTCAAACTTGGAGTCAGGAAGACCAGAGTTCAAATCCAGTCTCAGACACTTACTGGCTATGAGGCCCTGGATAAGTCACTTAGCTCTATTTGCCTCAGTTTCCTTATCTATAAAATGAGCTAGAGAAGGAAATGGCAAACCACTCCAGTATTGCCAAGAAAACCCCAAATAGCAGGACACAACTAAACAACAAAATGTACTCTATGCTCTATACTTTCCTGAGAGAGAAAGTGGAAAGAGTTTGGGAGAGATCCTTGTTTTCTGACTTTTAGCTTTGTGAAAGGAGACACTTGGTTCTAGGCTCTCTTCAAGGATAGTTTGCTGGAGGGAAAGAAAGATTCTGGGAAGAAGACTACTGTTTATTCAATTAAACAGAATTTTTATGTTGCTGAAAGAATTAGAACTTTCAGGCCCTCTCTAAATTGAAAAGTCTTGGACAAAACTTTTGGACAAAGTTTTGCCTTAGCTATGACTGTACATACAAGGCAGGAATATGAATGATAACTAGGATCAGAAAACTAGAAGAAGCCTCAAAGGCCATGGAGTCCAAATTAATCCTTTATTTTAGGAATGGAGAAACAGTTCATGATCACTGATTCCATGAAATAGCTATCCAAATCGTCCCCTCCCATTACCTTTTCCTTTTGCCTTCAATCTTTCCCAACATCATGTTATTTTCCAGTGAATCCCATCTTATCATAGCCAAAGTATTTTACTACTCAATAGCCAAAGTATTTAAACTTCAGCTTCTATATCTGATCTTCCAGTAAACAGCCTCAGTTGATTTCTTTATATATTGACTTACCAATTGTTAGCAATACAAAACATTAAATAATAAGCTAAATGGGTTTTTCAGACAAAAAGTGTGTGTGTGTGTGTGTGTGTGTGTGTGTGTCTGTGTCTGTGTCTGTGTGTCTGTGTGTGTGTACGTGTGCGTGTGCATGTTGTATGGTTAGAAACCAAAAATCACTGGGGACATTTTTAGGGCCTTTCCCTTTAAGCCAGAATTTCAATCCATATTTAGCCATCTCTTCCTGGTCCTTTCCTTCCATGGTAGTCTTCACCCTAATGAGATATTTTGAAAAGCAACCATAGTACTTTCTCATTTTCTTTTTCCATTAATTCTCCACCATTTCCTTTATCATGGTTTTCTGAGTGGTTTGAAACATAGCAATACTTTATTAATCATGTGAAATTTTAATGTAGTGAAGTTGAGAAGGTAGATCCGAGGTAGGAAAGGTCCTTTTGGTTTATGTTGTTTGTTCATTATTTCAAAGAAAACCAGTGACAATGTGGAGTGTTGTCTTAACTCCCATATGTGTTAGATTTAAATGAAGCAGGCAATAAAGGGAACAGTTCTGCCCCCTAACCACCAGATCTGAGAACCTGTGATATGGCATCTTATTCAAGCTCTCCAATTCTCCTAGGCCTCATTTGCCAACCTATTAGTTCCCACAGAAATCCTAGTAGTCTGACCATACTTGTCAGCAAAGGCTATAAAAAGGGCTCATATTACTTACTAAACCTTTTCATGAAGTACATCTCTGGATACTTACTATTATCCAATGAAGGGAAACCACAATTAATTAGAAGTTAACTTGGCAAAGTGAGAAACCAAGTGCATAATTTAGCACTTCTAAATATATAATATGTTCTTTGGCATATTAATACTATTGCTTTTCCCCTAAAAAATGAATAGAGGAGCTTAAATGAAAGGCATATCATGATAAATAAGCCTGTTTCTTTGTTCCATGACTCAGAAAACTCTTTAATCTAACATCAGTCATATTGCTTATATAACAGCAGTACAAAGAATAGCAAATGCTTTGTGTGTGTGTGTGTGTGTGTGTGTGTGTGTGTGTGTGTGTATGTATGTATATCACAATTTTGCCCCCTATGTTTGCAAACAAAAGAAATAGCACAGTCAGAGGTGGCATCCTTAAGCAATTATTCTTTCTCCTTCCTGCTATGCCTTAGGTCTAATTGGACTTTTCTTTTGATTATTTTGTTTTGTTTCCATAGCTCAGGATTTTAGTTTTTAAAAAAGCGCAATCGCAAATTAAATAGTGTGGAGAAAAATATTGGGTCAACAAGTTATATGAAGAACATATCCCTCTTTTACTATAAGTACATTTCAAATTGAGCTGTGTTTAATTAAAGACCATGTAGGAGAAAATATGAAAAGGTAAAAAGAGAAACTGCAATATGGCTAAAATTCATCCTCTCACCAATCATACCTTTCAATGCAAAAAGTTAAGGGTTTAAATGTTTTTAAAAATATATTCCTTTATTGCTTACTTTGATGTGTTAAATTTTAAATCATAAGCTTACTAGGAAAGGCAGAGACTTGGTCTCATTTAAAAACAGTTAGCCTTGTCCCAATATGAACAAAAAAATATATTATCTGACTAAACAACAGGATTGTGAAAGAAATTTGTCTTTTAAAAAAAGTGTGTGTAGGGGAGTTTGGGGGAGAGTACACAAACCAGAAAAGCTCTTAGAATGCCAAAATTTCAGGTCATATCTATTTCCTCCTAGTTCTTTCTCCCAAAATAGCCTTTGCCATCATCAGAATTTCAGTTCATATCTAGATATCTCTTCATTGACCCATCGTTTTTGTCTCTCTTCTAGTCTTTGCATTTTCCCCCATGGGTAATATTCTGCTGACCTCCTTTCTCCTCTGAAAACTCTCTGTCATGCTGTTTAGTTTGAATGTGTCACTTTATCATTTGGAATGTGAACCTAGACACAATAGGAATGTAGGAATAATTAATGATAAATGCCATCTGGCAAAGGATTGGAACAGAATTAGGTCAGGCACAGTGGAAAAGAAAAGGGCTGGAGAAAACCAAGGATAAGACAAGCTACCCAGTGTATTGAGTTCTTGGATGTTGAAATAGATCACAAAGATAAACCTCTCTAGTGGGAACATACTTTACCTTTGAATGTGACTATAAGGCATTCTATAGGACCCAGCTTCTTAAACTGTGGTTTGCAACCCCATATAGGGTCTTGTAACTGAATGTGAGGGTCATGAAATTATGATTTATTATCAGTAAATGTTTGATTTGTCTGCCTTTTTCATATATCTACATACCCAAGGTCATATAAAAATTTCTTAGGTGAAAAGGGTAGAAAAAGTTTAAGAAGCCCTGCTCCAGGAGAATGTTATAGTGACTTGATCTCATTATATATAAACCCATGCCATTTGGGGTTTAAGACATACTAAGAAATAAATGTTTTCCTTTGCTATTCTAAAACTTTCATTTAGAGGTGATTCAAGGCAATTTTAACATATTTGTGATGGAAAGAGCCATTCACATCCAGAGAGAGAATTATGGAGACCCAATGTGGATCAAAACATAGTATTTTCACCTTTTTGTTGGTTGTTGTTTGCTTGTTTTTTTTTTCTTTCTTGGGACTTTTTTGCCTTTTTGATTTGATTTTTCTTGCACAGCATGATGAATATGAAATATGTTTAGAAGAATTGCACATGTTTAACCTATATCAGATTTTTTGCTGTCTTTGGAACACAAGATTTTGCAAAGGTAAATGTTGAAAATTATCTTTGCATGTATTTGGGAAAAATACTATTTAAAAATATAATAAAACTTTCACTTAAAAATGAATGACCTAGTCAATTTGCTGCATTCAGAAATGTTTGAGCATTTATATAAAACAAAGTTAAGTATTAAGAACGAGGGTCCCAAATTCAAGCAAATATTTTGGTAGCTAGGAAATGCAGTGGATAGTGCTGAAGCTGGAGTCAAGAAGACAAGTTCAAAACCTGTCTCAGACACTTACTGGCTATGTAACTCTAGGCAAGTCACTTAGCTTCTGTCTACCTCAGTTTTATCATCTGTAAAATGGAGATGTTAATAGCGCTTATGTTCCATAGTGGTGAGGATAAAATAAAGTAGTATTCATTTTGCAAAGTACAATTACTAGAAATGGTGATAAGACTTAGAAAATTTCCTCTATACATGCAGAAGGATGACACCTTTCTGAAACTTATCAAATTAGTGATTCATATAGATTACTTAAGATTAATAAACCTTGAACAAGACCACACTATCAGAATATGTAAGAAGTAGAATTTGGACTCAGATATTCCTGGCTTCATAATTGGTATTAGTAAGAAACAAGCAACCTTTCACAAACAATATTTGTAGATTTGTTCCAACTGTTTCTGTTCAGTATCTCTTCAAGATCCAAGTCTCTGTTCTCTTTTTTTTTTGGACAACAAACAACAATTTGCATAAGCAATATTTTATTTTACATATTTACACATACATACATTTATACATTTACACATACATTAATGTATGGCAATATTTTCACCTATACCCTGATCAAAAGGGAAATTCACTTCGTTTATAGTTTCCTGTTCTTTGGGGGAAAATCCATGCTTGTATGTGCATATGCATGCATACACACAGAGACACATGTTACTTTAAATATTTTGCTGCATGTTTGCAGGTCTCTGTTCTTGAGGGATAATTTTGAGATTTTTGCTGTATGACTGAGGAAACAGCTCTGGGTAATTATAATATATTTGTTCAATGTTTTTCATTTATTATGAAGCTCAAATTGCTTGCCTTTGTAATAAGAGAACTTGTGAAAGATCCTATAGACATGGGACTAATCATGGTGTGACTCACATGATCCCCCTCCTAAAACAGAAAGAAATAGCTTTACAAGTTCACTTTTTGAGTGGCACAGCCTTCTCTAATTATTCTAGCTCTCTTAAGCATGTTTAAAAATGTTTCTTTTGTCATTTCTTATGACACAATAATATTCCACTACATTCATGCACCCTAATTTGTTAAGCCATTACCCAGTTGATGAGCATCCCCTGAATTTCCAGTTCATCACTGAAAAAAAAAAAACAAAGCTAGAGATCAAGGGAGAGCTGCTATAAATACATTTGTGCATATGGATCCTTCACATCTTTCTTTGATCTCGTTGGAATATAGGCCTAGTGATGGCATCACTAAATCAAAGGGTATGCAAAATCAAAGTTCCAAATTTCTTTCCAGAAGGGCAGAACTAAATCACAATTCCCTAACAGTGCTTTAATATACATGTTTTTCACAGCCTTTCCAATGCTTTTTATTTTTTTATTTTTTTTTAATCACCTTTGCTAATCTGATGAATATGAAGTGGAATCTTCATTTTTTTAATTTTCTTTTTTTTTATTTATCATGATTTAGAGCATTTTTACATGACTGTTAATAACTTTCTTTTCTTGCTTTTACAACTGCCAGTTCACATCTCCTTTGATCATTTATTAGTTATTTTTATAAATGCAATCAGTTCCTTATATATTTTGCAAAAGAGACTCATAATGACATAAAATTTCTACAAGATTTTCCTCAATCATTTTTCTTCAATTTTAGCTAATTTTTTTTGTTGAAAGGCTTTTTAGTTTTATGCAATTAAATATCTATTTCATCATCTATAAGCTGTTCTTTCCTTTATCCATAGATCTGAAAGGAAATATCTTCTGTGCTCCCCCAATTTGCTATAATGTCACCTTTTATATCTCAGTTAAATATGCATTTGGAACTTATATTGACATATGAAGTAATTGCTGCTCTAAACTTAATTTCTGACAGACTTTCCAATATTCCCAGAAATATAGTGAATCCTTAGGTCATTCGCTAGGGTCTTTTTTAGCACTAGGTTGTGAGATTAATTTGCTTTTGCATGCTGTATACCTAATCTGTTTCAGTGATTAGCTGCTTTTTAATTTTTAAAATTTTTACTACATAGTCTTTATGATTACTGAATTGAATATAGTTAGAGATCCAGTAATTTTCGATACCAAGTTTTTTTTTTTGAAAAGTGTCTCCTATCTCTACATTAAAATCATTCAAAATTCTTGTCTAATAAAAATTTACTCATTAACACAGATAATTTAAATAATAAAGATCATAGATTAAATATAATATAAATAATTGTTTTAAGTTGATCCTGACTGGGAACCTAATTCCACATTGATAGCAAAAGCCCCAAACTAAAATGTTCATACCCTTTAACAATACAATGCTTATACTCTAAGGAAGTCATTGATAAAAGTCAAGTCCCTATATATATACCAAAATATTGATAACAAGACTTTGTGTGATAGCAAAAATTTGGAACCAAAGTAGATGTCTATTGATAGTGAAAATTTTAAATAAAATAATACATGAATGTAATGGAATGTTACTATGGTATAAGAAGTGATTACTGTGATGACTAAAGAAGCACAGGAAAATCTGCATGAACTGATAGCCAAGAAAAAAAAATATGAGCAATAAATCCACTAAAGTAAATGGAAAGAACTATAGATGACAAAATAAAAATTTAATGTTCTAAAATTACAATAGAATGAATATGACTTAAAAGAAGAGATATGAAAATATTTTCATCCCATGTCTTTCAGATGTGGGAGGCCCATGAATGGTACACTATACATATATTCATACTTTTTTTTAATGTACTAATCAATTATGCTGATTTTTTTCTTTTTCTTTTTTATTTAAAAATATTTGTTATATACAATGACTCTGAGAAGAAGCAGTGGAAGAATGCTGTGAAAAAATAAAATGTATCATTAAAAATTTTATTTTTTAAAAGAAAGTATATGCCTAGGGAAATTTGGGAGGAAGTGATTAATCTATTTGTAGAATGACTGTGGCTGGAAACAATGGTATCCAAATGAGATAATATATGCAAAATGACTTGCAAACCCTAAGGCACTATAAAAATATCAGCTAGTAATGGTAGTAATTATAGTGGTACTACTATATAAGGATTTATTGAAAGAACTGGTGATATTTAGTTTAGAAAAGGACAGGATAACTCTCTTAATCACTCTCAATTATTTCTAGGATTGTCATGTAGAAGGGGGATTACATTTGTTCTACTTGGCCTGCCAAGAAGAACTAAAACAGTAAGTGAAAATTACAGAGAGTCTAATTTGAGATCAATATAAGGAAAAAACTTCCTAATGATTAGAGCCATCCCAAAATGAAAAAGAACCTTTGTTAATGGGTTTCTGTTTCCTGGAGATCTTCAAATTAGGCCTGGATAATCACTTCTTGGTGATGTTGAAAAGGAATCTTCCATTCAGGGTTGAGATGGATTAAATTGCAATTCTGAAATTTTATGATTCTATCCGTCAGTTAGTCAATCAATCAGTGCAAATAAGTGACTATTGTTCAGTCATCTCCAACCTTTTGTGGATCCCATTTGGGGTTTTCTTGGCAAAGTTTTAGTTTGCCATTTCCTTCAGTTTATTTGAAAGATGAGGAACTGAGGCAAACTGGTTTATGCCAGAGTCACACTTCTAGTAAGTGTCTGAGGCTGGATTTGAACTCAAGTAGATGACTTTTCCTGACTCCAGGCCTGGTACTCTTTCTACTATAACACTTAGTTGCCCAAACAACTGGCAGTTGGACAAAATTACAATGCTTTTGCCTTCTTTTGTTTTTCCTTCTATCATCCAATATTTTCAATAGCACTTTCAAAGATACTTTCCCAAATTTTCCTACTCAGATCTTTATGGATTCTATAGCACTCTATAGAATATATTATAGTACAAAAATCATAGATTTTTCTTGTTTGTGTTTATATTGTCATAGTTCAATACTTCAATGGATCTGTTACCCTTATTAATGGGACCTGCAAAGGCAGAAAACTCAAGCTACCCCAAATTCTTCTTTAGTGTGATTCTTGATTTTGTTCTACTATAAATCCAATTTAAGACTTCTATCCATTCTTTTCTTGTAATATTCTTCTCTAAAATATAATGTTCTCTGGGAGCAGGTTGGAGGCAGCCTTTTTTTCAGTTCAAAGTAATAATCACCTCAAATGCAGCCAGGGATTAAAGTCCAAATCCTTTATTTTCTCTTTCCAAGTATTGTCTCCTTCCCTGGGCTCAGTTAGCTTTCTTAGAGGCCTTGGTTCTGAGAGCTCTTGCCACTAGTCCTTTGCCTCTGCCAGATTCTAGCTCCCTCCAAATGTCATGAATCTGACTCCGCCTCCGAGAGTGGGCTTGTGTATCTGGCCCTAAGAGCTTCTTGCTTACACACACCAATCGTTACATCACTAGGAAATCATTATTTGTTGTAGGATTAAATCAATGCTAAACTAGATTTAACTATTGTCTCCTCAATTCCACTGAGTACCTTGTTTCAGGTTCTGTCCCATAATATCTCCTTTTAGGATCAGATCAATCATACTGAACCATGCTAAATTAGATAATTATTATCTCTATCAATTCCACTGTCTTAGTATCTTGTAAGAATCCTAACATTTTCTGAACTTTATGCCAGTAATAAAACTTGGCATTTTGTGAGGTTTCCATCTATTATCCTTCATTCTCACCATGTAACTGATCCTCCAGTCATATATTTCTTTGATAACTTTTAGCCCAATTTTTGCATGCAATTTGCTATTGAGATTATGCTGCAATCCGTTAATGTGTGTTTGCACTGCCTCTACCATTTAATTCCTTGAAGGCTATAGAATTCTAAGACTTTATAGGCATATAATAGCTCTGCAAAAACTGGCATCTTAAAAAAAAGTAGGGGTTTGTTTCAGGAACAAAATTGGGGCTGTTTAAAATGCACAATTTCTCAAAGACAATATGACCTACACTCTTTCTCCTTTCCAATTATGAGATAAGTTCATTTCCCAGGTATGGTGTCTATACAACATATATGTACTGATGGGAAAGTTCAATGGGATGTCTATCCAAATGCACATAACAGTCACTCTAGACCATGGATTGGCAAATGATAACTTTTAAACCAAATCTGGCCTCAGCCTGTTTTTATGCAACCTGTTAACTAAGAATCCTTTTTTATATTTTAAATTAAATCTTTATTTTATCAAAAAAAATAAAAATCATTCTTCACTTGTGGATAGTACAGAAACAGTTAGCTTATGGGAGATTTGGCCTCAATTTGCTGACTCTCTGGTCTGGACAATAGCACTCTCCATCCACTTGATTTTTCCTGTGTGGACACATTTGCCATACCTGAAGCAAAATTCCATTCAGTTTATCTTGTCTTTAATGAATCATAAATATTTCCCTTTACATAAAGTGAAGTATAGAAGCCCATCATTAACTGTCATATTTTCTAAAAGCTATCTAATTTCTTGAAAATTTATCATCTCTTTAGTTTTAGCAAACTAGTAATGTATCAATAATTACACTTCATTTTTCAACATGTATTTTATCTTTTTATCAAAGATTCTTTTCTAAATTATGGGCTGCAAGGCCTCTCTTTTTTATGAAGATTGTTTTGTCCTTTTACATGTGGGTGGCAGTTTTGCAATTTAGGGGATTTTGAATTATAGTTTTTCTTCAAAAACTTCACATGGAACTGGGCTTTATATTTTTGAGCAGAAAAACAAATGACCTTCATTAATAATGCACTAATATCCAAAGCCATTAAATCCTCATAGCTTTCTTATGTTATGAAAATTTCTTTAATTTTTTTTAAATTAAAAGTCAGGGAGAGCAATATAGTTAATAGAATAACCCTAGACTTGGAGTTTAAGGATCTAGATCCAATGCCCAGTTCTACTCCCTTCAATCATAGAAAAGTTATTTCACCATTCTGGGCCTCAATTTACTCCATTTGAATAATTAGGTAGTTGAAACTAAATAGTTCAATCAAAGTTACTTCCAGTCCTCAATCTAATCCTTTGACCAGCCTCTCCGGCTCCTCCCTGAATCAATTTGATTCACTGTAAAATGAAATCTATTCGTCACAGTTAATTATGCCTTGGATACTCAAGCAGACAGTGACTGCATGTTTTTGTGGTTTCACAGAAAAGGAGATCTTGCAGCATTTGTTTTATTAATAGAGTCAATAGTAACTTCAAAGGAAAAATGTAGCTCAGAAATGAATCATTCATTCCTTACCCATTGGCTGAGATTTATAACTCCAAAACTGTCACAGAAATGAACTGGAGATGAATTCAAAGTAAAATGTATGAACCTCTTTCTAAAAATAAAGTTAGAATCATTTATGTTATTTAATGGGACTTGGGGATTTAGAATAATGTTTAGTAGGCAACATCAGCTTCCCATTTAGAAGTGCTGGTAAACAGAACTATGTGAAAGAATGCTCATTACTGGGAGCAGTCATATTAATCAGACATGGGTTTTATATATATACATATTATGTATATACATAATATGTATATATATGTGTGTGTGTATATATATATACACACATGTAAATACATTTTTAAGTGGCTACTGTGATCTAAAATTCTTTGTGTTACTTTATTCCTCTACATACAAGGACTAAGAACTCCTCACCAGCACATTTCAAAGCCTGGATCTTTTTGGTTTGCTGGAATTCCCAGCAGCAACATTCCCTTCCCTGAAGCATTTAAGGTTTACAATAGTCTGGTATATTCAAAAAAGTTCTTGTTTTAGATTCAGAGGAACTGAGTTCATATCCCAATTCTGCTACTTAATATCTACAGGACCTCAGGCAAGTCATTTAATGTCTCTAGCCCTCATTTTCTTCAACAGTAAAATGAGAACACTGGACTAAAATGACCTTAATGACCTTAAAATGACCTTAAAGGTCCTCCAAGCTCTAAATCTATAATTCTATAGTTCACCCTCAGATCTGAGGTAATGATGGTGACGAATCACCTTTACTAGCCCCTTCAATCACACAACAAATACTATCAAGCCGTTTTCAAACGGTCTACACCCATCTGCTTTTTCCAACTCTTAATCGCTTCATGTGGTATGACTGCCAGTTTGACAATGTGAACCAAATGATGGGGGAGTCATAGTGGGATGAGGGGAGATGCTTACACTCTTATATTGTCTTATGCTCACAAATCTCAATGTTGACCTAATTTTACCTTCTTACTAGGGTTAAAGGGTTGTATATAATACAAAAATCTTGTTTTATAGTCTTGAAGCACTGAACATCAAAGGACTTCCAAGCAAGTCGTGAAGATGAAAAAAGCAGTTAAGAAGAAAGGCGACATCGTCATCAACCTAAAGTTGCTGCCTTGAGTCAGTATCCATTCAACTCCTGCTAGTCCTGGCTCTGCCATCAATGGAAAATAGGACTTTCAGTCTCTTGCTAAGGAACTGGCAGCTCCTCTTCTCCTGAGACAGAGGAAGAAGACAGGGGTTCTGTTTCCTGGGAGAAGTGATCTACTCAGAAGCCTTTTAGCTCTCCTGTCTAGGGGCATATAAGAGTATATATATATATAATGCACAGGAAGCTTGTTGGAGTGGAAGAAATGGGTGAAATCCTTCTCCTTAGATCTCATTGCTTTGGAGCTCAGCCTTCCCCTTTCCAGCTAGGTTCTGATGGTATCCAGTCAGAATGTCTTCCATGCCACCTTCCCTGCCCTGTCACCAATCACTCAGGGGGGGAAAAAAGTTTAATTATAGTTGTAGATGCTGACTGTCTCAATACCAGACATACAGAACATTATTTAAAGGAGATATTAATCACAAGAAGGTGGAGAATGTGGTTTCTGAAACTTATGACTCATGATGGGAAAAGAAAAGAGTCAGACCACACCTTTCCAGAATGCAGGCAAGCCACAAATGAAGGAGAGTTAACAGCAAGGTATATTGGGAAAAGAACTATAGATTCAAATGACCTTGATTTGAATCTTAGCTTGTCTCTTTATATTACTTCACCACTCAAGTAAATTTCTGCAGAAATATGACCATGTTTTTTATATCTTTATATTAACTGTTTCTAATAACAAAAAGTTTCTAATAGTTTTTTTTAAAGACTTCAGATAAGTCATTTCTTTTAAAGCCTCAATTTCCTCACCTCTAAAACTAGACTAAAAGCCTTTTTAGATGGAGCTCTCTCCTCCACATCACATCCACTAACAGTGAGAGTATTGCACTGCCAGTCTCTGTCCTGGAACCTCTTCTCTGTTCACTTGGAAATATTAACAACTCCCATAAATTCATTTATCATCTCTATCCATATGATTCTCAGTTCTGTATATCCAGCCTGAACTTTTCTCCCAATGTCTTGTATCTCTAACTGCCTCTTAAACACCTTGAGCTGGATGTTCTATAGAGAGGGGTGTGCTAGACACTGATTCCTGACAGCTGATTAGTAAATTTTCAGGGTGAGCATTTACACTTTGGAAATTAGCAAACACTACAATCCTTTTTCTCTTCTTACATTGCTACCACCCTAGTTCAGATATGGATGATTGAAATAGAATACTGGTTGATCTTTCTGCCTCAAGCTTTCCCCCACTCCAATCTATACTCCATTAAGTTATCAAGTTGATCTTCCTGAAATATAGGTCTGACCATATCATATTCCTCTTTTCCCTATTTAATACACTTCACTGTTCCCTATTACACTGCGGGTCAAATATAAAATCCATGGTTGTCTTTGAAAACTCTTCCCTTTCCTACTTTCCCAGTTTTTTCATACCTTACTCCCTTCCTACTCAATGATACAGTGACACAGTCCCCCTTACTGTTCCTTACCCAAAACATTCAATCTCCAGACTTGGAGCATTTTCACTGGTCATTGTCCATGTCTGGAATGGATGGATAACCTTATCTCTATCTCCTGGCTTTCCTTTGTTGTTATTCAATCATGTCTAACTTATTCTAATTCATGGGGGTTTTTTGGGCAAAGATACTGGCATGGTTTGCCATTTCCTTCTCCAGCTCATTTTACAGATGAGAAAACTGAGGCAGGCAGAATTAAATGACTTGTCCAGGCTAAAGATTCTGAGGCCAGATTTGAACTCAGGAAGATGAGTCCTCCAGACTCCAAACTAGGAGCTTTCCATTTTGTCACCTAACTGCTGCCTAGTCACCCTGGCTTCCTTTAAGTCTCAGCTAAAGTTTCACTTTTTTCACCAAGCCTTTGCCAGTCCTTTTTAGTTTTAATGCCTTATCTTTGAGATTGCCTCAAATTTATCCTGTATATGTTTTGTTTGCATTGTTTCTCCTATTAGACTATGGATTCCTTGCGAATAAAGATTGTGTTTTGTTTTTCTTTATACCATCATAACTTAGCATGCTACCTGGTACATAGTAGATGCTTAAATGCTGGTTGAATCACTCCTCCATACTTAAGAACTTTACCACCACCCATTAATTACTAATTCCCTGCTTCATTCCTTCCCTATGGTGAAATAAAAGGAAACAAAAACTTGCTAGTTCTCTCTGTCTGTCCCTATGTTCTCTATCTCTGTCTCTCTCTTTCTCTGTCTCTGTCTCTCTTTTACTCTCTCTTTTACATACACACACATATACACATAAACACAAAAGGTACCAAGTGACATAAGAAAAATGAATGGGGATTGGGAAAGGGGAAAGGGAGTTGACAATTATCTGAATACTTCTTACCCCTAGTAATTAATAAGAAAGGTAATAGGAAGTTATTGGTTTGAGTTTCCTGGACTGATGCCATATTAATCAGAGAGGGCCTCATTTCTCTACTTCATTTTGTCTATGAAGACTCACTACAGTCAAAAGAGTTGAAGGAAGACAATTTCAATGAAAATGTGGATTTTCTGAATAAATTTTTGTGTAGAAAAAAAATTTTAATTTTAAATGGAATTTAGTGTTCTTATAAATGAAAACATGGCTATGTTCTAGTTTGAGATTATTTCTATTCCACTAATTGAATTATAACATTTCTATCATCCAATATATTGGTGATATTACTTATATATGTGATTCATATTGTATCCCCCATCACTTTGTAATTCAATACTGAACTCCCAGAATTGTTATAAGGCTAAAATGAGGTAAATATTTGTAAAGCACTTTGCAAATCTTAAAGCACTATATAAATGCCAGCTATATGTCAGGAGACATGACACAGATGTAAACATCTAAATAAAAATTAAAGTAGAGACATAATGCCCCCTCCAACACAATTCATAAAGAATTGCGAATTTTAAAATAATCAATGTACATGTATAACCAGAAAAAAAAATAAAACAATACAAAAACCCTTAAAAAAGAAAAAAAAAAAAGTAATCCTTTTGAGCAAAAGGATCAAATAAATAAAGGCAAAGTTGGGTGGGGGAATTTAACAATTTTGTTTTATTTATTTTAAAATACTTCTTTTTTGTACTTTCTTTTTTCCCAATTACATGTAAAAACAATTTTTAAGATTCATTCTTTTTTTAGGTTTTGAGTTCTCAATTTTTTCCCTGTCCTCATCTCCTAAAACAGTAAGCAATTTGATATAGACTATACATGTGCAATAATGTAAAATGTATTTCTATATCAGTAATTTATTACTAACCTATATCAGATTGCTTGCTGTCTTAGGGAGGAGGGAAGGACAGGAAGGGAGAAAAATTTGGAAAGCAAGGTTTTACAATTCTTTAATAATGTTTTTGGTATAATTCCAAATTGTTTCCAGAATAGTTCCTCTAATTCACAGCTCAACCAACAGTGAGTTATTAGACCTATCTTGTTATGTTCCAACAACTATTACCCATTTTTTTGCCTTTTTGTTATATTTGCCATTCTAAAGATTCAACCCTTATGTCTCATTTGACTTTGTGTATGTGATTTTTTCAGACCTGAGGTTTAGAAAGGCTTCTTTATGTGAATTTAAATCTGGCTTTATATACTTACTAACTGTGTGACCCTGAGCAAATCACTTAACCCTGTCTTCCTCAATTTCTTCATCTATAAAATGTTAGAGAAGGAAATGGCAAACCTCTCCAATATCTTTGTCAAGAAAACCCCAAATGGGGTCACAGTCAAACACAGTCAAATTTTTAAAAAGTGCTTTTCTGGGCTTCAATGCCCTTATCTACAAGATGAGAGCGGTGGACAAATGCCCCCCAAGCATGACTCCATCTGTAAATTTATGATCCAATGATACTTGTGAGGTGAAACTATGAAAATGTTTTTAATTTATTTATTTTAATACACATTGCTTTATGAATCATTTTTGGGAGGGAAAAATCAGAGCAAAAAAGAAAAATTAATGGAAGAAGGGGAAAAAAACACAGAAGAAGTGAACATAGCATTGTTGAATTATGTTCAATCTCCATAATTCTTTTCCTGATTGCAGATGGCATTTTCTGTCCAAAATCTATTGGGACTGATTTAGATCACTGAATTACTGAAAAGAGCCATGTCTTTCATAGTTGATCATCTCATATTCTTGATGTTATTGCATACAATGTATTCCTGGTTCTGCTTGTTTTGCTCAGCAGCAGTTCCTGTAATTCTTTCCAGGCCTTTCTAAAATCAGTTTGTTCATCATTTTTTATAGAACAATAATATTTATGTAATTGTTTTAATTTGAATTATTACTGATTTAGACCATTCTTTAATATAGTTTTTGATAGCTTGCATTCTTTTGAAATTTTATATTTTTATATATCCTTTAACAACTTATACATTAGGGAATGAGCTTTACATATTTATTTAAGTTCCTTATATTTTTTGAATAACATATCTTGATCAGAGATATTATCTATCAAGATAAGTTTTCTAATTCAAATGGCATTGATTTTGCTCATTCAAAAGCTTTTCAACTTATAAATTCAAAATTAACCATTTCACTTTTACACTCACCTCTATTCCTTGTTTAGTTTATAAATTTCCAGAGTTGTCCAATTTCCCTTAATTCCTCCTTCATGCTCCTTAATTTTTTTTTATCATGTGATCTTTTATATTTAGGTCATTTAGAACTTATTATGGTACATGATATAAGATGAGTTAAATCATTTTACATGCAGCATTGAGTTTTCTACATTCCCAATGTGAAAGATGACTGTTACCATAGTAGAAAATTAATCATTTTTCAGAAGCATCTATCCATCTCTCTATGAGAGAAAAGTTATTTTTCTTCCTAGAAATGAACATTTAGGCAGTAAGCAGAGAAAAAGCAAATAGAAAGTGAGGGTCTTCTGAGATTATTGAATTATGGGACATATTACTTTTGCTAGTGAATTAAATTTGGTTCTGAAAATTGTGAAGTGAATTCACTAACTGCTTTTAATTTGATAACAACTTTACAGTAATTTATTATTATTAGGAACTATTCAGAAATAACTATATCAAAAATATATAAGAAAAATATATATACGTATATAAACTGGTGAGTTGTTTTCCTTCATTTTCAAAGACAAAAATGCCATCACTATGTCAGAGTTGAATTAGCTATGACTATGGCTAATCAGACCAAGATAAGATCGGAATGCTCTGCTGCAGGTCAGGCACAAATGGTCCCTGTGAACAAACATTAGGGGAGAGTTTTCTGTATATAGTGCTGTAAGGTCTGCAAACAATGTATTATATATGTATTAGCTTCATTTTATTCTCATGAGAGCCCTGTGAGGTAGATGCAATTATTATTTGCATTTTACAGATGAGAAAACTAAGGCCATAAGAGATCAAGGGACTGACTCAGGGTCACACAGTTAGTATACAGGCATATTTCAAACTCAAGTCTTCCTGAATCCAAATCCATTACACATTGTACTACCTATTTACAAATACACACACAGACACACACACACATACACACACACACACACACACACACATTTGTGAGCAACTAGGTGATGCCATGGTTTACAGAGTGCCAGGTCTATAATTGGAAAGACTCAACTTCCTGAATTCAAATCTAATCCCAGACATTTACTAGCTGGGTGACCCTGGCCAAGTCATTTAATCCTGTTTGCCTCAGTTTCCTCAGCAGTAAAATAAGCTGGAAAAAGAAATGACAAAACATTCCAATATCTTTGCCAAGAAGACTCCAAATGGAATCACAAAAAGTCAGACACCACAGAACAACACACATGTGTATCTACATGCATGTATACACACACATACACATATTAGAAATTGAAGCCAAAAACTATGAGATCATCATATTACTTGTTAACTGAGGAATCAGAGAAATTTCATGAAAGAGACAGACTTTGAGTTGGACACATGACAGAAAGAATACAGTTTATGTGCATGCCCTTTGATGCAGTGGTGTCTCTACTGGGCTTGTATCTCAGATCATAAAAAAGGAAAAAGGACCCACATGTGCAAAAATGATTGTGAAAGCCCTTTTTGCAGTGGCAAGGAAGTGGAAAATGAGTGGAAGCCCATCAGCTGGGAAATAGTTAAATAAGTAATGGTATATGAATGTTATGGAATATTATTGTTCTATAAAAAAGGTTCAGCATGATAATTTCAGAGAGGCCTGGAGAGACTTACATGAACTGATGCTAAGTGAAGTGAGCAGAACCAGGAGATCATTGTATAGGGCAACAGCAAGATTATACAATGATCAATTCTGCTAATGGCATGGCTCTTTTCAACAGTGAAGTGATTCAGGCCAGTTCCAATGGTCTTGTGATAGAAAGAACCATCTGTAGGCAGAGAGACTGAGTTGTGGGGAGTGAGTTATGGACCACAACATAGTATTTTCACTTTTTTGTTGTTTGCTTGCATTTTGTTTTCTTTCTCACTTTGTTTCCTTTTAGATCTGAGTTGTCTTATGTAACATGATGATGTCAATCCCCAAGATTTTTAGTCTCCGATTATATATACATATTATATATATATATATATATATATATATATATATATATATATATATATACATATATATATATATATATATACAGAGAGAGAGAGAAGAATTGTACCTAACACATATTATATCATATTATATATATATATACATATATATGTGTATATATATATATATATATATATTAACATATATTTGGATTACTAGGGAGAAAAGAGAAAGGAGGGAGAAAAAATTGGAATACAAGGTCTTGCAAGGGTAAATATTAAAAACTATCTATGTGTGCATTTTGAAAATAAAAAGCTTTATTTTAAAGAAGAAAGGACACAGTCTAGTGCAAGAAAATCCCAGTAGCAGCAGAGTCAAAGACAAATTTGATGGGGCAGCTAAATAGTATAGTGAATAGAGAACTGATACTGGAATCAGAAGGACCTGAATTCAAATGTGACCTCAGACACTTAACACTTACTATGTAAGCCTGGGTGAGTCACTTAACCCCAAATGCCTCTCAAAAAAAAAAAAAAAAAAAATATATATATATATATATATATATATATATATATATTTGGCTAGAGCTAAACTGAAATATGGTTGTTTTGTGGCCATAAAGAATTTTCCTTATTATACTCTTGTGAGATAGAAGACCTGTCCATACACAGCTGTTAGTGTCAGAGCCAAGAGACACATCTCCTGAATATTAATTTCAGTCTGAAAATAGTGGCTTAGACAGATGGCAAATGTGTAAGAAACAAGTATATTTGACATGAGGTGAAAGAATACCATCTTTATGGCTTGGATGTTATCAAATACTCCTCAGTGAAGACTAGGTCATTTACAAACCAAGTGGATTTCTCTTGTTCTTGGTTGGCTATTGGATGTCTTGCTCCACATTTCTTCCCAATGATCAGCAATACCTCCAGGATTGTCCCTGCAGTTCAAGGGAAATAGATCTGTCTGTTGAACACCTGTTCCTTTGAAAGCTTTAACTCATGTTCAATTCATGAGTAGCTCTTCCTTTTCCTCATGGAATAAAAATTTATTTACAAAGAAAGTAAGGATTCTAAGTTCTTTCATTTCAATGAAAAGGCACTAGACACCATCAGCAAATTATTTTTATTGTATATGACCAATTGAAAAATTTTGCTCCACTAAAAAAATATGAAATCCACTTCTCTTAACCACTTGATTTGTTAAAGGACCATGAATTCTGATCCATATTAAGGAAATATTATTCTCTCCTTCAACATGCATCCTCCATGACATGGTCAGATGTGTCTTGCTCAAAGTAAAAATGATTTCTTCTTAAATTGATTTGAACTTTTACCCTTGTAAATTGTGTGCTATTCAAATATTATTTTAATGGATAAATCATCTCATCTCCCTAAAGGAGGAAGTGACATGAAATAGCCTAAAGGTAGGAGTCTAATGTGAACAGCACTTTCTGACTATTATGAAATGGTTCTAACTCCCAAGTTTGTGGGAAATGCTTATGGGAAATCTTGAGATTCCATCCATATCTCATAACTCCTGAAAAATAAACATAATTAGTCTTTTGGCATATAAAAAATCTCTAAAACCTAAATGAAAACATGAGAAGTTATTGTATACATACATGCTGAGACACCAACTTGAGTTTTCATAGGAGAGACAAAAGGAACTTAGGACTCCCAGACACGGTACAATGCTGTAAGGATTAAGAACTTTGTTAAAGTGATGAGATGTAGCTCTGAATATACCAGATCTCATGTAGTTGGAATGATTTATGACTGTAGAACTATTTACAAAGAATTTAGTTGGAAGTGAAGAGAGATAGGCTAACATCCCAGTAAGTGCTTGTAATCCTCTGGAAGGAGGAAAGAATTATAGGCAGCTACATGGTGCAGTGGATAGAATACCAGCCTGACATCAAGAAGACTCCTCTTCCTGTGTTCAAAAATTACCTCCGACACACTTACTAACTGTATGACCCTGGACAAGTCATTTAACACTATTTGCTTCAATTTCTTTTTCTATAAAATGATATGGAGAAGATTAACACTCTAATATTTTTGCTAAGAAGACCCCCAAATTGTGTCATAAAGAGTTGGGCATGACTAAACAACAATCCCCTGGGGGAAAATATTTGCTTACTGATAAAAATAAAGTCAAATAAACTAATATTTTTATTCTTGATTATCATTTGGAAAGTAAGGGATGAACCTTAAAAAAAAAAGAACAGGAATTTGTTTCATAGCAACTTATGTATAAATTTAGGTTTTGTTTTGTAGGTGTGATGACCATGTTAGCACCCTAGATACCTTAGAATCAGCCAGAGTCAGGATAAGCAAAAGTCTTTATTCTTGGTCTTTAGAGTAGAAGTGAAGGGGAGGGATGCTTAGGATCTCCATGACCTCACCTCCTAGCCTCCTTCCCAGAGTGAGTCTGGCTAGTCTCACTCCACCTCCTAGTCCCTCCCAGAATGTTCTGTATACACCAAACGATTAGGCCAGCACAGGATAGTGGGAAGGGTCATTTTCCAAGCATATTCTTATAGAGTATTGTCCAATCAATAATTAGCCTCAGGTGCTCTATTATCCAACCTCAGTGCATTGACTCAAGAGTTTCAGCCCTTTACATCTCCTGCTTTCTTTTATTTTAGAACACAGGTGGTCACACCATCCCTGATTTCTCAGGGAGGTGAGAACCCCAAAAAGGTGATTACTCCCTACCTAACTTCTCAGAAAAGGAGGTGAAAACACCAAAAAGGAAGTGATCACCACACCCCGACTTCTCAGGAAGGGAGATGAAAAGCACCAAAGGCTGGTGGGTTTCTGGGCTGAAGGGTCTTATTAGAAACAAACCCATCAGTATGGGAGGTATTATACAAGCACATAGCAATAATGCACAGGATATTAGTGATGACTCTCCCCACAGCCAGTGCAGGCTCAATGTGGTGTAACAAACATGAATTGTACATGCAAGTAGTAATATAACAAACAATATAAATCAACATGGTGTTGTAAAAGATTTCCAGAAGTCCTAGAAGGAGGGTACGTAAACAACAGTCAGACATACTACTTCAGCAGCCAAGAGATAGTCCAAAACCAATCTATTGTCCATTGCTTCACATGTCAGGGAATCCAATGATCCCCACAAGTTTTTGAAGTCCTGCAGCAATCTTTTTATGTTTTAGAGAATTCGATGATTCCTGCAGATTTTGAAGTCCTGCAACAATTTTATCATTTCTCAGAAAACCCAATGATTCCTGAGGGTTTTGAAATCCTACAACAGTCTTATCATGTCTCAGAGAATGCAATGATTGCTGAGGATTTTGAAGTCCTACAACAATCTTTTCATATCTCAGGGATTCTAATGATCCCTGAGGATTTGAAGTCCAACAATTTTTGATGTCCATGAGTCAAATGCCATAACTGCCGGGCTCTTTCGGGGTGGGCACAGTTAGCATTGGAATCACCCGATGTTTCTTGGGTCTTCTTTGTTTCAAGGGTCTGCTCTGTCTCTGATGAACAAGGCGAATACGACTCATTGGCACCTTCCTTCTCCATCTGTAGAGATACAAGCAAACACTCTCTACCAAGCAGTTAATCTATCTGGTCCCTTCCATTCACCACTTTCTGGGGCTTTCCACATTACCTGGCAAATTATCTAAAGATAGTGTGGCTGCTCACACTGGACACTGCCCTTCTGATGGGTTATAAAACCTGTCTGCCAGAGCCAGTACATCTTTATCAAAAATTAAGAAGTTAATAGTATAAAGAGCTAGATTTAGAAGTTTTCTAGAGTTACCAATGGCTTACCTGTGGCTCCCCCTTTCTTTTGTTTTTGGAGGAGCGTCTTAATGTCTCTGTTTTTCCACTCTACTATTGCCTGTCCTTGAGAATTAAAAGGCATGGCAGTGGTGTGTAAAATCTTATATTGTGCCCAAAAGTGTGCAAAATGTTTAGAAGTATATGCATGTCCATTATCTGTTTTTATTGCTTGTGGCACACCCATAATTGCAAATGCTTTTATAAGCAATTCAGTGCCCACTCGGGCTGTCTCTTTTGCTGGCATTGCAAAAGTGATTCCTGAAAAAGTGTCTATCACAACATGGATAAAAGACAGATGACCAAAAGATTTATAATGGGTCACATCCATTTGCCAAATTTCATTAGGTCTCAAACCACGAGGGTTCTTCCCTGGAGGGAGTGTAGGAGCGTGGAAAGGAATGCAAGCTGTATAGGCTTTTACTATGCTCCTAGCTTCCTCTCTTGTTATTCCAAATTGTAAACATAAAGCTCGAGCAGCCTGATGATATTTAAAATGAGATTCTTGGGCTTCTTGAAATAAAGGAGTATTGGCCAACATGGTTAGAAGGCTATCTGCCTTTGAATTACCATCAAAAATAGGACCTGGAAGTCCACTGTGAGAGTGGATATGCAAGATATAAAACTTACCTGCATGCTTTTTCACTTGCCCTTCAAGTTCTGTTAAGTTCTTACTAAGTGCTAATGAGATAATGAGATAATAGGTTCTTACTAAGTGCTAAGTCGGTACTTAACAATTTTCTAGTTCTGGCCTTTACTGGGAGTTTTACTTGTGAATTTCTGGGGAAGAGCTTGCATGCTTAGGAGGAGCAAGTTCATTGGTTGAAGTAATTTTTCCCAGAAGCCCTTGCATTATCCCACGCCCATTCTCTGGGAGGATAAAAGAAGGAAGTCACTACTCTGGACCAGAGTTAACAGTAACTGTCTGGAGACAACGGCTCTCTACAGGAAGAAGAATCTGTCCGAGAGATTTGAGTTGACACAGCAGATCACCTCCCAGAGAGCGATCGGCAGCTTCTGGAGACAACAGCATGTTACAAAGTTTCTTTGGGCTGTGGCAATTCTTTGTACCACACCCACTGAATAGGCCAAATCAGATGTTTTATTTATATTTCCTGGATAATAAGTAAGAGCTAGAATGATTGCATATAATTCAGTGGACTGAAAAGGAGTTCTGACTACTCTCTTTATAGTTAAGTCACAAGAGTATACAGCACAAATATTATATTTGGATGCATCTGTAAAGATAGTTGGTGCTTTAAGAGGAACTCTAGAAACCTTTTCTTCAAGAATCCATCGCCAATTATGTAATATTCTGGTATCTTTAATGGAGACCTGTGTGTAAAATTCGGAGCCATGGCTAATAAAATTTGCCACTCTGGGATGGTTTCACAGCATACTTTAATTTGTTCATTAGTATAAAAGGTGTATATCTTGTCAGGTCTTATCCCAGATAATTGTATTGCTCACTTAATGGCCTCTAATAAAATTCTAGCCACAAGTACTGGGTAAGGAGTACTGATTGTGCTGGGAGGTTCACCCACTCTATCACACTGTCTCATTGATGAAGGACTGCTGTAGGTACCTCTTGGTACTTTTATCGCTACCTAAGGGCCACTGTTCTATCCACACTGGTGTATCAATTTTCCATTGGATAGGAACAAGTGAAAGTATTGACAGGCCTTCAACAGCAGCCCTGCCTAAAAAACAGAAGTACTCCTTTTTAATCCTAATTGTTGTAAAATGTCTCTTCCCTACAGATTGATGGGGATTTTTCAACTATAAAAGGAATTAAAAACTCCTTTTCACCTTCAAATATCCATCTCAAAGGGGTAGCACTAACTTCAGCTGCTATTGATCCTCCTATGCCAGACATGTAGGTGTCTGCCTTAATTTTTGGCCAGTGACTAGGCCAGTTGGCACCTCTAATGACTGTACAATTTGCATCAGTGTCTGCCAATCCTTCTAATGGTATCCCATTTATATAGATAGTGAGCATAGGTAGGTCAGCTGTCACAGCTACTGTCCAGGATATTCCTGGATTTTGTTGCTTAGAGTCAGAATCTGGGCAACTGTCACCAGATTGCTTATTAGGAGTTTGTATCAATAAACCTGATGCTACTATTTCTCCTGGTTGATAAGTCACACATTGTCTACCTGTATTAGTGACTGGGATATCATCTACACATTCCATAGTTTCCCACATCAGTGTATGGACGGATACTATTTTGTAAGTACACGGAGGAGGTGAAATGGTCAAGTCTAATGTGCCTGGAGGCAAGGGATCCATAGGTTGGAGAGGAACAGATTTCACCTCTCCAGGGGGTATCTCAATTGTCCCAGCTGCATATAACTCTATTCTCCCCAAATTGTAAATCCCTTTCTCCAATCAGGTTGCTTCCTGGCTGATTGATTGTGTAACCCCTTTCTCCCATCAGATGGCTTTCTGGCTGATTGGTCATGTCTGGGTACTGAACTTCTAGGCACTCTCTGGGTGTAGCATCGGCTGCCATCATGCCCCAGGTATTTTTTGTCTTGGGCCCTGAGCTGGGCCCTTCATCCCATTTCCCTGAATCAGTTTACATTCTGATGCCCAATGGAAGCCTCTGTTGCATTTTGGACATGGAGTATTGGATCTTGTTCTCCCACTCTGTTTTCTCACTCTATCTCTATGCCAACATTGAGCTTTCAAATGCCTTACTTTATCACATTGAAAGCATTGACGAGTCTCTCTAGAAGTCCCTTGCCAAAAGGGACTCTTGTCTTCGCATGTTGGGATCCTGGGAAGTCTGCATCATAGCCTGGCTATAAAAGGTATTTGTGCCTACTGTGGCACAGCATCTTATGATCTCCTCTAAATGAGCATTCTTGCGTAGTCCTAGTGTAATACTTCTACAAACCTCATTAGCATTTTCTTTAGCAAGTTGCCTTATCATAATGTCTTTTACTGCATTTTCACCATTAGTTCATATGACAGCTGTCTGCAAACATCCCACCAAATCAGCAAAGGGTTCATTTGGCCCTTGTGCAATTTTTGTGAAGGCTTCACCGTTGTTGTTTTTATTGGGGAGAAAAGCCCATGCTTTGATAACAGCAGCAGCAATTTGCTCATATGCTTCTATGAGGTAATTAATCTGTACTGAAATGTCTGCATAACATCTGTTAGTTGGTCATAGGTGATTGGAGGATTAACTCTACTATGACTATTTTATTGGCCTTGTATCCTACAGAGGTCACTATATTCAGAAAGTCACAACAAGTTTTGACCAGGTTCTAAGCATGTCCTTGCTATAGATTTCAAGTCTCTAAGAGTTGACTTCATAAGTCAAATTCTGTAATAACATCTTAACATAATCTGATGTAGCCCCATAAAAAGTGCAATCCTTTTTCAGGTCTTTGAGGACTTCTATATCAAAAAGAGTGTATCTTTTATTTTCTTGACCTGAAGAGTTAAACTGTTGTATCCCAATATACATTGCTACTTTCAAAACAGCTAAATTCTGGCCTTCTTCTGTGACTTTAAGTACTGCCTTTTGCAATCTAGTCATAGGAGAGTGTGATTGCTGGGGGGGGGAAGGTGCTAGTGATATCACTGCCCCTCCTACTACTCCTCCTCCCTCCATCCAAGGTGAAATTGATGAGGGCATGTCAAAAACCAGTTCTGGTGGGGTTGAAGCTGCCTGGTCAGAGTGAGAATCACCACGCCCTTCATCACGCCCTTCATCCTCACTTAACTTCACATGCCCTCTAGTGATATTGCTATTAATCTGTTCATTGTCTTCCTCTTTTTCCTCACACTTCCTCATCTGGCTGTTTTGAAATTTTTTCTTTTTTCTATAATTTGCAGGATTCTTTAAGGCCAATTGTATTATGTTGTGTATATAGAATATTTCCTTGGAAATTGAACCAGGACCTTTATCACTGTAGTATTCACATAGTCGTTCTCCTACTAGCTTCCAATTATCTAGCCCTCTTTCTTCTTCCTTTAAGAACCAAGAGGACTTGCATTCTAATGTACCCAAGAGTCTATCGATCTGCAACCAAGTTATAATTAAACCTTGTCTGTTGATCATCTTAAGCATGCTTTCTATAGCACCCCCTTGGGGTGGGGTGGGGCTGGGGCTGGGGGAGAATCTTTTCCTAATATCTGCCCCATTTCAGCTAGAAAAGGTTACTAGTTTAGCCCTTAACAAAGTAAGTTTCCTGTTTGTCTATTAAAATACTCACCCTATTTCCTGGTCCCTGAGGGCTTCTTCTGTGAAATTAAGGTCATTGGCCCCTCATTGGGCACCAAATGTGATGACCTTGTTAGCATCCTGCATACCTTAGAATCAGCCAGAGTCAGGATAAGTCTTTATTCTTGGTCTTTAACAGTAGAAGTGAAGGGGTTGGATGCTTAGGATCTCCATGACCTCATCTCCTAGTCTCCTGCCCAGAGTGAGTCAGGGTAGTCTCACTCCACCTCCTAGTCCCTCCCAGCACAAGATAATGGGAAGGGCCATTTTCCAAGCATATTCTTATAGAGTATTGTCCAATTGGTAACTAGCCTCAAGTGCTTGATTGTCCAACCTCAGTGCATTGATTCAAGAGTTTCAGCCCTTTACAATAAGGATGTCATATGTTAAAGTTGATGAGGGTTCAGTTAGCCTTTGCTTCACAGCAAAATGTGAATTACACACAATATATAAACTGTTTAGATAATGTAGCTGTGGAACTCTAATCTCATTCATAATAACATAAAACTATTGGAAAAAGTTAAGCCTTTCACCTACCAATAAAGAGAGGATTTATAAGAGGAGCAAGAGAGTGGGAAAAAAATGAAGAGAAAAGTCATGAAAAGAAAGAAAGAGGGAAAAAAGGTGAAAAAAAATTTTCAGAACTTTCATAGGACATCATCAGAAAATTTAAAGTATTTTTAAAAGTAAGGAGGAGCAGTGAGGAGGTGCCATGACTAGAACACTGATCCTAGAGTCAAGAAAACCTGAGTTCAAATGTTACTTCAGACACTTAATTAGCTTTGTGACCCTAAGTAAGTAATTTAACCCTGTTTTCCTCTCAGTTCTCTAATCTGTAAAATGAGCAGAAGAAAATGGCAAACCATTCCAATATCTCTGCCAAGAAAATTTCAAATGGGGTCAAAAAGAATCAGATGTAAGTGAAACAAATGAACAAAAATATTATTTGAGGTAATCACTAGGCACTTGTCTGCCATGTGATGCTAGGCAAGTCACTTAATCCCAATTGTCTCAAAAAAACAAAACAAAAAAGGTAAACAGAGATGAAATTGCCTTATGGTTACTATCCAGCTGAATATATCTTCCTTGAATTACAATGAAAACTAAATCAGTAATTAGAGTGGAGCAAGTAGTACCTATAGCTCTTACCCTTCAGCAAGTAGAAATAACTTGATTTTGTACCTAGTCAGAAAAAAAAAATTAAACTAGAAACCTATTAGATAACATTCTTCTTTCTCTGGCCTTATCCACAGACAGTTCTTCCCAGATCAGGTTTGCTTCACCTTGCTTCCACTTTTAATAGTGACTGTCTCAGCAGCAATTTTGAAATGACCTTAGGTCTCTCTGAGGTCACTTCCCCACCTGTCAATACCACCTGCTCAAGTGACTTTTCCTTATGAAGTTCATTTGAAACCACTTCATTAAAAAATTTTTTTATTTTAAATTTTAAGTTCCAAATTGGATTCTTCCTTCCCTTCCTTTCCCTCTTCTTGAGATGGTAAACAATCAGATGCACAAATCTGTAGGACATTTCCATATTTTTGTACAAAAAACTAGAATAAAAGGAAAAAAATGAAAGAAAGTGAAAACCGCATGTTTCAGTCTGTATTCAAACAACATCAATTCTTTTTCTTCATCATTAGTCCTTTGGGATTGTCTTAGATCATTGTATTGCTGAGAAAAACAGTGTTGCTATTACTGTGTATAACATACTCCTAATTATGTCACTTCACTTTGTATCAGTTCATGTAAGTCCAGGTTTTTCTGAAATCAATCTGCTTGTCATTTCTTATTACACAATAATATTCCATTACAAACATATACCAAAAGTTATTTAACCATTCCATAATTGATGTTCATCCCTTCAATTTCCAATTTCCTTGACCATCACAAAAAAGCTTCTATAAATATTTTGTACAAATAGGTTCTTCCCCCTCCCCTTTTTGGATGTCTTTGGAATATAGATATAACAGTGGTGTTGTTGGCTCAAAGAGTATAAACAGTTTTATAGTTCTTTGGGCATAGTTCCAAATTGCTCTCCAGAATGCTTAGAATAGTTCACAACTCCACAAACAATGCATTAGTGTCCCAGTTTTCCCCACATTCCTTCCAACATCCAACATTTTCTTTTCTTGTCATCTTAGCCAATCTGACAAGTGAGAAGTGGTACCTCAAAGTTGTGAAACCACTTTTGTATGTGTGGTATTTGCCTTAGGAACCAGATTTGCTAATTGCTTGCTCTGATGAATACCACCTAGAATTTTTTTCTCTGTATATAAATAGACATAATACATTGTTTATATATTTTGTTCATTACAGTAAAACATACACATATCGTGGTGATGAATGCCCTTAAGATATTCTTTTATGCTAATTTCTTTAGAACCAAGATATAGGACATTTTAAAATTGTGCCTTTTTTTCTGTTTTCTTGATGATTTGCAAGGGGAAGTATCAAAGTTTCTTTGTTGTGTTGGACTTTACAATGTTAAGACGTGCCTCTAGTAGTTTTCTTTGCAATTTTGTCAAAGAAGTTCACACACACATACAAACACAAAAAGTTATTAAAATCAACTTCACAAGGGAAGAATCTGACTTAAGGCATCAACCAAGACAATTCTGCGAAAAGTTGCACATTGAAACTTTCTTTCCTAAGAATTTTTAGAAATATTTACACCTTGAACATATTTTTCCAGGAATTTGAGGTCTATGTTTACTTTTCAATTCTATCTGTGAGAGGCAACCAAATGTGATAGAACAAAGTTGCCACTTTAAATTCAAAGTTTGTGTATTGTATCAAAGTTTAGTCATAGAAAAGTATCCATAATCTTATCTGTTAGCTGAATAGAAAGTTTCATGGCATTAAACTTAAAATTATAGATGTATCTTAGAAGCATGTCATTTAGACACATTTAGTATTTACAAAAAATATACTACATAATGAACATTTTTTTGAGTAAGCAAAATACTAAGAAATTTCAGCACAATTACTGAAGTAATAAAATCTTTGAAAACTTACTGTGGGAAAACACAGATGAATGTTACAAATTTACAAAGATCAAGTGTGGTTCCAAAAAAAGATATATGAAGACACCTTCCCCCAAACTTCCTTACAGAAGGGAGGATTCATGGGATTGGAACATTGGGTATATTAGCAGAATTTTTTCTATATATTTATCATTGGTTATTTTGTGTACTGATTTTTTTCTTCTTTCTCTTTTATAAAACGCTGTTATAAAGGTTGGCTCTCTGAGATGAGGAATAGAGAGTGGGATATGGGATATTTGGCAATGTAAAAATAAAATATATCAATTAAATTATTTTAAATGATAAAAAATATAGTGGCTCTTAAGTATGAAATTATGTGTTGTATATTACATTTGCTTAATCTTTTACATTCCATTCCATCATCCAGTTATGCTCTCAGTCCATCTTGCCATTTTTTGCAACTGCTTGCCTTTCTCTCCCCACCTGAATCATGATTCTCCTCTTGAGACCTGGACCTGTGTGTCAGAGCTTCCAGAATCCATGCTCTTAGACCCTGGGGAGAATAATCTATTCATCTTTGGAGCTCCATTTTAGCATCTAGCCCTTTTGATCAATGACTTTGTACATATAAATTAATTTAATATTATTAGTTGATCCTAGATCCAGGAACATGCTTTATCTTAGCATTCCATCAAATAATTAGTCATCCACCAGGGCATCTTGCTATCTGCCTGTTAGTCTACCCACTCCTCCCACCCTTTTTTTCCAGGCCCTGCTGCATAGTCTAAACAATAGTACCATTATTTCTGAGAGAAAGTATGTCATATATATCAACTCATCATCCTTGTGACTTCTTAAGTGAAAATTTCTTTCATTGACCAATACTCCCCTATATGCTATATTATCCTACTAGACAATTATTTCATGGAATTGTTTCTCTTTTTGTATAAGCTCCAGAACTTAGTTAATGCTTGACACATAATAAGCATTTAATAAATGCTTTTCTAGTCATTCATTTATTATTAATATTTGGTTATTCAATGTGCTATTGTGATTATATTATGCTTAGTGATCATTCTCAAACCAGCATCTCGGATGATTAGGATGAAGGGAACCTCCCTATCTTACCTGCCCTAACCACTTCTCTACCTGTAAACCATCACAAAACACATATGGGAAGATCAGATGGTGGGGAAATACTCTATATATAACCAAAGGTCATTTGCTGTCTCTTCACCTCCTCCCTATGCTTAAAACCCTTCTAGACTGGATGAGATGAGAGTCAGCATATCTATTTCTTCTAAGATAAGGAAGATCACCAAGATAATGTCCCAAGCATTTTTTGGAAGAAGGAGGAAGAGGAGGAGAAAGAGGAGAAAAAGGAAAAGGAGGATGATAAGGAGGAAGAGGAGATGAGGTAACAGAAGGAGGGAGAGAAAGAAGAGGAGGGGGAAAAAGAGCAGGAGAAAGAAAAGGAAGAAGAAAGAGGGAAGAAGGAGGAGGAGGAGGAGAAAGAGGAGGAAAGAAGGAAGAACAATGATAACAACAACAAACAACAACAATCCTATCCCCAAAAGATCAGGGGCTGATGGCACCAATTCTCTTTGTAGAATGTCAGGACTCAAAGTGAGCAATAAAGAATGCCACCACAAAAAGATGGGTGCTAAAAAAGAAAGGTTAGATTTCTCATCCTCAGTCTAATGCCTTTTGCCCTACATATTGCAAGAACCATATCCTTATCCCCCAATATCTTTTGTACCTTGACAGGAATCAATTGATTCAGAATCAGCTGTCTCATCATATTCAGACTATCAATTGTTTATGAGGAAAATTAAAGTAAATATAATAGGATATAAAAAGATATAGATAAGAAGATACTGCATGTATTTCCAATAGTGCCATACAAACCTTTAAATAATCTATCAACTTTGGGAGAATGGGAAATGGATAAAAATTGTTATTTCTGAAAAAGTTTAATTTAATGTAATTAATAACATTGTTATTTCTGGAAAAGTTTAATTAATAACTAAGAGTAGTTTAAAAAGACCCAAGAAACTGCTTTAGCTAACAAAATTTTATCTCCACACCAAGGGGTGAGACATATTATTTAAGTCCAGGTTTAAAGTAGCATAACAATTGCACAGCATTATAGAGGTGGAAGAGGAAAGGTTGAGAATAATATTTTCTGACAAGATGTTGAAAAGCAATTGAAGAGAAAAAAGAACTTGTTTGGCATGAAATCTGGCTAAACCCCCATTGTTCCAATAGCATTTGTGGATGAAACTGGAAAGACAACAGGCATCAAATGAAATAAAACTTCCATCATTATTATAATGATCTGTTCTCATCTGTAGCAATAATAGAACCATTCCATTTGACCTCTTCCATTTCTGTATCTGATGTATTATGGGAAGAAAGTGGTAATGATGACTAATAAGATGAAGTTGTAAAGAGTGACAGGGTTTAGCCAAGTTCTTAAAGATACAATCTGTGTTAGAGGTGACATAATTTTAAAGGCACTAAGGCATCATTTTTAAAGATATTTCATAGTAGAAAAACACACACAAAAGAATGGAAAATGTCACAAATGATGGAGCTGTTTAAAATCTAATGAGAAAATACCGCAACTATGGTCTTATAATTGCTAATTGTTCGTTTTAATTTTTTTTAAGTGTTCTATGCCCTGCATCAAGAATATGATGGAAATATGAGAAGAGATTAGCAAAGTTTTAGAAGATAATTTTCTTCAGAAGATTACATCATTTCTATCACTCAAGTAGCAGATATTTATAGTATGTTAAGCTCTATTGTGTTCATTTATTAAAGTTTAAAAAAGCATTTGTTCTAATAAGGCAAAAAATAGCTTTGCAGACTTTCCTTGGACTAGATGTGTGTGTGTGTGTGTGTGTGTGTGTGTGTGTGTGTGTGTGTGTGTGAGAGAGAGAGAGAGAGAGAGAGAGAGAGAGATCCCTGAAAGATTCCACTACAAAAATAATTTTAACTGCCTACTGAGTATTGATAGCAAGTTGGTTGTAATTGTAAGTAATTAAGTTGACATCAAATAAACAAATGTATGTATGTCTATATCTAGTTAAATAATGATACCTTTATACATATATATATATGTGCATGTGAATATATGTACATATATATATGTATACATATATGTACAATATATATATACATGTATGTGATATTATTTTTCAGTTTTAAAAAGACCATGATATCCATCAGGGAAATGATGCCATATGCAAGTGAATTGGATTTAAGTGTGGGAGGACTGTATAAAATCAACAGCCTTATTTTCTCCTCCAGACTCTTCTGTGTCCAGTGGCAAGATACAGATCGAGATGAGTAGAGACAGGGTCGAGATGACCCTGAATGCAGTGGAAGACTTTGATCTTTTAAAGTTAAAGTCTTTAACAGGTCTCAGTTTCACTGAAGCAAGACCCAATCAATTATAAAGTCTAAGTAAAAAATGAGGGAGAGAATGGCCTCTTTTACCCAGCATAAATATGTGTATGTGTTCACAAGTATCATTAATTACAATCTAAAGAAATATATCCAATTGATAGAAAAATTTTCCAAATATTTCTTTGCAAATTACATCAAACTATTTGCATTCAACTCATAACAACTCATGAAATGATGATTTGTTCAAATAAATCTACAATAATATGAATAAATTTGAGTATGATTATCCACAGTAGAAAAGCAAAGTGAATTTGAAAAATTATGATGTCATGCAGCTAGATTGTAATGTGATGTTTTCTCCAGAAGCTGCCGATCTCTCTGAGAGGAGATCTGCAGTATCAACTCAGATCTCTCGGACAGATTCTTCTTCCTGTAGAGAACCATTGTCTCCAGACAGTTGCTGTTAACTCTCATCCAGAGAAGTGATTTCCCTTCCTGCAGAGAGCTGCCTCAAGTCTGGTCTAGAGCAGAGACTCCCTTTTTCCTCCGGAGCTGCCCTCTTTATCCTCCCAGAGAATGGAGGTGGCATAATGCAAGGGCTTCTGGGAAGAATTACTTCAACCAATGAACTTGCTCCTCCTAAGCATGCAAGCTCTTCCCCAGGAAAGGCCGGAATTAGAGAATTGTCAAGTACCAACTTAGCACTTAGTAAGAACCTAATATCTCATTATCTCATTAGCACTTAATAAGAACCTAACATCTCCCCCTTTCTTTTGATTTAGAACATAGGGTGGTCATGACTTTGAAACATAAATCCATCAATATGGGAGGTATTACACATAATTACATAGATTACATAAACACATAGTAACATAGTAACATAATACATGCTAGAAGTATGTAATAAATAACATGATCAAATAATCATAAATTGAGAATTTATAAATGTCTATAAGTCCATTGTCCATTAGTCTCATCTTGTGTTAGGAAATCCAATGATTCCTGCTGGTTTTTAAAGTTCTTTAACAGTCTTCTTATTAGCCATGCTCTTTCAGTGTCAGATGTTTTTAGATTTTCTCCTTTGTTTTGAGGTCTTTCTCTTTTTCTGTCTCTCTCCAATGGACAAGGCGAATACGACTCATTGGCACCCATCTGATTCCTTCTCCATCTGAAGAAATACAAGCAAACCCTCTCTACCAAGCAGTTAATCTATCTGGTCCCTTTCATTCACCACTTTCTGGGTCTCTCCACATCACCTGGTGATTATCTAAGGACAGTGGAGCTGCTCGCACTGGACACTGCCCTTCTGGTGGGTTATAAAACCTGTCTGCCGGAGCCAGTGCATCTTTGTCAAAAATTAGAAAATTAATTGTTTAGAGAACTAAATTTAGAAGTTCCCTAGGGCTACCTGTGGCTCCCCCTTTCTTTTGTTTTTGGAGGAGTGTCTTAATGTCTCTGTTTCTTCTCTCTACTATTGCCTGACCTTGCAGATTAAAAGGTATTCCAGTAATGTGTAATATTTTATACTGCCCACAGAAGTGTGCAAAATGTTTAGAACTATATGCAGGTCCATTATCTGTTTTTATTTCTTGTGGCACACCCATAATTGCAAATGCTTGGATAAGGAATTCAGTGACCACTCAGGCTGTATGTTTTGCTGTTGGCACTGCAAAAGTGAATCCTGAAAAGGTATCTACTACCACGTGGATGAAAGACAGACGACCAAAAGATTTATAGTGGGTCACATCCATTTGCCATATTTTATTGGGTCTCAAACCATGAGGATTCTTCCCTGGAGGGAATGTAGGAGCATGGAAAGGAAGACAAGCTGTACAGCTTTTTACTATGCTCCTAGCTTCCTCTCTTGTTATTCCAAATTGTAAACATAAAGCTCAAGCAGCCTGGTGATATTTAGACTGAGATTCTTATGCTTCCTGAAATAAAGGACTACTGGCTAACATGGTTAGAAGGCTATCTGCCTTTGAATTTCCATCAAAAATAGGACCTGGAAGTCCACTATATGAGTGGACATGCAAGATATAAATCTTGCCTGGATGTTTTCTCACTTGCTCTTGAAATTCCTTAAAAAGCTGATAAATATTAGAGGCTGCAAATTTTATTTGGGCTGTGGCAATTCTTTGTACTATACCTACTGAACAGGCCGAATCAGTAATTATATTTACGTCTCCTGGGTAATAAATAAGAGCTAGCATGATAGCAAATAATTCATTCTGTTGAGTGGACTGAAAAGGAGTCCTGACTACTCTCTTTATGGTTAAATCATGAGAGTATACAGCACAAATATTTTCTTTGGAGGCATCTGTAAAGATTGTTGGTCCTTTAAGAGGAACCTTAGAAATCTTTTCTTCAAAAACCCATCGCCAATTACATATTAGCCAGGTTATCTTTAATGGAGATCCATGTACAAAATTTGGAGCAAGAATGGAGCAAGAGGAAGATATCAAACTAGATGGAATTTGGGAAACTGTACAGTAATTTCAGTGTTCCTAAACTGCCGACCACTGTAAAAATCCATTTATTTCATATCAATATTCTCCTGATAATTTTATATGGCTATAAAAGAAATTACAATTACATATAGCTCCAATGGGCAATGGAAATATACATAGTGATACCTTACATATAGTAGGTGCCTAAATAAATGCTGTTTGAATTCAATTGATTGAATTGGTGAGTGTAAGCAGACTATAATGCAAAAAATATATACATATATATCTTTGAAATTAGAAATGAGAGGCTGATTGGGTAGTAAGAATAATAGCCAATAGACAGATAATTGGACTGGACATTGAGATAGTAAAAGAATGAGAAGAAAGTCTCTAGAATATTATATGGATCTTCTTTGGAGGATTTGTGGAAAAATATGAGGGAAAACTGGACAGGATAAGAAACTATAGAAGGATTATGATTTGTATCAGTGAAGAAAGGACCTCTGCCAATGGCATTATGGATCTACAAGCAAGCAATTCTTAATAAAATTCTTAAGTCAACAGAATATAAGCTCTCTAAAGTCAGAGACCATTTTATTTCTATCTTTTTGACCCCAGAGGAGAGTTCTTGGCACAGAATTTATACATAATTCATGCTTGTGGAATTAAATTGTGAAGGGTATGTTATTCTAGCATATAGATAAGACAGAAACTCTGAGAGAGCAAAAGATTTGATATAAACTACAAAATGTGGATATTCCACAAATATTTGTGAACTTGAATCTCTTTTTTTAAATTATAGATTAAATCAAGAACAGAAAGGAGCAGCTTTTCTGAACACCTAGAATTCACCCTCATTGCTCTCTTTATCCAGGGGCATGTTGACCAGCTGATCATTTTAGTGATATAGAACTATCCATTTCTTCAAACGTATATATGTGACTGCTAGTTATTATGAAACAAAGACCAATATTTACTTTAAGGCACAATTAACTTTGATGTTGGTTAAAAGCAGAATAATCATGTAGAGCTATTTAGCTATAAATCTATAATCAGAGAAAATGTGAAACTGTTCTTTGAACCTAAAAAAGCTAATTGTTTAGAGGACTTGGTGAAATTGTATTCAATGACAGTCATTTAGACAAAAAGAAGCTTTTCATTCAGACACAGACTCTCACTGATTAACAGCCACATGACAGCCAAATGGGTTAGCTTTTAAAAAGCATGAGTAATAGCAATGGCGTGTGTTAGAGGTGGGCTAGAGGACTGGATAAAAAGTCTGGAGTTTCTTCATAGCTCTGCAACCTAATTACTTAAACTCTCCAAAGTTTCAATTTCCTCTGCTATAAAAATAGGGATAATGATACTCTTTTCAGAGGTTTTGAATTCAAAAAGAAAAATTAAACCAAGAACTGTTTAGTCTTGAATTAAAGCAAGAGAATGAACTAGATAGAACCTCACACAGTTACCTTCCAATATATAATTTTCTGATGATGATGGATTTTTTAATAGAGGAGAAAGGAAAAAAAATTGACTCTTCTTCAAATTCAGGAAAATCCACCCTCCCCAAAACTACATCTTCATTAATACTTGGAAAAGTTAACTTCAGGTTTATAGTTCACTAAAGAACAGGAACAAATTGTCTCCCCACCCACACCCCAAAGACTCAGGGGGAGAACTAAGATAGGATGTTGTATACATCTATAAAATATGACCACTATATTATATATTTTTGTTCAATTTATTTTTTACTATTTCAAAGAATGGTACAATCTGGGGATAGAAAAAGAGAAAGAAAGAAAGAGAGAGCCAGAGCCAGAGAGACAGAGATCTTGAAATATATATATATATATATACTCTGAAAAAATATAAGTATTAATCATTAATTCTATTTTCCCACCCTGGGCCCAAAAGAATAGCCTGCTGGAAAAATATAACAGTTTTCATTTATTGCTTCTCAAGTAGTTTTTTCCTGTGCAATTATGCACATGGGCTAGCAATGCAATGCTACTTTAAAGACAGATAAGCTGAAAGGGTAAACTCATTCTTAAAAAAAATAGATAAGTTTCAAGAAGATAGACATATTCCCCTAGAGAAGACTAGCAAAAGGGATGATGAAGACAAAAGAATTACTAATTCCACTCTCATGAGTCAATGTAGTTTCAGCAATGTAATCCTGTTCTGCCCCTCTTAAATACTGTTTAGTAACAGTTACAATCCTTGTTTAGGACATTTACTCCTCAGAACTTCCAGTTTCCCCAGTCCTTCGCATGGTTCTGGCTCCCACTCCCTAGCTGAGAATCCCCTTCCTTCCTTATTCATGCCCTCTCTTTATTTTGGGGGGAAGCTCCATGTGCATTCTTTTCATAGACACTAACTCCTCTGTCAAAGCATATTTTGCATTACCAAAACAGCACTACACACATAGCCTTTTAAATTCCATATATCCCAAATTAAGTTTATTATTTCCCCTCCACAAAACCTGCCTCTCCCATTAATTTCCACTATCCTCTCAGGCTCTCAACCTCAAAATCTCCTTTGAGTTTTTCCTTCCCCTCTCCCTCACATCTCATTATTTGCTGAGGACTATCAATTCTGTTTTCACAATATCTCACATATGTTTCCCTCCTTTACAGTCCCATTACAACAATCTTAGTTCAGGCTTGTATAATTTCTTGGAATGGGAAAGCATTTATAAGCACTTACTATGTGTCAAGAACATTGTGCTATGTGATAAGGATGCAAATAGCAAAGATAACTCTAGTTCTTACTTATTTACTGAGCACCTATTACATATATGAATTCCCTATGCTCAATCTGTTCTCTTTAGAACTATCTTCCAAGTTAAGAATGGTTTCTTGCTCCTTAATCTGCCTATGAAATCACTCTATTCTTTTTTTATATATATAATTTTTGACAGTATATATGCATGAGTAATTTTTTTATAATATTATCCCTTGTATTCATTTTTCCAAATTATCCCCTCCCTCCCTCTGCTCCCTCCCCTAGATGACAGGCAATCTCATACATTTTACATGTGTTACAGTATAATTTAGATACAATATATGTGTGTAAATCCCATTTTCTTGTTGCACATTAAGTATTAGATTCCGAAGGTGTAAGTAACCTGGGTAGATAGACAGTAGTGCTAACAATTTACATTCACTTCCCAATGTTCCTTCTCTGGGTGTAGTTGTTTCTGTCCATCATTGATCAACTGGAAGAAAATCACTCTATTCTTTCAGAACCTAATGCTAGTGTAACACTGATGACATCATGGTCTTTCCTGCCAGGAAAACCAGGTTTTCACTCCTGCCCAGCCACAACCCTCCCCCCCAACCTTGTTCCACCTCAGTCTCTAGGGAGATAAAGGGAATTAAGTTCACAGGTTAGCTCAGTTCCTGTGGGGAACAATCACCATTTCAAGTCCAAAACAATGCTCTGTCTTGAGTACCAAGTACAACAGCTTTTCAGGGCTTCTATGCTGGACTAGCCAGTTGTAGCATCTTTCTAGGAATACCGACTCCAAGAGAGTCAAGGCTCCAACTTCTAAGCCTAATGGATATCACTGTTGACACCTGAAATTGGAAAGGACAAATAAAACAAAACAGAAACAAAAATCACAAATCCATTTTTCAGAGGTAGGGTAAGAAGAACAGCGGAAAGAAGTCCTTCCTTTTCCCTGGTTTAGTTCATGATATCCATGGTGTGGGTAAATGTGCAACAGGAAGGAAAATACAGAAATGAATGAGCAGAAGTGAGAAACAGAAAAAAAAAAAAAAAAAGAGTTACTGCTTAAACTCATTAGTTTTAAAGATTCAAGGAGCCAATCAAAGGAAGCTACCCACACCCATGGTAGAGAATGCAGAAGCCTCCATGTTAGGCCAACTGGGCAATGCTCCAAAAAGCCTGGCTTGCATAAAAATTAATTGATAGCTTTCTTTCCCCCACAGCTAAAATTGATCTCCCTTTCCTCATATTTCTTACATTTGGTCAACCTTTCATCACATTCTATGTCATATCATTCATTTTAGTATATCTCACCCAACTATTAGTGAACTCCTTTTAAAAACAAAAGGAACTGTTTCTTATTTAATCTTTATATTTCCAGTTTAGAACATTACATACTCCAATATTCAAATATATCTGTGATTTTCTCAATTTCAATCTTCTTTCCAGTGTTGCAAATTGAAACCTATCCATTTCTACCCATCTTTGCAACTCTTGACAACTTCCTACCACACATTCACCAAAGGAGATCTCTGAAGTATTGATTATAAATGACAAGATCTTCCTTACTTTCTCTTGACATCATGAGCTATCCACTGGTTATCTCTCCTTCTCTCTGCAGATGACTAGGGTATTTTCTTTTCCAATTACACATTTCTTTCATGGCATTCTTTACTACAGTTTTCCTCCATAGTTCTTTACTAATAATGTGTTATAACCTACTCACGCTTCACCTCCCCATGCCATTCCATTACCCTCTACCTCTATTCATTTTTAGTTATTTAGAGACTAGAGGGTTCCATGACTCATGCCCTTACAATCAAATTGGTAGAATAGTAATATCATCAGTTGGTGATTCATCCTCTGCCCATGATAATATAGGGTTCAAACTGTAGTAAGTATTTCCCAAGTGGTTGTTGAATTGAATTACATTCCTTGAATTGTATTTGGATGTATAATAAAGTTTAAAAAGGCATTTGTTCATTGGTTTTCAGTTTGCGTGCAGCTAGATGACTCAGTAAATAGAGCACTTGCATTGGAGTCCTGATTTCAAATCTGGCCTCAGATACTTAACATTTATATCTGTGTGACCCTGGAGAAGTCAATTAACTTTAGTCATGTCACCAAAAAAAAATTATGTAATATACAGAGAGAGAAAGAAAGAGAGAGAGAGAGAGAGAGAGAAAGAGAAAGAGAGTGACAGAGACAGAGACAGACAGAGAGAGACAGAGAGAGATAGAGACAGACTCAGAGAGAGAATAGATATAATAGTATATAATATAATAAAATATTACATATTATATAATAATATATAATATAATAAAAACATAGGGAACCTTTACAATAGGAAGTATGTGTAAGATACTGGAAAAAGGCAGTCTTATAGTGAAGGAAACTTGATTTCAAGTATTACTTTGACACATTCTGGCTTTATGACCTTGAATTACAACTTCTCAGTTCTCTAAAGGCAACTCTCTAAGACAGAGAAGGTGCCAACATGCATTGGTAAAAGGAATTTCCTCATTTAATTCCCTAAACCATGAAATACCAGGTTCAGTCTCTAACTCTATCCCTTCATAAAAAAAGATAACAGTGTCTTTTATGATTCAAAAAGGGGAAATTTCCAAGTCTATTATGGGTTTAAATAAACCCCATTTCTAGCATAATAGAATGGCTCAAAAATCATACATAGACTAACAACAGTATGCTATGATTACACAGAATGCAATGATAATGAATTAAGAAACCATTATTGAAATTACTTATCTTAAAGAATGAAAAATAAAACCTCTTTGCATCAAATATCTCTGATAAGAATCACATTCAGGATACATGGGGAATTAACACAAATATGTAAATTCAAATGGTCAACAGATATAATATAGGATCATGAGTTTCTAGATTTCAAGCTAGAAAGGACCTTGGAGATCTCTGAGGCTAAGCCTCCCCCCCCCTTTTTTTTTTTTTTTAACAAATTTTATTCTTTTATACTGAGAGTCAAAGAAATTGAATAACTTTCCCAGAATCGTGCAGGTAATTTCTGGGGCAGTATTTGAATTCAGATCTTCCTGACTACAAATAAAGTGCTCTATTTACTACACTATTTCTTCACAGACAAAATATTCACAGCAGCTCTTTGCATTTAACTGTTTACAGTAACAAATGACTCAACGGATAGAGAGCTGGACTTGTAGTCAGAAAGGCCTGAGTTTGAATCGAATGTCAGAATGTTTACTAACTGTGTATTCCTAGGCAAGTTACTTAACGTCTAAAGTTTCCTTAGTTGTAAAAAGGGATTACTAATAACGCCTATCTTCTAGGGCTGTTTTGAGGATCAAATGACATATTTACGAAGTGTTCATAACACAATTACTGTAAAATAGTAGGTTCTTAATAAATATTTATTCCTTTTACTTTTTCCAACCCCTTTTCATGGCAAAGAAATGGCACAAAGTAGATTTCCATCCAGCAGAAATGGCTAACAAATTGTGCTACATAAATGTAATGAAATATTATTGTACCACAAAAATAATTTACATAAGGAATTCAGATTATGGAATATTATTGTTCTATAAGAAATAATCAGCAAGATGATTTCAGGAAGGCCTGGAGAGACTTACATGAACTGATGCTAAATGAAGTGAGTAGAATCAAGAGAACATTGTACACAGCAAGTAGATTACACAATGATCAACTCTGATTGACATGGCTCTCTTCAACAGTGAGGTGATTCAGGACACTTCCAATGGTCTTGTGATGGAGAGAGCCATTTGTACTGAGAGAAAAGACTGTGGGAACTAAGTGTAGATCACAACATAGTATTTTCACTTTACTGCTGCTCTGTTTGCATTTTCTTTTCTTTCTCATTTTTTTCCTTTTTGATCTGATTTTTCTTATGCAACATGATAATTGTGAAAATATGTATAGAAGAATTACACATATTTAACATATATTGGATTACTTACTATCTAGGGGAGAGGGTAGGGGAAAAGAAAGGAGAAAAATTTTGGAACTCAAAATTTTGCAAGAGTGAATGTTGAAAACTATGCATATGTTTTGAAAATAAAAAGCTTTAAATAAAAAACAGAATTCAGGATAATATGGGAATACTTATATGTACTGATGCAGATTGATGTAAACAGAATTAGGAAAGCAATATGAAATAATGGTTATAACAATTAGAATTATATTCTGTATTATTTTAAGGATCAAGGGCCAGAAAAGATTGAGAAAATGCGTCTTTTCCTTCTTTGTTGAGATAAATAACTATTTCTATGGAACATTGCATTTGCTGACAGAAATATGTAATGTTCATTGGTTTTACTGAACTTTTTTTCTCTTTTTATATCTGTTTATAAGGGATGGTTCACTAGCTGGGTATAGCCAAAGCTACATCTGGAAATAAAAATGATATTTTAAAAGATCTTTTTTTAAATAACCCACTTTGACTTACTTAGTTTATAACAATAATATCTTATACTTATATAGCTTTATAATTGACAAATAATTTTCCTTTGTGATTCTTACAATAACTCTTTAAAGAATATAGCCCAGATAACATACCCATTTTACAGGTAACTAAAAGAAGAACTGGAACAAAAAAAGTAACTTGTCCATAGTCACATAGCTAATAAGTTGTGGGATCATAAATAGAAATTAATATGATAGAGTCATCTGAATCCAAAGAGAAGTCTATAAAGACTGAATATGGATCACAAAGGAGTATTTTCACCTTTTTTTAACTGCTGTTGTTGTTTGATTGCTTGATTTTTTCTTTCTCATTTCTTTTCCTTTTTGATATGATTTTTCTTTTGTAGTGATGATATACATGGAAATATATTTAGAAGAACTGCACATGTTTAACTTATATTGGATTACTTGCAGACTAGGGAGAAGGGGAGGTCAAGAAGAAGGGAGAAAAATATGGAACACAAGGTTTTGCAAGGGTGCATGTTGAAAACTATCATTTTAAAATGTATTTTGAAAAATTAAAAGCTATTATAAAGTTAAATAAGTAGAAGCTAATCCTGACACCTATCCAGTGCTCTTTCTAATAGGGAAACTAACATTTTTGGTTTTTTAATAAATATAAATGACAAATTTGTCTCATATGTATTAAAAAAATAATTGCTCTAAGAAATGATCCTAACTCTATGAATTACTTAGTTTCACCATTGGATAAATTCTAAGGTTCTTTTCAACCCTAAATCCTATGATCTCATACTTCAAAATTTTGGGTGAAGTCTTGTTTATCTTACCCACATAATCTGATGTATTTATTTAGAGATAATGCAAGCCAAGTTTAGAAATAAAATCTTTGGATATTTAGTTTGCAGTTCATCCTTTATTTTCAAAGACCAATGATATCACAGGGTGATGTCTTGACTTGAATGTGAATTGGATTTAAATGAGGACAAAGTTGTCAACCTCACTCTTTCTTCCAGAGTGATCAAAACACAGTGGCAAGACAAAGTCAGGATGACTGACAATGTAGTAGATGTTTTTGTCGTCCTTGCTATCATTCTACCATTTTTGGCTATTGGAAAAATTGTTCTTGTTCACCTGTTCTGAAGGAAATCTTCACATGTTTGAATTAAATATCCCTCTAGCTCACTGATGGGTTTGAAGCTTGTCAATTACCTTCAATATGTTTTAGCTTGCCTGTAAAATTCTCACTGTGGCTCCAAGAAGCCATAGCATGCACAGGGGCCACACCCATATAAAATATTTATCTCAAAATATTTATATATAACTTGAGCTTTCAATGTAAGCAAGAAATAACTGTATTCAAGAAATATTTCTTAGGCTTTTCTTGTAAATAAATTAAATTGTCTCCCCTTTTATAATAAATTAGTAACAATCTAATCATACAGGTCCAGCAATAATTAATTTTCCTGGTTTTATGAGCCTTATAAAATTTACTCTCTCAGAACAACAGCCTTGGCTTTTCCTTAAGACATTGTTGATTTCTTAATGTGTTTTGTTCTAATTTTAGATTGTTCCTGTAATTAGAAAGTCCAAGGTATACTTCACTGCTTTACTCAAGGTCTCTACTCAGGAAACCCTGGGAAAACATATATATGAAATCTTTTAGTATATCATGGTCAACTCCCTGATTACAAGCATAAATGTAATGTTATAAAAAAATAAAGTTTTTATTAAAAAGAGGAAAACAAGAGCTGCTCAGATGAGCATTCATCCTAAATATAGATATAAATTCCCAAAGTAACTTGCAATATTGTACCTTAGAGTTCCTTTGACAGAATCCCTTCCCCATAAGTCCTATCTCTGCTTGCTGTTCCAAATATATTTTTCCCTGAGGCAATTGGGATTAATCAACTTGCCCAGGGTCACATAGCTGGAAGTGTTAAGTGTTTGAGGTCAGATATGAACTCAGGTCCTCCTGACTTCAGGGCTGGTGCTCTATCCACTGCCCCCTGCTCCATATATTTTTCCCCTTCTTCTCTCTCTCTCTCTCAACTCCACATGCACATTTGAAAATGATATTGCACCTAATGAACCATGTTTGTTCAGGACTAGTTGAATCTCTTGAATTCTTCCAACTTAATAGTGACATCTTCCCAGGGAAATGAAAGGTATAATCTTAAATTTTTATATTAAAAGCTAAAATCTTTGTGCTATCATTGCTTTTATACCATAAGCCTTTTTTTTTTTCTTCTCTGCTTTCTTCATTTTCTCAGTTACTAGCTCCACTCATTTTTTATTTTCCTTAGTTGCTAAAATAGGAAGGGAAAGAGAAGGGAAAATACCTCAACCCTCATATTAAATGAGCATGTGCCAATTCTTGGAATGCTTGCCAGATCAAATGATTTTTCAGCAGTCCATATGGCAGTTTCTTGGACAGGGTTGTCTGGAAAATTGTAGTTATTTCTACCTTTGGTATCTTCTTACCTTTCTTCTAGCTTTCCACTTTTTATCTCACTGTGATGTTCTCTTCTCTAAATTATAATTGTTCTCTGGGAGCAGGTTTCTTGGGGAACTTTTGAAGGCAGCCTTAGTTTCAGTTCAGTTCAATAATCCCAAATGCAGACAGTAGCCCAAATCCTTTACTCTTTCCAAATCTTATCTCCTTCACGTGGGGCTCACTAGTTTTCTGGAGGCCTTCCAGATCTTGGCTTCAGTGTTCTCCACAGGACAGCCTGCTACCACTTCTCTGTCTTCCTTTGTTCTGCCTGATTTGTGAATTTCCTTGACTGAATTCTGACTCTGAATCTCCCAAAGTGCCTCAATGTCTCCATCCAGCACAAAGGTGGAAATTGGAATGAACTCCACCTCCAAGAGAGTGGGCTTCTGGGTTCTCCCTGGGCTTCTGGGAGCTCCTTAAAAATATGCTCTCTTAAAAGTGTGAATCTTGTGGAATTCTAGTAAGTACATTACTGAACTAGAGAATTGTTAAGTACTATGCTAAATTAGATAATTATTGTCTCTATCCATTCCAGTGACTTAGCACCTTGTAAGAATCCTAACATCTCCCCCTTTCTTTTGATTTAGAACATAGGGTGGTCATGACCTCCCTGACTTCTCAAGGAGGTGAGAACCCCAAAAAAGAAGGTGATCATGTTTTCCCTAACTGCTCAAAAAAGAAGTGAAAACATCATAAAAAGGAGTTGGTCACACTTTCTCTGAGTTCTCAAAGAGATGAAAACATCAAAGGAAATGGGAAATCAAATCAGATTAGCGGGTTTCTGAAGGGGCTCACTTGAAACAGGTATACATAAATCCATCAATAGAGGTATTACATATAATTACATAAATTACATAAGCACATAGTAACATAACACATGAGGAATTATACATATTCATAAGTCCTAGAAATAGTCCAAAAGGAATCCATTGTCCATTAGTTCATGTGCTAGGAATCCAATAATTTCCTGCACATTTTGAAGTCCTGAAATAGTCTCATCTTGTGTTAGGGAATCCAGTGATTCCTGTTGATTTTCAAGTCCTGCAACAGTCTTTATCATCAGCCATGCTCTTTCAGTGTCAGATGTTTCTTAGATCTTCTCCTTTGTTTTGAGGTTTTTCTCTTTTTCTGTCTCTCTCTGATGGACAACGCGAATAAGACTCATTGGCACCCATCTGATTCCTTCTCCATCTGTTTCCTTCTCTGTCTGTAAAAATACAAGCAAATCCTCTCACCCAAGCAGTTAACCTATCTAATTCCCTTCTAGTTACCACTTTCTAAATCTCTCTTCATCATCTGGCAATTACATTGGAGCTGTTTGCACTGGACACTGTCCTGTTGGTTTAAAAGGCCTGTATTCTCCCCAGTTGTAAACCCTTTCTGCTATCTGATTGCTTTTCTATTGGTTGACCATGTAATCATTTTCTGTCATGTGATTGCTTTTTGGCTGATTGATCACATCAGAGTTCTGACCTTCTAAAGACTTTCTGGGTGTAAACTCAGCTGCCATCAGGCTCCACCTATTTTTTGTATGATATCTTGGAGCTGGGCTCCACCTCTCATTTCCCTGGATCAATCTACATTCTGAGACCAGTGGAAACCCTTGTGGCATTTTGGACATAGAGTTTTAGGTCTTCTCTCACCCTGTCTTCTCATTCTATCTCCATATCTACACTGAGCTCTAAGATGTTTCCACACTGAAAACATCAACAATTTTCTCTAGAAGTCCCTTGCCAAGAGTGACCCTATCTTCCCATGTTCAGAATAGTCTGGGTATAATAAGGATTTGTGCCCACTGTAGCATAGCATCTAATGATCTCTTCTAAAGGAGAATCTTTGTGTAATCACCATTTAATTCTTCTGCAAACATCACTGGCATTTTCCTTAGCCAGATGTCTGGTTATTATTTCTATAACTGCATTTTCTCTGATGGTTCTTGTTGCAGCTATTTGCAAATGTCCCACAAAATCTGCAAAGGGTTCATTGGGACCTTGCTCTATTTTTATGAAGGCTTCCCCTTGATCTTTTTGTCTGGAGAGGAACCCCTAGCTTTTGTTACTGCAGTTGCTATCTGCTCATAAGCTATTGTGGAGTAATTAATCTGTTCTGAATTCTCTCCATACTGACCTTCACCAGCTAGTTGGTCAAAAGTAATTTGTACATTAACTCCTGTTTGCCTATTGAGTCTGGCTTGAATCCTACATAATTCATGATACTCCGAAAACCATAACAAGTTTTGTCCAGGTTCTAAATATGTCCTACCTATGGATTTCCAGTCACTGGGGGTTAGGATTTCATAAGCCAAACTATCTAATAACATCTTAACATAAAATGATGTAGCCCCATAAAGAGTGCAACCTTTTTTCAAATTCTTATTTTTTTCCAGATCAAAAGTGTAAAGTTCTGTTGTCTCTCAATTATAATCCTTCTCTGGGAGGAGGTTTTTTTTTTCTGTAGATCTTTTTCTCTGGGAGCAGGTTTCTTGGGAGGTTTCTGGAGCCTCTAGCCAGAGCGAAGGTAGACGTGGGAATGAATCAGAATCTGTCTCCAAGAGTATGGGATTGTGGGTTTCCTGGAAGTCAATCCTAGTTGTGAATTTCCATGAGCAGGCTTTTCCTTTAGTTCTTGTGAATCTGCTCTTGTCCAAGTGTCCCCAGTCAGCACCACAGTAGAATCTGGAATTCTCTTCTTCCTGAATCCTGGCTCCTTAAATCCTCCCAGAGAATGGGCTTATGGGTACTCCAAAGGTGTAAACTCCTTTAAGAAGTCTAAAGGTGTAAGCTCCTTTTAAAGGTGTGAACTAAAGGTGTGAACTCTGAGCTAGAGAATTGTTAAATACCAACTTAGCTCCTAGTAAGGAACCTAACAAAAAGGAGTGTATCTTCTCCTTTTTTGACCTGAAGAGCCAAGCTTTTCAATCACAGGCTATGCATCTATAAAATCAGATATATCCTCTCCTTCATTTTTTGCCTTAACCAATGCCTTTTCTAATCTTGTCATAGGCTGCTTAATAGGTGATTCTGTTTGTGTCACTGCTCCTTCCCCTCCTCCTTCTTCCTCCACCCATGAAGGATTAATTGAGGGAGGAGGAGATGGGAAATGCTTCTGTTGTGAAATGCCACTCTCAGAATTGTACTTAACTCCATTCTTTTCTGGGTCTTCATCCTTTTCACCTAGTTTAGTTGGCACCTCCCCCTCCTGGTCTTTCTTCTTTTTCTTTATTCTATAACTTACATAATTTCCTAAAGCCAGTTGTAGTGCATTATGTGTATTAAGTGTGTCTTGTAAAAATCCTAACATCTCACCTTGCCACCAACTCAGTGTCTTCTCTCTCTCCATCCATCATATTGCAATTTTCCTCTTATCCATGCTCCATAATTACTGGTCTCTTTCTTTCTTATCACAATCAACTACATGGTCAGCTGTTAAATGAAAAAAAAAAAAAAAAAAGCAAATTTTCTGGGTCACAATGCACACTAAGTTGTAAATAATCAATATAATTCACCCTTCAAGGAATATCATTACTTTGAAAGAGTAAAATGCTAACCCTAATTAATTTTTTAGTTTATGTAAGTCAGAAGAATAATAAATTTCTCAGCTTTTCTTGCCTATTCTCAGTTATGCCCCTATGACTCCACTCCCCAAACAGGGTCAAGCAACTTAATACCTTACTTCTGAGATGTTAGTGTTTCCTGTCTTTCCACATGCTTTATAATAAGTTTTTCTATAGCTATATAGTAGTTTCTCAATTATAGACATGATTTCTACTAGATATTAGTGATGCTAAAAATTCAGGGTATACCCAACTCAATTGCCACCATGCCTCAAGATGCCTGCCAACAGCCATTTCTCAAAAATCCATTGTTCATAACACAGTGAGAACTTAGCTATATCATTCATTTCTCAATGATGATCAACAAATTTAATGTTTTAATATCTTTATGTTTCTAGATACTAGAGATAGGTCGACAAAAGAAAAGTTCATACAAATAATCACTCTCTTCTCTAATTCGTAAGCATGCTTTAATTTAACTACCTCTTGGAAAATAGAATTCCCGTCTTGCAAATCTTTGTGGTTTTTTGCTAAATTGAATTCAAACAGTCCTATAACATGTAACAAACTAGTATTTGCTTGCATGGGGCAATGAAACAACTTTTATCTATCAGATTATGAGCAGAACTAAAAGGACCATGAAGCCGTTTTTTGGTATTGTTTTGTTTGATGTTATTTCTATATTTTAGTTGCAAATTCTGTAAGTCAAGAAACTGTCTGATATTCTTAAGATTGTTTGTTTATCTTCCAGCATGACATATAGGAATCTATTCATATTTTAAACATATATCTAGACCAATGAGAGGGGGGTTTTAATAAATAAAATTAAAACTGTGAGTGTACATATCACATTAAGCTTTTCAGCCAAGTTCTTCATGTACATGCTATATTCCTCCATTCACCTAGACTATAACCTCTTTGAAAGCAGGAGTTGAGTCTCATTTATTAATTAATTCATTCAACAAGCATTTTCAAACACCTATCCACCAGATACTATGCAAGAACCTAGGACTACAAGGATGAAAATGAAGCAGTTACTGACCTCGATGAGGTTACAATTTTTAGAATATTGTATGGATGGATATAGATACACAAATACAAAATGTAAAAATTGTCAAAGACCATGTTTTGTAGTTGGTATTTGAGCTGAACTTTAAATTAAGCTGGAGGTTCTAGGAAGGAAAGAAGAAAGAGAACATTCTAATCATGGGAGCTAGCCCGTGTGAAATCACAAAGATGAGAGATGGGGGAAAAGCCAATAGGAAAGTTTGACTAGAACTTGGAGTACATAAGAATAAAAATATTAGCCTAGAAAAGTAAGTTTTGGACTTCTGGCCAAGATGGCGGCATGGAGGCAGACAGCTGCTTGAGCTCTGTGTTTTCTCTCAGGACTTACTTCATGACAAGCCTTGGAGTTAATGCTTGACCAGAAAAGAAACCCAAAAATAATCACCAACAGAAGACATCCTTGAAATTTACCAGAGAAGGTCTGTGTTTGCTTGTGGGAGGGTTGAACAGACTGGGTGCAGACTGAGGTCAGGCAGTGAGAGCGAGACAGGCACCTCACACAGCTCAGACTGGATGGGGGGAGGGGTACGATCTCTTACATTTCTGCAAAAAGAGTTTTACCCCAGTGTAGATATTCCGTCTTGGCAGCAAGCCAGGATCAGCAGAGAAGGTGTAATCACTGGAGGTGAAGAATAAAATCCTGGAAAGCTAGCGTCTCTTGGGACACGGCCACCCCCACCCCCACCCGGAGTGACTCAGCACATTCTCAGAGCCACAGAGCACAGATGCAACCCAGCCATTGCTGTCTTGTTAGTGCCTCGCTGCTGTCTCCCTCAGTCTGTAAAGAAAGCTCGGTACACCATCCAGCACCATCCCCCCCAGAAACAGACCAATTGTTTCTCTTGTCAATTTGTTTTCTTCAATTCCCACTCTGACAAAATGAACAAAAAATTCAAAAGGGCTTTAACCACTGACAGCTTCTGCATGGAGAGAGAGCAGACTTCAAACACTGAGGACACTAAAAGCAAATTGTCTCCAGAGGAATCCCCTAAGGGGGATATGAGCTGCTCCTCAATACAAAAGAATCTCATAGAGGAAATCAAAAAGGCTCTTACAAGAGAGCTAGAAGAGAAATGGGAAAAGGGAAGGGAAGCTTGCCAAGAGAGTCTGGAGAAGTCATTCCACGCATTTAAAGACAGAGTGGATAAAGAAAACAAATCATTTAGAAATAAAATTGGTGAGCTGGAAAAAAAAAAAAAACAGCTCTCTAAAAAATAAAATGGATGAAATGGGAAAAAATTCCATAGAAGAAAAAAACTCACTTAAAAACTCAATTGGACAGTTTAAAAAGGTATAAAAAAAAGTGAGTGAAGAAAATATATCATTGAAAATTAGACTCGAACAAGTAGAAATGAATGACTCAAGGAGAAACCAAGAAGTAGTCAAGCAAAACCAGAAAAATGAAACAATTGAAAAGAATGTCAAGTACCTTATTGGAAAGACAACAGACCTGAAAACAGATCCAGGAGAGACAATTTGAGAATAATCAGACTCCCTGAAAAATGTGAGGAAAAAAAGAGCTTGGACACTATTTTCCAGGAAATTATCAAAGAGAACTGCCCAGATGTTTTGGAAACAGAGGGTAAAATAGACATTGAAAAAATTCATCGATCACCTACTGAAAGGGACCCTAAAATCAAAATGCCAAGAAATATACTGATCAAGTTCAAGAACCATCAGATGAAGGAAAAAATCCTGGAAGCTGCTAGAAAAAAGCAATTCAGATATGGAGGAGCCACAATAAGGATAACCCAGGATCTAGCAGCGTCCACATTAAAAGAACGAAGGGCCTGGAATATGATATTCCGAAAGGCTAAGGAACTTGGTATGCAGCCAAGAATAACTTACCCAGCAAAAATGAGCATCATTTTCCAGGGAAGAAGATGGACATTTAACGAAATAAATGAATTCCATCTATTCTTGATGAAAAAACCAGACCTACACAAAATGTTTGATCTTCAAATATAGAACTCAAGAGATTTCTAAAAAGGTAAAAAGAAATCTTGATAACTTTATTTCTACCATAAAGATATGTAAAGAAAACATATATAATTTGTCCTAGAAACTAGACGTGGAAAGGAAATTATATTATAAAAAAGGGTAAAGTGGTGGTACTACATTTCATGAAGAGGCAAAGGTAACCTATTATATCTGAGAGAAAGAAAGGAGGGAGATGAACATAGTGTGTATCAATAGACATATTTGATTTATGGTGAAACTTTTTCCACTTCATTGAAAAGGGAGAGGGAAGGAGTAAGCTAAGGGGAAGGCAATACAGAAATTGTGAGGAAAAGGGGTAAAATAGAAAGAGGAACTTTAAGGTGGGGGAGGGATACTAAAAAGGGAAGGCTGTGAAAAGCAAGTGGTGTTCACAAGTTTAATACTGGGTAGGAGGGTAAGAGGGAAGGAAAGAAGAAAAGCATAAGTAGGGGTTAACAAGATGGCAAGCAATATAGAATTAGTCATTTTAACCATAAATGTGAATGGGGTAAACTCCCTTATAAAGAGGAAGCAGTTAGCAGACTGGATTAAAAGCCAGAATCCTACTATAAGTTGTTTACAGGAAACACACCTGAAACAAGGTGATACATTCAAAATAAAAGTAAAAGGGTGTAACAGAATCTACTATGCTTCAGGTGAAGCCAAAAAAGCGGGGGTAGCCATCCTCATCTCAGATCAAGCAAAAACAAAAATTGATCTAATTAAAAGAGATAAGGAAGGGTATTATATCCTGTTAAAGGGCAGCATCAATAATGAAGCAGTATCAATATTAAACATATATGCACCAAGTGGTACAGCATCTAAATTCTTAAAAGAGAAATTAAGAGAGCTGCAAAAAGAAATAGACAGCAAAACTATAATAGCAGGGGATCTCAACCTTGCATTCTCAGAATTAGATAAATCAAAGCACAAAATAAATAAGAAAGAAGTTAAAGAGGAAAATAGAATACTAGAAAAGTTTGATATGATAGATCTTTGGTGAAAGCTAAATGGAGACAGAAAGAAGTAGACTTTCTTCTCAGCAGTTCATGGAACCTATACAAAAATTGATCATATACTAGGGCATAAAAACCTCAAAATCAAATGCAATAAGGCAGAAGTAGTAAATGCATCCTTTTCAGACCACAATGCAATCAAAATTACATTTAATAAAAAGCCAGGGGAAAATAGACCAAAAAATAATTGGAAACTAAATAATCTTATACTAAAGAATGATTGGGTAAAACAGCAAATCATAGACATAATTAATAACTTCACCCAAGAAAATGAAAATAATGAGACATCATACCAAAATGTGTGGGATACAGCCAAAGCAGTAATAAAGGGAAGTTTTATATCTCTAGGGACTACTTGCATAAAATAGAGAAAGAGAGGGTCAACAAATTGGGCTTACAACTAAAATTGCTAGAAAAGGAACAAATTAAAAATCCCCAGACAAACACAAAACTTGAAATTCTAAAAATAAAAGGTGAGATTAATAAAACTGAAAGCAAAAAAACTATTGATTTAATTAATAAAACTAAGAGTTAGTTCTATGAAAAAACCAACAAAATAGACAAACCCTTAGTAAACCTGATTAAAAAAGGAAAGAAGAAAAGCAAATTGTTAGTCTTAAAAATGAAAAGGGAGAACTCACCACTAATGAAGAGGAAATTAGAACAATAGTTAGGAGCTACTTTGCTCAACTTTATGCCAATAAATTAGATAACTTAAATGAAATGGAAGAATACCTTCAAAAATATAGCTTGCCCAGATTAACAGAAGAAGAAGTAAGTAGTCTAATAGTCCCATTTCAGAAAAAGAAATAGAAAAAGCTATTAACCAATTCCCTAAGAAAAAATCCCCAGGACCAGATGGATTTACATGTGAATTCTACCAAACATTTAAAGAACAACTAACTCCAATGCTATATAAACTATTTGAAAAAATAGGGATTGAAGGAGTCCTACCAAATTCCTTTTATGACACAGACATGGTACTTATACCTAAACCAGGTAGGCTGAAAACTGAGAAAGAAAATTATAGACCAATCTCCCTAATGAATATTGATGCTAAAATCTTAAATAAAATATTAGCAAAAAGACTACAGAAAATCATCCCCAGGATAATACACTATGACCAAGTAAGATTTATACCAGGAAAATAGGGCTGGTTCAATATTAGGAAAACTATTAGCATAATCGACTATATCAATAACCAAATTAACAAAAACCATATGATTATCTCAATAGATGCAGAAAAAGCATTTGATAAAATCCAACATCCATTCCTACTAAAAACACTTGAGAGTATAGGAATAAGTGGACTATTCCTTAAAATAATAAGGAGCATATATTTAAAACCATCAGTAAACATCATATGTAATGGTGATAAATTGGAACCTTTCCCAGTAAGATCAGGAGTGAAACAAAGTTGCCCACTATCACCATTACTATTCAATATTGTACTAGAAATGCTAGCCTCGGCAATAAGAGCTGAGAAACAGATTAAAGGAATTAGAGTAGGTAATGAGGAAATCAAACTATCACTCTTTGCAGATGACATGATGGTATACTTAGAGAACCCCAAAGACTCTGCTAAAAAGCTATTAGAAATAATTCAGAACTTTAGCAAAGTTGCAGGATACAAAATAAATCCACATAAATCCTCAGCATTTTTATACATTACCAACACAATCCAACAGCAAGAGATACAAAGAGAAATTCCATTCAAAATAATGGTTGATAGTATAAAATATTTGGGAATATATCTACCAAAGGAAAGTCAGGAATTATATGAACAAAATTACATAACATTTGCCACAAAAATAAAGTCAGATTTAAATAATTGGAAAGACATTAAGTTCTCTTAGATAAGCCGAGCAAATATAATTAAGATGATAATACTCCCTAAACTAATCTATTTATTTAGTGCTATACCAATCAGACTCTCAAGAAACTATTTTAATGATGTAGAAAAATTAACAACAGAATTCATATGGAAGAACAAAAGGTCAAGAATTTCAAGGGAAGTAATGAAAAAAAAAATTAAATGAAGGTGGTCTAGCTGTACCTGATGTAGAACTATATTATAAAGCAACAGTCACCAAAACCATTTGGTATTGGCTAAGAAATAAGACTAGTTGATCAGAAGAGAAGGAAAGAGAGAACTGTATTTTAGTTACAAATTCTGTAAGTCAAGAAACTGTAAAAAAAATTTTTTAATGCACCCAATAATGCTAAACTGCTAGATGGGTTTATAGAAGCATCACAAATCCTATTTAAAGTAACAAATTATCATGATCATTTGTTAAAATTTATTAAAATCAGGGCATAATTAAACAAGCTGTCCAAAGCATCTGCCTCCCACCTAGACCCACCCTTTATAATGTATCCCAACATATACAACAATAGATTTCTGTTCCTGATTTGTTATTTGATTTGATGACATACATTCAAGCAAGATTCAAATTAAGTTGGGCAGAAACTATAAGTTTTGCTCATGTTAGAGAAGCCTTGTGGTTTAGTGAGACAAACTGCATTGGAAGTCAAGTGACTAATTCTATTCAGAAGTCTCCCATTAAGAAGCCATGTAGTCTTAAGAAAGCTCCTTATACTAGCAGAGAACTGGAATCTAGCCTGTCAAGTGCCAGTGGAACTAAGACAGTAGCACCAGAATATATATTATAGTTTGAGCTCTGAACATATTTTTTCCTCATTTCAAATGTTCCTATCTTTTCTTTCCCAGCCCCAACCTTTTTTCTACTATATGTTATTTTGTATGGAACAGTTCCTTCCTATAAGCTTCTTGAATGTAAGAAAAATACTATTTTTCATTTTTGTATCCCTAATAGTACTTTAAAAATAGTAAATGTTTTTTGAGATAAATTCATTGGGCATCTATTATTCCACTGATATTGGAATACTCATCTAACTATATGTTATTAAAAATCAGATTTGTCCAATCTTATGTTGGAATACTTATTTAATTCTATATTATTTTTCATCAGATTTATCTAATTTCATAAGCCTTTGGATTTTTCTTAACCTTTGGAAAAAATTAATTAAATGAAATTAATGCTTTTTTTTTTTTTTTCCTGAGGCAATCGGGGTTAAGTGACTTGCTCAGGATCACACAGCTAGGACGTATTAAGTGTCTGAGGTCAAATTTGAACTCAGGTCCTTCTGACTTCAGGGTTGGTGCTCTATCCCCTGCACCACCTAGGTGCCCCATGAATGCCATTTCTTACTTGCAAATTAAGACTTTTTATGAGCCTATTACTGATATAACATATGCAAAGCACTTTGCAAATATTACAATGAGGGTCACAGAAAGATGGCATTCCAAGACAAATACTCCATGAGGAATAGAAATATACCACCCTATTGGTCATAAAAGGAATAGCATTTAATCTCCCCAGACTAACCCAGAAATCTTTTAGAATCATTTTGAGATCTTGGAATAGATGATTGACTGAGGGTAGAATAGTAGGGATTCATTCCTGTGATCTACTATGTATTCCCAATCCCAACCTGAGATCCATTATCCCAAGAATCAACTAGGCTGGGCCTTCCTTGAGACTTGAAACTACAGGAGAGTAACTTTGAGGTGTTCTAGTTATATCCAACATAGCATTCCTTGCCTAAGAGATGCAGGGGCATAATCCTTCCCCAAACTCATGAATGACTGCTTTAGCCAAAACTGAATGCTGCAGAGCATCTTGGAGAAGAGCAGTTTAATATTCCTGGAAACAGAGCCTGAGACTGGTCCATTCCGAATGGGATGTTATTAGGCATTTAGTTAAAGTGAGAGTAACCTCAGGATAGACCAGACAATTTAGCTCAGCACTTTTGGAAATAGCCTGAGGTCATTAGGCAAAATACTTTGGGATATCAGGGATTCAATCAAGCTTTAAACAAAAACCAAGCAAAAAAAAAAGGTAAAATCCAGCCTGAGCAGTCATTGAAGTCTGTGATAGGAGCCCAGTTTGGGAGTAGCCCCTAAACTCAGTACCCCCAGAGGAAAGATTCCAGGAGGAACCAAAAGTAGAAAACAGTTCTGGGATTGGGGAACAAGAAAGAGCCTGAAGGCAGAAATCCAGAGTTCTTTAAAGGGGGAACCTAGTCTGTCCCACTAAATTTAAGATAGAGTAGGCTTTGTCCACATCATTCAATTGCAGAATTTGACCTAAATACAGCACCCACCCCGACTCTCCCATTATGAACAGACCAAGGAAAATTCTCTCCATCATGAGGATATATTTTGTTTGGGGACCAGAAAAAAAAAAGTCTGGATGCAATATTTGATAGCAATTTAGACATGTTTTCATATGACTATAGATAGCTTTGTCTGGGATCATGATAGCTACTCCTGCCTTTTTTTTCTTTTTTTTTTTACTTCAGCTGAAGCATAATACATTCTACTCTCTCTCCTTATTTCTATTATCTCCCTATGTGTTTCTTTCTGTTTAAAGTGTGTCTCTTGGAAACAATATATTGTTGGATTTCTAATCCATTTTGCTAAATGCTTCCATTTTATGGGGTAGCTAATCCCATTCACATTCATGGTTATGTTTAATATCTGTAGTTCCCTCTATCTTGTTTTAGTCTGTTTATGCCTTCCTCTGTCTCTCTGTGTGCCTCTTTGTTTTGCTGTCTCTGTCTCTGTCTCTGTCTCTGTCTTTTTCTTTGTCTGTCTCTGTCTCTGTGTCTTTCTGTCTATCTCTTTGTCTCCATCTCTCTCTGTCTCTCTCTGTCTCTGTCTCTGTCTTTCTCTTTGTCTGTCTCTGTCTCTGTGTCTTTCTGTCTATCTCTTTGTCTCCATCTCTCTCTGTCTCTGTCTCTGTCTCTCTCTGTCTTTGTCTCTCTCTCTCTCTCTCTCTCTCTCTCTCTCACACACACACACACACACACACACACACACACACACACACACACACACACATACACACATACACAGACACACTAGGGGAGCAATGAATAGTGCACTGGCCAGAAAAGGGCAGATGGATAGTAGATACATTCCTTAAAGCACATAAAGCAAAAATGTATCCGAGGTAGCCATGGTAATAAACAAGCAAACAAGAGGACCTGAATTCAAATCTGATCTCACATACTTGACACTTACCCTGGACAAGGCACTTAATACTGATTACTTCACCAAAAAAGAAAATATAGTATGATGGGTTGGAATATTGCTATGGTAAAGGAAATAATGAGCTAGTTGATTTAGGAAAGACTTGGACTAATGACAGAAGATATTATTTGCCTTCAGATGACAAGTGAAATAAGCATAATACATATATATGTTTTTGTGTGTTTATGAGTATATATGTGCACATATTTATAGATATCTCTGTGTATGTGTTGTGTTTAAGAATTCCCATGCTTAATTGTAGTCTTCTTTGGGGTGGGGGTGGGGGAAGAGAAAGAAATAAAGTTAAAATTTCACATCACATAACAAAAGAAAACCTGCAAGAAACAAAGGAGAGTTGGATAATGTGTCATATTTATTATATAGGTTTTCATAAAATGGAAATGTATTGCTTTATATTGAATCTTTTATTTTCTATTGTGTATATGGCAATTTTTTCCTTTTCTTATTTTGTTTTTAAGTTTAAAATAAATTTTTAAACTTAAAAAAGAAAAATATAAACTTTTCAAGAAGGGAAACCCAATATAATAAAAATGACAATTTAATTCAAACTAATTTATTATATTCAGTGTCATGCCAATTAAATCATCAAAAATTATTTTACTGAATCAGAAAAAAATTTCATTTCAGATAATAAAAAGTCAAGACTATCAAAGGAAATAATGAAAAAATATAAAGAAGAAGATTTAGCAATACCAGATCTTAAACTAAATAACGCAATAATGATAAAAACTATTTGATACTGGGTAAGAAATAGAAAGGTAAATGCTAGCTAGCTTTTCTCAAGCAAGCAAAATAATAATCAAAGAAAATAGTGATTCAGCAAAACACTCTCAAATTCACAATTTAGACTATCTTTAGAGCTTCAAGTTTTTTAAAGGTATGATGATCATTTACATAATATAGTCATAAATGTGCATAAAATTTGGGGTAGGCATATCGGCACCCTAGCTGCATGCTCAAAATCCAAAGCACTATTTGATCACCTCACTTCCTACACTGAAAAATGGGGGATCTGGTCAAATAAGTTAACCTCATTTCTTTACTCCAAGAGCTTCCCCAGTCAGGAAGCAAGGGGCCTCTCAACTCATAAAGTTGCCTTTGCTTTCCTGGCTCAACATATGCTTTGTAGCTGGCGGTATATGTCATAATTTAAGGACAGATGGATAGTGGGTACATTCTCTAAAGCACATAAAGCAAAACTTCCTCTGTGGGAGGCATGGTGACAAACAATTCCTCTTATAGCATACTATACTACTCAAAATTCAAATGAAGAAAAAGTTCTAATATCCTAGGATTGGGTTTCAGATTACCTATTTCCTGAAAGACAAATTGGATGTTATGTGTTTACTATAAAAATCTTCCAAACTTGGCAGTCAGAGAGATCAAGTTGATTTGCAGTTCCTAGAAGGATTCACAGGATTCCATGAAAGTTCATATTTCAAAATGGATAAACTGTTAGTTGATGTCATTCTGTCATCACAGGTTTTCTTTCACCATGTGGCTTCTTAGAAGATAATCTAATCTTCACAGTTTCTCTCCAGCAATTTATCCCATTGCATAAAGAACATTTTTGTTGGATTTAAACATGCAGCATACATTTTGATTGAGTAGTTGCCATGTGAAGAGAGGCCAGGATTCTTTAGTAACAACAACAATAACAAAAAAAAAAAAAGTTCCCATTTATTATCAGAATTCTTAAACTCCCCCGACTCACCTACTATAATTCTGTTGGGTAGCATTGCTAGTATATTTAAAAAAAAAGAACAAGGATACCAAAAAACCTTTGATGGACAGTTAATTGAATGAAATATCCTAGAAAGTTACATATCTAGAGCCTTTGTTTCAGGAAGGACCAGTGACATTACAGGTGATGCCTTGACTCCCAAGTGAATTACATTTAAATGAGGAAGACATGCATTCTCTTTTCCAAAGTCATCAGAGTCCAGCAGCAAGAGAAAAGTCAAGACAATTGGCAATGATCTAAGAATGCAGGAGGTAACTTTGATGACTTTAATATTTGAGCATATACTATGTGCTCCATACTGCCTGCTCAGGTTCCCTTCCTAGCTGTTGGAAAAAAATTGTTCTCATCTCTTCTATATTCACATGCTTCAGATAAACATCCCCCTAACTCAATGATGTGCTTGAGGCATGTTAGTTACCCTCAAAGTTTAGTCAGTCTGTCAAGTTGGGTTTAACACCATGTGGCCACAGCTCGTAATGCTACAACTTCTGGTAATCACAGAGAAAAGCTAGGTGAATTGGGTGGACATCAAAAGTGAATGAGTAGCCCTAAAAAGAACTCAGCAAGCTCATTCTCCTGAACACCCAATATATACTGTGGGGGATTCAAAAAAAGTCAAAAAATAAACTAGATGGAATTCTAACTGAAAATGAGGAAAACTTGAATTCAATTCTGCCTGTAACATTCAACAGCTGACTATAGGCAAGCCATTAATCTCTCTGAGACTTGATCTCCAAAATCTATAAAATAAAGACAAATAATAAAACTTATCATTGTCACTGGGGTCTTATGAACCTCAAATAAGATAATGTATATAAAGTATTCTGCAAAATTTAAAGCATTATTTATATGCCAATAACATAGAATCTATGCATATAACAAACTCATGAAGCATGAGCCAATCAATAAAAATTTATTAAACACCTGTTATATACCGGGCACTGTATTATGTTCTGGCAATACAAAAGGAGGCAAAAGATAGTTCTTGATCCCAACAACCTCACAATCTAAATAGGGAGATAACAAATAATAAATATGTACAAACAAGCTATATACAAAATAAATAGGAAATTAAAAAAAAAGAGAATTGGGGAAGGCTTCCTGCAGAAGGCAGACTTTTAGTTGGGACTTAAAAGAAGTCAGGTAAGGTAATAGTTGGAACAGAGGAAGAAGGGAATTCCAGCAAGGGAGAAAGAGAACATTCCCAATGCCAAGAGATGGAGTATGGATCATGGAACACTAAGGAAGCCACTGTCATTAAATTGAAGAATATGCAGAGGGGAGTAAGGTGTAAGAATTGAAAGGTAGGAAGGGTGCTAAATTATAAACGACTTTGAATGGAAAGCAGAGAATTTTGTCCGTTATTTTGAAGAAGACAGAGAATTGTGGGAGTTTATCAATGGTGGTATAGCAGGGAAGGTGGAGATGTGATTAGACCTGCATTTTAGGAAAATCATTTTGGTGGCTGAATGGAAGGAGCTTGGAGTAGGGAGATAGTTTAAGCAGACAGACTCATTAGCAGGAGCTCAATGTTTATCTAGTCTTGCCATCTCATTTTACATTTAAAGAAACTAAACTTATTTGTCCAAAATAATACAGATAGTATTCGAAGCAAAATTACAACCTAGTTACAATATTCTTTCTTTGAGAGGTACTAGTGGAGAAACTCACTTCCCCAATGCAAGATGCAACCAAAAATACATGAATTAATAGATAAGTCCTAGAGAGTTATCAGTTCCCTCAAATGCTAGTTTTTGATTCCCCAGCACATCCCAGTGCTTGAAACATAAGAGGTATTTAATAAATCCTCCTGGATCATTGCTTTGTTGTGTCAGAGGACTTGCATATTTTGATGAAACTATGAGCTATGCTGTATACAATTACCCACAACAAGTCATAGTGGAAAAATCTGAAAAAAAGCAGTCCACTGGAGAAGGCAATGACAAACCACTCCAGTATCTTTGCCAAGAAAACACCATGGACTGTATTAAAATGATAAAAGATTTGACACTAGAAGGTGAGTCGCTCAGGTAGGAGGGGAAGAGTGGGAGCCAATTACAAGTAGCTCCAAAAAGAACTAAGTGGCTGGGCCAAAACTGAAAGGAAACTCAGCTGTAGATGTATCTGAAGGCAAAAGGAAAGAAAGTCCAATACTATAAAAATCAACAATGCACAAGAATCTATGAAGCAAGGTAAAATGGATGTGGTCAAATAAAATATGGAAATATTAAACATTGACATCTTGGGTGTCAGTAAACTTAAATGGAAGGGAATGGGTGAATATAATGCAAGTGATCATTACATATACTGTAGGAAAGAATTCCTTAAAAGAAATGGACTAGCCCCCATGCTCAATAAAAGAGTGAGAAAAGTAATAGTCAAATCTCAAAAATTACAGAATAATATCCATTTGAATCTGAGGCAAACCATTCAATATTACAGTAATACAAATCGATTTTATAACCACTGATGCTGAAGAGGTCAAAGTCACTCAGTTCTATGAAAACCTAAAACGTCATCTAGAAATAACATTTTTAAAAATATGTCACATTCATCATAGGGGATTGTAATGCTAAAGCAGGAAATAAAAATCAATAACAGAAAAGTATTGCCTTAAAAACACAAAATGAAATAGAGACTAATAAAAATTTTTATCAAGATAACTCACTGGCAATAGTAAATACTCTTTCAAAAACAGGATTAAGAAGAGGTGGCAAGAATATATAGAACAAATATTCAAGAAAGATCTTAACATCACCAATAACTACAGTCTATGGTTATTGAGATAGAGTCAAACATTCTGGAAAATGAAGTTAGGTGGACCTTAGAAAGTATTGTCAACAATAAAGCTAATGGAAGTGATGGAATTCCACTTGGCATATTCAAAATCCCAAAACATGAAACCATTAAAATGCTCTAAACCATTATTAATTAGATAATTTTGATCTATCATTTTACCCAAACCACATTGCTTAAAAGGATTGAAAGGGATTGCACAATGTTGGAGGGGATATGGAGAATCATGGAATTGTGAACTAATCCAATCCTTTTGGAGAGCAATCTGGAATTATGCCCAAAGAGTTATTAAAAGAATCTATATCCTTTGACCAAACCATACCCCTACTAGGTCTGTTTCCCAAAATAAGTAGGGATACAGGAAAAGAATCTCTGTGTTCTAAAATATTTATAGCAGCTCTCTTTGTGGTGGCAAAACTCTGGAAATTGCAAGGATGCTCATCATTAAGGGAATGGTTGAATAAATTGTAGTTTATGATTGTAATAGAATACTATTGAGCTATAAGAAATGCATTGATCTTAGAAAAATATGGATATTCTTGAACAAAATAATGAAGAATGAAATGGGCAGAACCAAGAGAACATTGTATACAATAATAGCAATATGTTTTTAGAACAATTTTGAGCAACTAAGTCATTTTGACTATTACAAATACCCAAATTAGCTACAAAGGGCCATCATCTGCATCCAGATAAAGAACTGATAAATAGAAGTATATTTAGAATGGTTTTATACACACACACACACACCCTACACACATATATGTGTATATATATATATATATATATATATATATATATATATATATATATACACACACATATTGGTGTCTAATAGTAGCCATCTCTAGAGTGCAGAGTGGGAAAGGGAAGAAAAGAAGAGGAGAAAATAAAGTTACACGATAACTTTATTGTATGTTTAAAAGGAATAGCAAGTTGAACAAAATAGATTTGCATTTTCATGTGCAATCATATTTTTTTAAAAACTATGCTATGTTATGGAAATTCCACATTTTTATTCCATAAATTAAAAAAATAAAGGATGATGTTGTTAAATGTTGCACTTAATAAGCCAGCAAATTTGGAAAATTCAGCAGTGACCATTGGATTGGAAAAGATCAGTTTACATCCTAGTCCTAAAGAATACCAGTGCCAAAGATTGTTCAAATTACTGAACAATTGTATGCATTTTACATGCCAGCAAATTAATGTTTAAGATTCTCCAAGATATGTTTCAGCAATATGTGAACCACATATGCATTTTAGTGCATTTTAGTTTTCTAAGAGGAAGAGAAACTAGAGACCAAACTGGCAATATTCTCTGGATTATGGGGAAAACAAAAAAAGTTCCAGAAAAAAAAATCTACTTCTGCTTCATTGATTACATTAAAGCTTTGACTTTGTGGATAAAGGCAAAACATTCCAATTTTCACTTCTTCTACTTGTGAATTAACCTTAAGAAACCTCTGGCTAGGAATTTGGTTAGGATGAACACTATCTCAGACTACAATAAGACTAATTGATATTGTAACAAATGTTGGAATTGCTTAAAATGAACTCTTTCCCTTCTCCTACAAAAACAAAAACCAAACAAACAAACAAAAAACCAAGGGCTGAAGACTCTGGGGGTTGTAGTTCCATTCTTCCCTCTTGGAGTTTTTCCCCCCTTTTCCTAGCCTTTTAAAAAATGGAAGGACTGTTGTTCAGCATGGACTAAATTGGAAAAGATTATGTAACCCCATGGGAAACTTTGAATTTAGTGTGAAGGAGAAAATGCAGCTGGAACAGTAAAGAGAAAAATGATGAGCAGTAGCAGCTGGTGCCTTCCCTTCCCTGGCACCTGCTTTGCAGAAAAGACAACACTGCAGATGGAAAATAGAGACAGCCCCTGGTCATAGATGATTGTGTTTTTGTTGCTTGAGCTTCTAATTATGAAACTATCCAGTGGGGTGCTGATAAATGTTTAACCAGTAGGGGAAAAGGGAGGGAAGTTAGTGGAACATAGATCTGAAACTCAAATTTAATCTGAATTATTAAAATTTTTATCTTTTTTACTTTTTCACAATTTACAAAAGTAAATTTCACAATTTACTTTTTTAAACTTATTCACAATCAGCAAAACAACAAATCAAGTATGTTTGGAGCATTCAATGTTTGAGGGGGTAAATGCTCACAGTAAAAATTTAACAATCTGTTATTAGGAGCCATTGTAAGTTAGTACCAGCACACCTCTGGTTATACTTCTTCAGGAAAAGTAGATGAACTGAATTCTTTAATCAATCCAAAAAAATTATTTCTTTTTCTGTGTCCCTCTCAGATTTATATGCTTGCTTATAATAAGTTGTCTGTTTATAATTAGTTTCCTTGTTATATCCTAAACTGTTCTTTTTATTCTGATTCTGTTACTCTTCACATAAAACATATGTAGTTTGACCCAGAATTGTACATTTCTTTTGTATATTTTGGATACCTTCAGAAAGGACATATGGAAAAAGCTCTGGTTATTTGGGCACAAAACTCAACTGTCTGAGGAAGTTACTTCTCATCTTGGTAGCTAGATACCAGCAGAAGCATGATGAACTGTTATTTTTATAAGTAATTCTGTAGTTAAGTGACTTACTCAGGGTCATACTGCTAGTAAATATCTAAAGCCAGGTTTGAACTCAGGAAAAAGAGTCTTCTAGGTCAGCATTTTGCCCACTGTGACACTTAGCTGCCCCAAACTTCCATAGGTAGAATTATAAAATTTGTAAGTGAGGGAGGAGGAGGGAGAGAGGTTATTTTGTTTTGTTCTATCACTAGAGAATTAAGCTTATTTTGTAACATAGGAATGACTTGCTAAATCAGCGATGTAGAGGAATGGAAAAAAAGAAGAAAGGGAGGAGAGCACCTAAAGCAAAAATCTCTATCACTCACCAGAAGGAAATAAAAGAAGAGCACTGAGGAAGAAGAAGAAAATGAGAGGGAGAGAGAACCAGTCCAATATGCAATAGGAATGAAATAACCATTGACCAGACAATATACTAAACACTTTACACATATTACCTCATTTGATCCTTACAATAATTCTGGGAAGTAGTTGCTATGTTAATCTCCATGTAAGAATTCAGAAAACTGAGGCAGAAGTGTTTTAAGGTCAGACAGCTGATGTACAATTAGATATTTGAATGTGGGATTCCTGGACTCCAGGGTCAGTACTCTATCCACTGAGCCATTTAACTGCTCCCCAGTAAGCAAAGAAAGCCATGTTCTGTCCCTTTTCCTGGAGAATGAGGAAGACAGGAATAAGTCTACCTTGCTCTCCAAGTTAAAATGTTTACTAAGAATTAATAGAAGATGCAGAAACAAGATTCATAATGCAAAATTAAGCCCAATCACTCTCTTTACGTCTCCAAAAGGCTTATCCCAAACTCTAATGATAATATTGCACAGGAATTAAGGGTTTCATTAGGTCAAGGAGCTATAACACCACCCTCCCCTGCCATTGCTTTTATCCCCCCAAATTGGATGTTATGTCAACCCTGCTGTTGTTTAGGCACTTGTCAAAACAGGATCTCCTTGATTTAAGACTAGTGTCTGGACTCTCTCCCTCCCTAATTTTACAACCTTGTTTTTCTGGACTCCCCCCCTCCCTTCAGACTTGTTTCCTTGCTCTCACCTAGTTAAATTCTTACCATACCCACTGCCCTTGGGGTACTTCCTCATCTATGTATAGCTATTGAATATTAGTGGGAGTTGTTGCAGGGTCCAACCAAGTTCCTCTTGTTAGAGACTCATTAAATCTTTCTTAGGTTTTATCAAAGCAGTCTTGGGAAATTTCAAAAATTACAGAAACTCTCTAATAAAATTATTGCCTCCCTATCCATTATGAGCTGGAAGAACTCTCTTTTTCTTTTTCTTTTGCTTCCCTTTCTCTCCATTTCTAACTATGCACATACAAGTTTGAACAAAAAAATCATCGTAAATGGCCATATACTTAATAGTAGTTTCAAATAGCATAAGTGTATAGCTAAGCATTGGAAAGCAAGAACATCTCAAAAGCAGACAAGGCACTGAATGTCTTATACCTTTTCCCTCTCCTCCCTACAAAGAAGAAAAACAGAAAGAGAGCAGGAAGGCAGGTAAATGTAAAATACCTCCTAATTAGTTTTAGGAGGTATGTCTTGCTCAATATGTCAGAAAATGACTGTGTTCAATTTCTCATTCTGGGCATGTGGATTATTAAAGTCAGGTGGTCAATTATGATTCATTTGCAATTCTAATTTAGCCATTAATTAAAATCTATGCCCTTGACTTGACACTGAATGCCACTAGGGCTCAAAAAGAAAATACTAGATAAAATACATTCCTGATAAAAAGAAAAAGCTTTCATTTTCCCTTCCTCAAGAAGCCTCCAAAGTAACTATAGTAACTAATTCATGAATAAGAAGGAAATGAGGGTTAGCAATTAGCTCTCTAGCTTTTAAATACTATGTTCTTTTTAAGGTTTCCCAAGATGGTTGTTGTTTCCAATTTAGGGTTACCCACAGAGAAGTTTCCCTTTCCCTAGGATACACGAACACTTTTTCATGTAACTGCCTGCCCCAAGGAGATTGCTATGGAGATTTGGTGGGATGGTGGGAATGCTTATCCAGAGTGCCCCAGGTCCTTCTAGGTTTTTTTTTTTATTTTGAGAGAAACCTTCTTCTAGGAGATGTGTGTTGGAGAGTAAGATGACAGTGATCTAGGGTCTGAGGAAACAGGCTTGATTAAGTTCACCTGTCCCTTCTTGGAGAGAGATACACTGTGGCCAAGAGGGTTTTTTCTTCATTTTTTTCTTTATTTTTTGATTGGCATTCAAAATGCCTGGGTGTTAATAGTTTTGTTTTTTTGTTGTTTTTTTTTTTTTTCAAATCAAATGAGGCAATCCCCTGAAAGAATTCCATCAAGATTCTCAATGCCTTTAGAACTTGGATTCTTAAACTGGCAGTTAGAAACTTGAGTTTTATTTTGATTGTTTTGATCATTGCATTTTAATATAATGTTTGCTTTGTAATCTTGTGATTTTTTTAAACATTGAAAAATATTGGAGAAGGAGCCCATAAGTTTCACCATATAGCCAAAGAAATATCATTGACACTCAAAAAAAGGTTAAGAATCCTTTGTGTATTGTGTCATACTATTGCACTATAAGAAATGATTAGCAAGTGAACTTCAGAAAGTTTGGAAAGACTTACATGAACTGATACTGAGCGAAGTGAGCAGAACCAGGAGAACATTGTACATAGTAATTATGTTATGATTAACTTAGCTCTTCTCAGCAATCTAAATGATCCAAGACAATTCCAAAAGACTCACAATGGAAAATGTTCTCCATATCCAGAGAAGAAACTGGGTTTTTACATGGGTTTTATTTTATATTCTGCAACTTTGCTAAAGTTGTTAATTGTTTCTAGTAGGTTTTGAGTTGATTCTCTAGGATGCATTCTTAAAGCTACACACATACTTATCTCCTTTCAGCTGTCAATAATTCCTTCAGATTTGACAGTCCCCAAATATTAGTGATCAGTTTGGTATGGTTATAAAAATTAACTTTTGGATTTATTATTATCAAATGTAGTGAGAAACTTGTTTTAATGGAGTAGTTTCGGAAGAAAGAAAAAAAAAAAAAAACAGTAGAGTTGTTAAAGAATGTTGAATACCACCCCTTCCCAATAAAATGCAAGTTTCTAGAGGGAGATTGGTCTTACTTCTGTATTTTTATCCCCAGAATCTTATATGATACCCACCTAGCACATAGTAAGCACCTAAATACTTGATGATCCCACTTGGCTGCATTCTTTTAGCTTCTCTGCCATTTCCCAGAGATCTCTTCATTCTGCCCTGGTATGCCTATCTGATGAGTACCCTGATCTTCCTCTGATTGAAGAAGTGCCTCTCAAAGCCTCCATTTTGGAGGTCACCTAAGTCAGCCATTTCTTCATTTCCCATTTCTCTTCCCTTCTCCATTTTGGCTCATCTCTTTCTATCTTTCTTTCATGTGCTATCTTTCCACATTAAACTAACTGTAAGCTCCTTGAGAGCAGGAGCTGTGCATATGTGTGTATGTGTGTGTATTTGTATCCCCAGCATTTAGCACAGTGCTTGGCACATAGTAGGCATTTAATAAATGTTTATTCACTGAAAGGGTCAAGTAAATATAAGAAAATGTTCATAGAAGTATAACACCAGTTACACCAGGATGGATGTGAATGTCCCTGCCACAAGTACTTCTGACCAGTGATAGCTGTCACTACCATCATCACTGCTGCTACTGAAGCTTTTTCCTTCTTACTCATTTTTGTCTCTAGAGACTTAGTCATAACTTATTACAACAACTAGGTCATTTTTAAACCTAGGGGCAATAAAATAGCCCCCATAGACCCACATAGTTCCCTCCTCTGTAACTTTATGGATTTATAGTAAACCTAACACTTAGGTAGAGGTTTGGCTCCCTGCCTTAATTTAAATTTGCATTTATTTTAGCTATACCCTGGCTTCTTTATACTTGAGGCAAAATTCAGGCACCAGGGGTGTTTGAGAAAAGAAGCAGTCAACCTATAATCATTCCAGTGTCTGATAATAGGAAGGCACCAGCAAAAGAAAATGGGAAAAGAAACAGAATAAAAAATAGCTTTTTATTTTCAAAATACATGCAAAGATAGTTTTCAACATTCGTCCTTGAAACACCTTGTGTTCCAAATTTTTCTCCCCCTCTACTCTTTCCTCCAAACAACAAGCAATCCAATATATATCAAACATGTACAATTCTTCTACACATATTTCCACAATTATCATGCTGCACAAGAAAAATCAGATCATAAGGAAAAAATGAGAAAGCACCACAAAAAAGTGAAAATACTATGTTGTGATCCGCACTCAATCCCACAGTCCTCTCTCTAGATGCAGTGGGCTCTCTCCATCACAAGATCAATGAAACTGGCTTGAACCATCTCATTGTTGAAAAGAGCCAAGTCTATCAGAGTTGATCATCATATAAACATGTTACTGTGTACAATGTTCTCTTGGTTCCACTTACTTCATTGATGTAAGTCTCTCCAGGCCTTTCTAAAATCATCTTGCAAACAGATGTTTTCTTGAAACTTTTTCTTCAATTGAAGAGGTAGATCCAGGTGGTTTCAGAGGAAAAAGTGAAGCTGGTGACTTCACAGTAATCTCTCACCTAAATCCAATTTTCTTGCATGTCATAGGATCGTGTCCCTGATGTAAAGGTCTTCTTTGAAAAGGAAGAACAAACAGCAACAGAACAATAATGTAGGTAAAAACCAGTGCCTACAGTTTAATCCTACCTTCCCCCTCATTTCCCCTGCTGCTCCTGGTAAACAAATTCTAATTCAGCTCTGGTTGTTAAGGGTACCATCATCCTTCTAGTCACCTACTCTCTCAATTTTACTTATACTTACTTCACATAGCCAGTCTCTTGTCAAGTCTTGCCATTTCCACCTTCACATCTCTCATATATATATATCTTACTCTCTCCACTCATAGCCACCATTTTGATGCAGGACTTAGTTATCATCTCATACCTCAATTATTGTCATAGCCTTTTGGTTGTTCTTTCCTTAAAACTTGGCGCACTACAAGCTATCTCAAACTTAGCCGCCAAAGCATTTTCATAAAGCACTGGTATAACCATGCCATCCTCATATTCAATAACTTTCAATGGTTCCCTATTACTTTTAGAATCAAATATAAATTCCTTTGTTTGGCATTTAAAGCCCTTTAACAAACTGCCTTTTTACCTTTCCAGCCTTTTATACACTTTACTCCTCTCCATGTATTTGATAATCTAATAAAACTGTCCTACTTGATGTTCCTCAAATAGAATCAAACACAATACTCAATTCCCTAATTTAGTGATCTTTTTTATCAAATGTTCCTGATGCCTGGAATGCTTTCCCTCCTATCGGTCACTTCCTGACTTCCTTCAAAATTCAACTTCAGTTTACACAAGAGGTTGCTCCAGATCACTTTTAATGCCAGTACTTCCCCCTTGAGATTGCTTTCAACTGCACCATTTATGTCTTGTACATATGATTTTTGCATATTGTCTCACCCATTAAAACATAAGCTTAAGGGTAAGAAATGTTTTGGCCTTCCTTTCTATCCCTAGCACTTAGAGTAGAGTCTGATACATAGTGAGCACTTAATTTAAAAAAATGTTAACCAAATGATAATTGGAAGAGAAGGAGGAAGAACATTAGCAGCTAAGGAGACTAATAATGTCTTCAAAAATAGGATGTTTGAACTGAACTTTGAAGGAAATGAAGAATACAAAAAGGAGAAGTTGAGAAGAGAATGCATTCCAGTAGTGGTGGACAGCCTATGCAAAGATGCAGAAATGGAAATTGGAGTGTTGTGTGAAAAGTAAATAGCAAGGTTCAATAACCAAGTGAGTGAAGGACAATAATGTATAAGGCTGGAAATATAAATTGGATCTCAAGTTAAGAAGAATTTTAAATACCAATCTAAATAATGTGAATTTGATCCTAGAAGTAATAAGGAATTGAGGGAATTTATTGAATAAGGATAGTGACATGGTCAGATCTGAGATTTACAAAAATTATTTTAGTTAACATGTGGAAGATAGAGAAGGGAGTGGTGAGTTAGGAAGATAATTAAAAGATCATGGCAACAATTCAGGTAGTAGATGATGAAGGTTAACTAAGGGATGGAAGAAGCCTTTTTCTGTAGCACACTTGTATTTTTCTCTCTTCCATCTCCAAAATTTATTTCATAGAATGTACTATGAAATGGGGCCCCTGTTGCCAATTCTTCATTATGCTGGAGGAAATAGGTAGTTATTTGAGTTTATTGAATAAAAGAATAACATGATTAGATATGTATAAAGAAATTATCTATGATAGATGTTCAAAGGATAGACTGGAATGAGAAGAGACGGGTCAGGAAGATCAATTAGAAGACTATTACAAAAAAATCTAAGCAATAAATAATCAAGTCCTGAACTAAAATGGTGGTTGTGCAAATAGATATAGATATAGAAGAGATATTGTGGAGGCAAAAATGGCTAGATTTGGCAACTGATTGGATATAGGACATAAAAGTGAGGAATCAAGTTAATGAATATGGTAATGATGACCAGAGTGAAGAATTTGAAATAATGAACCAGAAAGATTGAAAAGATAGCGGTGCCTTCAAAAGAAATAGAGAAGTAAGGTAGAAGAGTAGATTTATGGGGAAGGGTAATAATTCCCATCTGGGGCATTTTGAGTTTGTGATATCTCTAGGGCATTTTGAAATGTTCAATAGACAGCTGATGATGTGGGAGTGGAGCTCAAGGGAGAAACTAGTGATGGATATATAGATCTGTGAGTCATCCACATAGGGATGATAATTAAACCCATGAGAGTTGCTGAGGTTACCAAAAACAAGATTATAGTGAGAGCAGAGGGCATAGGACAAAGCCTGGAGGAGCACCCACAATTAGAGAAAATAATTTAGCTGTTGAGCCAACAAAGTCAATCTAGGAATAGTTAGAAAAATAGAAGGGAAAACCGAAAGTGTTTTCTCTGAAAACCCAAAGAGTAGAAGTTAGTTAAACAGTGTCAAATGCAGCAAAGGTCAGGTTAGAAGAAGACTGAAAAAAGACTTAGCAATTAGATCATTAGTGACCCTGGAAAAAGCAGTTTTAGTTGAGTGTTTTGGATAGAAGCCTCATAGAAAAGGGTTAAAGAGACAATGAAAGGGTAGGCTGCCTTCAGGCAGCAAGTGTAGAAAGCTTTTTCTAGAAGGGTTGTTGGGAAAGCACCTGGGATATGTAATGTTTTTGATTGTGACAGATAGGTGGCATATTGGAGATAGTACCCAGCTGGGAGCTAGGAAATATCTGAGTTCAAATCCAGCCTTAGATACTTATTAACTGAGTAATTCCTGGGCAAATCACTTAATTTCTGTTTTCCTCAGATTCCTAAACTGTGAAATGGAAAAATAATACCTACCTCCCAAGCTTGTCTTGAAGATCACATGTTAATAATTTTAAAGGATTTAGCACAATTCCAGGTGCATAGAAGTTACTATATAAATGTATTTATTTCTTTCCCTTCCCTGGTATCATTTAGTAGATTTTCCTACCCCAATTACTTGGAATGCAGTTTTTAGAAAGGTCTTTGTTATAACCTAAAATGACAAAGTACCACTTTGATCTCCTGCTGATATATCTGAAAGCATGAAAACAAAGCCTAATATTTCTATGTTTGTTGGGCTTTACACTGATCAAAAAACAACTCCTATTTTAAGGAATAGTGCCAAGAAAAAAATTTTTTTAAAACTCTTATTAATTCGAATGAGGTCTGTGACACTACTTTGTTTTTGTTTTTGTTTTTTTTTTCCAGAGAATTAGTGCAATTATTATTCTATTCCACTGCTATAAATTGAACTATCGGCAGTTCCTTTCAAACCTTTGTTATCCTGTCACACTTTATTGTATTCATAGTTTTCAAAGCAGGCAAAGGGCCACGAACATACTTTTATATCCTGGGCTTTTGAGTGTCCATTTTGCTAAACATGGAGTCTGATGCATCCTCTACAATATAGGTGGGATTGACCTCCCTTAATAGGCTGCTATATTTTAAAAACTGCTATATCTTAAAAACGGGTGAAACCAAGCCAGTTGTTCTCTTTTCCAGCATTTCTTCATTTGTGCTTTTTTCTGTGATTCTAACCTAAATACTAGTTTAGGACTTTCCTTTCCTTGCTTACCTCTTTTTTACCTCAACTCCAAAAATGGATCTGGTAGTTTTTTCTTCTCTTCTGTGATTTTCATAGGACTAGGAGTTTGAGCCATGGTGACCATGGAACCAAGATTCCAGAATGATAAAGCCAGCCTGGTTTGAAAAAGAGCAAAACATCAGTCAATTAAAGAAGGCTTATCCCAACCTATGTGGAAGGGGACACAATCAGGCTTCACATTAGGTAAACTGAGCATGTTCAAAACCCTGGGTTTCACTTGGCTTGAAAAGGCAACTCACATCATATCTATAAAAATTATATGAGATTTTTTAAAAGTTGCTTTAAAATACTTAACTTTTTAAAAGTACCTTTATATCAACACTAACAAGAAATATCTTAATGAAGTCACTAAGAAACACCACTGATCTCACTATACCATTGATTTTTTTTTTTTTGGATCAATAATTTCACTGATGGGGAAAGCAATCTGGGGATAAAACAACCAGTATATCTACTGTACAATTTATGGTCATAAACACTGTCTGTGATACAGAGAGGCTAAATAATTTACCCAACTGTACATAGCCAGAGGGGAGATTTGAACACAGGTCTGATCTGATCCCCAAATCATCTATCTACTTTCTTACTTCAAATTTGAAATTAAAGCAAAATGATTACCAGTTATGGAACAGCTGAAAATTATAATAAAATAGCATTATCCTGTAAGAAATTGCAAAAATTATGGAATTATTCTTTGAATATTTGTGGAATTCACTTATTAAAATTTAGAACATTAATGCATTGTTGGTGGAGTTGTGAACTAAGACAACCATTCTGGAGAGCTATTTAGAACTATGCCCAAAGGGCTATCAAACTTTGTATATCTTTTGATTCAGCTGCTCTGTCTCTTTCCCAAAGAGATCATGTAAAAATAGAAAGGACCTAAGTGTACAAAAATTTTCATAACAACTCTTTTTATGGTAGCAAAGAATTATAAATTGAGGCGATACCCATTAATTGTGGAATGGCAGAACAAGTTATGGTATATGAATGTAATGGAAGACTATTGTGCTATAAGAAATGATGAGCAGCTATTTGTGGTGGCAAAGAATTAGAAAATGAGTTTTAAACCCATCAATTTGGGAATAATTGAATAAGTTATGATATATTAAAACATGGAATATTATTGTTCTATAAGAAATCAAGAGGCTGATTTCAGAAAAATCTAGAAAGACATGAACTGAAGCTAAGTGACTTTTTGGGACCCCTTTGGGTTTTGTTTTGTTTTTTTGGCAAAGATACTAGAATGGTTTACCATCTTTCTCCAGTTCATTTTACACATGAGGAAACCGAAGCACTAAATGATTTACCCAACTGCTAGTACATGTCTCTGGTCAAATTTGAACTCAGGTCTTCCTGACTCTAAGCCTAGTGTTCTATCTACTGTGCCATTTAGGTTGCCCTTGCTACCATTAGGTAATCTCTATTTTTAACTACAATTTTAGCTGCATTTATTTTTATTTTTGTCCTTTTTGAGATCATGTTTACTATCCTTTGACTGTGTTTTCTTTGATCTGAAAACTTGACCTTTTCACTCTAACAGTTCTAGGAGTTTTCCTTTTTAATTTTTCTTTTAGGAGATGACTAGTGAATCCTGTTTTCTCTTTGCCCTTTAGTTCTAATAAATCAGGTATTTTTTCTGGTTTTTGGTTCTTTTTTTTAAGGATATATTATCCAGGAATTGTATATGGTTATGGTTTTTAGAGAATGCAGTCATTCTTAAATTGTTTTTCTGTGATCCTTTTCTAGGTCAGTCATTTATTATAGTAGATACTTTCTATGTTCTTCTAGTATTTTTCTTCTTTTAATTTTTTCTACCATTTCTTCTGTAATCGTTGAGTTTTGTTTGGTCCCTTCTGTTATTCAGAAAATTTACTATTTTCAACCCTGTGATCCATACTACTTATTCTCCTTTCATTTTTTTCATGCAGACCTCACAATTCATTTTTTGTGACCTTCTTCATTTCTCTCTGATATTCTTGTAATTTCTTGTACCCAAGCCATTTTTTCCCTCTGAATATCTGCTTATAATCATTAAGGTATTATCCTCTTTTTCTGAATTCAGCGCTTGGAAATTATTAAATCAATAATATTTCTTTACAGTACTGGAATTAGGAAGAATTAGGGCAAGCTTCTTGTAGAAAGTGGGATTTTAGTTGGTATTTAAAGGACCAGAATAGGGAGAGTATTCCAAGAATGAGGGACAGCCAGAGAAAAATTCCTGGAGCTGAGTAATGCAGTGTCTTGTTTGGAGAACATCAAGGAAGCTCTATTACCCAGCCTCATTTTGGAAGCATTGTATAAAATAGTAAAAATTAACTGAGTTTAAGGGTAGCTAGATAAAGTACAGACATAAAGTCAGGAAGACTTATCTTCCTAAATTCAAATCCAGCCTCAGACATCTATAAAAACCTTATGCAAGTCTTTTAACCCATTTGTATCATTTTCCTCATCTGTAAAATGAGCTGGAGAAGAGAATAGCAAACTACTCTACTATCTTTGCCCCAAACTTTCCAATGGAGTCTGACATTACTGCAACAACTGAAAAACAATAAATCAAACCAAATTTCAACAAACAAGAGAAGATAGGGAGAACAAAGAAGCTCTACCAAATTCAACCGCCACACCAGGGTTTCCAGAGGCAAGTCCAGGAGCCCCAATTTGGGGAAAGTTTCTCATGCCCAGAGGGACACAAGGAGAGGAAATGGAACATCTGATTGATCACAGGATCATTTTCCAGTTATCATACAGTAAATAGCCATTCATCCAAATGAATTGGGCTTTCTTCCTCTGGTGAGGGATTCATAAGGGCTTGTTTCTCTTTGAAAAATGATCATAGTATATCAAAGGGAAAATGTTGATATGTCAAATAGACAAGTCTTAAGGTCAATTATCTGAAAAAAATGGCTAGTACATAAAACTTGTTCCTTGATCCCTCATAAGCTCTCTTTTTGTACACCATTTTCCCTCTTTTGGTAGCCTTCCTATTAGAAAGCCGAACTTAATACTCTAATAATTAAACAATCAGTAAACATTTATTAAACTTCCATTCTGTATCAGGCATTGTACTAGCTTCTAGGGATACAAATGTAAAAGACAATACTATCCCTGCCCTCCAAGAAACTTATATTCCAGGAGGAAAATAGCATGTATACATGTAATTAGCCACAAAATGTATGCAAATAAAATATAATGTCAGGGATATGTACAAAATGAATAAAATGTAATGTCAGGGGTGCGATTGGAGGCCCTAGCTATAAGGAAGGGGAAGAATCAGGGAAGAAAGTCTTGAACTGAATTTTAAAGGAAACTAAGAATTCTAAGAGACAGAGATGAGAAAGTATTTCATTGTAGGTGTGTAAGACAGATTGAGCAAAGGTTGATAGATGGCAAATATTGTGTCATCTGAGGGACCCTAAGTAGGCTGAGACTTCAAGCAAAGAGGAATAACAAATAATAAACCTGGAGCAAAGGTCTGTAACCAGATTGTGAAGAACTTTCTGTGCCAAGTAGAAGAGTAAAAAGAGTTTGTGTTTGATCCTTGTAACAAAAGGTAGACATTGGAGTTTTAGGTTAAGGTGGTCAGATGTTTGATTTAGTAATATCACTTAAGCAATTATATAAGCAAGGATTAGATTGGAGGAAAAGATTGCAAGCCGAGAGTCTAAGGCTGTTACAATATTCAAGCTCAGTGGTGACAATGGCTTGAACTAAACTGATGGCCTTGTAAATGGAAAGAAGGCATCATATGTGAAAGATGTTGGGAGTGGGAGTAGGGAAGAGTCAAAAAGAATTGGTAAGTGATTGGATCTGAGGGATAAGCAAGAGGGAAGATTTAAGGTTGATTGTAAAGTGATAAGTTAAATATGGTTGACTGGAACTATGGTTTTACTCTTTTAAAAAAATAGGGAAGTTTGTAAGGTGAGCTGGGCATGGTTTGGGAGGCAGAGAGAAGAGTCAAAAAAGCAGCATGTAACAGCAAAAAGAGCCCAATGTGAAGGCCTTGATTTATATTCCAACTTTCCTAGCTAAGTGACTATGGGGAATCCATTGGACTTTTTGTCTCCCAGCTTTGTCATTTGTTTAAAAAAAAAAAAAAAGGATAATGTCACAGTCACAATTACAGTCCTGTTAGCAGGAAAACATTCTGTATGTGAGCCACTATCATAGATTGCTGATAATTCTGCCATTTCAAAAACCTGGCCACGAGGCTCTATTGTGTCTTGATCATTTTTTCCTTGCCTTTATTACTACTTGGATCACCTATCATCATCGTCTCTAATCTCTGCTGTTGTAAAGGTTTCCTAACTACTCTTTCTGCCTCTTGCCTCCAATCCTTCCTTCATAATCTCTTGTTGAGCCCTTATTATCAAATGAACTCAATATAAACTCCTTATTCTAATTTTTAAAATCTTCAATTATTTGACCTAGCCTAGATGCTATAATAGATTGGTTGCTGAGTCTAGAGTTAGAAAATATTTATACATTTACTAGATTCATAAATTTACTAGATTTGAACAAATCACTTATTTTTCTTTTTGCCTCAGTTTCCTCAATTATAAAATGAAGATTAAAAATAGCATTTGTCTCCCAGGGTTGTTATGAGGATCAAATGAGGTAATCATTGTCAAGTGCTTAACACATGTGTCTGGCACATAATACCCATTATATAAATGGTAGTATGGTTATTATTGTTATTACCCTTCATAGACTTTACAATATGAGCAAACTTAGCTGCTCGCTATGGCTCAGTTCCTATCTTGTCCTTGCCCAACTCTAAGGCTTTTTTTCATATCACTCCCTGTGCCTAAAATAGATTCCCATTCTACCTTATTCAATCAATCTGTTAAAATATTTCCCTTCAAGGCCCAACCAAGTTGCCACATCATTCACATCATCCAAGAAGCCTTCTCTGTTCCCTTAGCTGAACATGTTCTCTTCCTTAAATTTCTCATGGGCACACTATCTTGACCTTGTTTTTGTATTTGTCAAATTCTCCCTTGTATTCTTGCTACTTATGTATTTATCTCATCCTCCCTAGGAGATTCCAAGCTCCTTGAGAATGAGAAAGTTGATTTTTTTTCCATCTTTTTATTCTGAGTTCTGTAGGCAATGGATGGTTCATAAATGTTGACTGAATTTAATTTAATTTGAAGGCAATAGATGAGACATCCTAGAATGCAAAAAAAGAGGTAACTTCTATATACATAGGAAAGTTATCCTTATTTGAGAAAAGGAAAGACCCTCTACATTAATCACTGGTACACTCAAACTTGACTTTGGAGTATCCTTGATTTAAATAAATTATAAGAGCATTGGAGTAAGAAAAAAATTTTTGAGACCATTTAGTTCAATTCTTTGCATTTTAGTACAAAAACTGTGCTCCAAAAAGTTTGTATTTTAGTATAAGCTCTGCATTTGTTCCTTGCCTCCAGAATTTTTGCCAGAAAGAAAACAAGCCTGTATTTAAGTGTCTAATATGTGAGAGGTACTTTATAAATATTATCTCATTTGATCCTCATAACAAGGTGAAAAGTAGGTGCTATTAGGATTCCCATTTTACAACTGAGGAAACTGAGGTAAACTAAGATTAAGTGACCTTCTAATCATAGTGATAGCTAGGGTCTGAGGTCATATATATCATCTTCCTGATTCCAGGCCTAGAGCTCTACCTTCTGTGCTATCTAACTGGGAGTAAAAGAATTGTTCTGTGTATTATAAGCATTTTAATAGTATTTTATTTTTTCTAAATATATACAAAGATAGTTTTCAACATTCCCTTTTGCAAAACCTTGTGTTCCAAATTTTTCTCCTGCCCTCCTGCCCTCCCTCCTCCCCAAGACAGTAAGCAATCCAATATAGGTTAAACATGTGCAATTCTTCTAAATATATTTGCATATTCATCATCCCTTGCAAGAAAAAACAGATTAAAAAGGGGGGAGGGAAGGAATGAGAAAAAAAAAACAAGCAAACAAACAACAAAAGTTGAAAATATTATGCTTTGATCACTTTCAGTCTCTATAGTTCTCTCCTCTGGATGTGAATGCACTTTCCATCACAAATCAATTGGGATGGCTTTGTATCACCTCCTTACTGAAAAAAAGCCAAATCTATTACAGTTGATCATCATACAATATTGTTGTTACTGTGTACAATGTTCTCTTGGTTGTATACTATATGTATTTTACTAGAGTTTATGAAATACACCCCCAAGCTAGTAGTACAAGAGAAAAAGTGCTGGACTTAGAGTCAGGAAGACCACAGTTGAAATCCTACTTCAGATACTTACTAGTTGTGTAACCTTGGACAAGTCACTTAAACCTATTTGCTCAGTTTTCTCTTCTGGAAAATGAGTTAGAGAAGGAAATGGAAAACCACTCTGCTCTATTTGCCAAGAAAACCCCAAATGGAGTCAGGAAGAATTGGACATGACTGAAAAATGACTCGGCAACAACAATATGAAATACCCACTGGATATATGACTCTCTAATCAAACTACATGAGAAAGTTCTGCAAGTTTTCTTCCTATAGTAACAAATTCTGTTCCCTTCCCATTAAAACCTAGACCAGGCAACAGAACAGGAATAAATTCCATCCACTGAGCCCCTTCTCTCCAACTTACACACAAACTCCATGTTATGTTCACTGTAAGAGTTGTGGAATGCTCCAAGTGGGTATGTTTATTTTTTTTTAGTTTATAAGTTCTGTAAGGTCAGGGACCATGTCTATTTTAATGTTTTGCATAGTTCCCTTACCCAGTGTGGCTGTAAAATAAATGTTTAATGAATAGCAATTATCACCATCTGGGGACAATACTACCTATTGCATGAGCCTTGCAAGTGTAATATCCGGGGAATATAATAATATTGCTGTTGGCTTCATATATGTTAAATAACTATAGATAATTGTTAAGGGTGGCCTGTGATTGGATAAATAAGATAGCTTTTAGGCTTTTCTTAGAGAAACAATAAGTTTTGGATTCCAGGGAATAAGAGATCAAAAGGGAAATCAAGCACAAAGGTACCTATTAGAAAGCAATTATGAATGATTTATTTAGTTCAATAGAAATGGGACTCTAAAAATTTCATTGATAGCTGGGGGAACTCAACCTTTACTAAGAGAAAAAGAAATGCAGTACTTGATCACCCTAACCATACAATATTTTTCTCTGGTGGTTACTCTCAAGTCCATAATATTCAAAGGTAATTATGGAAGCATTATAGTACAGTGAAAAGAGGTCTTGCTCTGGAGTCAGAAAACCTGGGTTCAAATCTTGCCTCTGGCACTACTAGTATAACATTAATCTTCCAGGCCTCAGTTTCCTTATACATAAAATAAAAGGTTTGGACTAAATGGCTGTTGTCCTTTATAGCTCTATATCAGTGACATTAAATCCATCTCAATCCATAGTTCATGGTCCCTCATTTTCACTGAATCCTCTTACACAAACCAGAAACACATAATCCCATGGTAAAGGTCATTTGTTAAAATAAAATGCAAAATAAATGACAATTAAATCAAGCAAGAAGCAGTTTCATTGCTTACTTCCCCAAAGTGCCATTTCCCATGGTAGTTCTGTACTTCCTGTTATCATTAACAAATTAGGAAACACTAATCTATTTTCAAGGTTTAGCATCTCCAAATACTCCCTGACTTTTCATGTTAGGCAATGGACAAGTTATTAGATTCTTTGCCAATTGGAAGAATAATAAAGCTTCAATATCTTGAAAGTACCATATCTTGACAGGGCAGCTTTAGAGTTTTATAGACAGACTTATTGCTTCTTGTGGGAAAATGGATCAGGGAGAAAGAAAACATGCTATATCTACTTCAACCAGGGAGTTCTCTTCCTCTTCCCTTGCTACTTTTCACCTACTCTTCTCTTCTTCCTCCTCCTTTTTCTCTTCCTCCTCCTCCTCTTTTTCTTCCTCTTCTTCTCATCTTTCTCCTCCTCCTACTTCTTTCTCCTTCTCCTCTTTCCTCTTCTTCTTCTCCATTTTTCTTTTTCTTCCTCTTCCCTTCAATTTCTGTTTCATTCTTCATGAGGCCTATTTCCAAACTAGGCATACTAGAACCATACTCATGCAACCACAATTCATTCCAAGAGAATGCCATGACCTGCTGAATCCATTCATAGAACCCCAAAGATGCTTTTCCCAAAGAGAATATTGTCTCTGTACTTACAGGATATGGCCCCCATTCCTCCCTTACTCCCATTTTATATGAGTAAAACTGGGGATATAAAGTTTTGAACTTGTAATAATCTACACTCAAGACAGTAGACAGAGAAAGTCTGAGCTGGGAGTACTTAGTAAGTCCATCTGCTAAATTGAGCAAAGTTTCTACTTATAGTTACTTATTTGTACATATCACCACAGAGCTGTAAACTCCTGATTTATAAATGACTCCCTCTCATCCTGAGGATCATAGCATAGCTTATCTCCATGGGAAAAGAATGACATGCTTTATCTCTTTCTTCTCCAACCTTCTTTGCCCCTTGTTCCCAGTATAAAAAATATTTAAAATTGTTGTTTGCATTCTCCTCACATTTTGTTTGATGGAATTCAAACAGAAATCATCTTGGGATAAATTCTATCCCACTATTGTTCTTATGAACTTAACATTCAACAAACCAACAGACTCTTGTTCAAGTTAATAAAATAATTCCCTTTTGGGGGAAGGCAATTGGTTAAAAGTATAATGATACAAGCTCAACTTTTGTCGATTCATTAAAGTCATCTAGAGTGGCTTGCCATTTTTTTCTACCTTAAGTTGCCTAACCAAGACAGTAATGATGCATAAGTTGTTCAAGAAGCTCCATTTCATCAAGTTATTAAAGTGACCTCATTGTTTTTAACATTTCTTTGAAAAATCTCCTTGATCACGAAGTTCTAGCACCTATAACTTCTAAAAGAAATGACTCCATATTGTTTTGTTATCATGACTTCTTCTATTCTGTTAGACAAATTCTTTTCATTCAGCCATTTATTTTATGCTTCTTTGTCAAGATATATTGTTGGCTTAATTCAAAAGCATCCCAGGATCAACTGAAGCCATGTGTGGAGAGAGCTAATTGCTAAATTTTCAGTGTCATCATTTATATCTCAGAAATAAACAAATGCTACAAAAATATATTGGTTTGTTGTTTTGTTGATTTCTAGACTTAAAAACATGTTCATAATTCTTGAGTCATGAAAACTTGAGTTCAAATCTCTCCTCAAGCACTTACTATCTGTGTGACCTGAGCAAGATACTTAATCTCAGTTTGTTCCATCTGTAAAATGGAAATAATAATGGCACCTCCATTTGGGATCAAGTGAAATATTTGTAAAACATAACACAGTGCCTGGCTCAATAATTGCTAGCAATCATTATCTTAGGTACTTATTTTTAGAGATGAGAGCTGATTGTTAAATATTTACTAGCACACATAATTGAATTTATGTAGATGTCACTCAAAGAGGGCCTTTTGGATCCAATCTTGGATCTCATTCTTCATCTAATGATAGGTCAAATCAGTTATATTTAATAGGTTTGGTGGGATTCATATTGGATCAACTTTTTCCTTTACAAAATGGTGCCTATTTGTTTAAAAAAAAAGTATTTCAGTAAATTTGAAATCATTTAATCATTTAGTCTGAGAACATTTGCCAGTTCCCATACTTTTTGATGAGGAATTTTTTCCCTTCTTTTTTTTTTTTTTATTTGTGCAGCATGATAAATGTGGAAATATGTTTAGAAAATTTATACATGTGTAGTCAAGTAGGGGAGAAGGGTGGGAAGAAGAAAAGGATAAAAATCTGGAGCACAAGGTTTTGCAAGAGTGAATGTTGAAAACTATCTTTGCATGTATTTTGAAAATTAAAAGCTACTATTAAAAATAAAAAATAGGGGCAGCTAGGTAGCATAGTGGATAGAGCACCAACTCCTGAAGTCAGGAGGTCCTGAGTTCAAATTTGATCTCAGACACTTAATACTTTCTAGCTGTGTGACTCTGGGCAAGTCACTTAACCCCAACTGCCTTAGCAAATAAATAAATTAATTAACTAATTAATTAAAATAAATAAATTTTATTGAATCAGAATCATAACCCCCAAATTGGCAAAGCTATATGACCCCCATAGCCAAGAATTAGTGAGGCTTAATTCCTTTGCAACCTAATGATAAACTTTGAGTCTCTTTAAAGAAATTTTTTTCAATATAGTTTTTTAAGTTTTGAGTTCCAAATGCTACTCCCCCTCCCTCTATTCTTCCCCTGCTCCCTCCTTTCTAAGAGAAGCAATCACATATATGCTATACATGTATATGTATATTGTATATATGTATGCATGTACATAATATACATATACATGTATATTGATTCTCTTTATAGATTGCAATTGATGTGTGTGTGCTTGCATATAAGAGATAAAAATGGGTGTGGTCGAATAATCTATTCAAGTATTGACAAACTCTGAATAACATTGTTCCAACCAGTATCATTCCCCAATAAATCATTAAGGCATTTATGATGCTGATGGCAATTTTATAGTGTGTAAACGGCCCTATTCTGTTTATGTGGCTAGCATACTGTCTAATATAAGTCTATAAGTCTTACTATAAATAATTCAGTCAATATGCATTTATTAAGCACTTAATGTAATAGCTAACATTTTTATAGTGCTTATTATATGTTTTAACACTGTGCTAAGTGCTTTACAATTTATTTTCTCATTTGATCCTCACAACAAACCTGTGAGGTAGGTGCTTTTATTATCCTAATTTTCCAGATGAGGAAACTGAGGCAAAGAGAGCTTAAGTGATTTGCCTTGTATTAGGCACAGCTAGCCAGCTGAATGAGGCTAGACTTGCACTCAAGTATACTTAACTCCCAGAGGTAGCTAGGTAATATAGTGGGTAGGACACCAAGCCCAAAGCCAGAAAGGCTCATCTTCTTGAATTAAAATCTGACCTTAGACATTTATTAGGTGTATGATCCTGGGCAAGTTACTTAACCCTATTTGCCTCAGTTTGCTCATCTAAAATTAGCTGGAGAAGGAAATAGCAAGCACTCCATTATCTTTGCCAAGAAAACCCCAAATAGGATCATCAAGAGTTGACCATGAATGAAACAACTGAACAACAACTTCCTTACTCCCAGACCCAGCACTCCATCCCCTTCACCATCTGTGCCTAGCATTATGCCTTATGCTAGAGGACAAAGCCAGGCAAACAAAAAAACCTTCTCTACTCTCAAAATATCAAGTCGAGTCAACAAATGTTTATTAAAAACTTACTATGTACCAGGTGCTGTGCTAAACTCTAGAAATCCAAATACAAGAAGAAATATACAAATATAAGGAAGCTCAAAGATATGAACAATTTTCTGATGATTAAATTAAAGGTATTATAGTCATATGAAAAAATGCTTTCAATTACTATTGATCAGAAAAATATGAATTAAAATAACTCTGAGGTACAGTCTTTCATCTCTCATATTGGCTAAGATAATAGGAAAAGATAGTGATATTAGAGGGGATGTGGGAAAACTGGGACACTAATGCATTGTTGGTGGAGTTGTCAAATGATCCAACCATTCTGGAGAGCAATATGAAACTATGCCTAAAGGGCTATCAAACTGTGTATACCCTTTGATTCAACAGTGCCATTACTGAGTCTATATCCCAAGGAAATTATAAAGGAGGGAAAAGGATCCACATATGCAAAAATGTTTGTAGCAGCTCTTTTTGTGGCAACAAAGAATTGAAAAATGAGTAGATACTCATCAATCGAGGAATGGCTGAACAAGTTGTGGCACATGAATATTATTGTTCTATAAAAAATGATGGGCAAGCTAATTTTAGAAAGGCCTGGAAAGATTTACGTGATCTGATGCTGAGTGAAACAAGCAGAACCAGGAATACATTGTATATGATAATTGCTAGAATGTGTGATGATCAACTATGAAAGACTTGGTTCTTCTCAGTGGTTCAGTGATCCAAAGCAATACAAATAGATTTTGGACAGAAAATGCCATCTGCATCCAGAAAAAGAACTATGGAGACTGACTGTAAATCAACACATGTTATATTCCCTTCTTTTTTATGTTTTTTTTTTTTTGTTGTTGTTGTTATTGTTCTATCGTTTTTCCCTTTTTTCTCTGCCTGATTTTCTCTGCCAACATGATTCATAAAGCAATGTGTATTAAAAATAAGTAAATTAAAAACAAAACAAATAAACACAGCCTCTGCCCTCAAGAAGCTTATATTCTGATAAAGGAAGATAACACATAAAAGGAAGCTGGAAAGTAGAAAGTGTCACCTATTTAGAACAAAGCAAGGAAAATCCACAAACTAGGTATATGTAAAATGAATGGATTGTAAGAGAGGGAAGGCACTAACATCAAGAACCATAGGATATTCCTATATTAATTATTCAGTGAGGAAGTGCAATATAAGTTCCTTACCTAGATAGCATTCTCCTTGAGCCATCGTCCCAGTGGTCTCATCAGTTAACTCTTGGGCACATGAGTTCAATTGCCTTCTTAAAGGTCTGCAGCATCCCCACTGTCCAGCAGGGAATAGTTAGCCTGCAGATATTTAATCTGGTCAGGTACCACCATGCCTACCCCATGATTCAACTCTCAGTAGCCTTGTCTGGAATTAATGTTAAGCAAGATATAGAATGTTACTCAGAATGTTAAAATTTAAACCTGAGATCTATATATCTAAATCACCCATAATTATGGATTCAGAATTTTGGCATTTTGTAGACCACATAGTTAATTATACATATAGTAAAGTAAAACAAAACAGATCAAGTGTTCCTTTATGAAGATAATCATCTCCATCTAGCTCTAATATCTCCTCTTTTTGCTTACTCTTTTAGACCTTTGAATGTAGCCACATACACATATACCTACAGTTCATGGAATGGAATAAGAGAAGGGGGATATCTATTCCTGTCTCTGTATTGTGGACTTAAATAAGAGAAAAGAGGGAAAGTGATAAAAGCATTTGGTCCTCTGCCCCTGCCCCCTTAGCTTACCTAGAAATATTATTTATAGAAGTTGGTAGTCTCAATAATTAAAAATTCCACATGGTATTCATTTCTCCTCCAGGATCAGAATCTCTCCTATTCTCTCAGCATTCGACTTATTGTTTGTTTACTTATGTCTCTAGATACTGCATGGATGAAAATAGCTGTAACAGAAATCGCTAAAACCTTAGACTTAGTTGTTTTCATATACCTATGGTAACCTGGCAGTAAGAATCCATTGACAGTGACCTTTTAATCACTATCGATCCCATGGTACTAAGAAGTCCTCATCCAAGGTCAGTGTAAAGAAAAGAGGAAGCCAGCCCTGGACACTATTATATATAGATAGCATGTCCCTTTTTCTTACTGTGGAAGTTCTTGTCTTTTCATGTAGTCATCCACTAAGATATCTGCCCTTTTCTGTTTTCCACACCTCTGAAGAGTGTGTGATCATTCCTATAAAATTAGAAACTGTTTTGCCCTCTATCTCTCTCTCTCTTAAGTGCCTTTACATAGGTCCATTTGAAAATACCAAGAATTAGGAGGTTTGCAAAGTTCTATACATGTTATCTCATTTGATCTTCACAAGAACCCTGTGACATAGGAATTTGACTCCACTCATACAGATATGCTGACAGAGGTTAGGTAGCTTGCTTAATGTACACACACATCTGAGGTGGGATTTAAACTGAGGTCTTCCTGACTCAGGTGTATTCCTGTGGTTAACATAAACATGAGATAGCTTTAGTTCTTTTCATTGATTTGAGTCTGTATACCATGCCAAAAGTAATAAAGATAGAATCTGGGTAAGATACTTCAAACTTTGCCTTTACAAAAAGTCAAAGCTACTTTACTTCATTGACTATTAGGCTCTTTTAATGATAATACTTTATCTTTTAATAATATTTACATTAATAAACTGAGGCTAGATTTCTCTGGTGAATGGTCCAACAACTATTTTTAAATCTGTATCGGTGAAATACAACAAACATATATCTCAAGTCAATTTGCATTGGATCTCCAAAAATATGTTTCTCTTTGGGGAATAGGTTTAAATTTGGAAAGGAATTAACATTTAAATCTTCTAGATGCCACTAACACTGAAGTCATATGAAAGTTATAGATGCAAATACATTTGAAAAAAAAAACTGAATCCTTTAACAGTCAGAAAATAGTCATGCATAGATTATATATCCAGATGTTTAATGCAGATATGATGAAATAATACTGGTAATTACTGATGCATTATGCAGAGAGACCAACTATTATTGAATTAGAGACAAAAGCATATTTGGTAAAATCCTGCATTCCTCTAAGAAACATCTGGAGTTTCTCTGGATATTCCTCATTCATATGTCAACCAACTCAAAGCTACCCAACTTGTTAAATCTTAAGGGCTCATTGCCTGGGGCGGCATAACTTCTAGCAGAATTCATTTATCTGCCTTACTAAATGGGTCTTATGGGAAGTGATTCTATTATTCTGAGTTGCTGTTATGCATGTGTGAAAAGTAGGGCTTGGTATTCTACTTGTTTTATAGTGTTTACATTAAAATAAGTGTAATTTTCTAAAGCAATAAAAGAAATCCCAGAGAAGAAAACATGTCATTCATAGGAAAGCAAAGTAAGAATGAGGCATTTCAATATCTCCTCTCTCTTTTTATCTGGGTGGCTAGTCTTCTGACATTCCAAAATATTATTTTAGCAGCTTGAGACACAAGGAGAGAGCACTGAGAACCCAACAGTGAAGGTTAAAGCCACAGCTTGGCAAGGGGAAAATACTCTCAAAAGGATAACATACCATGACATAAAGTGCTGAAATGTAGCTTTCCATGAGAAATTCCACATCTTAGCATTCACATGTAATGCAGGACCAAAGTTATCCCAAAGCTACCAATCCAAAAAGTAAGCACTAACATGCCCTGCTGTGTAACTGAACTCTTACCTAACAAACTCCAACAATGAAGGAAAATAAATCTGCCAAGACAATTTGCAACAAAAAGGGTTCAGCCACCAGCAACCTAGAGAGATCTCACTTCTTCTACTGAAGATTTCTATAAAATATATCCAATATAAATTTTTTCTTATTCATAAGCATCTTCTTCCCCTCTCAACTTTCAACACATTAATATGTCTTCTTTAAGAGAGGAATATGCATTTGTGTTTGAAAAGGAAAAGAAATTTAAAATTAAAAAAAGCCATACCTGAGAAGGAATATTTGCAAAGATAACCCGAGATGGTTTGCCTGAAAAATATAATGTGAGAATTTATCAGGGAATTCTGACAAAGGGAAGGCTATCTGATAATTCCTTATTCAGAGTAAGCCTTTTAAAAATCCAGAGCTATTTAAGACAGTCTCTTTTGGGGCAAATGCAAGTTCCAGTTAGAAATAACCTTTCTTTCAAACTCTTCCCCTCACACAATTTTATATATATATATATATATATATATATATATGTATACATATATATATATGTGTGTGTGTGTGTGTGTGTGTGTGTGTATGTATGTATGTATATATGTACTATCTTGGGCATCTAGGTAGTACAGATAGCATGCCAGAATTGGAGTCAGAAAGACTCACCTTCCTGAATTAAAATCTGACCTGGCATACTTAATAGTTATGTAACCTTGACAAGTCAACTAACTCAGTTTCTTCATCTATAAAATGAGCTGGAGAAGGAAATGGCAAACCATTGTACTATCTTTGCTGAGAAAACCTCAAATGGGATTTAGAATTGTTTCATACAACTGAACAACACATCTGCTCTCTATTTTAGACAAATAATAGAATTCAGTTCCTATAAGAGGTCCTGATGAAGAGTGATAATAACAGCAAGATCAGCTACTTTCAGGGATAGTTAAAACCTGGTATAAAATTCTCATGCTTAAACATTTAAGAAAAAATCATGACCAATATTTCCATTTAATAGATGAAGCACTTGATGTTTTCTTTACCCATGATTCTTGAAGAGTTTCAGGTTGCCATATCTTCAAGGTGAGACCCTTTCTTTATCCACAGAACAGATACTTAGTGGACTAGCAATGCAACATTCACAAGACAACATTATTCAAGGTGTTAATGCTGGTATCTAGAGACCAAGGTTTATTTTAGGTTTAATTTCTTTATTTGGTTGCTAGAATGTCCCAGAAGTTCAGACATCTCTGGAAAATGGAAGCTGTTTCTTTTCCCCTTCTTCATGCTCATTTTTATCTGGTAGTTTTTTTAGTCGCTGACATTTCAAAGTTCCTATTACTATTAAAGTCATTGGTTTCTTTCAGTACATGATTCAAACCTTCCTGGAATACGTCAAAATTCACTCATTAAACAAATGTTTAATGAATACCATTTAGCCATTTATGTAAAATCAGCAATAAAGTATTCTGCATTAAAAGCAAAAATCTGGTTTGTTTGTTTGTTTATTCCCTGGGGGAAGGAGAACAGATTTCTCTTTTCCCCTTCCTAGTGACCCTGTAAGTTTTTAGCATAGCTATCTGGTTTATTTGCCAATAAAGCTTAGGATTTAATAACAGTGATATTTCTATACCAGTTGAAAGATTATAAAATACTTTACATGTATTATTTCAGGTGAATTTTAGAATAGCCTTGTGAAGCATGTGCTACAGATGTTATTATCTTTTTTTTTTTTTTTTTTTTTTTTTTTAGAGATGAAACAGACTCAAAGAAACTAAACAACTTGTCTACAGTTATACAGCTAAGTATTAGAAATAGAATTTGAATCCAGATCCTTCTTTACTCCAAATTTGATGATCTATCCTTTATGAAAAATGATACTTTTAGATGCACCCAGAGAAGAAACACTGGGAGGGGAATGAAAATTGTTAGCACTATATCTGTCTGCCCAGGTTGCATGTACCTTCGGATTCTAATGTTTATTGTGCAACAAGAAAATGATATTCGCACACATGTATTGTACCTAGACTATATTGTAACACATGTAAAATGTATGGTATTGCCTGTCGTCGGGGGGAGGGAATAGAGGGAGGGGGGGTAAATTGGAAAAATGAATACAAGGGATAATATTATAAAATATATATATATATATATATATATATATATATATATATATATATATAATAAAAAAAAATGATACTTTTTATTTTCAGACTTTTCCATAAGAGAGAAAGATAATGAGGCAATTGATCATTATTTAGTTCCCATCTGGATCATTTAACTTAAACCTTAGTTTTTTTCATCTCTAGAATAGAACTCAGTGTAATAAAAGTAAGATTGTTCTCAAGTTACTACAAGTTACAATTTTACATTGCTCTTTGGGTCGATTCATTGTAGTCACAGATCCAGTGTCTGCAACCATTTAGGTTGTTTGACAATGATATCAGTCAGATCTCATGAATATACTCAGCTACTAAGCAAAGCTTTTTCTTCACTATGCCTGGGGTGGGAAGACTCCTCCAAATGATTTCCTTTATTTTGAACCTGTATTTAAAAATCCTCTCCCTTAAAAAAAAAAAAGAATGTACTTTTACTGCTGAGACTTCAAGAGATTCAGTAAGCTTTTTAATAAACCCCATATTTGCATGTAAATATGGATATGGGTGTGATTAGGCAGATACAGTAATTCATAATAAAGGAGGATTGTTTAATTTTTTTTGAATTTGTGTATGTCCACCTACAAGTTATATTTTGTCCTCCACAAAACAGAAAATGAGAAAATATGTGCAATGCAATGCTATATTATTTATCAAATACTACTGCAGGGAATAACTATATATAATTTTTAACATTTGTTCTCTTATGTAATTGGGCTTGATAGCTATGGGTAAGGTTATCATCAAGAAGAAAAAAAAAAAAAAAAGAACCTTATCGATGGGAATAGTTTTATAATAAACATGGGTAAGATTCCCTAACTCCAAAACACTTTCTCTTTTACCAGATACATTTCCAGCTTTCTCTCTCTTCCCCTAACTGTATTCTAGCCACACTAGACTATTTACACTGCTAATTACAACCCATACTTTATTGCCTTTATTTCTTTGCTTATTATTCCCTTTGTTTGTAACATTCTCTTTCACCTCACATCTATATTTGTCTGTCAAATTCTTACCTAGCTTTCAAGTACTATCTCAAATATCACCTTTTTTTTCAGTCATCTCATTAAATTTTCTTGCTCAACCGCATTTAAGTGTGATCTCTTCTTCTTTAAACCTCCACAGGACATTTTTTGGCACTTAAATCCTCTAGCACTTAACAATATCATGTCTACTAAATTATAAAACTTTTTATTCAAACATCTAATAGAGCTCTCTACATACTATAAGTTGGGAATTTAAAAAATGGTTTTAATAGAATTCCTCAAATCCATTTCTAGTCACATAAAATTGACTCGAGTCTAAAATTGACAATTATAAATCTGAAATCATCTGCAAAACTGTCCTTATTTTTTCTTCCCTCCCATTCTGTTGAAAATCACTTTTTGCTCAGTTATTTCAGTTCTTTCCAACTCTTCCTGAACCCATTGGTACTTCTCTTGATAAAGATACTAGAGTGATTTTTCATTTCCTTCTCCTGCTCATTTTACAGGTGAGTAATCCAAGGCAAACAGGATTAAGTGACTTGTACAGGATCACATAGTAAGTATCTGAGGGAAGATTTGAACTTAAATCTTCCTAATTCAAGACCCAGGACTCTATTCACTTTGCTATCTAGGTATCTTCTGAAAAAAAAAAAAATCACTTAGATATGTCTTACTCAATGAACATATAAGGTTCTAAAAGTAGGATTCTTGGTGAGGAAGGAGATTTTAATAGCCAATTTATAAATTCATTAAAAGAAACAGTGGTAGATTTCTAAACAAAATTATTATTTTATTTTCACTAAGAAAATAAACTAAGCTAGACAGAACAGATTTTAAATTTATTTTTAACTTACTCATAAAATTAAAAACATATGCACACACATAAGTGCAAGTATAAGCTTGTATGTGTATGTCTCTAGATCAACACAGATAGCTCTCATTTGATTTTCACATTAGCCGGTTAGTTTTGTTCTGGTATCATAGCTCCGCCATTTTTATTACAAGTTAGACTCTGTGGAAAATAAATTCAAATCCATCTCCATTACTAGAAAAAAAGTCTCAGTATCTATCTCCTTGTGCAAGCTAGGAGAAGTAAACATGCCACACATGCATATGTACATAAAATATATATTATATACACATAATGTATATATGTTACATACATTTTGTCCTTCACAGATCAATTAGGCCATATTGGAATTTTACTATATAATTCTGTATTAGAAAATGAAATTTGGTAATCAAATTCCAATTAAAAAAAAGTACAAGAAGGACCTTGTTATAAGGTAATAAAGCTGTCTCATAGCAGAACTTCAAAAACAAGCTTATCTCTAATCACAAATCCTCAATTATATCAATGTGGAAAATTCAGAGTCTAGATCCTAGGATTTCAAACAAGTGATTATTTTTTTCACCTAAAGATTTTGCATGGTTATAAAAAGATAAAAGTCTTTAGATTAATTTAGTTCATGCCTTCCTGAATGCTTTTTCTCCTGTGAACATTAAATATATTTAAGTGTATTATGTATGTCATCGATCATATTTTTGATCATATCTCAGAGCTAATAGAATAAATAGAAAGTATCTTATTTTCAAGAAAGCATGAAATACAAATATTGTGAAGTTTGAGAATTTTGAAATCTAAAGATATGCATAGGAATTATTTTTGAAGAATTATGCTTATTTTCTAAGCAGTAGTAAGACTCTTTGTTTTTTAATCAGAAGTAATCATTAAAATCCTTCTTAGGACTTCCAGCAAAATAGAAGAATTATACCTATGCCAAAATCCTATCATCTTCAAAATAAAAAGGAATTTCCCAAATGAAGTAAAAGAACCACAGTCAAAAAAGATGAAAAGAACAATATCACAAGGAAAAAACTCCACAGAAAAACCAAGAGTAACTGGAAAAATGAATAAAGAAAAAAGAGGGTATGATATAATTAAATAATTCAGTGAGATAAAAGATGAGGTGAAATTTCCAAAAGAAAGAAATAATTCTACAAAACTACAATTAGATTCTCTCTAGTAGAAGAATCATAAGTATAGTAAAAATCATATTAGAGGAAATAAAGAGAGATAAGGAGAAAAATAAGAACGCTTAAGAAAAACAAATCATTGATGATTTGCAACAGAAATTGGAAAATTTTAATAAAGCAGTGAACAAATTGAAAAAGGACCAAGAGAGATAGAATTTTAAAAATATTTAAATGTCTTCAATATTAGGTCGAAGTCAAGACAACAAAGTAGAAAGAAATATGCTAAAGCAATTTACTGTCCTTGAGAAAGAGCTTGTCAAGACAATCTAAGTATTACTCTCCTAGAAAAACACAATTAGATAAAAAGTCTGAATATCTTATTTCAAAAAAAATCTCATAGATATAAGAAAACCTCCTGGATATTTTGAAAATAGAAAGCAAAGTATAAATCAGGAGAATAGATAAGATGTTAAAGAAGAGAAAATTCAAGATTCCAATTCTCCCAGAAATTTGGACATCAAGCTCCAGAGATACCTGCTAAAAGAAAACATCTTGCAAGCATCCAAGAGGTAAGTTATTTACCAGAGGATACCATCTGGAATTGTCCATTAACACCCATCAATGACAAGACCTAAAGAAAAGGCTGGAATATTATATACAAAAAAGGGAAGTGACTTGCCCATATGGATAATTATTTTACAAAATTGGAAAATATTTTTTTACAGAATTGATGACTTCTAATCATTGACTTTTAGGAAGTCAAAATTGAGAAGAGCATTTTAAAAAGAAAAGGTACAAAACTAGATATATAAAATGGATAAACAACTCTAATAGATTGAATGGGCTGAATGGTGCCTTAGTACTGCAGAGAAATGAATATCATGCCCTTGTCTCACTTTTTCTCTATGAGACACAAGGGATAGCTACAGTTTTAAGTGACTAAAAAGAATTACCATTGGCTCAGAGCTGGTAGGGAAGGGAGAGACTTAATACTTTTTAAAAATCAGGAGCCTCAGGTGAAATTTATTTAAATAAAGGGGAGAGGTGAGAAGGAGGGAGTCTTACATATCACCTTATAGTCTAAACTGAGCAAGGGAAATATAAAAAAAATATGCAGATATAAAAGGAGAAGATGATCAGGAACTGTGCGAGGATGAGAATGTGAAGCAACATATGAAGCAATGAGTGAAGACTAGGTAGGGGTCCTGATTTAGTAAAACACGATGTTGCTACTCAGAATTGAGTTTTTAAAACAAAAATAGATGTGGGAGGACCTAAAATCCATTGATTTGGAGCTGGGCTGCAGAAAGGAGAAAAAGGTTGTTTTTCAAGAAGATTGAGATTATATTGCTTCAAGCAAAAATAGTTTGTGAACATAGAATAAAATTCTACTTTTTTCATTGGGCCCCCTGGACCCTTAAAATATTGGATGTGAAAATTTTAGCTTTTGGTCAATTATTAGGGATAAAAAAAGTAATTATGATCTTGTGGAACACTTATGACAGTTGGAAATTTCTTACAATTTTGTAGATTATACCATATTTATGCTTGACTATCCTGTGGAATTCCATATTTTACAGCAAGTACATCAAAAGGGATTTACCTATAGTGATAATGATGAAGGTCTTCTTCAATTTTTTTTTTTTTTATATACCAAGGTTACCTTAGTAACCTTTCTTTTGTTTTCTGAAAACTTCTCTCATCAGCCTCTTCTGAAGAAAATACACACTCCATTTTGTAGGTTATATGAAGTTCTGACATACATAATGTCTCAAAAGTCCTGGTGCAGAGTTTAAACCTGGGATACAAAATAATCCAAGATTGTTTTAGATTAGAGCACATTAAAAAAAAAAAAAAATTAAGAAGGATGATAGGATTATAGAGCTAGAATGACCATAGTGTCATGAAGTCCAACCTATTTATATTACAGTAAAGAAACTCTTCTTCAAGTAGACATATTATTTTTAATTTAAAATATTTTGAAGGCTCATCAATAGCTTGTTAGTTCAGTATGGTTTAGTATTTAACTTCTAGGTAATCAGTGAACCTAAAAAAAAAGAACTAAAAAACCTAGATGCCATCCATAGAAGTAGTGACAAACTAGGTTTTTCAATGGATGGTGCTAGACCTGGAGTCATAAAGACAAGCTCCAATCTGACCTCAGATGTTTCCTAGTTATGTGATCTTGGGCTAAATCATTTAACTTCTGATTTCCTATTTTCTCATCCATAAATTAGGGGTAATAATAGCACTTACCTCCTAGGATTGTTGTGAGGAAAGAAATGAGATATTTACAAAAAGATGCTTATAAAAAGCCATGCAAATGCTGGCTAGCTATTACTATTATTCTTACTACTATGTTCTAATATGCTCTGCTTTATGATTTTTAATCTAAATTGCATTCCAAAATAAATTCATTGCAAATGTTACATTTAATCCTGTCAAATTCCAGAGTTTTCTCAATTTGATTTTGTTCGAATTAGGAACTTGCTTTAAAAAGAAAAAAAAAAAAAGTGACAGAAAAATAATGGAAAAATCTATTAAGTATTTTTTTCAAGAAAAGTTTTTATTTTTTAAAAAATTTTAAAGAACGTTTTAAAAATGGAGTTCAAAGCAAGAGCAATGAGACTACTTACAGAACTGAACAAAAGCCTGGCTACAAATTTCCATGGGAAGTATACTGGCAATTCAGCAGATGGTGGAGTCCACCTATGCCTCAGTAACCGCACTGGAACTGTTTCATCACGTTATTTCTACTGATTGATTCTACTAATTTTTCCAATAACGAGCTTGCTGAGCTGTGCACGAGTTCTGCTGGGTCCTGCTCTCTTGCATATAGGAACAAGGAGAGGGGTCAGGAAGAAAAGAAGGGAAAAGTCAGCCTTTTGGGGTCATTCAAATCAGTGTCGAATCAGCATATTTCTATGAGCTGTTTTAGAACAAACGCTATTGAACCCTTTAATTGCTTAAACGACGGAGAGCAGAACCAGAGTCTATTTTGTTTTCTCGAGACTCCCGAGTGGACAATGCCATGTTTCTCCCTATCTCCCAAAGAAATCCGGAAACGAACTAGGGAAAAAAGGCCTAATTGGGAGGTCCAAAGGTCGCGAGTTAGGTAAAGATCTAGCAAAAAGCGATTAGGGTCATTAGACTTACTCTCCCTTTCGCTAGGACCCTCCTTCCTTATCTGAATGACCACCGGGAAAGCTAGGAGACGAGGGGGCGGGAGCAGGGAGGGAGGTGTGTTCAAGGGAGGGAGGATCTGAAGGCAGAAGGAGGAGGCTCTTGAGGACTGCATTGGGAATTGTAGTCCTAGGCATCCAAGTCCTAAGAAGATGCTCAGAGACTGAATCCCCAGGAAGTAACTACAGTTCCCAGAGCTCTTTGGGGCCCCAGCCGGGAAGTCCATGCGCAGTGAGTGCTACATTGTATCCTATTAGGCTGGGAGTGATGTCACCTGCGAGCTTGTAACATACTAGCCACTACGGGGGAAACTCTTTAAACGGATCCCATTGTATTCCGAGCTGCCTTTCGCAGCGTTCCGAGGCTGCCCAGGTAAGGAGGGAGCGCCGCTCTGCGCGCCTGTCCCTCCCTCTAGCTCACGGGGACGCAGCTTCTTCTCATTCATTAAGTGGCACGGAGAGGGCACCGGGAGAAGCGAACGGGCTGCGTGTTCGTCTGGGGAAGGAGGTAGGTTTGCGGGCTTTGCGCTTCCTCCCTGCCTTTCCCTCTCCTCGCCTCTCTCTCGCCCTCTCCTTTTCCTTGAGCCGCGAGAGGAAGTAGGTAAATTTTAAACCCGTCGTTCAGGTTGGGTTTGGGTGGATACTGGAACAGGACAGCTCTGCGCTTTGGGGCTTACACTGAGAAGTCTAACTGCCCCTGGGCTGGGGTGGGGGTTGGAAAAATGGCTGCACCTCAATGCAAAAGTGAGGCGAGCCGGGAAGCAGGGGATTTAGGGGGAAAGACGAGGGTTGTTCTCCATCCCCCTCCACCCCCCCCTTTTTTTCTTGTGTTTTCAGATGTGTTTTTACACAAGGTAAATTGACCGTGTCCAGTGCGCCTCCCCACCTCGGGGGAAAGCTATGAAAGCCGGGGAGAGGGAGGCAAGAGAAATTTTGGCCCCAGTTCGCTGCTGCTGGGCAGCGCTGCTACTGAACAACTCGCTTCCTTTCACCTAATGCCCCGGCGCCCTGGGGGCGCTCTGGGGGCTAACTCTGATCGGGGGTCAGAGGCTGTGAGGAAAAGGAGGTCCTTGTTTCCTGGATGCTCTGAATTCCAGCTCCTAGCTGTAGAGGAGTGGTTGTGAAGAAGGAGAAGTGGTGAACTCCTCACCACTCTCCCTGTCTCCAAAGAGAAACCACCATTTCTTGCCCCGATCATATGCTCCGACTGTATGGGCAATCGGTGCAAAGTTCGATCAGAATGTCGGGGGGCTATGTACATGCAGGAAGGCGGGGTGTTGTGGAATAAAGTCTGGCAGCAGAGCCCTCCAGCTGGGAGGGCGGGAGACAGTGCAGGAAACGAATGGTGGTTAAAGCCACCGCAGTGGGTTGTGGTGCCAGCCGCTGAGCTGTCTAGCTGGTTGTTCCCGTCCCCATCCCCAAGGCGGTGCGCATCTCCGCCCTTGCCCTCCACGTTTTCCGAGATGAAGGGCACACCGGCCAAGCTTGCATCTGGAGGCACCGGATCAGCGGGGGTGATCTGTTGATATCGTTTCGCTGAGAAAGAGGGCTGAATAATCTGGTTTTCGCTGTGTCCTGAGGAGGAAGTGGTGCTGAGCTGGCTAGGTTTCCCACCCTTCTGGATAAAGTGTTGGAGGTTAGGGCACTGATACCAGAGGGACTCGGTCCTCGAGTACTTCTATGTGTTTCCTCACCCAGAACCCTGATCTTTCCCTAATGAAGTATTATTCCTTTCATTTTACTTTGTCCCTTGCTCTGTATAATTCGATAGGTAGTTTCTTGAAACATGATGCTGGATTGTGAATTGAAGTGAAATTTCCTTGCAGGAGGGGAAGATGAATTTCGTTGCTATGGTAACGGCTGTTAGAGAGTCTTAATATCTCTCACGGTTTTCTTCATATCTGGCTTGCTAGCCCCTGGAAAGGCATGACTTCGTGGGCGTGGTCAAATGCTTGCCCCCTGTAGAGCTCCTCTTCTAATTGTCCCCTTTTACCCATCTGCTCTAGGAAATTTTTCTCTACTATCTTTCAAAAAGAGTTGAGATTTGTATTTGAAAGTCCTTCATTCCTCTTTGTGTTTTTTTTTTTTTCACCTGTGCCTGTCACCTGAAGCCTGTGTCTTCTCATTGATAAATTGCTTTAGAAGACGTTGTTATTGAAAGCATCTTGAACCTTTGATTCTTAAACAGTATACTCTTCCTATCTTGCTAACAAACGTACTCTTCCAGACAATAGCCTAAGTAAGGAAATAATGTTGGAGATAGCCCTTTGAGAGCTTATGCTTCTTTTCTGAGACTGAAGAAAAATTCATTGTCTTTAATCTAATTTGTCATCTGTGAAGTTGATTAGGAAATGTGTAGGCCCCAATGAATAAATAATGAAAATGTCTTCTCTTCAATGGAAATCGGAATATCTGGATCCCAGATATTGGTCAGATTGCTACCTCCTGAGATTAAGCTTCTTTATCTGTAAAATGCAAATATTACATTTACAACCTTCTTCCCTCCCCATCTAAATGCAAAAATGAATTTTGTAAATTTTGAAGTGCTATGGAAATGAACTATTTTTAATATAATAGAATTGTTCACTTAAAATGGCACTACATATATAACCCAATTTAAAGGGCATTCTTCTAGGAAACATTCTGACCCAGCTTTACTACTAAATTGTTATTCCCTTAGCAAGTAATATAACTTCTGTGATTTCTTTTGTGGAGTAAGGGAGCACATCATATCTGCAGTTCATTCAAAAAAATACATCTGAAATCAGAGACTAGATAAATTCAAAGAAAGGAAATTGGCCTGTGCTCAATTCTATAACATAATCCTGTAGAAGACCTTGTGGTAAAGACCTGAGGGGTTTAAAGCCACAGCAGTGGCTTGTAATCCTCCATCACTATTAACAAAATAAATAAAAAACTTACTTTCTTAGACTTGTGCTTCAGTTTTTTAAAAATATAAATGAATGCAAAGACTGCTTAGTTAAATCTTTCTCAAAATAATAACTGCTTCAGTCTACTTCAGCCAGAGTTCCTAAGCCTGATAGAAAACCATTTTTAAAACAATAGCTATGACTGCAAATAGAATAAGCTTAGTAGGATCCAAAAGGACCCTACTTACCTATTACGTTGAAACTAGCTTGTGTTATTGTGCTTCTCCTTAATCTTCCACTCTAAAGCCACTTGCTGAGTTTTTTTTTGCCTTTGGTAAATTGAAACTGCATTTTAAAGTCCAAATTTCATGTTCTCCCCCCCCCCAAAGCAAAATTCATTCTATTTGCATGTAACAATATAAGTTCCTTAATAGTGAGAATAGAAGTGTAGTTCCTCACATGTGACTTTGCTTCTCTCTCTCTCTCCTTTTGTATTTATTACCTGACCTCCACGCCTAAAATGCTGTCTCTTTCACCCTCTCCCCCTCCCTTAGAATCCTAGGAATCTTTCAAGATTTTGTTCAGAAGCTACTACCTGCAAGAAGCCTTACCAAGTTTGCTAACCACTATCCTCTTCTCCCCCATACTAGAAGGCTAGCTGCTGGTATTTTAATGTAGTCTAAGATTACCTTGTAGGAGTAAGCACCTGTTTTGCTTAAGTAGAACTGGTTACTCTTTTTAAAAATTGGGCCATATGATTTGGGCTTGAACCTTTTTTAAGGTTGGATACATTTCTTATTATTCAATGTTTTTTGTTGAATAAGTATTTATCTTGAGTCCACTCTGGAACCCAAATCACTGGACTGGCTTTGATTAGGTGTGGCCCAGAAAACTTTTTATCATGTCTATACATTCTATTTTTATATATACTTATATATCTGTATCTATAGCTATGTAGATATATATGTATCTATATCTATGTATATATATATATATCTTTATGTGTGTATATATATATATATATATATATATATATATATATATATATATATATATATATATATATAGACTTTATCTCTTCTGTCTGAATGTAAACTCCTTGAGGGCAGGGGTGGTTTGGATTTTTTTCTTTGCATTCCTAATACTTAGACTGGGTCTATCCTTTCCTAGTGCTTAAATAAATAAATGTTGATTGTTTTCCTGCTTCTTAAATCCATCACTTTGTCTGCTAAGGTACACAGTACTGAAATAGCCATTTCCTAAACTTTATTCACCTCTTATTTACATATTAAATATTTATATACACATTGATGTGTGCACATCTTATAGAAAATATTAATCAAAGGTCACAGAAAAGAAGAGATTTACCAACTCATTAAATATATATGTGTGCACATATATGTTCTCATTTATTTTAATAAGTGGATCCATGATTTCATCAGAGTAAGGAGCTCCCAAGTGAAGAATTCCTTTACAAGTGTGGTTTAGTGGCTGTTCTATGACTTATGGTCTTAAGAATTGTCTGGGTCACTGAAAGGTTAAGTGACTTGCCCAGGCAATCAATCAATCAATCTATCTCTATCTATCTATGTGAACATCTAGGTAAATGTTGGATTTAAAATATGGCAGTTCAGTTTCTCTCATCAAGTTCAATACTTTCTCATGTGACTTTTGGCAGAACATCCTGAATCAGGATTAACTGAGCTACCCTATGCATTATGTAAAATTGATTTCATTTCACTAATGAGGCATTTTGAATTTGGTGGCAGAAGACCTGGATTCAAATGCCATTTACATACCTGTGTGACCCTGGCTGAACTCACTTAAATTTTTGGAGCATCAATCTTCTAAAACAAATTGAGGGGCTATGTGACCTTTTGAGACTTTTTAAGCTATACAGATAATTTTGTGTTAATAAATTTCTGTAGTGAGAATTTTCATTGATGCTCCAAGAGGAACACTTCTAGGTTTTAAAAAATTTTTTGTATTCTCTTGCCAGTGTTCTAGCTTTGAAAAAGCATTTTAAAAATCCTTATTTTTGTTACCTCTTTGTTTTTTCCATCACATTCATTTCTGCATGTGCCATCACTCAACTCACTGTGCCATCTCTTGTAACAAATATTTAAGAAGGAATTGGGGGAGAGAGGAAAGCGCATTTAGCAAAACTAACCAATACAACTTCCATATTTGACAATATGAAATTTTGAATAGCCACATGCTGTTGCCATCTCCAGTCCCTCTCCATTTCCTCTCCTCTCCCTCCCAAAAAAGAAAAGGGACATTTTCTCAACTTCTCCTTACAAAGCTTCTTCATTAAAAGCATATAGTAGTAAATTGTCGTCTTAATTCAATTTAATTCTGTCTGTCTTAGTGAATACAGGTCTCCCCATACTTCTCTGAACATCTCATTTTGTCCATGGCAATAGTCCATGATATTCACATATCACAATTTGTGCAGCTATTTCTTAATCGCTGGGCATCTACTTTGTTTCTTCTTCTTTATTCCCCCAAAAGATAAATGATATTTTAAATATTTGGTAAAAAATATTTTGGTGTATATGAGACCTTTTAATTTTTTTTTTTTTTTTTTTTTTTTTTGGAATTAATCAGTTTTCCAGTGTTCAACAGAACACTGGAAAAACCTTTCAAAAGCCAATAAGAGGGTATAGAGTCTACTAGAAATCTTTTCCAGGCTGCTAATAGCTCCTAAGATATTGTTTGAGAGTATGAGTGAAATGAATAGTTTTATTTTGTTTTTGATACTCATCATTTTAAGCAGTCAGAAACCTCTCTCTTTTAGTCTGTGATGATGAGAGGTGTGCTGAAGATTGAGAATATCATTTACTTTCATATTTGATGCTATTTTTTCGTTTACACTTGATGGAGTATGGTTCTCAATACAAATTGCGGAGTGTAATTAATGGGGTCAATGTAAATGTATATGTCACTGATAAAAATGGCTCCATTGATTATTTTGAAAGTTGGATGGAAGTATGCCAAGGAATTTCAATTCTTATGTTTGTGGAATAATCTACTGTGCTAAGAATTTGCAGGTGGATGAAATTTATATTTTGTAAATATTTTTTGTAGTGATGTAGAGATTTGGCTTGAAAAATCTTGGTCTTCTATTAATTTTTTTTAAGTTGCAGCTATTTGGATCAACATAAACACAAGCTTATTCCAAAAGCTGGTAACCACTGTGAGCTTTAGGAAAGGCAAAGAAAACTTTGGTAATCTATATATCACATGAGAAGCTCATGACTATTGATCATAACCTACTATTCTGGATCAAAAAAGTGCTATCTCATACTCTGAATTTATTCATAAATTCAAAATAACTGAAAAGTGTTCTTTATAAAGAGTTACACATTTCCTGTCAAAATTTAGGGCTAATCTGGAAAGTAACCCTTGCCCAGCCTTTTTTTTTTTTTAATTTCTTTTCTTTTTCTTTTCTTTTCTTTTCTTTCTTTCTTTTTTTTTTTTTTTTTTTTTTTTTTTTTTAAATTAAGATGGCTTTTTGTTTTGACTGGTTATATTTCCATGCTATTGAGATCAGTGTCCTGAGTTCTTCTTGGATACAGACTGATCAGATCCTTAAAGACTATCCAGAGAAGAAACTGTCTGAGAGTGTTGTAGTTTGCTGGGTACAAATGTTTCATTTGCATTTAGGGTAAGGGGAAATTCAAAGGATGATATCTTATTACAGAAGAAAAATAACATCAGGACAATGCTAGATGTTTCTTTCATAAGCAGATACTGGGGATGTTCAGTAGGAGAGAGAGTAGAGCAATTTCTCCAGTAGAATTTGGTACTGGATAAAGAGTCATTTCTCTCTCTTTGATAAAATTTTATTATTAACAAAGTTTTTATTAAAATTTTTTATTTTTATTTTATTTTATTTAAAACTTTATTATTTAAATTATTTAAAAATTAATTAAATTATTTAAAACTTTATTTAAAACTTTTTATTGTAAAAAACATACACTTAAATAATTTTAACATTTACCCTTGTAAAACCTTTTTTTCTAATTTTTTTTCTCTCTCCTCTTCCCCTAGACAGCAGGTAATCCAATATATGTTAAACATATATATTTCTTCTACACATATTTCCATAATCCTCATGCTACACAAGAAAAATCAGATCATTTTAAAAAAAAAATTGAAAAAGAAAACAAAATGCAAACAGAAAACTACAAAAAGTGAAAATACTATGTTACAATCCGCACTCAATTCCCACAGTTTTCTCTCTGAGTGCAGATGGTTCTCCCCATTATAAGACCATTGGAACTGACCTGAAACACCTTTTTGAAGAAAAGAGCCATGTCCATATTTATAGCAGATGGGCAGATATTTAGGATATAAAAACTGAAAATGATATTTAAATTTCTGTATTTTATTTATTTTAGAGAGTAAAAATATATATTTTTAAATAGTGCCTTGATAAAAGAGTAGAGAAGTGATAAGAAACCAGGTAGGCTATTAGAAGTGATATTGAGATAAGATATCAATCCATGAGGGTAGTGCCAAATCCAAAGACATCTATTTAAAAAGTCATAATGGAAAAACTGCAAGAAAGTAAAAGCCTTCACTGGGTGGGAGGATGGGGAGGGAAGTTGTTATGCAGCAAAAAGGAATTGTTTAAATCAACTGTAAGAAGGTAGAGGGGTCATAGTATGCTGGATAGTTTTACCAAATTTGACATCAGGAACAGGATTTGAATCCAACCCTCCTACCACATGCCTATGTGACTTTGATCAAATTTCTTAATTTCCATGAGCCTCAGTTTTCCTATGTATAAAATAAGAGTTTTGAATTGAATACAATGCTTTGGTTTTGCCATATTTTAATTTATCTTCATTGTTGAGTTCAATGATTTGGAAAATGATGCAGTCTGAAAGCCCTACTGAGAGGTTGAGTTGCCAAAAATAACTATTGGTCAGATCCATGCCATGATACTGATAATTATTCCTTCAGGGCAACAAATAAGGCTTTTAAACAAGTAGTCATTAATTTAATTTTTTGTGACTGATAGATTGGTTTGGGGAAGATGTTAAAGATACTATTTTGTTTTCTAGAGTAGATCAGCTCACTTTCTGTCCTCCTATCCCTTCCTTCTTTTTGTGGGAAGATAATATTTGTTTTGTATATATAACTTCTCCTTATTTGTGTTTTGTACTGAAAGAGGGAGGTAGAGGAATAGAGCATGTAAGTGTATGAATAGTTGACCATGATTAAGTTTGTTTTAATGTCTTAAAAAGATGACAAATTCTTATATTTGTCTCTAATTCAAAGAAAGTTGGAATGAACCTCAGAGATTGTCTTGTCCAACACATAGCTGAACAGAAATTCTTTTTAACATCCCTAACAAGCAATGAGAAGTGGTCATCCAGCTTCTACTTGATGGGGAACAGACCTCCAGGGATGGAGAATAGATAACAATTCTTTGTGGTTAGAACCCACTGCTTTTCTATGCCAACTCCCACTGGGAGACTGACTTTTATTTTAGACAATCTATGCTTTTAGTTTGACCTAATTTCATTTCGGCATCCATTCTGTAACTGAAGTTTCCTTTCTCCCATGTCTCATCTCTACCCGTTTCGACCCTCAGAATGTAATTTTAGCTCAAGGTATCAATGAACTGCTTTATTGTGAGGTTTTTTTTTCCCCCATTACTTTCACATAACATAGTGAGACAATGTAGTCTGCTAGTATCCACCTTTGCATACCTCTGAATATCAACCATACATATAAAAAACATAGTTTCCCCCTTTGCCTTCTGGTTTACAAAAGAGGAGGCTATTGTAGCATAAAGGGAACTTCTTATATTAGAATTCTCTAAGTTCTCCATGTGGAACAAGTTAGAAAAGTATGGAGAGAGAGTTATTAGGTTACACTTATATCTTATCACTTGGTTCCCTCTGGGTTGTTATTGTTTATACTCTCTCCACAGACCAGGAATCTCTCTAACTGAAAACATGCTTGAAGTATAAAGATACTAATATCTTGTCTTCTTTCTTGTGGCTGTACTTGCTGATTGAGACTTTAATCTCGGCAACCTCACTTCCAATTGTTCTAGAATGTTTAACATTTGATGACTCAGATGGCACAAATGTCATACTTATCAGATTTGTAGAGGACACGGAGTTCTGAGGAAGAGTTAACATGTTAGATATATCAAGCTCCAAAAGGCAATGACCTAGGATGAAGGACCAAATTTAATAAAAATAAAATGCAACAAAAATAAAAACAGGTCCTTCAAATAGATTTTTTAAAAAATCAACTTTGCAGGTACAAAATAGAGACAATGTGGTTAGACAGAATTTCATCTGAAGACAAGTTAGAGAGTTTAATGGCCAGCAGGCTCCATATGAGTCAGCATTGAGTTGTTTTTTTTTTTTTTTTTTTTTTTTTTTTTTTTTTTTTCTCCTCTTTACTAGACTTGTGACTTCACTGATAAAAGGGAACTTCCCAGGAGGAAGGAAACTCCCTTTAACAATTCAAGCACCTGCTTTACAATTTCTAATCATAATGAGCAGTTAAGGGACTTCCCAGAGACACGTAGTCGGGAACTAGAGAGAGAGAACCTGAATGCAGGTCTAAAGTGTCTCCCTCCTTATGTGGTGGAGGAGACAGCAGTGTAACTGCACTGTCCCCTAGTCAAACCACATTTGGACAGCATTAAGTTCTGCGTATCCTATTTTAGAATGCCATTGAAAAGCTAGATTTAGCTAATGATAATTTAGATAAAGGTACCCAGATTGATGAAAGTTTATTAAGAACTGGTTGAAGAGATTAAGGATGGCTTTTTAGAAGAGAGGTGGTGATTGGGGAGCATTTTAACAGTGTTTGATATGCTGTTAGGTTGGGTTGAAATGGGAATGAGAGAGCTAAAGAAAGAGATATAATTAAACTTGATGTAAAGAAAACCTCTGTAAAACATTAGTGCTGTCCAAAAGTGGAGCAGAAGGGCAACTAGCAGTTTTTGTGGCTGGAGCAAGCACCATCATAGGCATTCCTTCATCAGTTTTTAAAGACTATTTGAATTGAATGTGAGAGAGAAGTTGGGATGCCTTCCCATGATGATTAGGCACCATTAAATATGGAAGGGGAAAGGAAAGTGTTCTGCTAATGAGCAAACCAAGGAGGAAAAGTGGGGAGTGGGGGACCGGACAGGGCTTTACCATCTGGCAGATAACTATTTTAACAAATTCTTGTTAATTAGATGCTAACATGAGTTGATTTGATGATAATGAAGGACTAAAATATTTTCTTCTTCCAAATTTGAATACTCTGGTGGAAAGAAAGGCAATGCATTTCATATGTGTATGTCTCAGCTTCTTAAGATGGTAGGTCTCTTACTGGTTGCCTTTAGTTTAAATCTTGGTGACTACTTGTTTTGGATTTTGTAAAGAGGTATCTGATTCAAGATAGGGTTTGGCCAAATGATCTTGGAAGTAAGTCCCTTTCAACTCTGAAATTTTTTCATTAAGCATATAAACTTTGAATTCTTCTGATTTCAAGATGAGAACAATTTTAGATGCTTTCTGCTGAAAAAAATGAGGGGAGAAAGGAAAGTTGGGGAAATATGTTAATTTTTTCTAATAAGGGAGAGTACATTGAGGGATAAGATTAGTCTTAGACATAATTTATTCATATGTATTAGCAGTTTTACCAGGAAAACTTTAGTCCATAAATAAAAGACTTTAGATTGATTTTTTAAAGAGGTATTCATTGGATAGACCACTGTTAGAGTTTTCCAAGGTTTTAGTAAATAGAATATAAAGTTATTAGAATTTTTCATTGCCTCTGCCTTCTATCCTCTTTCTTATTATTCTCCTGGCACATTCCTCACCCCCTAATCCCATCCTCATTATAAATAGTAGAGACTAGAGAAAAAAATATGACAAGGTAAATAATGACTCTACTATAGTCCTTTACTATCTTATTTAAGATTTTCTGTTACTATTTAAAAATTACTTTTATTAGGACTTTAATAAAAATTAAACATTTTCATATACAAAGAAAAGAAAGAGGGTTTTATATGAAACTGTGAATCTCTGTTCAGTTGTATGTGTGTGTGTTTTTTAAGAGTACATATTAAATTTCACCAGAAGGCTGGCCACCTGGGGATTAATTTTTTTTTTTTTTTTTTTTGACTAAAGGAATACATGAAACAAGAATTTTTTTTTTCAGAATCTATTTTATTCCTGAAGCAAGAAGTTAAAAAAGTCACTCAATCCTGTGCAATTCCTTTCTACTTCTTTAGTGATAGCATAGTGCCAGGAAATCAATTCATAAATATTGTGCATTTATTATGTGCTAGGATTGTGCTAAGTGCTTAGGATACAAAAAGGCAAAGACTACTAAGAATCACAATTTTTAGATCATTAGTAAACTTCAGTGGCAGTTTTGTACTCCTTGGAGAGGCCAGGAGAGAAGTTGGCAAAGTGGAATTTATTCTACACTGAGTGGAAACAAATGTCTTTATTTTACAGCTTAATTAGTCAAAGTACACAACGATATTTATAATAAATATTTGCAAAAAAAACACCCTGGAAATAATTGTAATTTATCTAACAACATGGATTGCTAATGGTTGAGAAGTGCTATGAAGAGGCCATAATACTCTTCAAATAAAATTTAAAAATATTCATATACTTAATTACATAAATGCAAAGGGAGGAAAAGGTGAGAATAGGGGGAAAACATGACTCATAATGAAGAAATTAGAGACCAAAGACTTACATTTTAAGAAGCCTCAAATCTTTATGTGATGAATACTTTTTTTGAAGAAAGAATTGGTAGGTACTGGACATGGTGAGTGCCAAGTAATGCCATAAAGAATGGAATAGATTATATTTTAGCAAACTTGTTTTTGATGTGGGATATGTACTTAAATTAATTGTCTTTAAAGTCAGACTATTGACTCATCAGAGCTAAGATGAAAATCAGTTTAAAAAGCAAAGAAGAAAGAATTAAAAATTAAAGAATTGTGGCATAAGATGGGAATAATTTAATCTTGATTCATTTAGCCAAGTAATTGAAAATATGAAATGGACAGTAGAAATGACATTTATACGAACTTTAATAATATTATGTAGAAATTTAACCAATGTAAATTAGTTGCCACAACAAGACCAGAAGATTCCAAAAAGCACTTTAGTCAGCAAATATTTGCTTGCCCAGACAAAAAGAGATGGCTGCCAAAGATAGGAAAAAATTTGAATATAGATGTCTGTAAGATCTCATGAAGGATGACTAATAATTATAAGTATCTTCTCATACAACAGAGGAACAGTAGATGATAATAGAGTTTAGAGAATTTGACAAAGTATACTGTACTAGAACTTATCCCAAGGGCAGTTAATGATGATAAGGAAAGGAAAACTACAAATGGAAGGAAAAAGTGGAAAAGATTTGCAAAAAAACTCCATTTTGACAAGCCATTTGATTTTCTCCTCCAGGCATGGTGGAAGCTGTCACATTTGGAACCCAGCATCATCTCAGGTGTATTTCTTCTCTAGATAGAATTGGTATAGAGAATTAAGGTGGGGAAAGCTACTGGATTTGACCAGTACCTATATAATTTATATGAAGAAAATCTGTACTTGAGACAATACAGTTTTGAGAATGACAATGAAGAATATCTGAATGAGGAGAAGATATCAAAGACTTGAAAAAATCTTGCACTTTATTAAAACCAAAAACCAAAAAAGTGACCAAGATTAAATATTGATCTTTATGTTATACAAAGGTATACTTCCACTAATATTTTTGAATCATCTAACATGAATTGAAGACAGCCTTGATAACTATATCAATAGGGAACAAATAGATTTTTGTAAGCAATTTTCAATAATATACTGCATATTCACTATATTAATTATAATTATATTAAATCAATAATTATTCATATTTGTTTAATAATTTATATTACAAAAAAGAAAGATCAAAAGGAAGATGGTCAAAAAGATGATCAACAGTGATAATTTATAATTGAAGTGATCTGCTCACATTTCTTCTGTCCTCATTAAGTGGGAGTTCCTCTGATATGATCCTGACAGGTTTCACTGGGATATTGAAAATCATATTTGTCTCAGGATCCTCAGGATCTATTGGTGTTCTTATGCAGTTGGTGAGTGGTCCTATCTCCTGATATGGATAGTGCTCCAAGAAGTTCACAGTCCATACTGGTATCCCTTTACAGTGATCATATGATGTATTCTTAAGGCCTTTCACCTTCCTATTTGTTCTCACTCTGGAATATTTTGCATATAACTCTCTCTGGGAATTCTTCTGGAGACATTGATTGAGGAATTCCTAGCAGTGAGTCCTGGTTGGGGCCCCAGGTGTCTTCCCCTACTTACCAGAGGAAATGACAAATGCCCACAAATGGCAACTAAGAACATATGTAGAAGCCAAATGAATCTCTGTCCATCTTCTCTGCTTTGTTTCTTTCCTTGAGTATGCATGAGCAACAGCGATCCTGAAATGACTATTTCTAGCCCTGGAAGCAACATCATGAGCTCACAAATTCCTGAATTCTTTCTCAGAACTGGCTTAACTCTGATACTTCCCACTGTAGCTAGTATAGCAGTTTTTTGGAGAAGACAGCCACTAAAAGAAAGAGGAGTCTACCCTTTGGCCTGGCTAGTCACAGGACATGGAGCTTGAGGAAGAATTATATTATCATAATTGTAAGTGAAATACCAATTAAGTAGGTTCTGGAAAAAATACTTCATATTTTGACGTCTCAACCTCCTGGGAGATCTATAAGTTACTTCTGAATTTTAAAATGTCTTTGCCAGTATGCTCTTAGAATCTTTTGTGTTCACCATTTTTTTGTGTGTGGAGGAAATAAATAGATGACCTATACTAAGGCTATATTATATACTGAATACCTTTTTTTTTCTCCTTTTGTGAAGGCTGTGGATATGAACCAAAACAAAAAATTGAAGTGATTCTCCCTAAGGGCTCTGGAGTTGGGGTATAAAGAACCAGAGAATATAGGATAGAGCTAAATTCCCTCTCTTCAGGGAACAGACTCCTATAGTACTAAACCTAATGTGGGTTGAAATCTAAGGGTTCTTTAGTGAGGGAGAATGAAGACTTTAACTTTCATAGATCCCACAACATGTTATGTGTATTGTTATACTTAGAGGGGTGATCGCCATTGCTAATGAGATGATTTCATTTAATTCTGAGTGCTTAACTCCATTTTGGGAGTTCCACATGTGCTTTGAGATTTCTTTTCTGAGCTGTCTGCTTATCCTGTCATTGTATGAGTATAAATTACATTTTACATGGGGTAGTAGGTAACATTAACTAGTTAATGCAGACAGAAACTTTCTGATAAGAAAAATCATCAAAACATGAGACTATTTTACAGAAGGATTCACTGTGAGGTTTTTTCTTCCCCTTCTTTACATCTCAAATCTTCTTCATATTCCTTATTTTTTCCACCTTTTCTCCACTTTTTCTTAGAGTGGCTCCTGTTTTTGACAAGGGATCAATGCCTTGTAGTCCCATCTGAAAAACTGCAAAAGCCTCTTAATTTGTTTTACTGTCTTAAGTCTTTCCCTTCTCCAATCCATTCTTCTTACCAAAATAATTCTCCTGCCAAAGTGATTTCCATAGTCTTAACTATATCAATCCATTTCCTCAACAAATTCTAGTGTCTTTCCAACATCCAATGTGAATTCCTCTTGTGTAATTTTTAACTTCCTTCAAAACTTGTTCCCAACCTAACTTATCAATTTTATGTTTCATTACTACTCTTCCCAAAATCCATGGTCAAAGATGATAATACTTCTAAAGCACTTAGCACCACGCCTGGCACTCAGTAGGCACTATGTAAATACAGATCCCTTTCCTCTTCCTCTTCCCTTCCCCCTCATTCTCTGGTCCTGCTGTTTGAGTCTTTTTGCTCTTCTAATACATGATACTTTGCCACCATTTCCATGCCTTTCCGTTTGCTATCTCCCTTGTCTGGAATGCACTCCTATTTCTCCTGCACCTTTTGTTCTGTCATATCTTTGCTCAAGTGATGTCTCACAAGTGAAGTCTTTCTTTCTGCCTTCCCCTCAGATTTTGCTTTTTTGCACATATTTATGCAAATGTTTTCTTTCCTAATAAAATTTAAACCCCTTGAAGGCAGAGATTGTTTTATTATAATTTCTTTTTGTCCTTTTATCTCCAGGAACTAGTACAGTGCTGGCATGTCAGTGCTTAAATGCTTGTTGCTTGATTGAAAAATAATATTGAATAACACCTCATATATATCTGATGTAAGTTCATAAAATGTATATTAGAAAATCCAATGGAGAGCATGTAAGTCCAACCCTGTCATTTGACATAAAAGGAAGTTGAGGTATGAAGAGATTGAGTGACTTTTCTAGGATCTTATAACTGTCTTGGCAAAGCTGGAGCTAAAACTGAAGGGTTTTTTTTTTCCCCTATTAGGCCAGCTGTTACCCAGTTCTTGATCTTTTACTATAGGTAGTATGTTTCTGGGGAAAACACATACACATACATACACATACACATACACATATACATACATTATGCAATAGATGAATAAGAACTTACCAATTAAAGGTTATTTGCTTTGACAGACAGGTATTTTCATGTTTTACATCTGTACATCATACCTGTCTTAGCAAAGGAATGTATAGAGTACTGTCAAAATAGTAAGCCGTAGTTTGTAACTCCAAATCCCATCTTTTCTAATACTGATTGTTCTTAAGGACTAAAAATTAAATCATCTTTTTTTGAAAAGTTGACTTCAGGTCCTTGACTGAATAAAATTGTCAAGCAGAAAAGTATGTCCACATGATATATCTGAGTGAGAAGACACAACGATAAAACATGAGAATTACAAACTTCTTATTTTCTTACCTTTCCTTTCCCTTTCCCTTTCCCTCTCCTGGCTGCTGGAATCCAGTGTGGGTTCTTTTTTGCAATAATAGCCAGGCTCTTCTACCTCTTAAAAAAAAAAAATCAATTCCTGCTTTCTCACCCTTGTAAGACCTAGATGGATCTGTATTTACATGTTATTGTTAAAAAAAAATGTATTAACATGAAAATTGATATTCTTGTTACATATAATTTCTGTTGTCAAATTTAATATGTATTTTTTTGTTCTGTTTTTCTCTTAATTGTGCACGCAACACTGTAAAAAGGTTATAAAATGCTAAACTAGGGATATGCTGGTAAATATTTAACAACTTGGAAGGAGGAGGAGGGTGGCAAATATTTGAATATGCACTTTAAAGCCCAATCTGTATAATTAGTATTTTCTCCATTACCTCAAGTTTAGACAACAAATAAAACAAGAACTCAGACTCTGATTTGTAGAGTTTGCTGATCTTGAGGTATGAGTGCACATAATGAAAATTTATCAGTCAGCTTTTGAAGTTTTCCTTTATTTTAGGAAAAAATTGTCAGGAGAATTTTAAGTTAAAAATGAAGTAATTAGTGAAACACATCTTGTGTAGTTATGATATTTTCAGTTCTGTGTTTCTATAAATATTCAGTTTTCCTTTTTTTTTCCCTTTCAGAGTAAAATAACTATGTGGTGCTGGATATTCTATAAGCAGATCCTTTAATTAAAAAATACTAATTATACACAAATACATATATATGTACCTGCGCATATATGCAAATATGGACATGTGTACATACACATATATGCATGTACACAAATAAATCTATGTATGTGTCTAGGTATGTATACACACACGTGTGTGTGTGTATATGTGTGTGTGAGAGAGAGATCTGGAGTCAATAGAAATGAATTTTAATTCTTACTCTACCACTTACTATCTATGTGACTTTAAGTATACACTCAATCTTTGTGATCTTATTTATCTTTAAAAAAAAATGAAGAGGCGAACTATATAACTTACATTAGCTAAATAAATCTATGCTCCTATGACTGTTAAAAATTGGAGTTTCAGATTGTCTGTTCATATCCCATATGAACATGTACCCATTTATCCATTTTCAGATGAAGAAATTGAAACTATTTCTAGTCATATGAAAAGGTGCTCTAAATCACTCTTGTTAAGAGAAATACAAATTAAGACAACTCTGAGGTACCACTATACACCTCAGATTGGCTGAGATGACAGGAAAAGATAATGACAAATATTGGAGAGGATGTGGGAAAACTGAGACAGTAATACTTTGTTGGTGAAGTTGTGAAATGATCTAACTATTCTGGAGAACAATGTGGACTAGTGGACCAATATGGAATAGTCCCAAAGGACTATCAAATTGTGCATACCCTTTGATCCAGCAGTGTCTCTACTGGCCTGTATCCCAAAGAGATAATAAAGGAGGGAAAGGGATCCAAATGAACAAAAATGTTTGTGGCAGCCTTTTTTGTAGAGACAAGAAACTGGAAAGTGAGTGGATGCCCATCAGTTGGAGAATGGCTGGGTAATTGTGGTATATGAATGTTATGGAATATTATTGTTCTATAAGAAACAACCAGCAGGATGATTTCAGAGAGGCCTGGGAAGACTTACATAAACTGCTACTAAGTGAAATGAGCAAGACCAGAAGATCATTATACAAGGCAACAACAAGACTATATGATGATCAATCTGATGTATGTGGCTCTTTTCAATAATGAAATGATTCAGGTCAGTTCCAGTGGTCTTGTGATGGAGAGCGCTATCTGCACTCAGAGAGAGGACTATGGGTATTGAATGTAGATCACAACATAATATTTTCACTCTTTTTGTTGTTGTTGGCTTGTATTTAGTTTTCTTTCTCATTTTTTCCTTTTTGATCTAATTTTTCTTGTGCAACGTGATAATTGTAGAAATATGTATAGAAGAATTACACATGTTTAACATATATTGTATTACTTGCCATCTAGGGGAGAGGATAGAGGGAAAGGAAGGGGAAAAATTGGAAGTTTTTGCAAGCCTTTGATGGATAAAATCATGTTAAGATAAGCCATTTTGCATCCATTGATAAATATCCCTTCAAGAAATATTGGTTGGATCCTAGAGAATCAACTAAAAAACTATTAAAAATAATTAATAGCTTTAGCAAAGTTTTAGGATGTAAAATAAACCCACATAAATCATGAGCATTTCCCTGTGTTACCAACCCTGTGTTGCCAGCAGCAAGAGATTGAAAGAAAAATCTCATTTAAAATCACTTGGAAATGATTTTTGGAATCTGGAATATTTGGAAGTCTGCCTGCCAGGAACTATTTGAACACTTACAAAACACTTTTCACACAAATAAAGTGAGATCTAAATAATTGGGGCAATATTAATTGCTCATTGCTAAGCTGATATAACAAAATTGACAATTCTATCTAAATTGATGTACTTATTTGGTACCATACCAATCAAACTGCCAAAAACTTACTTCATAGAACTAGAAAAAATAATATCAAAATTCATCTGGAAGAACAAAAGATCACGACTATGATTATGCTATACTATATTATACAATAGTATATACTATATACTATACTACAGTATAAAATGGCAGTCATCAGTACCATTTGGTACTGGTGGTGGATTAGGTGAAATAGATTAGGTACAAAAGACACAGTAGTTGATGATTATAGTAATCTAGTGTTTGAAAAACCCTCAAATTCCAGCTGCTGAGATAAGAATTCATCATTTGACAAGAATTGCTGGGAAACTGGAACAAAACATGCCAGAATCTTGATATTGATCAACATCTAACACCCTACCAGTGGTCCTCAAACTTTTTAAATAGGGGGCCACTTCACTGTCCCTCCAACTGTTGGAGGGCCAGACTATAGTAAAAACAAAAACTCTGTCTCTGCCCCTCAGCCCATTTGCCATAACTCAGCTGGCCGCATGTGGCCCCGGGGGGCCGTAGTTTGAGAACCCCTGCCCTATATCTGTACATAAGGTTGAAATGGGTTCATGATTAAGACATAGAGGATAATACTATAAGCAGATTAGGGGAGAAAGGGATAATTTATCTCTCAGATCTGTAGAGAAGGGAGGAATTTATAGCTAAGGAAGAATTAGAGAATGCTGTAAAATGCAAAGTAGATAAATATAAAATGCAAACTGGATAATTTTGATTACATTAAATTGAAAAGTTTTTGCACAATCAAAACCAATGCAGCCAAGATTAGTAGAAAGCAGAAAGTTGGGAAACAATTTTTACAATCAGTGTTTTTGATAAAAGCTAATTTCTAAAGTACATAGAGAACTGAGTCATTCTCCAATTGATAAATGGTCAAAGCATATGAACAGACAATTTTTAGATGAAAAAATTAAAGCCATTTCCAATTTTATGAAAACATCTCTAAATCACTCTTGATTAGAAAAACGCAAATGAAAGATATCTTAATTTAACTCAAATTGACTAAGAAGTTAGGAAAATATAGTGATAAATTGGAGGGAATGTGAGGAAACTGGGACACTGATGCATTGTTGGTGGAGCTGTGGAATGATCCAACCATTCTGGAGAACAGTTTGGAACTATGTCCAGAGAACTAAAAAACTGTAACTATAGAGACTGAATGTGAATTGAAGCATAGTATTTTCATTTCTTTTTTGTTGGTTTATATGTTTGTCTTTTTCTTTCTCATGTTTTCCCCCAATTTGGTCTGATTTTTCTTGCATAACATGACAAATACGAGAGCACGTTTAAAAGAATTGCACATATTTAACTTGTATTGCTTGCTGTAGTAGGGGGATATAAAGGAAGGAGAAAGAAAAATCTGGAACACAGAGTCTTACAAAAATGAATGTTGAAAACTATCTTTTTTTTTAAATTAATTTTATAATTATAAAATTTTTGACAGTATATATGCATGAGTATTTTTTTTATAACATTATCCCTTGTATTCATTTTTCCAAATTTCCCTCCCTCTACTCCCTCCGCTAGATGACAGGCAATCCCATACATTTTACATATGTTACAGTATAACCTAAATACAATATATGTGTGTAAATCCCATTTTCTTGTTGCACGTTAAGTATTGGATTCCTAAGGTATAAGTAACCTGGGTAGATGACAGTAGTGCTAACAGTTTACATTCAATTCCAAGTGTTCCTTCTCTAGGTGTAGTTGTTTCTGTCCATCATTGATCAACTGGAAGTAAGTTAGATCTTCTTTATGTTGAAGATATCCACTTCCATCAGAATACGTCCTCATACAGTATTGTTGTTGAAGTGTACAGTGATCTTCTGGTTCTAATCATTTCACTCAGCATCAGTTCGTGTAAGTCTCTCTAAACCTTTTTGAATTCATCCTGCTGGTCATTTGTTACAGAGCAATAATATTCCATAACCTTCATATACCATAATTTACCCAACCTTTCTCCAATTGATGGACATTCATTTTCCAATTTCTAGCCACTACAAAAAGGGGTGCCACAAACATTTTGGCACATACAGGTCCCTTTCCCTTCTTTAGTATTTCCTTGGGATATAAGCCCAGTAGTAGCACTGCTGGGTCAAAGGGTATGCATAGTTTGATAACTTTTTGGGCATAGTTCCAGATTGCTTTTCAGAATGGCTGGATTCTTTCACAACTCCACCAACAATGCTTCAGTGTCCCAGTTTTCTCACATCCCCTCCAACATTCATCATTATCTTTTCCTGTCATCTTAGGTGTATAGTGGTATCTCCAAATTTTTGGCCAAATCTATCCTATTGTAACTCAGAAAAAGTATTATAAGCAGAAATTCTTGAATTAATGCAATCTGTTTTTTTATATTACATTATTTCAATTCCAAAATTGTTGTAGAGAGCAGTTTTCTGGAAGAATAAAAATTACTGAGTGGGAAGGTAATGAGATTCACTATTTCCTCTCAACTGTATTTAAGATTGGGAGGATGAGGGGGTGTAGTACTCCAAATATTTTGAGGTGTAGAGATGCAGGAATTTATGTCATTGAAATAAGGAAGAAGTATCATTATATATTTATTGTGAAAATATTATTAAAAACAGTAAATGCATAAAGCTTTTTTCTAATATGTTTAAAAGAATTGCCTATTCCTAATTTCCCCTAGGATGCTATGCTAGTTAGAATAGTAGGTTGTGTTTACTAGTTTTTTCTTCTTTTTTTGTTGTTAGTCAAATAGTATTGTAAAGTGCTTAAAACAACATGTGAAGTGTAGATAAAAGTCCCTTCCTCATCAGAAAAGTCTTTGTTTAATACTGTTTCAAGAAGTATATCCAACTTTTTCATTCTCCTTAACCAGATGCAACTATAATAATACTAAAACAGGGTTACATTCCCAGAATATTTTGAAGAAAAACCCAGGAAATCCATTTATCATTATAAGCACTGGTACCTTTGTGTGATTGAAGATAGACCTTAGCAGAGCTAACTGTGCAATTTCATTGCCTGTTATCTCCCTAAGGAATTCTAGGACCTGGTACATGTTCATTTGAATGGGGAGTTGGAATAGATTGGAAAAGAAGATCTGGGAGGAAAACCTGATGACCCTCGAACTCTGGAGGGTTGTCAGCCCAACACTGTTTGGGGTAAAGAGCTTCTCTTTTGTCTCTTGGGTGAGGGTGAGGATAAAGAAATTTAGCCCCTTGGATGTCAGTGCTTGGTTAAAACACATGACTTCTTAGTTCTTGCTGTTTGCTCATTTTTAAAAGGAAATTCTAGACAATAAAACCCTTTTATATGATGTTTAATGTTGTATTTGTAGGCTCCAGTCTCATAAACTTTTTTTTTTTTTTGGTGATTTTACTATACCTACTCATATTAAGGGATATAATATAATCAAATGTATATAAATATTCATTAATAAGCATAGTGCTACATGGTGGATAGAGTGCTTGATTTGAAATGAGGTAAAACATGGGTTTTTATTTTGGCTTGACTACAAGCAAGTTATGTAAGCTATTAGCTTCACTTGGTTAGAGTATGGACAAATTACTTAAGCTATTAGCTTTATTTTTTCCACATATAAAATGAACAAAATACCTAAATTATCTACCATCCATTGTTCATATAAAATCTAATGCAGATAAAATGCTTTGTAAATCTTAGTCTATATAAATATCAGGTATTATTATTGACAAAGAAGATCATAATAGAATTCTTTGGTATAATTTCTGGCAGGGAGTATGGTAAATACATTGGAAAGACAGTAAGTTATTTGGGTTAGAGGACATATTAACTAATTGATTTTCTCATAGTCCTTCATGAATAAATACTTATTCCTAGGAGCCATTCAAATCAGAAAATAATGTGACTCATTGTAAAATTGATTTTAAACGTCAAACAGTGTGCCAAAGAAAATGGTTTTTCAAAGCAAACAAAGGATCCTTATTATATTTTCTAGTGGAAGGTGTAAAATTGGCCTCAAACTTTATCTGTAGTTTTAAGGCTTCTAATAGCTAAATTTTCAGAAATAACTTTGAGGTGAAAAAAAAGGGGGAAAACAGGCTGCATATTGTTTGGTGTTTAAAAGCTAATATCTAGGGTTTTTATTTTTCCTTAGTGGCAAAGAATTTGGGCTCATTTAAAATTATAACTAAAATATATTTATGAAATATGTAAATATTCTCTTGTATACATATCTGCCCTATCACCTTTTATTATGAAAGTTTAAAGGATGTTCTGTGTAGATGAACAATAGTTTCTATTAAGTTTAAAGACTTTTTAAAATCCATTCTTAAATGAATAAGTACTTCAACAAACTTTTGTTAAATTTTTTTATTTTAAAAATTTTTATTAAAACTTTTGATTTTCAAAATATAAGCATGAATAAAAGTTTTCAACATTCACCCTTGCAAAATCTTGTGTTTCAAATTGCTTCCTTCTTCCCCCACCCCCTTGCTGCACAAGAAATATTAGATCAAAAAGGAAAAAAATGAAAAAGAATACTAAATGAAAGCAAACAACAGCAACAAAGTGAAAATATTATGTTGTGATCCACATTCAGTCCCCATAGTCTCTCTGAATGCAAATGGCTGTCTTCATCATAAGATCATTGGAACCATACGAATTATCTCATTATTGAGAAGAGCCATGTCCATCAGATTTGATCATGGTATAATCTTGTTGCTGTGTACAATGATCTCCTGGTTCTTCTCATTTAGCATCAATTCATATAATTCTATTCAGTCCTCTGAAATCATCCTGCTGATCGTTTCTTATAGAACAATAATATTCCATAACATGCATATACCATAATTTATTAAGCCATTCTCCAACAGATGGGCATCCTACTCAGTTTCCAGTTTCTTGCCACTACAGAAAAGGCTGCCACAAACATTTAATAAATTTTTAAAAAGCTGATATATAATATTTACCTGAGAATTTGAATATTGAAGTTATAGCCTTATGAGAAGAGTGGTTGAGGTAGGCGGTCCTTTCTTGCTTGAACATTGTGTGGTGGTATTTTAAGCAGAAGACTACTGAGTTGGATTATATCCTCTACTGAAGTGTGTGGGTGTCAGGGTAATAAGATTAGCACCTTTAGTGTGAAGGCTGGCCAAGCCTTTTTCCGGGCTGAATTCCACCTTTGGTGTCCATTTGTTACCTGTGGGTTCAATAAGCTTTTGCATGTGCAGCAATCACACTAGGTAAACCATTTTGGTGTTTTAAGGTACTTAAGAAGCCTCAAACCCATTGATGATTTAAGGGCAGAGTGAACAGATATGAACAATTTGTTTCTAAGAGACCATGAATGTCGTAGAAGCAGGTGCTATGGAGAACTTAGAGCTTGGTTAGACATCGAAGGTTATTCACTGTATTCTTGGTCATTACCAGCCCTCTTGACTTTTTTCTTATGCTGGATCTCAAAAAAAGAGAGAGTAAATTTAAAGTTTTGGTACAAGTCTGCTTCATATATCCAATTATGTGTAAATCAAAGCAAATCCCCCATACCATTTTTTACCTATAGGTTGCAAATTTGGGGAGGTATAATTATCACTGGATATAAGACTGTATTCAAAAAAGTATTTCTATTCTAGAGCAAGTCACCAATTTATAGCCTAAGGGTCAAATTCAGCCCTCATGTTTTGAACATCCCAAGAGTTAAGAATAATTTTTACATTTTAAAATTCAATAAAAACTTTATTTCAAAATGTAAAAACCATTTTTGACTCACTGGCCAAACAGGAAGTGGGAGGGGAATAGTCCAGTGGCTGTGGTTTGCCAGCCCCTACTCTAGAGATCCAAGGGACTTCACAGTGTTTTTGACTGGGAAAAAAAAAGTCAAGTCTTTTGTACAATTTTAAAAAACACCCAACAAAACATTTTCAAATACAAATTAAGTAGAGTATTGGTTAGATGGCAGTTTGTGTGAAAAAAAGATCTGGGAGTTTTAGTGGATTACAAGCTCAATATGACTCAGCAATGTGATGTGGCAGACAAAAAAAAAAAACAACTAATAAGTCTTAATAAATAAATGTTTGACTTAACTAAGTCAGCTGGTCAGCATTTATTAAGCACCTACTAGGTGCCAGGCACTGTGGTAGGTGCTGAAGGTACAAAGAAAGGCAAAAGGCATCCTCTGCTTTCAAGGAGATTACTCTTTAATAGGGAGACATGATTCTAGACAACTTGGATAAACAAACTATGAGACAGATTGGAGATAATCAATAGAGAAAAGACATTAGCATTAAAGAGTACTAGGAGAGTCTTAGTTGAGAACTGAAGGAACTAGAAGATTAAAATAAGAGAGTTACAGATATGAAGCCAGCCAGTGAAAACACTTGGAGCAAGAAGATAAAGTATCATATATGAGGAACAAAGAGGCCAGTGTTATTCGATTCAAGGCGAAGAGGGTGGGGAGCAGGGTGAGGGAGCCATATTAAGAAAGAGGGTTTAGTGGTCTTCAATCCAGCCTCTCCTTAAAGCATGAATTCTCTCTTCCTTCTCAGAAGAAAGTACAAAGTGCAGTATTGGCTAATTTATTCACAGAGAAGCAGAAATTACTGAAGGTAAGAATATTTTGTGGAAGGATGGTATTCAACAGTATTTCACATGATAAGACACAAAAATTATAGCATTTTAGGGAGGCTATGTTTATTATAAAATTAATAAGATGAACTTCTGGGTCAAGTTGCACAATTAATACAAGAATCAAGGCTTGAACATAATTTCTCCCTATCCCTATTCATTGTTCTTTCTCATATATCATTCTGCCATATATTGGATGAAATGGAGCTGCCAAGAGAAATCTATTTTCATTATATCAGTGACATTTCTGTTTGTTTTTTGATTTAAAAAAAAATGTGGCATTTCTTTACTAAACTTTTTTTTAAGGATAAGACGGTATAAAATTAATCTGGATGTTAGAAGCAAATTACTGCCCCTTCCCCCCTTTTTTCAAAGGCAATTGGGGTTAAGTGACTTAATACAGCTAATAAATATATATTATTGATAAAGCACACAGCTAATAAGTATATATTATTAAAAAGCAGAATTTGAACTCAGATCCTCCTAACACAGGGTTCTCTATCCACTGAGCTACCTAGCTGTCCTCAAGTTGTCATTCCTTTTTTAAAATTGTTTTTTTTTTTCTTATTAACTTAATAATATCAACAGGAGCATTTCACCATGTTAAAAAAACCTGAAATATAACTCTGCAATTTTGAACTTTTATTACATAGTTCTTTTTTTTTTTTCCAATATTAGGAATACTTTTCTTTTTTAAAATAATATTTTATTTTTCCAAATACATGCAAAGATAGTTTTCAACATTCACCTTTTTTAAAACTTTTCCTCCCTTCTTCTGCCCTTCCCCTCCCCAACACAGCAAGCAATTCCATATAGGTTAAACATTGTGTAATTCTTCTAAATGTTACACATAGCTCTTTAAGTGTATATTAAATTTTACACAAAAACCATCATGCTGGTTTATGTCCCTTTTAAAATTTCCTTTTGTTCTCTTTTTAGGTCGTTTTTAAAATTTTTTCATTGATATTCTTCTCTTATGTATGTCTCTGTTTCTATGTGTTCGTGTCTTTGTATTGGCCTCTTTGTTGATATCAGTAACCATTCCTCATATCTATTTCTAACCACTCTTGGTAACAGATATAATAATATAAAAATATTTGTACATTTTTGCCTTTCCTTTTACTGGAGCTGTAACCTAAGTTATATTTGTAATATGCTTCATTTTGTCCTAATTTCAGGAAGTCCTTAGTCTTCTAGTCTGGGAACTGTAGTTCATTAGAAGGAAACATCTGTGATTATTCTTCAGCAGTGCTCTCTTATCAACCTTATTAAACCAATATGGTGTCAAGGTGTCTGCTGAGCATGATGCTTAAACTAAATCTTGTTCTGGTTTGGCAACTTCAGCCTCACTGGGCTCTTTAGAGTCAGCTGTCCTTGGGAAGAACCCTTTGATGTTTAGGATGTCTTTATGCCAGTTTATCTCTTCAGATTAGGCATGTAGTTGACACAGGAAAGCTAGAACTGCATGTCTGCCTGATAATGATATGAAGTCTGCAACTCTGTAATAGAAGTGGGACTTGATTTTTTTCTTCCAGGCTTTTAAACTTCGGTATAATTGTCTTAAATAATTAAGCAAAGGGATGAAATTTGTTAAGTATCTTTTATTTTTCTTTGCTTTATTTTTGCTTTTTTGCTTTATTTTTCTTGCCAGTGATGTCAGAATCTTTTGTCTTCTCAATAAATGTCTCTTGTGATCATAATTTGAGATTGGCAGTAAATCTTAGAGGTCATTTAGTCTAATCTCATTTTACGGATTAAGAAACTGAGGCCCAGAGAAATTGCAACTTGCCTTTCATAGTAAGGGGAGGGAGGGGAGAGCCACTGCATATTCAGCATTGTTTCCATTGGATGGAAGGTATTTTAGTATTTTCAAGTTTTAAGACAAAAGATTTTATTCCAGTTACTGGTGACAACCTTTTTATTCTACCAAAAATTTCAACTGGTCTAGTAGTGAGATTTAATTTACTAATTTTGAATTTGCATGGTTCCTTGCCATTGTCTGTACCCTCCTCCCCAATTTAATAATGCATAATTAACTCTACAGACTTAATAAGATTGGAAAAAAAGGAATTCTTCATAAATCCAAAACATTTCAACATCCTTTACATCTGTCACCTGCAAGGATTTAAAAAAAAAAAAAAAAAGTTGCTATAAAGAAGAAAAAACTTTCTTTAAAAGCAAATAAAGAGTTGAGAAGATTAATGACAAGATCTTGTCTAGCTAGTACTTTTAGTAACCAAACATGTTACCAATAGTGGGTCTATTCTGGGGAGATGAGTTTGAGATTGCTTTAGATTATTAAATTTCTTAGGCTTTGATGGCACTTTCTTTCCAGAGTACTGAAAGATAATTTACCTTTGGAGTCTGAGTGGTGAATAGAAAAGGAATATGATCATAGCCATTCTTATTATTAAAATTATTTATTGGCTTAGTATATTCTCAACTTTGCCTGTCAACCAATCAATAAATATTAAGTTCCTTCTTTGTGCTAGTCACTGTGCTAAGTGCTGGACAATCCCTGCCTTCCAGGTGATTACTATTTAATGGGAAAGACTGCATGCAGACAACCATATACAAAGCAAGTTGTTTACAGGATAAATAGGAAATAATGAAAAGCTTTAGAATTAACCAGGGGTGAGGGAAGGCGTTTAATGGAAAGTAGATTTTTGGTGAGGACTTAATAAAAGCTTGGGAAGTCAGAAGTTGGAGCAGAGGAAGGAGAGTATGCCAGGCATAGGGAGGCTGAGCCAGAGAAAATGCTGAGAGCCAGGAGATGGAGGGTCTTGTTCATGGAACAGCCAGGAAGCCAGGGTCATGTGTGGAAAGTACGACTTTAGTATTTACCTAGAAAAAACTTCCAATCTCATCCATCCCTTAAGAGTGAGCTAAAATCGTCCTTAATTGTTTCTTCTCTGCCTATCCTTCACAAGTCCACCTATCTCTAAGATACTTAGGAGATAAATTTGTATTATGGTTTATAGAATTATGATTATTTGTGCAAGGGCTCTGTTTTTGCACATAGTCACTGAATTAAGTTCCATGAAGTAAAGGGGGCCTGTCTTACTTATCTTTAATTCTCTCCCTCATGGCTAGAGTTCTATTTGATGCAAAATAACCAGTTAAGAAACATTTGTTGAATTTTAATTTTCATTGTAGTCATCTCTTGGAGGAGACTTTTTCCAGCTGCTGTGTTTGGAGAGTTTCTCACTATTTCTTTTTGTATTTGGCTAAGAGCTTGCCTTTAAACGATGAAAATTCCACCTTCTGTTCTGTATTGCCACATGCTCAATTTATGTCCCTAGATCTCTTCCAAAATCCTTCTCTTGGTGTTTCTTTAGTTTTGTGGCTCACTGGATTGTAACTTTAGAGCTGAATCAAGGTCTGTTCAGTCAGCATTTGAAAGACTATAGCTGGATGCTGGTCAGCTGGCTCCAGGCTGCTGGCAATATTGCAACAGTTCATGCTCTCTCTGTTCTGTTCCTTAACAGCCTCATGCACAGGATGCTAATGTTTGTATTTGGTGTTCCTGAGTTTAGGATAACTGGGGCTTTTGTGATTGGGGAATTGGGGAGGAGGGGCCTAAAAATGTTCCTGGACGGGTCCCTACCCATCAGTCAATGGCTTCCTTCCCAGCTGCATCTTCCTGTGCAAAGAAGAAAATTATTCCCAGTTACTGCTGAATATTTCCAACAGGTAGGTAGCTATCTACTAAGGCTGTGTTAGAACCAGCCTTTCTGCGTCATTCCTTTGTAGTACTACTCAACCTCTGGTTAGGCTCTTTACAAGTAGTTGGCAGGGAAAGGAAGAAGTCATAAAGCTCCAATATATCATTTTAAAGGGTTGACTTCCTCTTTTAGTATTACCCTTGAGCAGTCTGGGCTCTTTAAGACTAATTAGAATAGTATTTAATATATTTTCTTTTCTTGCTAGAATTCTGGGAACCTAGTCTGATTTTTATATTTTGTGGTGGAAAAATGTATTTTTGTTGTTCATCTGTTTTTTAGTTGTGTCTCACTCTTTACCCCATTTTGGGATTTTCTTGGCTGAGATAATTTGCTATTTCCATCCCTAGCTCATTTTACAGATGAGGAAATTGAAGCAGTGTTAAGTGACTCTCTTAGGGTCACACAGCTACTAACTAGTCTGAGGTCAGCTTTGAATTTAGATTTTCTTGACTCCAGCTGTGGCAGCTTTCTATTGTATCATGTAACTGCCTTGGAAAATATGGTTAGCCTTACAAAAATATCAGAATTTGAGGTGGAATGGATCTTCATGAATCCTGTAATCCAATTCAGTGATGCCAACCTCAAAATAGAAATGAGCCCACTAAATGATACCCTGTGGGCCACATATTGACAAAGAAAATCATGTTATCATTACCAGTATTCTACTTATTTATTTTGTTAAACATTTGAAATCTGGTTCTGATCACATTTCTGCGCTGGAATCACATTTAAAGCTACTGATCTAGATGTTGAACAAGTTATGCAGAAAAAAGAAATAGAAGGACTATTGCCATGTTCCTAGACTACAGCCTTTTAACTTTGTTTTTACTCTGTTACACTAGTTCCCCCAGAACTTCTACTGTCTAATCATGCTTAACAACCATTGAACACTTCTGGAACTTATTGTTTGAAGTAAGAATATAAGAATTTTTACATTTATCAGATTGAAATTAATTTTAATTTCAGTTCAATAGTCTAGACAAGTCTCTAACTTTTTTGGATTGTTCTTCATTAATATTTATCTTCAAATTATATAATATGCTACTATGAACAATATTGAAATTTTAAAAGATGAGCTAAAATAAAAGAAATCATATTGTGTTTTTTGTTTTGATACTCCAAAAAAAAACCCCAAGAAAACCTTTTTAGCTTCCCCAAAAAAATAGTATTGGAATTTTTAGTGAGGACAATGAATTGAATGTGCTACATTATTTATAAAAATCTTGGTGCAAAACATTTTGCTGCAATGACTTAGAAGATCTGATTCTGTTTGGTATTTGATACTTGGTTTTTAGTGGCTAGTCTACTTGAAAAAGATACTTCACCAAAATATGTGGAGTCAAGTAGAAGTGAATCATTGACAGCACTTCCTAAAGCAGTTAATCAACAAATAATTATTAAGTTCTTAATATATGCCAAGTAAATCCTGACGTTCTTTTTGCAGTTATATTCAGCTCATTAGTAGAAAGATTTTTTTACTGTAATTGAGCTAGAACATTTCTACTCTATTATTGGGGTCTTAGGTCTCAGGTCTGGGGATGGCTGTTTAGTTAAAAAGCAGTGTTAAGGCATGTAGCAAAATGCCCAGTTAAGTATTAATTTCCCTAATTTGGAATAAATGGGCTGTTTCACTTATTTCTAACCTGTCCAATGGATTGGGAGATCTGAGAATGTTGTATCCAGCACTTCTGCACAGCACTGCTGGAACATAGTAGGCACTTAATAAATGTTAAATGATTTTATTGATTGACTACTTGCAAGGACTTATGTACTTTGTAGCTGCCTTCACTCAGGAAAACTGACTTCCTTGAGAGTAGGGACTTTCTTTTACTTTAATGTTCCCAGCACTTAGCAAGTTATCTGGCACATGGTAGGGACATGATAAATGTTTATTGACTGACTATAGTTCATCTGAACTAGGTGACTTGAAATCATCAAAGGCTATTAGGTGCTCTATCTTTCTATTTAGCTTAGGGACCTGCTAAAAGTTGTTATTGTTGTTCTGTCTTTCCAGTTCAAAGTTCATCTTGACAGTGAAAACAAGCAAGATACAAATTGACAGCACGGTTTCTGTCTATTGTCACCAGTACTTTCTTTTAGAAAGCATTGAATCTGGAGTTATGATTCTTGGTTTAGTGAGGTTACATTAGCTATGTGATCCTTTCACCATATTATTACAACTTTCAGGTTTCTCATTAATAAAACAGAAGTGATGCTTGGATTATGATTTTTGTACATCTTCATATTTTATAAAATGCTAGATGAGTGATCCTTTCCTTGTAATATTATTGGGATTGAAATAACTAATAGTATATCTTTATGAGAAGTCCTATAAATCTGTATGGAAAGGCTATTCAAGAAAAAAGAATTAACTTGAACTGTTGGCCATATATACTCAAAATCTCAAAAGGATTTGTGTCTCCTTTTTTTGTAAGTTTCCCCAATAGTATAGATCACAACCCATCTATGCCTACTTATCCTGGCTGACTCTCATGTGTTAAGGTTGCCTAGGGTGGGTCCTAACCAATCTGAGTTTCTTCTAAAATGATGAAGGTATCAGTGAAATACTCTGCACTATATTATTCTTTGTTTTCATCATGTGGACCAGCCCATCTCTTCTTAGCATATAATTCAATGGACATATTTTATTCCTCTTCAGAGTTCTTCATTGCAACCTATTCATACCCACTGAACACTTGCCCTCTGTATGATACTTATTTTTAATTCTTTGGGACAGGGGCAGCTAGGTGGTGCAGTGGATAGAGCACCAGCCTTGAATTCAGGAGCACCCGAGTTCAAATCTGGTCTCAGACACTTGACACTTCCTAGCTGTGTGACCCTGGGCAAGTCACTTAACCCCAGCCTCAGGGAAAAAATAAAATAAAATAAAATAAAATGAATTACAGCTAGAGAACCGCCTATCTCTAAATGGTATCATCCTTTTAAAAAAAAAATTCTTTGGGACAGTTTGCATTCTCTGTCTAACTGCCATATAGCAATGTTGGTAGAATATGAGTATTACAAATTTGGGTCATTGCTTTCATAGGTCCTTTTATAGGGCCTTTGCTCCATGTTCTTGGAGTCCTCCAAAAGGAACTTTGCCATCCCTTTTTGTTCAAATAAGGCCCCAATTTGTCCATCTGTACTGTCTTTCAGATATATTGTTGGACAAACTCCATAGGGTGTTCATCTAAGTATATATTGTAATGTTTTATATACAATTTTCATTTATGTAATCTTTCAAGTAATCATGAATGATCAAAAGGTACTTGGTTGTGGCAGTGTCTTGTTTTAATGATTGAGTGTTGTTTTAAAATTTCTTAACAGTGGCATTTTATATTCTTTGTCTTTTTGTTAACAAGTCTTTGTCAATTGTGAAAGACTTATTCACTACCAGTACTGCCATTGAGGATGCCCTTGATTGATATATCTCTCATGAGGATTTTATACAGATACAAGGGCAGACATGTTAATGAATTGTTATTGTTATTCTATTGGTCAACCTTCTTATGTATTAACTAGGTTCCAGATTTTCCCCATGATTTCCTATCTTTCCCTCCTTTATATTTCTTGTGTAATAGTCCCTCAACACTCTTACATGCATCTCCTTTATATGTATACCCAGTCTAATTCCATTACCTTTCCTCTCTTTCATGCTTTTTCTAATTTCTTTACAGGTATATCTAAGACAGATGTTAGGTTTCAACTATGATGGTTCTACTCTCCTTGAAGGACAAACTTGCTTGTTATTTTATTATCTGTGATTTTTAGACAAAATTTTGCAAACAAGTTGCATATCTAGTTTGCTATTGCCTTTTGAAGCCATCTCATTTGGTATGTAAATCAAATATTTGATGATCAAAGTGCTCTTCTAGCCCTTTTGGAATCTTTGAGTCACTTAATTTACATTGGTTAAATTGCTGGATAAAATTATTATGGTAAGTATTGGCCATTTCTGCTTCCTATTTGTCATTTTTATTGATTCATTTATTTATCCATTTAACTGTATCTTAACACTGAGTTGATGGTTTTACCATAGACAGAAAATTGACATGGGGATAACTGCCCCCTCAATGAAAAGTTTTTTCTGTCAAAATAAATTTCGTTCATTCTTTGATATTTGTGGCTACTAATTATTTATTTAGAGAAAATATAAGACATAAGCTTTTTGTGTAATGTGTAACTTTAACTAAAGCCTACTTTATTCTCACCTTTTTCTCCCATTTGTATTATCACCAAGCATCAGTGTATATTGATATAATTGGGATGGTTCAGGTTCTTTGAAGAGTTTCTTTATTGCTTTATCCTTGACAGTCAGGGCTTACGCTTATTTTCATGGTGGTCTTTTTTGAAAATCTATATCCTCAGTACTCCAGTATATGCCAACCAAATTTCCCATGAAATGTTTTTCTGCTGCTCTGAGGTAAATGATAAAACCAATTGTTACAACTCCTTTCCTTGTCTTTTCCAAGTGTACCTATGAAATTTCCTTCTATTTAGCATCAGTGCCAAGATTAAGATCTTCCAGCTATATGTTTACTTATTGTCTAATGGACAAAGGTTTCACATTTAGAGTACCAGTCATCAAGTTGAAATTAGTTGGTGTTCTTGCCTGTGCTACATGCTATTAACTACTAGAAAAAATAAATGTAATGCACAGTGGTTTTTTGAGTCTTAGCCATCCATAGAATCAGCAATCCCATAAGCCATACCATGAAAGGTATCTGTGAAGAGTTGTCTTGTGGTATATGATATTTTGATTAACTTCTCAATTAAACTCGAAATCAAGGCTAATGTGAGTGAATGTGAAAGACCTGAGAGGCAGGTTTCTCAATAGAATAGGAAACCTAAAACTTTTTTTTTAATTAATTTTATAATTATAACATTTTTTGACAGTACATATGCATAGGTAATTTTTTTACATTATCCCTTGTACTCCCTTCTGTTCCGAATTTTTCCCCTCCTTCCCTCCACCTCCTCCCCTAGATGGCAGGCATTCCCATACATATTAAATATGTTATAGTACATCCTAGGTACAATATATATGTGCAGAACCGAATTTTGTTGTTGTTGTTACAAAGGAAGAATTGGATTTGGAAGGTTAAAAAATAATCTGGGGAGAAAAATAAAACAAACAAAAAAAAAATGCTCACAGTTTACACTCATTTCCCAGTGTTCCTTTTCTGGATGTAGCTGATTCTGTCCATCGTTGATCAATTGGAATTGGATTAGCTCTTCTCTATGTTGAAGATATCCACTTCCATCAGAATACATCCTCATACAGTATCATTGTTGAAGTGTATAATGATCTTCTGGTTCTGCTCGTTTCACTCAGCATCAGTTGATGTAAGTCTCTCCAAGCCTCTCTGTATTTCTCCTGTTGCTCATTTCTTACAGAACAATAATATTCCATAACATTCACATACCATAATTTACCCAACCATTCTCCAATTGATGGACATCCATTCATCTTCCAGTTTCTAGCCACTATGAAAAGGGCTGCCACAAACATTTTGGCACATACAGGTCCCTTTCCCTTCTTTAGTATTTCCTTGGGATATAAGTGGAAACCTAGAACTTCTAAGAGCTGTGTTTGAAGGAACTGAGGTAGTTTCTTTGCAGAATACCATGTTAATTAACATTTGTGAATTTCATGGAGATAAAATATTCACAGTTGTTTGGGGATGTGTCAGAAGAGAGCAATAGCCAGTCTCAAGAGGTGGAAGATAGTTGGAAATCCTTTACCAAAATATTGAAATGTCAACATACAAAATATTGTTCAAAGTGATTTTTATATTAACTCAGTTCTGTTATTTAACAAGTATATGATTTGGTACAATTTTAAAAACTTAGTTCCCTCATTTGTGAAATAAGGGAGTTGGACCTATTTCAAAGATGTCTTCCAGCTCTAAATCACATGTTCCTAGTAATGGGATAACTTATTTGCATTCATTCAAGCAATAATATGAGAACTACTTTTGCAAATTTAGAAGAATCATGTTTTTGTTTTTTGTTTTTGCTTCAATATTATTAAACCACAGTTCCAGAAGATAAGAAAATACCTGTAATCTGGAGATGATCCAAAGGAATTTCTTCTCCTTTCTTCTCTAAGGGAGAGCATGTAATCAAAATAATTTAATCCTCAGTGGCAAATGGCAACTTTTCTCTGACATCTGTTACTAGGGAAAGAATCCTTTGAAAAAGATTGGCCCTTTGGCCTCTCAGAGTATTAGTACTCTAAATATTCAATGCTCCTAGATATTTGCATCTGGAAAGGGCTCTCCTAAGGGGAGAAAAAAAAATCTATGTTTTTTTACTGATAGAAAACATTCAGATAAGATCCTTGTTTCAGAGGAGAAAAGCACTGATAGCGAGTGAAAACTTAGCAAAAAAGACTTGCTTAATTCATCATGACAAAATTCTACTACATGAGAGAGGTGGATCAAAGGGATTATAAAAGAAGGAAGAAAAAGGAAATAGTGAAGACTTTGAAAGGGCAATACCAGAAACTCATGGTAAATCTGTGGGATGAATATAAAGAATTTAGAAAATTTCTCCTTGAAGCAGAATGTGAGAAAGCTTGGAAGCTATTTTTCTTCTGCATCAGTGAAAATACTGTCGAAGGGTTTTGGCATTGAATGAGTGTTGGGAGAATTCTTTAGTTCAGACTAAAACAGTTCTTGATATAATGGTAGAATATTGTGGTAGGCCGTGATAGTCTCAGGCATTGGATATCTATTTCTCTGTTGTAGTCAACTTAGTTTTGAACAAAACACTGTTTTTAAAAAAAATTTTTTTTGAGAATATACATAATATTGACATGGTTATTCAGTCAATTCTTGCATATCCTTTAATTAGTTTTCTAATGCTGAGTAAGGGCCCCAGTAGGGTTCTAACTTTTTACTAAAAGTTTTGGTTGTTCAGATTTGATTTCACTTGAGTAGGAGAGTGGGAAACCTCCCTTTATTCATGCAGATGGTAATCCATTTGTATTTAATAATAGTTGCTTTTATATGGCATTTAAGATTTATAAAAAATGGTTATCATATTTGATCCTCACAGCAACTCTGAGAGAAAGGTGTTATCATTAGCCACATTTTTCTCTTGAGGAAGCTAAGATCGTGAGAGGTTTTGGCTTGCCAAGGAGCAGCTAATTAAGTTTTTGAGGCACTGTTTGATCTCAAGTCTTCTTGAATCTATTGCTCCATATTCTGTAAGTTGCTAGGGGCACTGATCTGTCAGAGACAGGACTAACTCCAATGTTCCTGACTGTACCTGACCATTTATTGACTCTGCCACCCTGCTTCCATCAGACACATAATATTTAAAAGAAAGTTCAATATATACTCCAATACATATACTTACATACTGCTATGTACTAATCAAAAACTACCTGAGATAGCTTTTGTTCTAATTACATTTGATTTTTTTTTAAACCAAAGATTGCATAATATGCTCTTGAATTTTAGTTTGTTCAATGGATTCTTTTCTCATTCTATTAGGAATTCTAAGCTTAATTTGGGGTTAAATGTCAGTCTTGCAAGTCTTCAAAAAGTGTTATTGGTCTTTTTTTTTTAAAGTGGGGGTTCATCCTGCAATTTGGGTTTACTAGTGATAAATTTATAATTAAGATACTCCCCTTCCTTTATCCTCAGACCCACATTTGTAATTCTTAAATCTCTACAATTGACACCTGGTGCTTGTAACTAAATGCAATTTATAGTACAGATACAAAAAAAGTATGAACTTATTCTAGTAATTTTTGAAACAATTTAAGAGTAGACAGAAGTGAATCAGTGTTCCGGATTTATATTCAGCAAGTTAGAATGAATGTTCTTTGCAGTTGGCTGAAATAAGACATTTTATTCTTTAAATATGTCTCTACCAAATATGACAGCTTCAGTAATGTAGATTTGTAAGTCTGATAGGCAGAAAGGATGTTGCTACATTCTAAGTAATGTTGGCTTTGATAAATATCAGTAGTGATAGTATATATACACAGCTTAGAGGGTACTGTCTTATCAAAGCATAAGGCTAAACCTATAACGCTAAGAGAATTTTACACCCATATTTCAAAAACTGTCAGGTGGTAGAGAAAGTAAACAATTATTTAAATGGCTACTTTCTTGTAATTAGCTACAGCTATGAAATCTTTTGGAAGCTAAAAAATACCATGATGAGAATCCTTTCTTTCATATGGCCAATTTCCTTTAGTGCCATCAAAAAACAACATTTTTATCTTGTCCTAGCAACCAAAAGAAACTATATTTTTCCTTTCCTCCCCTACTCAGTTTAATTTCTTAGTAATTGTTTTTCTCTCTTCTCATAGTGTTAAACTTCTACCAATTAAGTGACCACATGAGAATTCACTCAGCTCCTGGCACTCATTTTCTTCACTGTTACACTCTTGAATCACCAAATGTCTACTGGACATTTCAAATGGGTTGTCTACACCACCACTATCCTGCACTCAAAACTTCCCTATTTCTGATAAAGGCATTACCGTTTTTCTAGTCTCCTGTGTTTGCATCCTTGGTGCTATTATGAATTCCTCACCCTCCTTATTTGCTCTCATTTTGCTTATTCCTTTAGTTATCAAATCTCGTTTTGTCCACTTTCATAGTATCTCTTGTATCTTCTCTATATTCATGTAACTATCACTTTAGTAAAAATCTTCATTTCTTCTCACCTGGACAATAGCAGAGGCTTCCTAATTAATTCAGATTATTCAGTGGAAGGTCAAATACTGAAGCTGAAGCTTAAATACTTTGGCCACATAATGAGAAGGCAGAACAAAAGACCCTCATGTTGGGAAGGATTGAAAGCAAAAAGAAAAGGGGACAGCAGAGGATGAGATGGATAAATAGTGTCATGGAAGTGATGAACATGAATTTGGACAGATTTTGAGAGATAGTAGAGGATACAAGGGCTCGGCATCCTAGAGTCATGAAGAATTGGACATGATTGAACAACATCATAATTGGTCTCCCTACTTCAAGTCTTTTATACTTTCTATACAGTCCATCCTTCACACAGCTGCCAAAATGCTCTTCCTTAATTACCTATCTGGCCTTGTCATACTCCCCTAATGAATAAGTTTCTTTTGCTTCTTTTTGCCTCCAGAATAAGGTTTTTTAACTTTTCTTTTGCCCTTTGGCAATATGGCGAAGCTTAATATACTCTAGTTTGTTGCTGTCATTCAAACTGGAAGAAAATGTTAAATTACAGTTAATGGTTAATAAAAATAAAAATGTTGTTGTTTTTCCATCCAAGTACATGAATCCAGGTTAAGGCCACCTGCTCTAGAATAAAATATGAATTCTTCTCTTTTCCTTTCAAAACCTGGCCTCATCCTCTCTTTCCATTCTTATTTTCATTATTCTATCTCTTTCACTTGCCATTCTAGCCAAATGAACCTTCTTTCTGTTCTTCATACATCCATCACTTATTTCTATGTCTTTGCATTGACTGTCCTCTATATCCTCACTCTTTCCTCACTCTTTTCAAAATGCACCTCAGGTATCATCTACACAAAGTCTCCCCCCATTACTAGTTGTCTCTTTCCCTAATTACCTTTGCTTATTTTATGTTTATTCTGTATATGGCAAGAATCTATATATGGAAATATATGTGTGTGTGTGTGTGTGTGTGTATATAAACGTAAATACAGGTCAATGATAAAACTAGAAAACAATAACTAGCCAAGCATAAGTTCTTGGATGAATTTCATTTTTCTTTCAATAGTGAATGCCAACCTGACAGCACTCTAATCTTAAAAAGATATTGGAAGGAGTAGCTAAATGGCTTAGTAGATAGATCTCTGGCTCTGAAGTCAGGAGGACCTGAGTTCAAATGGGGCTTCAGACACTTAATACTTCCTAATTATATGACTCCAGACAAGTCACTTAATCCTTATTGCCTTAGGGGAAAAAAGATATTGGAATAGCTCAAGGTTATAGAATTTCACTGTAGTACAATACATTCTATATGCAATGTAAACGTTAAATCATTAATAATTACTAGTTCTGGATTCTTCTCACTATATCATTATGTAAGCCATATCTTTTTATCTATCCATAAGAATAATATGAAATGCTTTATCTAAAGTAATCTAAGCACAGTATTTCCTTACCAACTTAGTAATCATATCAAAAAAGGAAATGAGGTGAGTCTGGCAGAACCTATTATGGATGAAATCATTCTGGTTCTGTGGAATAAACTTTTTAGATATTGGCCAATCATTTAAAAAATGATCTTTACTAGAATTACCCCTCTGTAGCCTATAGTTTTGTAGATTCTTTTCCCTTTGAAAATTAGGATAGCATCTGCCATACTCTAATCTTCTAGTACCTTTAACTATGTGGTTTTTTTTTTTTTTTTTTTTTTTTTTTGTTGTTGTTGTTGTTGTTGTTGTTGTTGTTTTTTAGGTAGTGTTGTCGGTGGCTTACCCATCATATTTTCATTTCTTTCAGGACTCAAGAAAGCAAAGTAATTCATTTGGGTCAGGTTGCTTTCATTCCTCTAGGACAACAAAGTATTTCCTAGGAATGTCAGATTCTTGAGAGTTTTGTTTGTTTCATGTTTTCTATTCACGTCCTCAGTGCTCAGTATAGTGACTTGAAATCTTTTGATTGACAATGTTTATCTTCCTTTTCTTGGGAGCACAGAGTCTCCTAAGAAACTATACTGCTCTTTCCTTTAGCTTTCAAATTGGGAGAACTAGATTACTCTTTCTTCTAGCTTCCAAATCTATTCTAATCTTATGCTTGGCAGCTGAAGTGGAACGTAGGAGTTACAACTGTTGAAAAATGAATCACAAATCTAGGAAAGACACTGAAGATTGCATTCTTTGTGTAGTTCATTTCAGATGCACAGAAATGTTCTGAATGAATTGTTCCTTCCTTGGCAATTATAACAACCTTAAGTCCCAAGACTTTTTAGTTTTTTTCTGATTCATTTAATATGAGTGACACATAGAACTTTCTACAATATTGTTTATAGCCTGATATCTTTGCATGAGACCCTGTTTGGGCCATGCAATAAATGGAATAGAAGCAGCTATTTGTACAAATATATTGATTTTTTTTTTTTATGCTGGCATGAATTTCTGTACCTTTGGCTCTTTAGCAAAGGAGATATTCTGTCTAAAATCCTTTACATTCCTTTTTCTGGATTAATAATTCAGGAGCAGAAAAATTTTCTGAAGAAGAGTGCTTTCTAATTTTCAAGATTCTTAACTAGATTAAAATTCCTTTAGTAATAGGAACATAACAACTTTTTTGTGTGTGTGCATTTCCACAGTACATTGTATCATTCATTGAGTCACTCTGATCTATGGTCAAAGGCCATTTTACATTAAGGTCTTAGAAGTTTCTCAAATAGAACAAACTATGTCCAATTTTGAATAAATAACTTGTTCCCAATTATGAATTATCTAGGATAGTGTGTCCTCACTAATGACATTCATTATTGCCTCTAACTATACTTACTCTAATACTATCAATCTAATACTATCAATTAGTTAATATTTTTAATGGGCCATAAATGAATGTAGCTAATGTTTTAAGTTCTGGATGGAATTTTAGACCCCACTCATTGCCAAATGAATTTGAATGGCTTCATATCTTTTGCCAGCCTTGTGTTTGGAGGGAAGGAGGAGATTGGAAAAGTCTGGGGGGAAAAAAGAAAAAGTTGGATACTTTATGCAAAGTACTCCTAATTACTCACTTCTTCCCATACTCCTAGTTCTTTCTCCTTGCTACTTTCTACTTTTGTTTTTGAAATTCTCCTTGCTTAGCACTTGCATATCTATTCATTGGTTAGGATTTAAATCTGGCATGCCCAGTTTATAAAGTGACTAGCAACTCAAAACTTTGGTAATTTTATATCTGTTAATCAACTCCTACTAGTTGAACACTAATTGGCACAATTGGCATATATGATTTCTCTAGATAAATAGGTATTCTCAAACACCTAGTTTCAAAGGGTCAAGGCGAAAAATGAAGTTTTCAGGTATTGTAATAAACAGGTATTGTTTACCTAATGGTCTTTCAGTAGTGAATACCAACCTGATAGCACTCTAATTTTTTTTTTTTTTTTTTTTTTTTTAATTTTTTTTTTATTATATATATATATATATATTTTATAATATTATCCCTTGTATTCATTTTTCCAAATTACCCCCCCTCCCTTATTCCCTCCCCCCGACGACAGGCAATACCATACATTTTACATGTGTTACAATATAGTCTAAGTACAATACATGTGTGTGAATATCATTTTCTTGTTGCACAATAAACATTAGAATCCGAAGGTATTTAACCTGGGCAGACAGATATTAGTGCTAACAATTTACATTCCCCTCCCAGTGTTTCTTCTCTGGGTGTATCTACCTCTGTCCATCATTGATCAACTGGAGGTGAGTTGGATCTTCTTTATGTTGAAGATTTCCACTTCCATCAGAATACATCCTCATACAGTATCGTTGTTGAAGTATACAGTGATCTTCTGGTTCTGCTCATTTCACTCAGCATCAGTTGATTTAAGTCTCTCCAACCCTCTCTGTATTCCTCCTGCTGGTCATTTCTTACTGAGCAATAATATTCCATAACTTTCATATACCACAATTTACCCAACCATTCTCCAACTGATGGACATCCATTCATCTTCCAGTTTCTAGCTACAACAAAAAGAGCTGCCACAAACATTTTGGCACATATATGTTTCTTTCCGCTCTTTAGTATTTCTTTGGGATATAATCCCAGTAGTAGCGCTGCTGGGTCAAAGGGTATGCACAGTTTGATAACTTTTTGGGCATAATTCCAGATTGCTCTCCAGAATGGCTGGATTCTTTCACAACTCCACCAGCAATGTATTAGTGTCCCAATTTCCCCACATCCCCTCCAACATTTGTCATTATTTGTTCCTGTCATCTTAGCCAATCTGACAGGTGTGTAGTGGTATCTCAGAGTGGTCTTAATTTGCATTTCTCTGATCAGTAGTGATTTGGAACACTCTTTCATGTGAGTGGATATAGTTTCAATTTCTTCCTCTGAGAATTGTCTGTTCATATCCTTTGACCATTTATCAATTGGAGAATGGTTTGGTTTCTTATAAATTATGGTCAGTTCTCTATATATTTTGGAAATGAGACCTTTGTCAGAACCTTTGTTTTTAAAAATATTTTCCCAATTTGTTACTTCCCTTCTAATCTTGTTTGCATTAGTATTATTTGTACAGAAACTTTTTAGTTTGATGTAATCAAAATCTTCTATTTTGTGATCAATAATGATCTCTAGTTCTCCTCTGGTCATAAATTCCTTCCTCCTCCACAAGTCTGAGAGGTAGATTATCCTCTGTTCCTCTAATCTATTTATTATCTCCCTCTTTATGCCTAAATCATGGACCCATTTTGATCTTATCTTGGTATATGGTGTTAAGTGTGGATCCATATCTAATTTCTGCCATACTAATTTCCAGTTTTCCCAACAGTTTTTTCCGAATAATGAATTTTTATCCCTAATGTTGGAATCTTTGGGTTTGTCAAAGATTAGATTGCTATAGATGTACCCTTTTTTGTCCTTTGTATCTAATCTGTTCCACTGATCTACCGGTCTATTTCGTAGCCAATACCAAATGGTTTTGGTGACTGCTGCTATATAATATAGCTTTAGATCAGGTACACTTAGACCACCTTCCTCTGAGTTTTTTTTCATTAGTTCCCTTGCAATTCTTGACCTTTTATTCTTCCATATGAATTTTGTTGTTATTTTTTCTAGGTCATTAAAATAGTTTCTTGGGAGTCTGATTGGTATAGCACTAAATAAATAGATTAGTTTGGGGAGTATTGTCATCTTTATTATATTCGCTCGGCCTATCCAAGAGCACTGAATGTCTTTCCAATTATTTAAATCTGATTTTATTTTTGTGGCAAGTGTTTTGTAATTTTTCTCATATAATTCCTGACTTTTCTTTGGTAGATGGATTCCCAAATATTTTATACTATCAACATTTGTTTGGAATGGAATTTCTCTTTGTATCTCTTGCTGTTGCATTTTGTTAGTGATATATAAAAATGCCGAGGATTTATGTGGATTTATTTTGTATCCTGCCACTTTGCTGAAATTTTGAATTATTTCTAGTAGCTTTTTAGCAGAGTCTTTGGGGTTCTCTAAGTATACCATCATGTCATCTGCAAAAAGTGATAGTTTGATTTCCTCATTTCCTACTCTAATTCCTTGAATCTCTTTCTCGGCTCTTATTGCCGAGGCTAGCGTTTCTAGTACTATATTGAATAGTAATGGTGATAGTGGGCAACCTTGTTTCACTCCTGATCTTACTGGGAAAGGTTGCAGTTTATTTCTATTGCATATTATGCTTACTGACGGTCTTAAATATATACTCCTGATTATTCTAAGGAATAATCCGTTTATTCCTATACTCTCAAGAGTTTTTAGTAGGAATGGATGTTGGATTTTGTCAAATGCTTTTTCTGCATCTATTGAGATGATCATATGGTTCTTATTAATTTGATTATTAATATGGTCAATTATATTAATAGTTTTCCTAATATTAAACCAGCCCTGCATTCCTGGAATAAATCCTACTTGATCATAGTGTATTATCTTGGAGATGATTTTCTGAAGTCTTTTTGCTAATATCTTATTTAAGATTTTAGCATCAATATTCATTAAGGAGATTGGTCTATAATTTTCTTTCTCAGTTTTCGATCTACCAGGTTTAGGTATCAGTACCATGTCTGGATAGCACTCTAATTTTAAAAAAGATATTGGAAGGGGCAGCTAGATGGCTCAGTGGATAGAGCTCTAGCTCTGAAGTGGGGAGGACCTGAGTTCAAATGGGGTCTCAACACTTAATACTTCCTAATTATATGACTCGGGGCAAGTCACTTAATCCTTATTGCCTTAGAGGGAAAAACATATTGGAATGGCTCAAGGTTGTAGATGGCATTAGAGGTTCCTTCCTTTCCAAGATGTAATCTCTGGGAATAATCTTTCAGCCAGATTGATACATGATTCATTGAGTATATTTGGTATCTGGTAAATAGATTTGTGTGTTCAAGTTAAATGAATAAAAAACTATAGTAAGAAAATGCTATGTGATGATAAAAACCTGGGATTACTTTTTCTGACCCTTTCTTTCATCTTGAGTACTTTGAAATTTGATCAGTGTGACCTTTCCAACCAAAGAGCTAGACTGTTTAAGATACTGACTATAATGGACAAGGAAATCTTGTGAGTTAAGGATTCTATCCTTCAATACTCTCCAAAACTCTTCCACTCTTAAATCTTTCCCTCTTTACATAATAATACCAAAAGAAAACAAACATTTAGCCCTTGGAAGATAATTGGGAAAGGAGGCTTGTTTTGGGGGCAGAGATATGCTAAATTTTTTAAAATCTCTTTATTTTGAACTTAATTATCAGTAAACTAGAGAAGGCTATATAAAAAACTATGGACTTTTATACTGGGCTTTTTAAGGCGTATATAACTTACTAAAACAATAACAAAATTGTCTTGTTTTGCTTCATCTTTAATCAGAAATGGGATGTGTGTCTTTTATTATTTTTTGCATTTGTATCAACTTATTAAATATCATGAATATTAGAGCTTTACTAGAGAAATTTGCCACAAAGACTTTTTCCCCTTTCAAGTAATTGTTTCTTTTATAATTCTAATTGCATGAATATTGCTTGTGCAAAAGCTTTTGTGTTTTATGCAATCTTAATTGTCCCTGTTTTTTTCTGTGATCATCTTTGGTCAAGGATTTCTTCCCTTTCTGTAGTTGTGAAAGTTGTCTTTTTTTCCTTTCATTTGTTTATGGCATGACATTTAATATTTAGGACGTATATCAATTTGGAGCATATTGGCTCATTGTGTAAGCCTATCAAAGAATGTTTCCTGTCAAAATTCCTGTATCTCATTTCTGTTAAGCAATGGGAAAACCTTTCAAGTTGTCTTGAAGTATTTCTGTCAAGCCTTTTCAGCCTTTTTTCTCACCTTAGTTAAAAGGGTCCGGTATACAGTCAAAATCTTGGTGATATTGCATATTTGGTTGCAGATGACTTCAATAAACTGAATCACATGGCTTTTTTTGGTTTCCTAATGCATATAAAAGTTATGTTTATTCTATACTTTGTAGTACATTAAGTGTGCAATAGTATATCTTTTTTAAAAAGCCCCATCAATGCACATACCTTAATTAAAAATACTTTATTGATAAAAAATGTTAACCACCATCAGGATCTTCTGCAGCCTTGATCTTTTTGCTAGTAGATGTTCTTGCTTTCTTGTTCATAGCTGCTGATTGATCAGGGTTTTGGTTGCTCAAGGTTGAAGTGTCCATGGCAGTTTCTTAAAATAAGACAACAATTAAGTTTGCCACATTGACACTTCGTTTTACAAAAAATTTCTCTGTAGCATGTGATATTGTTCAATAGCATATTACCTATAATAAAATTTCTTTAGAAATCTGAATTAGTCCTCTCAAAGAGAAAAAAGAATGAATTGTCAGTGGAGTAGACAGAACACATACAACATTTATTAATTAATTTCACCATCTTAGAACACCTTGGTTCATGGTACTCCAAAACAATGACAATGATAACTCAAAAATCACTAATCACAGATCACCATAACAGATATAATAAAAAAATTAAAATGTTTGACATATTGTGGCAATTAACAAATTGTGATATAGATACTGCATGAGTACATGCTGTTGGAAAAATGGTGGTGAAAGACTTGCACAGCAGAGTTGCTGAAAACCTTCAATTTAAAAACAACAACCACCCCTCCACCCACCACCCTGTATCTGAGAAGTGCAACAAAGTGAAGTACAATAAAATGAGGTATGTCTGTATTCTCCATAATCTTTTCTTCTTAGGAATCTAATGAATATGCTGTCTTTTTTCTCTGTACTTCTGTTAAATTGTAATTTAACTTCTGATTCCTGGAGATCTCTTCTAAAATATACCATTATGCTTTTCAAAAATTGCCTGTTGGGTTTTTTAGAAAGTATCCTTATTGTACAGAGATTGCTTTACACATATTTCAAGAAAGTGTACTGTGACTTTTATTCATTTTCTCACTTCCCATGTAATCCACATGCATACTCCCCCACATTTTTTTCTTGATATTTTTCTTTCAGAAAGCAGTCAAAAAGTCCTTAGTCCTCAGTTAGTCTTGTTATATAGGCCATGTTCTCATAATCTAACTCAATTTATTGAGCACTAGTTCAGTCTTTGAATTGTGAATCTTTAGGAGGAAAAACATATAATAAATGGCTTGCTGCCTGAACAATTTGACATTTGTTGAAGTATTTTCAGCCATTTAACCACACAAGGATTTTTTTTTTTAAGAGATAGATCATAGAATAAAGCTTCAGTCAGACATGATCTGACTCCCAGAATGAGATTCCCCATAGAATTGTAGGCTAAAATCCAAAGCATTCCAGCCACCCACCATAGGTCTACACCATTATTTAGCAATGAAGAGGCTAATTCCAGAGTGTTAAGAGAAAAAGGATGTATTTCAACAAAATCTTCTCATGAGGAGACTTTTTCCTGTTTTGCTTTTATTCCCATAGGCATTGTATTATTGTCTTTGATGCATTCAAGAAGTATATTATGTGTTTGTATATACTATGTGTAAAGTATCCCTAGTTACACACAGCATAAGACAGTTTCCCCATTACTCCCAAGACAAATCATTGTAGTAAACTGTCTCTGTTGAATTAGATTTATTTCTTAAAACCTCTCCTTATGGTTTTGGAGGTGGAATTAAAAGATTCCTTGTTTCCCACTATTTCCGGACTTTCCTGCCACCATCTCTCAGCAACATTTTAAGGTTCACTTTATGCAAATGTATCTCCCAATTCAGATTCTGGTGATAGTTATCTAACAGTTCTTTGGAACTGTTCCTTTCTTAAGGAGTTCAGTATCTTCTTTACTGTCTTCCGCTCTCATATTAAGGAACTTCAATATATTTGCTGATTTTTTTATTCAAGTATTCTTACTTTTTTTTTTTCTTTTTCTTTTTTTTTTTTTTTTTAATGTATTCAACTCCTATGACTACTTCCTCTCTCCGTACTTCTAAGATCAAGAACTTTGACAGTCCTTTATCTGGTCAAAACTTTTTATTATCCCTATCTGTTACTCTTTCTAACCTATCAATTATTCTCACTGAGATCTGCATTCCTTTCATCCTTCAATACTTTCTCACATAGCTTTATTCCTGTTCTGGCTTTACTTTTTTCTGCTCATTCTTAACTTTTAAGTTAAATTAATTCAATTGTATAGCATTCTCTATTTTCATCATTTTGCCTCATTTTATCATTGCTTGTGTGCTGACAAAATCCAACACAAATTACTCATGCCATCTATCTTTTCCAACATTTAAACATGTACTGTTGAATAGAACTAGAGAAAGTCACAACTGCCCTGATTCCACAGAGTTGTGTTATCTAAACTTAGCTGCACTCTCCCATTGGCAAGGTAATCCTTTCATTTCTCCCAAATTTATTCTTTATCCCACACCCCACAGTGGCTATATATTCTTTGGGATCCTGTATTCAAATTATGCTTGTCTTCTCTGTGACCATGGAAAAGTCACTTTTGTGAACCTCAGTTTCCTCATTTGTAAAATGGACTCTACATTCTCTTCTATCTATGAACTTGTGATTCTCTTCTCTGCTTAGAGCTCCCACGTTGCTCCCTTCCTAATCCTCATAGCTGAATATCTTTGACTTATAAGAAAATAGAGGTCTTTCACTTTGTACTACAATATTGAACCTAAAGCCTGGAAGTCCTCAATTTGAATTCCCCACCAAATACTTGTCCTTATCTATAAATGATGTTAATAATAGCAGTGCCTTACAGGGTTAGTGTGAGAATCAAATGAGATTATAGATGTAAAGTATTTTGAATACTAGCTATCATCATCATCATCAGTCATCATCACTTTCTCCTCTGTGATACTTTCTTCTCTTTAGGTTTTTAGGATATACTCTCTCCTGTTCTATCTATCTGACTTCTTCTTCTTCCTTCTTCCTTTCTTCTCTCTTTCTCTCTTTCTCCTAAAATCTTCTTCTAATTCACAACCTCTAATAATAGATATCTTTCAGAGTTCTTCATTCATCTCATAATCTGTAACTGGTAATATCCCAAGACTTCTCTAATTCTGCTTAACTCCCAATCTCCAAGGCAATGTCACCAGCTGCCTATTATACATTTCCCATTAGATGTACCAAAAACATCTCAGACTTGCTATGTCATAACTGAACTCATCTTTCCCTTTAAACTCATGCCCCTTCTAATTTTTCCTAATTCTGTTGAGGGTATCATCATTCTTCTAATCATTGAGATTTGCAACCTCAGTATTATTTTTGACTCCTTACTCTTTTCTCTATCCCACATATCCAAATCTTATTTCTATTTCAAATAAAACAATATTTTGTAAAAAGTTCTTAATACACAGTGGCTGGCATGCAGGAAGTGCTACTTAAATGTATTTCTTATACACAGCTGGTTATCTCCTTTCATTATCTCTTTTGTAATGAACCTTTGTCTTCACATCTATATCTCAATTCCAAGGTTCCTACTTAAGTCATTCCTTCTAGAGGAGGCCTTTTCAGGATGATCTGTCCATCTCCCCTCTCCTACTCCCTCTCTGTCTCCCCTCTGATTATTTTGTTTATGCCAATATAGAAGCATGTTGTTTCTTCCATCTGTGTGTTCCTTGATATATAGTAATTAATAATAATATTAACTGTTTATATAACATTTTATGGTTTACACTTAAAATAAAGTCCTTTACAGAGCACTTCACCAGGAACAGAATAGGGATTTTAATAAATGCTTAATTGTAAAGCATGATGAAATATTCCATTTCATTAAAGCAGTAATAAATCAAGTAACAATAGTATGATATTTCTTGTATTTTTCTTAATGAAACAAATGTAGCATTAATAAATATTCTTTCCAAGGTTCATAAGGGAGAATCATAAAGCTTAAATTAATTCCATATTTGCTATCCCACCATGCTTATTTGGAACATTGACCCTGGCAATTCCAGAGGGAAAGAGCTAAAAATTTCTTGCTGTTAGGCACTGGTAAAGGTCCCTAGAGTGTGGGGCTTGGATACAGCTGCTGGAAACCTATTCCTTGGAGATGCTAAGGGTTGCAGAGAAAATTTCTCAAAAGAAACAATGTCACTAGCTTCAGCCAACCTCAATTCCCAAAGTTGAAACTTTGATCATCTGAGCATTCTCTCAACACTGAAAATATCTACTGTTTGTAGAATTCTATGCTTAGTTGTTTTCAAATTTAAATAAAGTACTTGTCCTCCAGGTGTTAATAATGCAGTAAGGTATAAAATACAACCATACAATATTGTATATATAATAATATAAATATCTATATATAATACATGGGACAAAACTATATAAAGTTTGTCCGGGAAAGCTTAGTGATGTTGGGGGGAGAGAACGGATGAACATGGAGAACTATAAAGGAGTGATTAATTGAAGAATTACCATTTGCCTTAAACTTTAAAGGGGGAGGTGAGGGGATTTTGTGAGAAGGCATCAACATAAAAAGAAACCAAAGTTTGGAATTATTAAAAAGGTTTATTTGGTGGACTGAGTTAATAGAGGGTTGATTGGTTTGACTTGTGCCTATTTTATCCCTGACTTTGCTGGTATTTGTGAGACAAACACAAAAGCTAATGAATCTCTGCTCTTTGGGAATCAATCAACATTTATTTAGTGCTTAGGTACGCTAGGTACAGCTTTAAGCATTGGAGATTCATATATTGTAAACACAAAACAGAAAAATAGTCCCTCCCTTAAAACCCAGTAGCACCAAGGAAATGGGAGATGCACAAATCTAGAGATGTTGCTATCACTAATGTTCTATCTGATGATGAAGTTATCCCCAAAATGAACTTCCTAGGCTGTGATAGAGAAATTAGAGCAATCCTGAGGTAAGAATGAGATGTGTGAAATGGATTCCTTAAATATAAGGGGAAAAAAAATACACACACACACACATATTCATGTGTGTACAACATAACCTTGAGTAGGAAAGGGGGAGGGCGATTACAAATGGGAGAATCTCAAAAGATGTCATGAAAAAATATTTCAGCCGAATTTAAAGGAAATGAGAAATTCCAAGAAAAGGAAGTGAGGACAGAATGCATGCTAAGGGTGTGGTAAACCCAGGTGCAAACACAGAGAAAGGAGTTACAGTACTCCTGGGAGGGACTGCAAGAAAGCCAATGTGTTAAAGTTTAATGTGTATTTGGAAGAAATACATAATAAGCTAGAAAGGTAGGTTGGGTCCAGATTTTGAAGGGCTTTAAATGCCAAAGTAAAGAGTTTGCATTTCATCCTTGAAGTAAACAAGGTATGATGGCTTAATGAGCACGGAAGTGATGTTGTCAGACCTGCACTTTAAGTAAAATTCTTTGGCATCTGTGTGGAGATAGACTAGAAAAAGAGAATTGAGGCAGAGAGAGAGAGAGAGAGACCTATGATTGATGTGTTAATTCATGGAGGGAAGGGATAATTTTGAGAGCTATAATTGAAGGTAGTTGAATTGAAGGGGAAAGGGACAAATGTGAGATATAAAGATGATTTTTTTTTTTGACTCACCACCACTCCACCTTAATCTGTGATCCAAAACTTTAACAAAAGAACCTGTGCCACTTCTCTCACACTCAACTAATCTTTTATGAAGGTTTTCTTTGCTTTTTCCCCCCATCATTCCTTTTCTTTCCTCCCTTTTCTACCCTCCTCAAAGGTAAGGAGGTTGAAAATTTTTGTAATCATATTCCTAAGATTTAAGCATGAATATTGAAGTTCCCAAGGATGACAGAGTACAAGGTAAAGTAGTTAACTAAGTATTAGGTCATTGAGAAAATAACAAATATTTTAAAAAGCATTTCTTAATTGCCTACTATGGATTAACCAGTATCTGGAAATAGATATAGAAAGAGTGTTTGCCTTGAAGGAGTTTACATTTTGATTGAATATACTAAGGAAGAGTGGTGGCCACAGAAAAATATTTTGGTTTGAAAAGTTATCAGTATAGTGAGTAGAGTCATAGGGGAGTTGACCAACACATTTTTTCATTGTAGTATTGGAATGGTCATGTTGGAAAATTAAGAGAATGTCATAAAAGTTATTCTCCAAGAGCAAATGCTTGTTTTTGTCTTTTCTCAGCCCCAGGCCTTTAACCATTATGCAGATATTTGTATATATATGCACATGAAGAATTAATATAGAGAATAATTACAAATAGCTAAATACAAGGGTAATTTGAGGACTCATTTTTGTAAGGGGCCTTTAAATGGGTGCCACAGTGCATCGGGAGATTGAGGCCCGGAAGTAATTTCTGTGGATATTAGGACTGCCCTTGGGTGGGATCCTGGCCATATTGAGATAGTTTCGTAATGGGTGACTCTCTCGCTGATTGGCTGTGTGTGTGACCTCACAGGCCCTATGTAAGCCCACTGCAGGCAGCAACCGCCCTCTTTAACCTGGTGCTCTTCACTCTGGCTCCCTAGCCTGGGTGGCCAAGCCAAGATGGGTAGCCAAAAGAGGTAAGGGTTTTGGTAGTGAACACGTGGGTCTTCTGACCAGGTGTTCACTCGGGAACCAACAAGTCAGGGCATCAGTTAGGGCATTATGTGAGTAGGTATAATAAAGGCTTTTAAGATTACACATGGTTGTTCTTGAGTGCGCTACCGGTTATTAAGCTATAGATTCAAGAGATTGTGGCCAGAGACCTTTGAAGGCCTCAGAGGAGGCGAGCCGGGTAGAGTTCACACTGCAAAGGTCAGTGGTCAAAGGTACTCTGGTGGGTCTAGGACAGACTAGTAATTGTAACTGCCAGGAGAGCACGCTACACATTTTGACCAGGTATTTTTTAAAATAGTATTTTATTTTTCTAAATATGTGCAAAAATAATTTTCAATATTCACTTTTACAAATTTTTCTCCCTCCATTCCCCATCATCCCTCTTCCTAAGATGGCAAACATTCCAATATAGGTTAAACATGGAGCTCACTAGACTTTGAAGGAATCAAAAACATATGAAAACATGTATACAATATGCAACACTGCTCATAGATTCTTCATGTATTTATTAAACATATCATCATTTTTAATAGTAGGCTATAACTAGAGAACAGTAGATATAACTTTGATTTCTTCCTAGCTTTTCATTAATTAATGTCTTCATGTTGTCTTTCCATATATGATAAGACAATATTTAGAACATGAGTTTCTTGATCAATTTGTTACATACACTTTTCCTTCAACTACATTTTAGGAAGGACTTTTTCTTCCAAATTTGTTGGCTAATGCTTAATACCAGTAGGGATTTGTAGCATATAACAGATTGGAAAGGAGGCAAAACATATCAGATAGAAGGCAAGTATTTTCATAAAAACAGAAAAGTGTATACCATCAGTGCAACATATTTTTGTCATTACAGATCTTTGTGCCATTAGATATAACATAAGCATAGTGATTCTGGATAATAATGGTAAGTATTTATCTAGCACTTTAAATAGATTCTCATTTCATCTTCACAACAGTCTTTTGAGTCAGGTATTTTTGTTTTATTGAAGAAAAGTCATGCTCAGAAATTAAGTAGTTTTGTCTATGGTCTTCCTAATCAAGTTCAATATACCTTGGTTTGATGAGAGAATTTTATAGATCAGTAACATTTTTCTAATAATTTGTGGGTGGTTTTAATTTTTTCTGAGCCCTCTATATGTATGTCTACTCAAATCAGTGGTATGCAAACCTATAATTAAACCTAAAGCAGGACAAAGAAACAATCCATTGTTTTGTCATGAGGCGTAGTCTCTCACCTTGATGTTGCCAAACAAGGGATAGCTGATAGATCAATTTACCAAACTGCTACTCTATATTCTTAAACCTCCAACCATGTAGAATTGAGTTTGTTCTTCAGGTTTGATACTCATGCTAAAATTTTAATAACGTTTCTCTCTTTTAATCCCTAAATCTACAAAAATTTCTTCTTTTTTTTCCCCCTTTTAGTAAAGAAAGAAATTTAAATCTAAAGAAAATTTTCTTTTGTCCGATTTTTTTTTTCCCCTCACTCTTGTAACATGTTGTTTGGAAAATCAGAATTGATAGTTGACAAATTGAGTGGAAGTGCATGTGTAGCATAGATATGCAAATTGTAACATTTTTAGGATGAAGAAATTAAATTTTTTGTGTCATTGAACCACTAGTTGTCAGTATGGTTAATCTAATGTTTACTGAAGGAAGCAACAAAGCTCTATTTCCTAGACCTCTTGAAACTACATGTTTATTGTGTTCATAAGTGGGAAATTGTGCTAGATTATCTTTAGGAAGATGGCAGTTTTGAACCTGTAAACCTGTTCTAATTTTTACTTTTTCCTTCTTTATGGACTCCTTCCCTGCTGCTTTCAAATGTCTTATGTCTCCTTATTCTTAAGAGACCATTTGATCCTAACATCTTTTCAAACTATATTCCTCTCACTTCTGTTTTATAAACTTCTAGGAACAGTATTCACTCTATATTACCTTCATTTTCTCACTTCCCACTGCTCATTCCCTTGAACTAACCTTTCTAGCCTTACCACTGGAATTAAACTGGTTTTCTCAAACTTACCAGTAATCTCCATTTATGAATTCAATGACCTTTTCTTAATTCTTATCCTTCTTGACTTCTCTGAAACATTTGACAATATAGCCTTCTACATGCTTTCTTTGGTTTTTATGATACTATGGTCTTTCTCAGGCTTTCTTATTTACAATTATCCTCTAAGTCCTAGGCTCTATGTTGTCTGTCTGTCCATCTGTGCCATCTGTAAGGTATGTCAGTCTGTGCTGTCTGACTTTGCCTGTCTCCCTATCTTCCTCTGCCTCTACTTCTCTTCCTGTCTCCCTCTTTTAAATTTGAGAAAACTAAGATAGAAATAAAGTGATTTGTCTAGGAACATACTGCCAGAAGCAGTCCAAAGCCTCAGTTTTTTGCTGATAATTGGTTCTCATTTTCTCATTGTAATACCCCAGTGAAGCCACAGTTTTGTTTTGTTTTGTTTTTTATAAAGACCATATATAAATGTTTTATGGGCACCTTCTATTTCATTAAAAAAAAAAAAAAAAAAAAACTAGGAATAGAACTTTTCTTGCTATCCTGGTGCTTGTCCTTTATTCCTTTTGCAAAAAATTAACAGAGGGAAAAGAAATCCGTTGCTCCTTGTTAAGTGACTTTCTGTCATTTGTATTTTTAAACTAACCTTCAATGAAATCTGGAAATCCACTTAATCCTGAACATTCTGGCTTCTCATACATTCCTATTACAGAAAAGGAAAAGACCTTTGAAACATTAAAAAGTTATTTTTAACTTAAGTCCTATATTTGGGACTTATTACTCTATATACTTTACTGGGTTGAGAACCTTTTAAGAGTTAAAAAAAAATTTTTTTTTGGTAGAGTTGTTGGCTCTCTCCTCTCCCTACTTTTGATCTGATTTCACCTTGGACCCACCATATATTATACCTCTTTAATTCTATGATCTGAAGAAATCCATCTACCCTTTTTCCAGTGTGAAATCAAAACTAGTATTTCAGAGCAGAACAACTCTCAATAGATTTCTTTTAAACTCTCTCACACAGAGACTTTTCTCTCTCCATATACACATGCATATACAAATATGTGTGTATATTTATATATATATATACATACATTTATATATATATGTGTATATATGTATATATATATATATATACACACATACATTTATATACATGTATACAAACATACGTAGAGAGAGAGAGAGGCAGAGACAGAGACACAGACTATGTTCTGTTGGTTCTCTTTATACTTTGTACTCTTAGTTCTCCTGTTACAGACTTTAAAAAAATAAAAAAGCTTTAACTAAGTTATCTTAATTCCACTCTTGATATGTGGAAATAGGGTCTTTTCTTGGATCCCATTCTTTCTACATTCTCTCTCGATGATCTCATTAGTTCCCATGGATCAGACCTTATCTGCATACAGACAATCCTCAACTATTTTCTCACTTATTTCCTCATCTGTGTCCTTCTCCTTCAACCACAGTTGACAATCAGATATCTCCATCTGGATGTTCTATAGAAATCTTATGCTCATTCTGTCTCCTTCCCTTTCTTGATTGAGAGCACTATCCTTTTTTTAGTTGTTTTGATTCAGGCTCAAGTTCTTGCTGTCCGCTTCAATCTTCATAGTGAACCAATGACCTAGTCTTGTCACTTCTGTGTCCACAACATTTCTCCTTCTGTCTCCTTTTCTTTACTTACATGACCATTAGCTTTATTTGGGCCCTTGTCACCTCTCATTTGAACTAGGAAGCAATAGCCTCCTCCTACTCCCTGCTAGTCTCTCTTTGATCCATCCTTTACACATATGCCATATTGATATTTTTAAAGTACAGGTTTGATCATGTCACTTACTATCACCAATTTCATCCTCTTTTGTACATAGATTCTTAAAGACCTGTGTCACAATGAGGCATTGAAAGTGTTTTATATTATACAAATATGTGCATAAATGATACACATACAAATGTATGTATTCTATATATTTCAGGCATGTAATACAAGCATCATATAAACTTACTCATGAAATTTCACTGACTTTTCAGTATATGTGCTGCCAAAGTGAGCACTCATGGACTTTTTTCTTTCTGAGATCATGTATAAATTATGCTGATTTTTTAATACTCTTCCCAATCTGTCTCTAGCCTACTTTCTTACTACTCTCCTTGATATACTCTTACAGGCTATCCAAACTGACCTACAAGACAGCCTATTACTGTCCTTTGCATTTGCAGATGACTGCAAATGAAAAGATCATTTTGCTTTTTTCTTTGTATTTCTAGCAACTGGTGTAGTGATTGCATCTAGTAGGTACTTATAAATATTGCTGATTCAGGGTCTATATGTATGGATCAATACCTAATTTATTTCCAAGACCATATAAACTAAAATCTTTCTTTCTTTTTTTTTTTAATAAAGCTTTTTATTTTCAAAACATATGCATGGATAATTTGATAACACTGACCCTTGCATAGCCTTGTGTCTCAGATTTTCTCCTCCTTCCCCTCATCTCCTCCCTAGATAGCAAGCAATCCAGCATATGTTAAACATGTTAAAATATATGTTAAATCCAATATGTATAAACATATTTATACAATTCTCTTGCTGCACAAGAAAAATCAGATCAAAAAAAGAAAGTAAATGAGTAAGAAAACAAAATGCAAGCGAACAACAAAAAAAGGAGTAAGAATGTTATGTTATAATTCACATTCAGTTCCCACAGTCCTCTCTCTGGGTATAGACAGTCTCATCATCACAAGATCATTGGAACTGGCATCAATCGTCAACCAAGAGTCACGTTCATCAGAATTTGTTGTCGTATAATATTGCTGTTCCACGTACAATGATCTCTTGGTTGTTCTCATTTCGCCTAGCATCAGTTAAGTCTCTCTAGGCCTCTCTAAAATCATCCTGCAGGTCATTCTTACAGAACAATAATATTCCATAATATTCATTTACCATAACTTATTCAGCTATTTTCCATTTGGTGGATAGCCACTCAGTTTCCATTTTCTTGCCACTACAAAAAGGGCTGCCACAAACATTTTTGTTTTCTGTCTTGGTGAAGACCCTTTCTGTTTACTGATCTTTTGATTAATTGACAAAACCTTTGAGAACCTTGGGTCACTCTTTAGTTGGAATGTGTAAGTGAATTTCATACAGTGTTTGATATCACTACAAGTCCATGTTAATGGATATAATGCACTTTGTATACATATATATACATATTTTAGCATATAATTGATCTATGACCAGTATGCCACTTATGCTGTTGTGTAATATACATGTATGAAATATATAGAATGCATACATTTGTATGTATCTATCTGCATTTTTTGTATAACATAAAACATTTTATATAATCCACTAAAATTCTCTTCCAATGCCTCATTATGACATGAGAATGACCTTAGAAAGGGTCTGCTTTTAAGAACTTATCTATAAAATAGGATGAGATTTGTGATTGATGGTATTTCTCCCCTGTATGGATCTGCCTACCTAAGTTCAGAGACCCTCCTTCCCATGTTAGCTTTAATGAATTTCTTGACCACAGCAACTTTTGACAAATCATTATTCTATACTTCTCGATGGTATTAGTGAGTACCAGATCAAGAATTGTAAAACCTTTGTTTTGAATTGTGTGTGTATGGCCAAATATGCATGTAAAGCTTCTATATCATGCTTTATTATGTGTGGAGATGACCTTGAAACAGAATCTCCAGGCCTACTTTAGGTTATTCTAGTAGTCTAAGTTTGAGATTGGAATGAAATGAGATGTTTCTAGAATATTTAACAATTTAAAAATCTAATTATTTGTAACAAGAAATGGATTTGCATAGAGGATACATTACTCATTCAACTGAGTATAGCTTCTGTACCTCTGTGGTAACCATTCTGTGGGGTGGTCAAAAAATCTGTGGAAGTAAATTGGCTTTTTATACTTAGATCATCAATAAGGTATGCTAACGGTTTGAACTTTAGTTTCTGTGATAGTTCTTAAGGATGGTTTTAATATCTTTTATCAAAAACTAGCCTAGTTCACTTGAGAGTTTTGATCACAGCCTGAGATACTGAAAAGCTATGCACACCAACAGATCCTACCAGGTTTTAAATATGCCTGACATTCAGATGGTCTTTCAGCCAAATTGCTGATGAGCATCTCTGGACTTTGTTTGACCATGTTGTGATGGGCTGACAACTTTTAAAAAATCATTCACTAGTAAGGGTCGTTAAGCTCTTTTTGTGTCAGATCCTTTTGGAAGTCAGTGTGAACCCTTTCTGAGAATGATGTTTGTTATATTCACAATTTGGAGGTTATATATATATACACATACACATGTATACACACACAGATATATGTATATATGTCAACAGCTTTTTGGTTTTGTTTGGTTTTGGTTCTTGGTCCCAAATCTAGCATCCTTATACTATTGGCACACAACAAAGTTGTGAAGTGTGTCTATTGGAAAAAATACTCATAAAATTGCATATTTATTGAAATACAGAAAACCTTTAAACAAAGAGTCTGAGAGGATCCCTTTTCCCTTTTTTTTTTTTTTTTTTTTTTTAAATAACTTGATTGTGGATATATAGATAAAGGCCCAAGTACACTTAATGGAGATTTTGAACAATTTTGAGTGCTTATCTGACCTAAAAGCTAAAGTACAAATGGCTTTTTTCATGTGGATGGCTTTTAAGTTTTTAAAAGGAATTGTGCTTACATTGTTCATATGAGATTAGTTAGAAACTTTTGTAGCATAAAAGAATTTAATGAAAGTATTTGGAGACTCTTCTCCAAGTAGTTTGGAGTGCAATCATTTCTGTCCAACTTATATAGTGAGGATTGAAAGGTATTGATTCAGAGTATCTACTAAAAAGAATCTGAGCATCTATTGAGCTGATAGTGCTTTTTGTAATTTATTTTTTCCATTATGTATGGAGAAATCTTTTCCAAAAACCAGGAGGTCATTTAGTTCTCCATTTTATATAGAGTATGTCTTTACATTATTTAAAAACATAAGCTCATGGAAATATGTCATTAAGAATGACACTAATGTAAAGTTTTGCCTGTGTAAGCTTTTTGGCAATAAAATGGAATTACGCTGTGCAGACATTATAGAGTGAGGAAGCAATATCATCTCCTTCATGTTCACCAAATTGTTGTTAGTGCATATAAATATGCCCTCTATTACATGGTGATGAAATGGTCTAGAACTAGAGTACAAACTTTTTTATTCTGCGTCATTATCAATAAAAATTAGTTTTGAGTGGCATTCCCACTATGTGTATCTTTACTGATTTATAAATGTCCTAATTACAGATTTTAAAAGATGAAATGTCTAGTTCTATAGTCAATAAGAAGATACTAGAGTTGACTGAAAATGATGTAGTGAGAAAGATGGATTAGAGAAAAAGACTTGAGGCAGCTGTAAGAGGTGATGAGCTTGAAATAAGTTGTTGATTGGGTGAGTAGAGAGAAGGGAATAGTTGTGAGGGATGTGGAGGGAGAACATACAAGATATGATAAATGATTGGATATAAGGGATTGAAGGAATATGAGGTATAGGAGATGATGGCAAACATTTTGGATTATTGAGAGGGTGGTGATATCCTCAGATGTAATAAGGAAGTTTGGAAGAAGGATGGATTGTTTTTTTTTTTTTTTGGATTTGTTTTATTTGGGGGGGGGGGGGTTTGGAAAATAATGTAATATCTCTTATGAAGAACACAATCCAGAGCTTCTCATTTTTTGTAACTCTGTCTTAAAATGAAGAGGGAGAAGGGTTTCTTACCACTCGCTGTCCCCCTATTCCAAGGGGCACAGCAGCACCCTCACCCTTTAGGTGAACTGTCTGGTGTCAGTGGGGCAGAATTTTCTGATTGGCATAAGCACAACTCCTGCTCTGGCTGAGCCCCAAGAGGCAGATCCAAGTTCAGAAGGCCAGGAGGTTGAGAGGAAATGTCAGAATCTTGGTGAAGAAGGTAGATAAGAATATTTTATTATACAGTTAACCAGCTATTGCAACAAAGGTAAGAGGAGACCCATCTTCCTATTGTCAATTTGATATTTCAGCCAGTGAGCATTTTTTAAGTGCCTGCTATGTTCTAGATGCTGTGATAAGTATTAGAGGTACACAAAGAAAGGCCAAAAATAGTCCCTTGCTCTTACAGTCTAATGGAAGACAATCTGGAAATAACTACGTACAAATTATATACAAGTCAAATGGGAAATAATCATCAGAAGGAAGAGCCCCAACATTAAGCAGGATAGAGAAAGACTTCCTATAAAAATTGGCATTTAAGTTGAGATTTTTAGGAAGCCAGGGGGTAGAAATGAAGAAGAAGTCTATGCATGGGGGATACTTAGTGAAAATACCATGGTGTCTGGAGACTGAGTGTCACTGAGTTGCAGAGTATATGGGAGAAGTAAGATATAAAAAGATTGGCCAATGGGAAGCCAAAACAAATTGCAGAGAGCTTTGAATGCCAAAATAAAGGATTTTATATTGTATTGTGATAGTACTGGAGCTTGTTAAATAGGTTGGTGACGTGGTGAGATCTGTGTTTTTGGAAAACTGTTTGATAACTAACTGAGTCTGAGACTGTAACAAGGCGACACTTGAGGCTGAAGCTTTTGCAGTAGTCCAGATATGAGATGGTGAATACCTGTGTTAAAGATATGAGGGGAGAGAATTATTTAATGAAAATTAAATAAACCAAATCTACCAGCAAATTAGATATGTGATAAGGAGGGTGAAGAATGGAAGATGACACTTAGATTGTAGGTTTTGCTGACTTTTTTTTTAACAGTCTTAGGGAAGTTAAAAAGAAGGTGCAAAGAGGGGAGAAGAAGAGGTTAAGGACATGACCTTTGGGGGAACTCTTTTTCCCTCTTTGACTACTATCCTAGACGGTTGGTATAAAAGCACATTTTTATATCTGGTAAGCAAAAGCCACCTTCTGGCCAATTGTATCATCCAATAGAGAATTCATGGAGACTCATCTCATACACTAGTTGGAATTCTTATGGAGTTCAATGTGAGCTGTCACTGATAAGTTCTGAGACTATTTTTATATAGAGCAGAATTCCAACTATGGCTGGGCACCAATCCACTGACACATTTTGGCAAGTACTAAATTGCATACCATGAGCCAGAGATCATAGATTTAGAGCTGGAAGAAACCTCAGAAATCTAGTTCAACCCCACTCCCCTGGCCTCATTTTATAATTTTATAGATGAGGAAATGGAGGCCCAAAGAATTGAACTGACTTGCCCAGCTATATAAAGTCAGTATAATAGTCAACATAATCCATCATCCCTCAAACTCCTAGGGAGGAAAAAGAAAATTCTATACCTGTTGCTTCTAGTCTCTAACCTCACTTCTCAACTCTTTGCCTTCTGGCTTCCAAACTTATCACTCAATTAGAATGATTTTCTTCAAAGTTACCAATGATCTCTTAGTTTCCAGTCTTCTTCCTGCCTCCTTGGCCTCTTCTGTTAATCACCTTCTCCTCCTGGATCCTTCTGAGTTTTTGCCACGGGTCTCTGTTGATTTTTTCCTTCTTACGTGATTATTCCTTTTCACAGAAGCCTTTTTTTTTGCTGGTTCATTGAAAGTATTACACTCCCTATCCATGGGGATCCAAGGTTTAATCCTGCCCTTCTTTTATATTTCATTTATTATTTATATTATCCATTTATTATTTCATTCATTATTAATTTTTTCATTTAGGGACTTCATCAGCTCTTAAGAGTTTATTTATGATTTCAGGGTAAATGATCCAAAATATTTCAAACTGGGAAGAAGGATTTTGGATCTGTCACCTAATCTAGATCAATAAGCCATCTGTAATTTAGGATGTAGGGCAAATTGTAAATCCAAATTCTCTCTGAAAGCAAGGTGGCCTTTTTGTTTTATCACTCTGCCCCTCATGTGAGTTTCTACCTTTTTGATATTTATATTAATAGAAAGACAGGGACAGCCTGAGACAAAGACCAAGATAGAGACTGAGATATTTTTCTAAGAAATGCAGGAAAACTTGCTTATCAAATAATTTAAATTCAACAAGATTAACAAACTCTTATTACACACTAAAAATGGAACAACCCTGGGTTTTGTCCAAAATTTAGGAGTGAGATTTCATTGCAGATTTTTTCCCCCTGAATCTCCTTCTGAGAATATTTTTCAAGGGAGGCGGTCCCTGTCCTTAGTGTCTAACTCTACCCAATTACCTAATAAAGCAATTATCACACATGAGTAATTATATAGAAAGTTACATAATGGGGTGGAGTAGGTGCTGAGCATCAAAATCAGCTTCCTACTTGTTTCCCTTTTCATGATTAGAAATGTTGGCTTTCAAAACACTTGCATTAAGATTGTGGCAATTCACGTCTAGTAATTAAAATCTAATAAAAAAAAAATTTCTTCTTTTACTATGCTGATAGTCCCTGATAGTACTGACATTTTAGAATATTTTTCCTTAGCTATGTGAGTAATTTCTAAGAATGTTTATTAGTTGAACATAGAATTTACTAGATTTCTTCTTTCGTAGCTTTTCTAATATCAAATTGGGCTATGTTCAATGAAATGAGATATTGGGTATAAAACTTCCTCCTTTTCCTCACTCTAGAAAAAAAGCTCCTCCACACACACTTTTTCAGGCTAGTAGACCTCAGAGGATGTTTCAAGACTACTTCAGTCTTCTTGCTGTGGTGATGGATATAAGCTAATTTCTCTGGGTCTCTAAAACTAAAACCCAAATCATTTGGGCTCTGGCCAACTAAAGGTCTGAGGTCAAGACCACTTGGTCTTTTGGGGGACTCTGCCTCAGAGTGAATATAAATAGCAATCTTTTCCGATTTGGTCAGAAAGCCCTGAGCATCTTCCCCTCAAAGACTGTTTTTTGGTTTTTTTTTTCTTTTCTTTTTTTTTTTTTTTACTAGATTAAAATACAAAACAAAACAAAAACAAAAACATTTCAGTTTTAAAGACTTTCAGTTGTTAAAGACTTTAGCTTAAAAAAGCCAAAGTCTCCTAGTGCATCCAGGGCCATCTCTACTTGTCCTGATGTATATCTTGCTACTGGATCAAAATGGCTTTAGAGAAAGTGGAACTGGTGATTTTGCACAACCCTGTCTCACTTAATGCTATGACTTGCAAGTGAATTGGATTTATCTCCCTAATGTCATGGTCCTCTTTTAGAAGGAAAGAAATTATAACAACTGTCAGAACTATCCCTTGGACTATGATTACCTTGTTTAATATAGATCAGGCAGAATTAGCTTTAGTTACTTCTTGTAGGGTCAGAGGAGTTTGAGGTATGTTTTGGTAATCACTGAAACCTTGGGGGATTTCCTACCTCAAGGTCAGGAATAGACAAGAAGCAGCACATTTAATTCTCTGATTCCTCTTGTACTTCTTTTTCCTTCTTGTGGCTGGGTATAGTCACTTGTGGAGGGAGGAAAGTTATAAGGGGATGGGAAGTTATCCCTGTAGAGTCACTGCAGCAGTCAGCTATCCTTATACTTGGGCCAGGATTGGCTCAATACTGGGCATTTGCTTGTCTTCTTGACACTGGTGCCTGGAAATATAAGCATTTGGATTTTATTATAAATTTCTAAAAGATTTTTCTTTGTCTGGGATTTTGTCATCTTTTGTGGATTTAGCAGTAATTACTCTATATTTAGTACATAATTCCTTTGGAGAGAAATGTGGAAGTTTTGAAGTGGCTTGGAGAAAGTGGCTAATTTGTTATCTTGCTGGTTAAGTGAGGAAAAAGTCTGGCTCATGTTTGAGGGAAATAACTGGAAGTTTCTAAGATTAACAGGCAAAAATTGGTCCTTTAACAACAAATAAGCAAATTTCATAGTAGAGGTAAAGCTCAAAACTGAAGTTGAACCCCCAAAACAAATTTACAATGCCTTCTTTGAAAAAATAAGCCAGCAAGGATATCGATTGTAGATTGCTAAAATATGTGGGGGTGGGGGGAGTGGGGGTTTGTGTTTGTTTTTTGTTTTTTGTTTTTTGTTTTTTGGAAGGGAAGAGGGAAGAAGGTGTAAAGTGATCTGCCCTTGCCTAGGGTCATACAGTTAGTTAAGAGTCTAGTATTTAAAGCTGGATTTGAACTCCGGTCCTTCTGACTCCAGGGCCAGTGCTCTATGGACTGTACCACCTAGCTGCCCCTTAAAAACATAAAACATTGAAACAAATTAAATTACAAGTTAGTGAAGACTCCTGGACTTTTATATTTTTTGTGCTTGAATAGGTATCTTTGAGCCCTGTAATCTATGTTACAGATTGAGAATAAATGTCGACTAATTGACAAAGTAAATTTAGGGTATTTCAGGAAAAAAAAAAAAATCAACTTTTGTTTTAGTAGTTGATTTCATTTAATTTTAAATAGCAGAATATTCAATGTAGACAATACATTAATAAATTTAGAGCTGGAAGTGATCTTTAAGATCCTTCAAATTCAACCCTTGCATTTTACATTCATAATTATAAAGTGATATGATGTGCTCATTACAGGATTTTGAGACAGAAGACTTGGGTTCAAATCTTAACTTTGCTGGTTTTAGCTATGTGACTTTAGGCAAATTGCTTAACTTCTCTGGGACACTTAGTTATCCAATTGAATGCAAAATGAGAAGATTGAATTAGCTGATCTCACTCGATAAAGATTCCTTTTCTAAATATATGAACCTACAAAAATAGTATCCTTACAGCAAAAGTTTTTTTTCCCCCCTCCTCTGCCCAGAATTGTCTGTTTACAGTTTTTGACATTCTGTAATCTTAGATTTGGAGCTGTAAGGAAAGTTAAAGATTTAGTTTAACTTAAAATTAACTTTGTAATAAAAATTTAATAACTATTAACAAAACATTAATGTAGTGAAGATGTAAAAACAGGGCAAAAATCTTAGCATTTAATACCTTTAATACCTACCATCCTTTAATAAAGTTAAAAAAAAATAAAAAAGAATTAGAAACTGTCTTTTTTTTCCCCCCATGGTCTGCTCCAAATATCTCTCCCTGTAGATTTTTTTCCTTAAGCTAACTTTTAAAAAGTCTATTATGCTTGCTTTGCCCATAGCCTGCTATTGTATATGAAACTATCATAATCATAAGGACTGGATGCTTATAAGTGAGGCAGAGTGTAAGAAAAAATGTACCCCACATTCTGGTGAGACTTATATGTATACATTTATGTTTATTTAATTTTTAATAAGGCCAATGAGCTTTCTAGTTTCAGTGGATATACTTATGGCACCTTGCACAAATAAGATTCATTATATAAAACCAGAACTATAAAATTTATAACTAAACATAGAGGGAGAGGTAGAAAATAAATAGTGCTACATTAAAATAATGAAATTCTTCATTTAGGCATGTGGTTGTATATACTTTCATGGATGGATACATTGAGATAAGACCAGATAAAATTATCCAAGCATTTAGTTATACTGAAAGTAACTTAAATTCAGATACTTCAGCATGAAGCCTTTGTGATATTCCTACTTTTTTTTGGTCTGATTTCTCACTATTGCTCAATGCACAGTCCTTTCTCCCTATAGAATTTATACTCTAACCATATAACCGTACATTATCATATATCCTTGAATGTCTTGACCCCTGTTGTATTAAAATTAATACCTTGCCCTTGCTAATTCTTAATTCTCAGTCACCTAACATCTATTTTCACTTCTTTTCATACTTTTGAATACCCCCGGAGAAAGTCACCCTGCCATAATAGCTGGGTCAACTGCAGATTTGTTTCTTAATCTCAATTGGGTCATCACTGATTTTCTCATTTAATCTCTATCCAACCATAGTGACTGCTCCTTACCTAATTTATTTTAAAGTTCTCTAAATAACTGTAATTCGGGGCAGCTAGGTAGCACAGTGGGTAGAGCACCAGCCCAAATTCAGGAGGACCCAAGTTCAAATCTGGTCTCAAACACTTAATACTTCCTAGCTGTGTGACCCTGGGCAAGTCACTTAACCTCAGCCTAAGGGGAAAATAAATAAATAAATAAACGAACGAATGAATAAATAAATAAATAAATAACTGTGATTCATCCTCCCTGAATTTCACAAGATTGACACTTTTTCCTTTTTTCTCTCAATCTTTTATCATGTTTCTAACTTAACTACTTTAATAAAGTTGCTTTTTTCCTAGATTTCCCATTCTATCTTAATTACAATGACCTTTACTCAGTTCTTGGCCTCCTTGAATTCTTCAACTTTTTAACACCAATTATCATTTATCCTACCTATCTTGTATACTTATTAACATTTCTTTACCCATTGGGTATATTTGTAAGGATCTCAGTCTCAGTATCTCCCTGCCTATGAGTTATCCTTGTTTCTTCTCTATTCCACTTAACATATTCTCTCTCCTTACAATAAATTGCCAAATTTCGCTAATTCTATCTTCCCAATATTGCTTATATCCATCCCCTTATTTTTACTTCCTTACAGACTTTCCCTCTTCAAACTACCTTTCACAGAGCTGCCAAGATTTTGAAGGGTATCTGATAATCAAGTCAGTCCCCCATTTGAGTGACAAAATCCTCAGTGTGCCCCTTATTGTTTGTAGGATAAAATATTTAAGCTCCATGTTGCATTTAAAGCCTTCCCTTATCAGTCTGGAAAGAGGGATTGGGGCTGTGTTTCACATGCTCTCCATCCTATAATTTTAATTCTAGCCATATTATTTCATTGATTTATGTAGGATTTTTACCATAATTATGTGTACATTCTGCTTTCTTATAGGATATCCTTTTTTTGTGCCTAGAATTCACTCTTCTTAAGTCTACATTTTATCATTCCTAGATTCTTCTGAAGCTTCTTTGGTAGAGCCTTTGTGTTACCTTCTCTATGAAGTTTTGTGTCATTCTTCCCCCTTCCCATGTTCTCCCCTCCCTTTCCCCCACTTCCTATGGTGTTACTGTTCTGTCTTCAAATTGTATTGTATTTACTAATCTATGAAAGCAAGCATTATTTTTGTTTCTGTCAACCTAGTAGGAATTTAACACAAGAAAAACTTTTATATAACTTATAAATTTTAAAATAGGATGAGATGATATGATAAAACATATAATATACTTAGTACATTAAATGTTTTTCATTCATTCATTTTATTCTATTCTGAACTTATAAAATAAACATGTCCATAACATAGTAAAATAGAAAAAAGCTTGCACATGAAACTGTAAATCTATTATGTACAATCAGCTATTCCTTTTAATTATGTAATAGTTATTACATAACTTTCTTTTTTTCCCTTTTTGCTTCCCTCCCCTACCTCCCACTCCCCACCCTAGAGATGGCTATTATACATAGTTCTATGTATCAGCTTTTTCTTTGCATGAAAATAGTGTCTCCTTTCAAAGATCCTTTGTAGTTAATTTATATATTTATAATCTTCAAAATAACTTAGTTGCTCAGTTGTTCTTAAAACAATATTGTTGTTCCTGTATATATTGCCTTGGTTCTGCTCATTTCACTCATTACTTTGTGCAAATCTATCTGTTTTTCTAAGATCATTGAGCTCATTATTTCCTATAGCAGAGTAGGTATCCCATTACAATCATATACCACAACTTATTCAGTGTTATCTTGTGAGAGATCCAGGGAGTACCGAAAGAAACAAAGGCAATTAAAACCGGACCTGATGGTTCCGAATCTTGGTTTTACTAAGCAGAGGCTCAGAAAAATGAAATGACTTGCTATTGCAAGGGAGTTGGAAGGAGAATTCTGGAAAACCTGCTTTTTTAGGTGGAGGGGAAATTTTAAATAGTCGTGAAATTAGCCATAGCTTTGAAAAGATGCTCAGTGAGTGACACTATTTCTAGTAGATGTAGCTTCTCTCTTTGTGAACATTGCGTAATAAACTGAAGAGAAGGGGGGAATCTTCACCTCTGATTTATCTTAGGCTGGCATATTTTATGCCTTCAAGGGTTCTCAAACTACAGCCTGCTGAGGATGTTTATGTGGCCTGCCAGGTTATGGCAAATGGGCTGAGGGGCGGAGACAGAGTATGAGTTTTTGTTTTTACTATAGTCCGGCCCTCCCACAATCTGAGGGACAGTGAGCTGGCCTATTTAAAAAGTTTGAGGACCACTGCATAACTAGATAAGCTCTCTTAGGCACTAGAGCCTTAGTCCTCTAGACCAATCCAATCTCAGGGACAGCTTCCTTGATTTTAAGATGAAAAAACTAACCTAGCCCATATGATGAAGATTCTGATAAATATTGTTCCTCTTCTTTTTTTTCCTGACCTTCAGCTGTGCTCTATGATGAGAGACTTTTTATTGGGAAAACTCATGTTCGTTTCAGAATACCTGGCTAGATTCCAGTCCTACCTACCTTGTATTCCTGAACAAGTCACTAAAGCACTTAGGCTGTTTCTGTAAAATGGAATGATACTTGGACTGTGCCTCATAGAGAAGGTGACAAAAGTGAAGTTAGTGTTGACAGAGATGGAGCACTCTCTAATACAGATGAGAACTAAATGAAGGGCATTTAGATAAAACTTTACAATTTGTTAAGGGTTTTTTAAAATTCATTTAAAATTAATTTCACAGATTGACATAAGAAAATTTAAAATATATCTATCATAAATCACATTTCATAAAATGTTTAAAGAATTCAATAATCAGCCTTTAAGGCAATAAGGAACTGGAGTCAAAAATGGCCATACTTACTCTAAAACTCAAATCTTTATTCAGTTGGTTTCCACTATGATCTGTCTTTTTGTAAACTTCCCCTAATTTAATGAAATTGGTGGAGAGGAGTGGTTGAAATTATAAGCAGGGATTTTATGTAGCCCAATCAAGTTTTACATTTTTGTAGTATTGCTATACATTGGGTTAGTTGCATTCTTTGTTTTCCTCACCTTCTAATGATCAAAACCTGTTAAGCAAGAACTACTTTTAAAGTTGGGGTAGTATTCTGTCTGGAATAGCCTGTTGAAGAAAAAGGAGCAAAGCAACTAATATAACCCATCCCTTTTTGAGGAATGCATCAGAGTTTTTGAATCTGGTAACAACTTGCCACAGCTATAATTTTAAAACCAGAAATTACCATGCCCTTGGGTTTCTATAAACATGTGTAGCACATGCAACTACAAACAGTGTCAATGTACATGTTAGAACATCCAGCATGTTTTATTTCTGAGATGAAAGGGATGGGAAAATCAGGGGTCCCCCATACCAGGCCCTTTGGTATTTTACCTCACTTTCTTTTTTTTTTTTTTTTTTTTTTTTCTTCCTATTTTTTTGTGACAGTTTCACAAATTGCCTGGACAAACAAGATGCCTCCAGGTCCAAATAATGAAACAAATAAATGAAGTTAATGACTGGAAAAATGTGAGAGGAAAGAGGTGGGGGGAAATCACTTCTTCCTTAATGCTGTCTTCCTAGCAATAACTAATAAGCTTGCTAGATGTGCAGTAGGACTTTTTTTTTTTTAATTTTGGTAGAAATGGTTAGCTTAGAATATTAAATCTCTTGAGTATTTCAAAATATAGGGAAACTAAAGATTCTTGCTGTTTTTTTTTGTTTTTTTTTTAAATAATGCTTCTCCTTCTTACAAATCTACTGAGAATTTTTTATCTCATGTAGATAAGCGAATAACTTTACAAAGTGCTTGATTTAATGATGACAACTGGGCTATAGAGTCTAGACTGGCCTTCCTTTCAGGAATTTGCTCAGCTGATATACATAAGAATGTCACTGCAAAGGAATCTGGTTGAAATGTTTCCATTTACAGCAGACCCTAAATTTGAACCTGTTCTTCTTTCCCTTGCTTCTCACCACACCCTCCTGATGCTCATTCAGATTTTAGAAATGGAAGACCTTGAAGGTCATTTGGATCACATTTTACTGGCAAAGAACCTGAGGCCTAACAAGATTAAGTGACTTTTCTTATCTTATAAGGTTTTGTTTATCTATCAGTTTTTCCTCATCAAAAAGTGCTGACATCTACTATGAGACAAAGGCTAGAGGTCTGTTAATAGTTACCAGAGATCAAATTTAATTTTAACCAAGAATCTTTGTTCTACATAGTGATTCCTTTTCTTCTTTTGCATATTAAAAATATTTTAAAAGCCTGGCATAAAAATAATGTTAAAAAAACATGAAAGAAAGAAGTCAATTAGTGAGTCTTTTGAATAAACAGGAAGCTATAGAACCATCTGGACTTGACTTTATTTCTATTCTATTTGCAAAGAATTATAATTTTTCTTGGAATGAATACAGAGGGTCATTATAATCCCAAATTACTTAATGGCTCTTGTGCATGAATAAAAAATCAAACATTCATTAATAAGATTTTTTTGGTAATATTATTTAATATGTTTGAGAGAAACCCAATTAGTCAACAAAACTATTAAGTATTTCTTTATATCATAGGTACTGGGAACACAGAGACAAAAGGGAAACTGTCCCTGCCCTGAAAGAATTTACATTCTAATGAGTTAGTTGACATGTACAAAAGAATAGTATAAAAATATACAATAATAATTCAAGGTAATTTTGGGAGACAATACTAGGAGCTTGGAAATGGATTTCGGGGAGAATTAGAAAAGACCGAATACAGAAGGTGATTCTTGACATGAGTGTTGAAAGAAACAGTAGATTCCAAGAAGTACAGGTAAGGAGGAAATGCATTCCTGGCATGGTGGAAATCTAGTGCAAAGGGGAAATGGAATGTTGTGTATGAGGAATGAGAGGTAGAAGACCACTGTGGCTTTACTCTGAGCATAATAATGCTGGAAAGGTAGGTTAGGGTTATATTTTTGTCAAATATTATATTGTTATATATTTTATTAAAAAGAAGAAATCTTATTGTTTTAATAGTTGAGTTTTTTCATAATTATTAGCTTCCCTCAGACTTCTTTATATTAAAAAATAATCCTTTTCTTTCTCCAAAAGTGAGTTCTATTGTATCTTCAAAGTAGTTTGAATAGTGATATCTGAAAAGGCCCATGTGTGAATTTGGATATTAATGAGGTTCTGTATTTATTTTAGAAAAACTGCAATAACTGTATACTTTCATATATGTGTGAGATAAGTATGCTATTTTCTATCTTTAAATAGAAAGTTGCTATAGACAAGAGCATAAAAATCATTATAGTTTAGGTATGAAAGCCATGATCACATGATAAATAATAACAACAGTAATGATAATAACTTATTAGCCAGTATTTTTTTAGTGCTTCAAGCTTTGCAAGGTAACTTTATAAATATGAATTCATTTGATCCTTACAACCATTCTAGTAGTAGGTAGGTGGTATTATTATCCTTATTTTATGGAAGAGGAATTCCAGGTAGAGAGACAGACTTGAAGTAAATTGCCAAGGATCACACACCTAATAAATGTCTAGGGCTAGATTTGACTTTGGGCCTTCCTGATTCCAGGTCTACCAGGTAAATGTACATAAAATCATGTTTTCTTACTTTCTACTCCTAGATAGCATCTTTTTCTTGAATGACAGGAACAGATTATTATTATTTTTTTAATCTAGAAGCAAGGTAATGTGGAATAACAGAAAGAATGTAACATTTGGAGGATTAGGTGACCTCAATAGCTAGTGCTAGTTCTGCCTGTAATTGATAGCGTGATCTTGAGGAATATCGCTTAACTCTTCTGTGTATCAGTTTGCTCATTTATAAATTGAGAGGGCATATCACTGTAATGCCGTCAAGTTTTGATGTTCTGTGAGTTTAAGAACATGACCTAGTCCTTTTTCCCTAGAACTAGGTCAGCAATTGCAGACACAAATAGTGTCAAAACTTATAGGTTGTTATTGTTTCATTTGTCTTTTTCAAACATTCAACAGCTCCTACATAATAATCATCTATTTTCTGAAGCAGGGAAGATGCTTAAGAATATTAAATTGGGAAGATCAATTGAACTTGACCAAGTGCTCTGAAGAAATCTGTGTGGAAAGCAATACCCATTTTACAAGTACAGAGGCATGATTTTTTTTGGATATACCAAAGTAGGGAAAAGTTCCAAAAGAATCCAGGGTTAAAAAAAAAAAAAATGACAGATACTTATACCCAAAGAGAACTGACAGAACTAAAAACAAGTTACTTAACCAGTCATTTCCATAGCATGCTATTTACCCAATAGCCAGCTTTTTTCCTCTCATCCCTCTCCCACTGGTCTCTGATAGATAAACTTTTGCCTGATCTTTCCTGAAGCCAGCTCTGCATGTCACTTCTCAAATATTTCCAAACTGCACTGCTGGTGTGTGTACCCTCACCCCATCTTGTAGCTCCCCCTTATCTGTCTTCCCCCATTAGAATGTAAGCTCTTGGCAGCAGGGTCTGTCTTGATTATTTGTCTTTTTATCTGCATTGCTTAACACAGAGAGGGGTATGCATGTTTTCTCATTCATTCATAAGCATTCTTTCCCTGTGAACATGATACCATCTTATTTTCTTTCTCAGTTTCTAGATCATTGCTCACTTAAAATAGGTGCTTATAAGGAAAGAATATTGTGAGTTACAGAAAGTGCTTATGAATTTTTATTATAAATAGGAATTCTCTTTGAAAAGAAAAACCCATGAATTGAAGATTAATTAAAAACTAAGAACATGTTAAGAAGCAAATCTCTCCATGTGAATAGACCTCTTTGAGTCCTCTTGCTCATGTGGTTAGGTGTATAGTTCATTAATAGTTAGCATTCATTTAGCGCTTTAAATTTTGTTGAGTACTTAAAAATATTATTTTATCCTTACAATAACCCTGGGAAGTAGTTGCTATCCCCATTTTATAGATGGGAAAATCAAGAAAGAGAGAAGTGACTTTCCTAGCATCATACAGCCAGTAAATATTAGAGGTTAAATTTGAACTCAGATTTTCCTGCCTTCAAGTCCAATCCTCTATCCACTATGCCATCTACTTGCTCAATATTCATATTAATGTTTGATAAAATCTATATTTTAGGTCTCTGAGATCAGATAGAAACTTCAATCTGAAAGAGAGAAGGATTTTTACACTTCTGTTTTCTTTTTCAATTTTTCCCTTTCTTTTCCCTGCTCCCAAAATTTGGGACTTAAATCTGACTTCCTTATTTCTGTTAGTGGCATCAAACTATTCAGTCACCAATATTTGAAACCTTAGTATTTAATTCTTCTCCTTTTCCTTTCCTATCTAATGGACAAATGTTGTCTTTTAAAATATCTTGCTCATCATTCTCTATTCCATTGCTCTCTCATAAAAGCTCCTCTTCACAAGGGCTTGTAATAGCTTTTTCCTGGCATTTGAGGCTCTACAAATTAGTACCATACCGTGTTGTTGTTTCTTTTTTCAACCTCATGCTACTAATAAACATGTAGAATCTGTTATGCAAAGTAGAATGCTTGCCATTCCTTGTATTTAATTCTGTTCCACTTCACTTGTTCACATTGTTGTCCATACCTGAGATATATTTAATTTTTTTTTCTCTATTAAATCCTTTTCCTCTATTAAGACCAATCTGAAATGCAGGCTTCCTCCATGAAGTCTTCCTTCCCTCGGGTTAGTAAAATTTACAGTCCTAAAATCCTGAAAGATATTTGGTTTGGGCTTCTCTTATGTATTGTTCCACTTCACTTGTTCACATTGTTGTCCATACCTGAGATATATTTAATTTTTTTTTCTCTATTAAATCCTTTTCCTCTATTAAGACCAATCTGAAATGCAGGCTTCCTCCATGAAGTCTTCCTTCCCTCGGGTTAGTAAAATTTACAGTACTAAAATCCTGAAAGATATTTGGTTTGGGCTTCTCTTATGTATTGAGGTACTATGCTACTGTATGGTTTCAAGGCTGTAATGGGAAAGAGCACCAGACTTGGAGGATTTATTTGCATCCTAGCCATCCTGTTTACCTGGGTATCATTGCCTTCACTTTCCTTGCATGGAAGATTCTTCCATACAAAGTGAAGGTTCTTTAAAAATGTCTCCAGCTTGTATTAGTTATTTTTAAATGTCGTGACAGGCTACTATATAATGAGCTTCTTGAAAATAGTGACTTATTTACTCTTTATATTATTCATAGTACAATGATTTGCATATAGAATTTGCACTTAGAGAATGTGTGATCATTTTAAGGACTTTCAAATTAACACATTTTCATTTAGAGTATAGCCCAGAGCCAGGTAGCATACTATAAAACTCTTTAAAGGGGCTTACTCTTTCTTGTCTTTTTTTTTTTTTTTTTTTTTCAATAAAATCAACTTACTAAATTGTCACTGTTGACTATTTTGGGGATAATCTTCTCTTGGATAATTTGAGTGCATGACTTGATTTTCCAATTCCAATTTCTCTCTTTGAGCATCACAAGTTTTCTAATATAGGAACCTTGTTATGTTGGGTTTGGGGGATTTATATCCAAGTCCTAGATTGCTAAACAGAACAATTGTTGGCAACCTTTGAGATGGAAACTTGGAATGAAGATACATTGATAGCTTATAGTTCTGCAGTAATATCTTGGATTTTTTTTTTCTCATTGTGTATGTGTGCTAACAGAGCATGTTAGGCTTCACAGGATACAATCAATAAATGTTTTCTTTGGAAAATGGTTATTTGGATTTAAAGGCATGCAAAAACATCACTTGATTCCTTTATTTGCCTAGGATTACCAAGGAAAGTAGAGAAAGTAGAAATGTTTTGATTGTCAGTAGTCCTATTGGTAGTGATGTATGGCTATCATGGTGAAATTGGACTTGAAATAGCAGTCTGGAAATTTCTTTCCTGAGACTTTTTTGCTGAGGCAATTGGGGTTAAGTGCCCTAGGGTCCCACAGCTAGGAAGTGTTAAGTGTCTGAGGCCACATTTGAACTCAGGTCTTCCTGACTTCATGGCCGCGCCACCTAGCTGATCCAGAATTTTTCTTTTTTCTTTTCTTTTTTTTTTAAAAGATGACAGGGTAATAATATTTTTCTTCTTGCATTGAGGAAGTCATTGGGTTGGGAATAGTATCATCTGGTTAAGTGGGGTTTTCAGAATCCACTCCAAAAAGTGCCTCAATATACTTTTGAAACCAAATGTGAAAAGAACAGCTCCCATTGGTCATGATGGCTATGAAATGCCTTTTCCCAGTTTCTTGACTGAGAGGATGTGGATATTTCTTTTAAGTTTCTAGGGGATACTTGTTATACTATCCCCAGCTTATTTAGACTGTGTCCTCTTATTTTGTTTCCAAATCTTATTTGGCATCTTATGTTCTTGGGAAATAAAACCAGACATGTGGAATGTGTAAGAGAATAGAAAGAGCTAGGAAAGAAGCAAAGCATTTTTTCCAAAATTCTTCTTGATAAGATAATTTTCATTAACATACTATCATTGCAATCCAAAATGCATGTCAGTGAGCTTTTCATACACTTACAAAACTCAGTTTTTAGGCTTTTGTGATGTCCACTTTGTGAAACTTTAAATGCCTTTTTATATTAAAATTTTTATTTTTAGCTTTTGTTTGCACATCACTTCCATTTTCCACTGTATTCTTATCTTCTTTCAGCAAACCATCCCTCATAACTGGTATGGAAACAGAAGGGTAAAAAGTTCAGCAAAATTAACCAGTGTATCAAAGGTCTTACATGTTTAGTGTTTGGCACCCATACATAGTCTTTACTTCTGCAAAGAATCCTGGGGGAGTTGTTTTCTCTGATCTCTTGCTTAGGTGCTAAACTTGGTCAGTCATTATCATTTCTTAGTATTAAATTATAATTTTTTTCCATTTATTTAGTTTTAGTCATTGTATATATTGTTTTCCTTACTTCATTTTGATTCAGTTCACATATCTACTCATGGATTCTTTAAATTCAACTGTATTCTTCTTTGTAGTCTTTAAAATCCTAATTTTTTTTTTTTTTGGTAATACAGTAAAATATATGGGGAAAAGAAGCCTTGGAAAATAGAAGGGATTGGAATGCCATTACCTATATATCACAGTTTAAATATATGTTAGGTTTCCTATCATTTGCTTCTACAAAAGGGGTTGGTATAAATATTTTTGGTGCTACTGTCTGATTTCTTCTACTTTGCTGGTAAATACAACTCTGCCGCCGAGATCCACAGCTGTTTCTGATTCCTCCTTTGCTGGAGTATTCAGGGGTTACTGGCTTGGTACCTGCTCTGAGTAGTCAGTTATAGGACAGAACAGGGAATCTTGAGTTTCACTCCAGTGTAGCCATTCATTCTGATTCCCTCTTTCTTCTTTTCTTTGTCTATATTGAATGAGCAACTACTACTGTTTTTTCCAGGGGAGAGTGGGGAGGGTATTCTGAATAAATTCTCTGGAGGCTTATAGGGTACAGGGTCTTAAATTTAGAGGTGCTCTCAGAAAGTAGCAAATGTCATTCTTCTCACGATTCTTCTCAGAATCAATATTTGCCATTTGTTGAGGCATGGGAATGAGGTGTCAGTAGTGGCTAAGATGTTCCATCAAAGTTTCTACAGGAAAGGGGATGCCAGTATAGGCTGCATATTATTCTGTAGGTTGGTTGGTTGTGTATCATTGCCAGAAGACTGGAGGCTGTGAACTGAAGTATGGAGTGAGCACTTCAAGGACTGTGTGCATTTTGTATTGTTACTTCACAAAGATTTTACTTTGCTGGATTCTCTTTGATCTTTGAATTTAGCTGTACTCATTCTATATCTGACACATAATTCCTCTTTTCAGAGATAGTTGAAATTTATGAGGTCTGGAAAAAGTTTTTAACCTGCCATCTTGTTGGTCTGATACTTAGAAGTCCACCATTACCTTCCCTCTCCATCCCCAATGGCATAACTGATTTTCCTTTTAAATTTATCTGCAATAAAGGAAGAAGACAGCAATTAGGTGTCTTCTAATATATTTTCCCCTCTGAGAGACAAGCATCTTTTAAAAATATTGATTTTTTTTTTATCAGCATTAACTTTGTCAGATTTGTCTAAAATGTCATCCTTTTTCTTTATATTTTCCTTTTATCAAAGACTTTCTTCTGGCTTTTTCAATACTTCACATGGTTGTTATGAGGCACAAATTAGACCATGTATATAAAAGCATTTGGTAAATTGTTGACCGCTCTGATAGTTGCTTCAGGAAGCTTAGAGATCACACAAATCCCTTCTGGCATTTGGATAACAAAGAGAAAAAATGACCTAATTTCATTGTTAAGATGTCAGCATTTTATTGGAGCATTTAAACATGAAAGATTATCTTGATTGAAATGCAAAAAGACACACAAATCTAGTTCTTAATATAGCTTACAAACATAGGCTAAACTATCATGTGTAGTTTTTAGAAGTATTTGCCACATTTAGCTGTTCTCAATCTGAATGCATATACAGATAGCATTTAGAGAATGTTTGTTGCCTTAATTGAAAAGCTTGAAACCAATTAGTAGTAAGTGATGTAGGTGCCATATTCTAGCAAAAAGGCTTTAGTGTAACATTGTTAATCCCTGGTTAACAGAAATAACTGATTTTCTAATCAATCTGAGCAATGTAAGTGTTTCCATTCTAAGAATATGGCATCTATATCACTTTTCTTTAACTGGAGAGATATAGTTTAGCAGTACTTTGCAAGTCAAAGACTTTGAGGATGCTCAACTATACTCTTCCCCAGCAGGTTAGAAAAAATGGAAATGAAACATTGAATTCTAAGAAGCTGACAACTTATGTGTCAGAACATAATGCACTTGTGGCCAATGGATAAGATTGATGGTCAATAGATAAGATTGAAGGCCAATGGATAAGATTAATCCCTGATGAATAAGTGAAGTTTGAATGGAGACAATCTACCTTATGTGCAACATTGTAGACTTTATCCCTAGCCAGCCATCTTGGGGATGACTTATATTGTTTGGAATGAAGATCTAGTTGAAAGGACTGGGTTTGCTAGAATGAAAGCCTGGCTCTTTATCAATACTTTTTAAAAAAATCATGAAATTTGTATTTGTATCTATGGATACACTTCAAGGTTTCCTACACACTTCATAGATAACAGTAGTTTCACCTTTGATGAGAAAAAGCAAGACTTAAAAATAGGTCTATTTGTATTGTAAATTATTATTAATAGTGTATAAACTGTTGTTTTTTTTTCCCTAGCAATTTGTAGTTAGCATCCTTTTATTGTTATAGTGCCCCTGCAGAATCTCCATATTGGGTCCTATTTTTGAGTTAGTGCTATTTTAAAGAGTTTTTTTTTAACCCCAAAAGGGTATTGTGAGCTCTTCTGACTAATTGGAAGAATAGTATTGATAGAATGTCTAATTCTTAAGCAAAATGCACCTGTTCCAGAATCCAAGTAAGCTACTTAATTGTTTCCTTGTGCAGTGCATATCAATTACTTACAATATTTCAAATGAACTGCACTTTTAGAAACACCAGAGATTTTCTTTTTGCTTCTGAACAAATGCCAGAAGCTGAGATGAGCAAAAGTCCTTTGGTTGAAGGCCCAGATGCCATAGTGGAATTGGCCTGATTTAAATACAAAGTATTCAAGATGTTCGAACACAGATTTGATGACTTCATGAACAATTCATCACTTTTGAGACTGGAAGAGGGGAGACCCTGCCATAACTCTAATTGTTTGGGGAAGGGAGAATAGAAAACACATCCCCAGATGGATTGGTTCAGAGAATACATAGTTCTAGGGAGACAACCTTGAGGATGATAACCTTTTGTTTATGAAACCATAGTATTAGGTAATCAGCTGAAAGTAATATATTACCCATTTGGTTTATTATCTCTCTGGAATACAGAAGCAAAATTTGTGTAGGGACAATAAAACAATCTCAGGTTCTTAAAACTCAAGTTTGTTCATCTGGGCTATTAATGCACTAAACAAAACAAAACAAAAACAAAAATAAAAAACAACTTATTCTATATACCAGAGTAGAAGTGTCAAATTTGTTGCCTGAAGCCTACAAAGTCTTGTAAAACTCCTGGACTGAGCTAGAATCAGATTAAAATGTAATTGAGAAATAAAAAATACATTATAACATAATGCATATAAACTTGTGATTTTCTTAGTCTGTACAAGGCCATTAAGGATCCAGGGATCTCTTTCTATTTGAATTCAATACCTGGGAGCTAGAGGATCTTATGTATCTTCCAGTTAGCTACTTTTTTTGTGTATGCCCTCAGAGCTCTTTAGAATATTATGATGTTTGGAGATGGGACCAGTGTTAAAAAAGGCATTATTACATTGTTTTGAATTCAGTTAAGTAATTGTGATGAACAATTTGGCTTTCAAACATCATTTTGTGAGAATCATCATTTTAATTTTTATTCATGTGATTTTTTGTGACCCTTGTTTCTATTTGAGTTTGATATCACTGGTCTACACTTAAGAAAGTAATGGGTAAAAAGTTAATAAACTTAAATGTACATCCTATGTTCATTTGTTTTTGTTATTTTTAAAAATTTTACAAGCAGCTCCCAGAACGTAAGGAAGTATCCTCTAAGGGAAATAAATGTTATTTTTAAAATGTAAAAGTTATAGGAATTTAGAGGAGGTAGAAAGCCTCTGTTGGAAATATCAGAAACACTATATGAAATTTAGGATACTTGAACTAGAACTTGAAGGATATTTAGTATTTCTACAAGTAGTACATTAAAGATAGAGATTATAGCATAAAGTCTTCAAAATAGGACATCAAAAGTCATGTATAGTGAATAAGAACATGTAGTCCAGTTAGAACACAGAGTGGTGTTGGGGGGTAGTAGAAGAAGAAGGAGAAGGTTAGGCAAAAAGTTACTTGAATGTAAGATTAAGGAGTCTACATTTTGGTACTATAAGCAAGAGGGAACCACTGATTATTGAATAGGAAATAACATGATCAAAGCAATACCATAGGAACATTAAATTATCCTCTATGTTTGACAGATAAATTTTGGGGAGAATTGAATCTACCCTGACAATATTTAATTAAGATCTGTTTTGTCTTTTTAGCGTCTGCACTTTAGCCTAACCTTTTGCTTGTATCACATGTCTGTAATTTGGTTTACATTCTCATTTGAATATGAATACTTAGTTCTCTCATTTTTTCTTTCTAGAGTTTAGTAATTCAAGAAATATAAAGAATTTTGATCATGACCCCAAGGAAAAGAAGTGGACGGATTTCATTCGTCTTCTGCTGCTTTCAAAGTAACGATCCCCCAGAGATCACATATCGATTACGCAATGACAGCAATTTTGCTCTTCAGACCATGGAACCTGCATTTCCCATGCCCCCTGTGGAAGAATTGGATGTTATGTTCAGTGAACTTGTGGTGAGTATTGGCTATGAATCAATACTCTAGTAAGGTGGAGAACTCCAGAAGGATTCCGAATAATGACTGATTCCCCCTCTTTCAACCTTTTCCCCTCCCTCATCCCTGAGTTTAAAAAGTAGAAAGAAGGAGGGAAGATGAAATAGATCTACTCAAATATTTTGGGATTGTTTGAAAATGATAGAATGTATTTAGGCCCTTAAGAAGGCCAGAATGTGTCTTGCCTTATTGTCCTTCTGGCCACCCATAGTGACCTTTGGTGAGACTTGAAAGTGCTAAGTAATATCCTATGTTCTTATTACATTCTGGGGAATTGCCCAAGGCCCTTTGCTCCCATGTACTCTATGATTTTGGGGGACAGTTCAATACTAATTTTTTTCTTCTAACAAAAAATGAGGATACTTATTTTTAAAGTTCTTTGACAGACATAGATTGTTTGAAAGATATAACTCTTATAGAATCTCCTATAGCAAAGCTTTTTAAATTATATGGTGTAATGATAGGTTTTGAGCAATATTGTTGAAATTAACTTTTTTTTAGGTACAATCTTATTTAAGAAGCAATCTGTTAAAGTAAAAGACATTTAGTGATCTCAGACCCATCATACAAGTATATTACTCAATTTCTTTTTTAAAAAATCCCTTTGAAGTGTTTTAGTTCTGTTTGAAAAAAGCTCAAGAAGAGAAAAAAAATAGGCATTAAAGCTGGTCTGTGATAAAGGAAAAGTAGTTTTAGATCTATAAGTGGCCTTACTTGATCATATTTTGCTTTTTCTAAAGAAGTTCTTATATTGTGATTAATAGATATTTTTCAAATACCATTAAGTAGGTAGTAGTTGGAAAAAAGAAAGCTATAGAGACTGGTTCCTGCCCTAAGTTTTATATTAAAACATGTTGATCTAATAGATGTATATAATGAAATCAATAAAATCAATTTAAGATCATCACAAATAAGCACCTATTTACAGGTTGTGTGGATTTCATCTAAATTAACAAAAATAAATAAACGTTTCCTGTTCTTACTTGGATTTTGTAGGAAGTGGCAGAAGTAGTAAGTTAGTATTCTTATTTATTTTGTGTTAATTAAATCTAGAATAGAACTCTGAGAAATCATATGCAAAAGACTATACCTGTTGCTATAAGACCCACAGGTTCACAGGTTGAGACCTACTTATGTAGTTAACTTTTGGAGGCAGGACTCATTTTTGTCCTATAAAAGAGAAGGACATTAAGTTAGGAACTTACTAGTCTAATATCCTCATTTTCAGATGAAGAAACTGAGACTTAGAGAAGTTGTAACTAGCCTGGGGTCATATAGGCAATAAGTGGCAGAACCAGTATTCAAAACCAGGTCTTCTCCCTCCACATCCAACATTCTTTCTGCATATTCACTTTGTGTGTGTGTGTGTCTTGTGTGTGTGTGTAAAATCTTTGATAAAAAGATGCATAGTAAAGGATTAAATAAATGTGTAGACAAAAATGCAAATTAATATAATATAAACAATTGGGTATTATGAACTTGAAGAACAAGGTGGAATAGTATTTTTCAAGTAGGAGAAAGAAGTGATGATAGTTAAAATAATGGACCTTTAAAGTAAGGAAATAAACCTTAGCCAAGGTACCATTTCCTCCCTCCCCTCTATTCACTGAAATTTTAAAACCAAAGAAAAGTTGAATCGGTTGTTATTTACTTAGGCTCTATAAAAGCTTTTTAGGGGGAGGCATTTGTATCAGCATGGCACCCACCCATTCTAACATTAGAGCCTCTTGATTAAGGAACAGGACCAGAACTCTTAATAGAATCTCCTATAACAAAGCTTTTTAAATTTTTTCTACTTGTGCTCCCTTTTTGCTCAAGAAATTTTTATATGATCCTGGATATGTAGGTATATAAAATAGCTATACAAATGAAACATTTACTGATAATAAATAATTTTGCAATTTCTACAGTTAGTTACGAGATCTTGTATGGGGTTGCAATCCACAGTTTAAGAAGTTGGGTCTTATAATGCCTCCATGTCAATAGACCTGTCTCCCAAGATGAGACTGGGAAAAGTAGATGGCTTCATGGTAGTTGAGAGAATCTCAACTGCTCACTGCCATGTATTCAGAAGGGGGAAATTGTCTGAGTTCTACATTTTTGATGGCTTAATTCTGGGAGAACATTGCCTACAGCTGTTAGTCATTAGAAAGCTAGTGCCAAACCAGGGCTTTAGACCTAAATCGTTGAAAAGACAAACTGTTTTTGGATTTGCAACTTTCCTGGTAAATAATTGACTTTTGACTACTGCTTGAGTTAGGTCAGAATCAACCACAAGCCCTTTTACAAACTCCTTTGGCTTAATGTGTGGCACTGTGGTGGGGAATACAAGTTCAGAGTCTCAAGACTAAGCTGTTTCATGGGATGCAGAGTAAGGGAGGCAAGGAGCAAAGCTCTTTAATATTCATATCAAACATACTAAATGAATCTATGGTTAGCAGATGGTATGGTGATATATACATAGAAGTGGTTGATTTTAATAGTTCCTAACATGATTCCTGGATGACAAATCTGTGTATCAGATAGTACAAGTACAATCACCTCCATTACTTCTCAAATCCACCCCTCTTCTCTTCACTTACAAAAACTACCCTCTTAGTTGTGGACTCCCTGTCTTCGTTCCTTTTCTCTTCACTGACATATATCCCTTTACCATAGTTGACAAATGCATCAATTTATGAGACCTTTAGCAAATGTCCTTTAGGAAAGTTTCATGTACACAGGAAGTAGCTAATGATGGATTTGACTTCTACCTCCATTTTCCATTGTACAGGTTTTATCATGCCAGTCTCCTTACATGGACACTTTTTGTGAATATCTTCTGTCACTCCTTAGAATAAAATGCCAACTCCTCAATCTGACTTTCCAAGGATCTCCAGATTCAGGTTCCAGTGTACTTTTTCAGCTTTTATTTCATATTATTTCCTTTGGCATACTCTGTTACAGGCCAAGTAACCTATAGTTCTCCCTTAAATAGCATGCCATTTCTCCCTATTTCCTTTTGTTGAGGTTTTCTTTCAGGAGGTATTCTCTCCTCATATTTATTTCCTTAATCTTTAACTTCCTTCAAGGCTCAGCACAAATGCCACCTCCAAGTACCTTTCTTTGATTCATACTCTACTTAATCATTAGTGATTTTCTTCCTCTTCAAATTACCTTATATTATCTAGTACATGTATATCCCCCACTGTAACATGAACTTTAAGACTCATCCTATACCCAATACCTAGCACAGTGCCTTAATGCTTAATGTTAATTGACTGAGTCTTGTGAAGGAGGAAACAAGGATCATAGCAAAGTGGCATTCTGTAGCCATATAATCAATATGAATAGAATTCAGGATTTGAATTGTGCTTCCTAAACATCAGTGTTCTTTATCACTTTGAGTGGAAACCATGAATTTATAAAACCTTGAGCCAGTACCCTTGCTTCTTTCTTCATAGGAAAGTTGCATGTACATAGAAAGTAGCTAAATGGGAGATTTGACATCTACCTCCATTTAGCCTTCTGAAACTGAAGATCATTATATTGGAGCCTTATAATATTCTACTATTCTGTCAGGAGTGAGGGAGAGAGAGGAAGAAAGGGAGAGGGAGAGAAAGAGGGAGGGAGAGGGGAAGAGAGAAGGGGGAAAGAGGGAAAAGGAAGAGGGGGGAGGGGGAGAAAGAGAGGAGGAGGGGGAAAAGAGAGTGAGTTTTATATTTCCAGTACCATACAACATCTCCATATGAACATACAGCTTATGTGAAGTGTGCTATGTGAATTCAACTTAATAATTCACCTGATTCTTATGGAATCTGAATTGGTTACCTTTTCCCAACTACTATACTTACTAATTATGTTTGGCCTATAGCTCTTAATGCTTTGCCCTTGGCAAAGAATTGGAAATTGAGGGGCTGCCCATCAATTGGGGAATGGCAGAATAAGTTGTGTATATGAATGTCAGGCAATACTATTGTGCTATAAGAAATGATGAACAGAATGATTTCATGTAAATCTGGAAGGATTTACATGAACTGATACATAATGAAGTGAGCAGAACCAGAAGAACATTGTACATAGTAACGACAAAATTGTGCAATGATCAAGTATGATTGACTTAACTTTTGTCAGCAATACAGTTCCAAAAGCCTCATGATGGAAAATGCTATCCATATTCATATGCAGATGTAAACATACTTTTTTCACTTTATTTTTTCATAGTTTTTTTTTTCCTCTTCTTCTATTTCTTCTTGTACAGTATGGCAAATATGGAAATATGTTTTATGGGATTGCATACATATAACCTATATCAATTTGTTTACCATATTAGGGAAAGGAGGAAGGGAAGGAGAAATTTTGGAACTCAAAATTTATAACAAATTAATTTTTTAAATTATTTTTACACATAATTGGAAAAAATACCATTAAAAAACAGAGATTTTTACCTTCCAGTAATTGTACACCATGCTTTTTTAAAAATTATTTTTGAAAGCTTCTTATTGTTCCTTAAAAAGATCTTAAGTACTAAGAAACAGCCATGTTTATTACTGACTGTTGCCAATGAAACAATAATAATAAAAATAGAAGAAGAAAAATAGAAGAGAGACAGTAATGATTGTTAATGGAAATATATTTCACTTAGGCTAGGCTACAGTAGAAATTAAACTAATTTGCTAATAAATGATTATAGTTAAAGTGATAGACTGACTAGTTTTTGTTTTTTAATGCTGAAGAAAGGAAAAACTAAGGAAGGAATGCACAATGAATGAAGGAATTCAGTTGATCAGTCAGAGAAAAGAATTCACACTGAAGATAAGCAGCACCAAATTAATTCACTTGGGAAACTACATCAGTAACCTCCTCATTACTCAGAGTATACTGTGAACTCTTTGGAATGAAAGGAGGTAGAAGAAATCAATCTCAAGTATCTAGTACAGAACAGTTTTATTCATTCCCTGTGCTAGCAACATAGTTATTTGCTCACTCTCTCAGGGCAAAGAATGATATATGCAAGCAAGTAACAAGGAATGCTGGCTTCATTCATTTTATCTGCATTCCATTAGAATCTCATTTTTTAAGGTGAACTGGACTTTTTTTTTTTTTTGTCTTGATCAGATTCTTCTTTTTTCTCCCCATGCTCTGAGGGGGGGGGGGGGACCCAAACCTTTACTTTTAAACTAAAATCATGACCAAGACTAGAAATTGAGGCACTAACTCAAAAAAGGAGGCAAACAATGGAAATTTGAGCGTAAACTTGCCTCAGAGAGAATCTTAGAACTTGAATGTGGTATTCTTAAAATTAGAATATTAATAAGTTCCAAATGATCAAATGGAGAAAATTAGGCTTTTATAATTACATTGAGTCTACCTAGATGAGTTAACCTTTATGTCATAATGGCAGTCTGGACTCCTTTTTAATGTCTTTAAATGCATAAAATAAATTATGTAGAATTGCCAAGGAAAAAAAAATTGTATTTAAATACAGCTGTTATTTTTTCTTGTCCAAGTTTATGGACCTCCTGAAATCTTAGAATGAGGTGGAGATTTTAAGAACCTTTGAGTTAGACCATTTTTGTTTCCAGTTGAAATAATGGAATGAAATTACCATTTATATAATGTGCTAGGTACTATGCTAAAAACTTTTCAAGTGTCATCTCATTTGATCCTTATATCAGTTCTTTGAGATAGATTCTGTTATTTATGCCCCTTTTACAGTTGAGGATACTGAGATAGGCAGAGATTAAATGACTTGTTTAGGATCACATAACTAGTAATCACTGTGGCTGGATTTGAACTCTGATTTTCTTGACTCCTGGCCATCACTTTATCCACTGTTATCACATAGTTGCCTAGAAGCACTTTTTGGTGCAGATGGCAATATTGGAATTTAATATAGTGATGCTTATTTTTAAATTTTTATTTTGGGGGGGGGTTTGAGGCAATTGGGGGTTGTAACTTGCCCAGCATCACACAGATAGAAGTATTAGGTGTCTGAGATCGGCTTTGAACTCAGGTCCTTCTAAATTCAGAAGTAGTGCTCTATCTGCTGTACCATTTAGCTGCCCCAATAATTGTTTTTTTGTTTTGTTTTGTTTTTTAAAAAAGTCTATTAATTAAAAAACCCCAACAAACTTTGCATTAGACATTGCCCTGAAAAAGTCAAAAGGAAACTTGGTTGAATAAAAGGGCATAAGTTAAAATAGAAGGAAAAAACATAGATTGGCTATTCCTTTGACATTGCAGTGTTCTTATATAAATCATATCAATGAATTCATAGAACAGTCTTGGAAAGGATTGAAAATATGCAAGTACACCACAAAAGGAAGTAGATAATTTGAGATATAGGCTTGAATGAAAGTATTTGTAAATTTTTATGCTATAAATGTGAAACATTGCCAATAAATGACAAATATCAAGAGAGTAAAGATATCCAAAGACAGACCTTTTAAACAAAAAATTGTTTTGACTTTAAGAGCAACTGATGGTTTAAAAATATAGACTGACATTCAGAACATCTACTTTACTTTTGGGGTAGGGATGGGAGTAGATGCAAAGCATCTGCTTGCACTTTTAATCTTATTGTTACAATGTGTTTCAGTAAATCAATTAGCTTTGGCACTAGGCCTCTCTCCCCTGGAGAATATATTTTTCTGGATTGGCTAACAAAGTATTTGATGAAGTATTTCATACCATTTCAGTGAAAAAAAGATGGAGAGATGTGAGCTAAATGATAATATAATTAAATGATTTGGACTTGGTTGAATGTCTGGACCTTGTCAGTAGTTCATTGTCAACTTGGCAAGAAATCTCCATTGGAGTGTCCTAGCCATCTGTGCATGGCTCTGTACTGCTTAACATTTTTGTCAATAACTTGGATAAAAAAAATAAATGACACAATGTGTAAGGGGCAGCCAAGACATGGATGACAAAGTTAAACTCTGTGAAGATCTTGATTCTTGATAGATTAGAGCATTTGTCACAATCTAATGAGACGACATTTAATGGAGATAAAGTTTTACACTTGGGTTAAAAAATCAAATTCTTAATTCTATAGTAGAGTATGATTAAACAATAATTTGTTTGAAAAAGAAAATTGGTAATTATAATGGCATACAAGCTCCATATAGCAACCAAAACAGATACCATCTTGGGGTACATTAGAGAGATATAGCTTTCAGGAATAAGGGTGTACTAATAACATATTATGTCCTAATTGGACCACATCTGAAAATTGTGGAATGAAGTACAAGTAGTTTCTCCTAGAGAGCAGATTTTTATAATTTCATAATTTATAATACATCAAAAATTAGCAATTACTACAAATTAGGGTTTGGTTTAGTTTTGTTGATTATCTCTAGAATTGCAAAAATGATTATGGGGGTCATGAAATTATGATTTATTATCAGTAAATGTTTGACTGTATAGCTATTTTATATTCCCATATACTCAGAGTCATATAAAAATTGCTCAGATGAAAAGGGATCACTAGTGGGAAAAAATTTAAAAAGCCCTTGCCTTAAAAAAGCCTAGACTTTAAAAAGTGATGGAGAAGATACTAATAATTCAGGTTAAACTTAAAAGTGTATCATGTTTTTTTTTTTTTGTTTGTTTTTTTTTTGTGAGGGGAAGCTGGTTGTTAAACATTTGCTTTCTCATTCTTTAAAAAGCATTAAAAAGCTAGAGACCTTCAAGAAGAAGGTAATAAAAATGGTGAAGAGTCTTGAAATGCTTATATAAAAATAGTTTTGAAGAACTGGGGGTGAGCTAGCAAGAGAAGATTGAGGGGATAACTTAGTAGCAGTTTTCAAACATTTGAAAGTTTGTTGTAAGAAAAAGGGGATTAAAAGTGTGTTTTGTCTCAGGATGTAGATTAGGTAATACTGGCTGAAAGTTACAAAGAGACAGAGAGACACACAGAGAGAGAGAGTATTAACACACACACATAACACTTACAATAAAACTTCTGAAAAAAAGTTTCAGAAAGCAGAATGGGATGCCTCCAGAGATGGTGAGTTCCCCTCCTTTGGTCAGAAATTGGCCAATTACTTGTAGTCTATGTTATAGAGGATAATCCCTTTGGGCATAGGTTGTATTGCATGGTCACTGAAGTTCTTTCCAAATCTAAAGTTGTGATTGTGTGAAGTAGAAGCCAAGAGTTGGACAGAACGACCAACTGAGGGCCTCCTGTGTTTCTAAGATCCATAGAAACACATTACAATATAAATGAAGCTCCAAGAGTTAGGGTTTTTTTTTCCTCATGGATTTATTTCCCAGCAAAGTACTTAAAATGGAGAGCTCTCTGTAGTTGAGTTTACTTTTTTCTTGGCTTATGAACTGTTGACCTTAGTTACTGCTCACAGAAGTAGATGCTTTTTCTTAATACATTTGAGCCCTGAATGCCTTATTGCTTTTACCTCCTTATATTATTTTTAGATTATATATTAGATTAAGACAGTTGGAGTAAGAAAAGGAATATAAAATATTTGGAAGTGAGAATGCCGTAATGTCAACTGTGAAATGATTGTGGTGATAAGAAATTATGACTCTTCTGAATGTAATTTATCAGTTAAAATTTTCAAGGTAGTCTTTTTAAGCATTCTGTTGACATTTAGAGCTGCATCCAGAGAGAATGCAGCTAGAATACAAATGTAATAATTTAGTTTATTTAATAAAATTTATATCTTTGGCAACCTATTCATAAATGTGTGCTTTAAAAAATACACAAGTGTTTGCCCGGAGATATAAAATTGCAAAGTCATTTGGGACTTAATATGCATCTTCAAGTATGGTTTGGCTCTATTTTCCCTAGTTTTTTTTTCTGGCCTATGCAAGTAAGTTATATTTTGACTTTGTCTTTCAAAAAATAATTATTTAATTTAGAGTGCTCAAACTATTAGGTACAAAATGCACAGATATAACACCTGCCTGGTTGTTTTTCATGTTAATATAGGTATTAAAAGATCTGTGTAATTTCATTTCTATAACTTCGCCAAGATGTTTATCTCAAAAACACTAATTTTAAAGTTTTTTAATGGCTAGAAATGTTTAATAAGATTAGTTAAAAAAAAAAAAAAAACACTATTCATGGCTCTTCAAAATAAAGCCTTTGAACGTTAATTTAATATTGGTTGTGGTGAAAAAGCACCAGATTTGTGTCAGGAATAGTTGAGTTCAGATTCTCCTCTGTGACCCTGGATAAATTATTCACTTTACCTCAGCCTGATGGAGATAATAATACCACCTATATCACAGTATTCTTAAAGGATCAAAATGAGCTAACATGTAAAGTGCTTTGTAAATTTTAAAGCTCTGTGTAAATGTCGGCCATTAGTAATAGCACCACTTTTCAAAGAAAATAAATTTTAATTGGCCTAGGTTCAAGGAAGACTGAGGTTTAAGGCTTGCCTCCAGCCACATCCCTGCTATATGATCTTTGTTAAGGCATTTCTCAATAACCTAGGAGACTCTCACTGGTAAAGTTTCCTCATCTCAAAGATCCCTGCACCAATGAAATCACAGGGCCAAGCTCCATTCCTCTCTTAAAAGAGTGTTAAGTATAGTTATACTAGTGTAATTGTAAATGGATTAAAGTATTAAAGTGATTGATTAGGCTGTAAACCATCTTTGTGCATTTCCCTCATTGATCTAAATTTTCTCACCCCATCCATCCCTAATAGCATAATTTCATTTTTAAAATAATTAAAATACATTTATTAGTATCATGAGTCCTGTTTCTAGTTCTGGTTTGCTGTCTTATTGTGGGAGAGCTTTGTCCTTTTGAGGGATGACTATTCTCTAATAAATTGCTTTTTTTTTTTCTCCTGATCAGTACTCAGTAAGTCCACTGATTAGCTTACAGCTGCTAGCTGTTTGTTTCTTCACACAAAGCAGTACTTAAACAATAAATGAAACCATATGTCCAAAAGCTTAGAGACAAATCTATTCATTGTTTTCTGGAAAAGGTTGGCATTTCTTAGTTTTGCAGAAGGCTAAGAAGTAATTAAATATGAAGTTTCAGAAAGTAAATAAACATTAAGAGATTTTAAATGTAATCATTAGAATTGATAGCACTTTTCATTATCCTGACAATTCATACCTATGTGTTGGCTTTTATAGAGGATGATGGTCCTACTGTACCTCCTAACTGAAGGATTTATGCTTTGGGTTAGTTTTTAATAAATACTGATGAGTTCATGTTGATCTAGGTTTGCTGGGCTTCTTTGCCAAGATATCATTTATGGACAAAAAATAAAAATTGCTGAACATAAAGATTAGCGAATGAAAGATAACTAGTGACCTTTTAATGAGATTTTTGTCATCTTTGAAAACATTTTTGCAATTTTTTGAAAACTGTGATTTAATTTGTTTAAGGAAGTAACAGGTGAGTAAACTCCCTTTCTCAATACAGGCTAGCATGTTCTTTGCAATACAATCTCAATGTTACCTTGGGCAAGAAAAAGTAAATGACTTGCTCAGGGTCTGACGGTAAGTTTGTCAGACCTCAAGCAAGTCATTTTCTTCTTTTCATAGTTGTATATGCTTACCGTATGCCCTTCACAAAAAGAAGATGACTTTAATGGACCCAGACTTGGCTCCCTGCTATGTCCAAAGCAAAATTTACTTTATGCGTTTTTCTTATGAATTTTGACATCAACAAATATGAACATTTCACTGTTTGAAGAAAAGAGGATTGATTGTATATAAAACTATGAATATTTATTATTACTAATTAATATTCAATAAATAATTAACAAATTTCAGAGTCTTATTACCTCAAGGTAATTCCAAATAGAAATTGATACACATCACACACATCATTATATGCTATATCCTCCATTAGAATATGAGCTCTTTGATGGGAGGATGTGTTTTAGCCTCAGGATATACTGCAAAGCAAATATTAACTAAATTCTTGTTGACTGACTAATATAATGGTTAATTCCATTTGCCTTAATGTATCTGTTTTTAAAACAAAAGATAAACAACCTCTTAGACTCTCATGTGTAGAAAAGATAGAAGAGGAAGGAAAAGTATGCAGACTCTCCAGCTTTAGTCTCAACTCTTTGAACTTCACCACCCACCTGTGATTCCAACACATGGTTGGATCACATGGCCATCGTTCTAGAGCCCATAGCTGGCATGCTCCCTCCTGTTTCTGGGAAGCTGCAGATTCCCTACAAGACTGCCCTAAGCTTGCCCTCTTCTCTGGTATGTGATGATGAGGGCTTCTGTTCTTCCTCTCTGTTAGATTAGGAGGGCTAGTTTGTAAGTCAAAGCCAGGCTGTCAGTCACAAAATTAGGGCAGCTCCTTGAGGGACTGAAGAAAAGAGTGATAGTGATTTTTCTACCAACCAGCAGCCATTGACCTCAACAACCTCTTACACATGGAAAATAATGACAAGTTCAAACTCTGGCTTTACCCTTTTACTCCCTAATCTGGCCATTTTTTCTCTCTGGATTTTATTTTCCTTATCTGCAAAACTTATTTGGGAAAGGGGGTAGATAAAGCTCTAAAGTTCCCTCCAAATATAAAATTCTTGGATCCTGTGAAAACTGTAGTCTGGTCTTTTGGTCAAAATAGAATTTGCATTGGAGAATGCTCTCAGCTCTAGAACATGTTACTTTCTCAAGTGGCCTTTCAACATAATTCAGTAAATGTTAATATCACTGCTACTAAAAATAGTATTTATTTTAATGCTTACAAAGTACTTTAAAATATTATCTTTTTTAATGTTCACAGGTGCTATTATTACTCCCATATTACAAATGAGGAAATGGGTAGAGAGAGGTTAAATGCCTTGCCTAGTGTTACAGTGCCAGTGTTTGAGGCTGAACCGAAGTGGTCTTCCTTGAGTCCAAGGGCAGCATTCTATCCAGCATGCCATCTTTTGTTGTTCAGTCATTTTGTCAGTCTTGTTCTACTTTTTGTGACCTCATTTAGTGTTTTCCTTGATAAAAGTACTGGAATGACTTATTTTCTTTTCCAGCACATTTTATAGAGATAAAACTGAGGTAAACAGGGTTAAGTAACTTTCCCAGGATCACACATCTTCTAAGTAAGTATTTGAGGCTAGATTTGAACTCAAGAAAATAAGTCTTTCTGACTTTAGGTCTGCTACTTTAGGTCTGTGCCATCCAGCTGCTAAAGGTATATTGAGTTGTTGTATTGCATTGACTTCATTGTATGCATGTGAAACCTGCTGCCCATCATGTCACCTAGCTGATATTAATATTTGCTATGTGCAAAGGCCCCTTTTGACATTGTAAATACAATTTTTTTAAAGCACAATCCACTATGGACTCAGAAGTATTACACAGATTGCACATATTGTGGAAAAAGTGCTATTAGGAGGAGGACGACAGGATTCTGATTCTATGATCAGGGAGGCATGTGGGAAGCCCTCTCCCTGGAGGTAGCACCTGAGCTATATCTTGAAGGCAAAAATGACTGGAGAATGAGTTCCAGACATGGGAAACAGCTTATTTGTATGCACAGTAGATCGTTTTGATATGCTAGTAAGGTATGGGTCAAGGGAGCAAGATAACAGTCTAAAGTGAAGAAAGCAAATCTAAATCCAAAGCCTGCAAGTTTTGTAAAGACTATGTCAACTGGCTGAAGCTTGCATTTCCTGCCAGTTTGGGGAGAAGATATCTAACTATATAAAACATGGGATCATAGATTTAGAATTTGGAAAGGACCTCAGAGACCATCAACTCCAACCCATTCATTTCACATATGAACAAACTTTCCTCCTCTGTAAAATGAGGAGATTGAACTAGCTGGTCTCTGAGGTCCTTTCCAACCTCTAAACATACAATCCTTCCTTTTTTAATAATAGCAAGAAATAAGACCAGGCTATGAAAGAAAGTTATACAATTTCAAATGCAAATATTGTGTCACTGTGATCCATTGCCTCCTACTGGCAGTAATCAAAAATAATTTCCATTAGTGCTTCTGGAAATTCTCATTAATTTTAGTTTTGTTAAAAACACATTGGTCAGGAATGGTGGCACATTCCTGTAAATCTTGCTACTGGAAAGGTTGAAGTTGATGGACTACTAGAGCTTGGGAGTTCTGAGCTGCAGTGATCTAAGCTGAATACACTAAATTCAACACAAATATGTGGAGCTCCTGGGAGTAGGGGACCAAGAGGTTGTATAAAGTAGGAACAAAGTGACTTATATTAGCAATGAAGCAGATCAAAGGTTCTATTCCAATTAGTAGGAAGCCTGGGAGCATTTTCCAGCCTGGGGGAGTTGAGACCAAAAAAAAAAAAAAAATCCCAAGAATCTACCCAAAGCTACACAGAATGTTGCAACACAATAACAATTAACATTTAAATAGTATCTACTTTAAGTTAGAGACTTTACAAATACTAACTCATTTGATCTTTACTATAACCCTGGGAGGTAAGTGCTATTATCCCCATTTTATAGTTGAGGAAACTGAGGTAAACAAATTGAGTGACTTGCCCAGGTCACACAGCTTGTAAATGTCTGAAACCAAATTTGAATTCAGGTCTTTCTAATTTTAGGCCCAATACTCTATAGTTCCCTATATATGCCTATAGTTGGTGGTGAATAATGCCATGACATTTTTGCATAGTGACTAAGCATATTGGAAAAAAATACAACTCTTCTATAGGATTAAAAATTTTAAAGTCAGTCTTTTTGTTGGTTCACTTAAGAATTAAAAAATCAACACTTGTGCATATGTAAATAAAAGTGTATACATAAAACTATTTGATTTTTGTTCTTTCTGATTTCAAGAACAGCTTATTTACTTTTTTCTCTAATTCACTGTTATTCTTATAAGTTTTCAGTAGACAAAGTTTTCAGTTTTCTAATCCTTTGTTATGAATATAAAAGGTTCTATAACATATTATACAGCATCTGCTGACTTCTAATAATGTGTGCAAATAATTTTTTGCTGTTGTGTGGAAAAATGTCAATTCTCATCTCAACATCTCAACAAGTAACTAATTAGTTAGAACGTTCTCCTCATTTGTTTGTCATGTATCTTGCATTCTTGCTTTTCAAATCTAACAACACTTTCTCTTCCATTTGTATCACTTCATTTTTGTCCAGGGCTTAAGATAACTAGTCTCAAGGTATTAAATTCCTCTGAGACTGTTCGTGCTTATAGGGGTACCATTCTGTCAAAAGAAAGATTATATGGGTGTCCAATAATAATAAACAGAATAACTGTACTTAGATAATACTTAAATGTTTGTGAATCCCTGGGGCTTAGCACATAGCTGGCATTAAATTGATTTAGGTCTTCAAAAATGAGAATTTTTCTTGTACCTTTGTAAATGATTAGTAAACAGGTCATTTCTTATATTTCATTTTAAGGTTGAATTTTTCAAAATCAGGAAGCATCCAATATGTCATTTAAAAATTTTCAAAAATTCAATCATATTCTCTCTTGATCAGAGGATGTATTTGAGGACTTATCACTGATCTATTTAGGAAATGGGATCTCTGAAGTACATGAGCCCAAAGCAAGAGGTGAATGAACAAAAAACAAAAAACAAAAAAAACATAAGTATAGGTTCTCTATTATTTCTAGGATCAAATATAAAGTTCTCTGCTTAACTTTATAGCCTTTCCCCAGCCTAGTTCTGCAGCCTTATATATTACTTCTTCCTGTTCTCTGCAGTCCAGCTAAACTGGCTGTGCTTGTTCCTCACACTCATAAAAAACACAGTTAATGCATCCAAGCATGAATGGAAAATTAAAATCTGATTCCATCCATTAATTAGTTCCAGGTAAAGAGAAATATTTATAATAAAAACTGCTGAGTTGAGATAAGAATTTTGGCTTATTGCAGTATAGTCATTATATACTTATAAAAAACTCCTTAAAGAAAAAAAAAAAAAAACAAGACCCTATATATTCATTGATAGTTATTATTTATTATTTGATAGTATGTTTAAAAAAAATTCTCACGCTTGGCTAGTTAAGGAATCAAATTAATTAAATAATTAGTTGCTTGTTACCATTGTTATATTATATTGTCACGACTTCCTTATCCTTGAGATTTCTCCTTCCCCCAAATGAAGCATATTCAGTTAAATTGTTCTTACCAGCAAAAATGTTTTTGTATCATTAATTAATAAAAATATTTATTTCATATTTCTCTAATTTTAAAATTTCTTCTTTGGGAGGATATTTTATAATGTACATAATATATTAATGTAATAGTAGATTAGGGATAGGAACTGGACCTAGAATTTCATTGATTTATGGACCTCTTGGATGGAGAAACCTCTTCTACTGCTTCAGTCAGCAACTTCTCTGCAATTTACAGTCTTAGAAAATAGCCTAGATTTAAAAGGTTAAATGACTTGTCCAGAATCATACAACCATTATGTGATAAAATAAGACCCATGTCTTGCTAGTTTTGAGTCCCACTCTTCATCTACTGCCATGGCTGCCTGTTAGTACATGTGTGTTAATTTATAAATAAATATAGGATGGAAATGCATACTTAAATTTTCTTTAATGATAAGAGTTTATCATCAAAATTTTAGAGATCAGTGGTTTAGAATATTCAATATTTCAAAAATATTAACCAAATTTTCAAATTTGGGGAAGAAAATTTTGTTTTAAAATAAATTTGCTTCATTTTATCACTAAAAATAATGCCACTTTTTTTTTTTTTTTTAAATACTCTGACAGAAAACTAACATATTTGGCAGTAATCAAAGAATTGTGTCCTGTCCTTGTCACCACGCAGTTTGCAAACATCCTTCCCTTTAATCCCACCTCTTTAGGAGAGGTGATTTTATTTTGTTTTTTAACATTAATTTGACTATTCTAAAACAGGTTAATTAGAGTGTAGACTGAACCATGTTATAACTGCAAAACATTAAAAAATAAAACACAATGTAACAGACAATACATTTTAAAATTAAGTCAATATGTAGTCCACAGAGACAAATGATTGTAATGCATAGAATGTGTACAAATTTCACAATGGGGTCACATTTTTAACTAGTGTTTGTAAAGCTGTATTTTATCTTGACATGGATTGTGTTCCAGCATTGTGGAGTCTAGTACAAAGTCCTATGTTATATAAAAACTTTAAAAAGCCTGGATACAAATAGACCATTGTTTAATATGATAATAAGTATATCTCTAAAACTAAAAGCTAATATTATTACAATGGGGAAATCACATAAGCTTTCAAAAAAAAAAAAAGAATTAAACAAAGATTATCATTCTCCATGCTATTATTTGACAGTTCTAAAATTCCTAATGATAAGACAAGAGAAAAATAAAGCACAATAAGATGATAATCCTTAATTGTGTTTAATATGATTATTTTTCTTAGGAAAAACCCAGAGAATCATCAAAGAAACTAATTGAGGGAATTAATAGTTTCAGAAGTAGCAGGATACAAAGTAAATCCACAGAAAACCAACAGTTTGGACTTTTTTTTTTTTTTTTTTTTTTTTTTTTTTTTAGCATAAATAAATCTGTGGTTTGTATTTTCTCAAATGCTTTTTCTGTATTTATTGACCCTGTGATTTAAAGTATTTTTGTCTTTAATGTGAATTACATTAATTGATTTCCCAATATTAAGCCATTCTCACATCTCTGAATTAAACTAAATATGCTTAGAAGCACCTGAAATCTTATCACTATGCAAACTAATTCATCTTTTGGTGCTCAAACAACTTCTCAGCATCCTCAGTTGCTGCTTTCCTCTAATGAAAGGACTGGAGGGTGTAGCAATAAGCACCAAAGCCTTCCTTTGTGGAGGACTCAGAACTTTGAAGGAATCTTTTCACTTTCTAGTAATGGGTCTGCTTGGTCAATTTCATCATGTCCCATGCTGATCACTCCTAGTGCTCTCCTTTTATTTTCAGCTTTCTTTTGAATACTGCCTTCTCACATTAAATTATAAAGTTATTGAGAGTCAAGAATGTATTTTTCCTTTTTATATTTCCAGTGCCTGGCATACAGTAGTTACTTAATAGTTATTGAATTGAAGTCATGAATATTTTTGAATATATTACTGTAGTTTTTGTTAGGATTTTACTTAAAAAAATTTTTATCAGTGTTAGTAATATTGGTCTACATTTCTTTTTCTTTGAGTGGTCTCTCCCTAATAACTAGTCACACAAATGGAGTTTGGTAGTATTGTCTTAACTTTGAGGATAATTGGTATATCATGTGTAGTAACTGGTTTTTAAGATTTTGACTTGTAAATCCATTGGAATTTTCCTCTATCCACTTTGAAAATTTTATGGTTACTTGTTTTTCTTCAATTGGATTAAAATTTTTATTTCAGTGTCTGCTAATTTAGCTATCTTATTTTCATTTACGATTGTACCTTCATTCTTTATTTTAGTCATTTGATTTTCTTTTTTATCAGTAACATTATTTTGAGGTATCCTTTTTCTCCCTAAATTTCCCTTTTTATTTTCTTCGTTATTTTGTCCATGTCACTCACTGAAGTAGTTTCAAGGGTGTCAAATTTAATCTCTTTTTTTTTTATCCCATTTCTTTACTATTGTATTTGTAGATCTCATCCACTCCCCCTTTTTTCTTGATAATTGTATAAATTCCTTCTCTTCCTTGTCCCTCATTTTTTTGTAGAAATACCTCAAACAGTTTCATTGACAAATACTTATCATGCAGTTTGAGCTCTCTTGACTTTTGGAATATACTGTTTCCCTTTCTTCTAGTTTCTGGTGACTAAAAAGAAATCTGGGGTTATTTAAACTGAAACTTCTTCATCTATGAAGGTCTTTTTCCTGGTTACTTGGCAAAATTTGTTGTTATTGAAATTGTGAGATTTTATTACTTCATGACTTGGAGTTTTAATATATTAATACTCTGTTCTCTCTGTCCCAAACTGTCAGTTTGTGTATATTATCCCTACCATGTCATATTCTGATTTTTTTTGGAAAAGAAGAACTCGTATACTTAAGTTTGTTTTTTTTTTCTATGTGTATACTGTCTTCAAGTTTTTTCTATTTGACGTGTAAAGAATGCATTTGTTCTTTTAAGGCTGAAAACTTTTGCTTCTCTTTTGCAACATTTCCCCTTTCTACTAAATATCAAATTTGTCTTTTTCAAAGTTTCTTTTTTTTTTTTTTTTTGAGAGAACCTTCATTGCATTTTTTAAGTTCTGTACAGTATTATTTTGTCTTTTTAAAAATTCTGTTAGGAGTTTTGATTTCTGACCTAATTTTCTCTGAATAATATCTTCTTTTAACATTTTGTTTCATTTTAAACCATTCTGAAGTGTCCTGCTATTTCTTACTTGCTGAGTCTCTTTTGTTAAGTAAATTTGTTTCATTTCTCAAAATAGTATAATGATTTATTATGTTTTGACCTCTTTTGCACTTATTAATTTTTTCTAATGTATATGAATCTTGTTTTTAGTTTGTATGTTGCAGTGTTAATTAGGATAATATAAAGAGAAGTAAGGAGGAAAAAAGATTAGCTTGGGTCAAACTCACATAGAACATCAAGAGACTGAGCTAGAAATTTTAGATTGAAATAGATGGGGGGTGCTTAATAACAGCTCCCTCAACCATATTAATAGTGATAGGAGACCAAATCAGGCCTATGCAGTCCATCTGGTCCAAAAAATATTGATCTAAGCAAGAAATCCCCAACCAAAAGACTGGAAATATGAGTAGACAAAAGAAAATACCAAACAAAATTTAGAAATTCTGTGAATGGGGAAGTTTAAGAAATAAACCAAAAAGTTGAGAGCAATATCCCAGTAACCACATCTAGACCTTCAGAAGGGAAATAACAGCTTTGCTTACAAGAACTATGAGTGGTAGAAAGAAATTAGATGAGATTTTTTAAATGAAATATGAGTTTTAAGGGTGAAATGAAAGAATAGCTGGCTTAGAAGAGATGGTAGAAAATAGTAAGGAACAGACTTCCCCCCCAAAAAACAGAATGAACTCAGTGACTGCTTGAGGGAACAAGAAATTTTAGAATAAAGTACAAAATAGAAGAAAGACAATATAATGTATAATACTCCAAACAAAAATTCAATTAAATTGGAACACATGTCAAGTAGAGATAATTTAAGAATTATTAGCCTCCTTGAAAATGATAAGCAAGCAAAACTTTATACTACATTAAAAAAAAAAACTCTAAATTGCCTAGATTATTTAAAACCCAGAGATCAGGCTGAACATTGAAAGATTCCATAAATCTCTTACTGAAAGAAACCCTAAAGAAAAAAACTAGGAATGCCATAGCCCAAATCCAAAGTGAAAATTAAAGAAAAAAGACTTCAAGAAGCTAGAAAGAAACGGGCTCACATAAGACTTGGCAGAAAATTGTATCAATGAGAAAATCTTGAAACAGGATGTTATAAAAGGAAAAGGCTTACAAATCAACTATAGCTTGTCCCAAAAAATGATTGTGGGGTGGAAGGGAGAATTTGGAACAGAAAATAAAACTAAAAAAAAAAAAAAAAAAAAGTGAGGTGATTGTGAAACAGGCAATGTGTTCAAATTTTATAAAGGGTCATTTTAAAATTAGAGCTTATAGACCTGTATTTTATTCTGACATCCTTGCAATATTGAATAAAATTCAATAGAGAGAAATGGATCTTTAATAGAATAGAGAACTTTTAAGCCTTCCTGATGAAAATGCTGAATTTAAGGAGAAATATTGAAGTAGAAACAGAAGAGTCAAAATTAAAACAAACAAACAAACAAAACAACTTGGAAAAATATGCAATGGAAAGGGACTATATATGATAATGATAGATTTACATTTTGTTTGGATTCCCAAGGTCTTTAAGGGTTAAATAAACCAAACATAAAGCATCGATAGAGTTTTGTTTTATGGACTGGTTTTAAGAGAGAAAAGCAAAAGGAAAAGAAAAAGGAAAAGATTATGGAAGAAATCGGGAAGTAGAGGGAAGGTATGATTTCTCATCTTGGTGTGGGAGAAGCAAAGTACAAACACATAGGGTGAAGATAGGAGGAAGAGACATCTCATTCTTTTTATTTGAACAACATAATAGATTGAACACATACATAGTTTGTTGGGAAAGTACATTAATCAGCTAGGGCAGGAAAATATTGGGGTGGGGAGCATGGAATGGGGGATGAAGGGTTACAAAAAGAATTAGAGTCCAAGAAAATAGATTAGGATTTGAACTAGTAAAGGAAAAAGGTACCCAAGAGTAGCATTTAAGTTACATATGCATCAATATTTGTTACAAAGACCCTCTTTCCTACTACTGGGCTTATATCCCAAGGAAATACTAAAGAAGGGAAAGGGACCTGTATGTGCCAAAATGTTTGTGGCAGCCCTTTTCGTAGTGGCTAAAAACTGGAAAATGAATGGATGTCCATCAATTGGAGAATGGTTGGGTAAATTTTGATATATGAATGTTATGGAATATTATTGTTCTGTAAGAAATGACCAATTGGAGGAATACAGAGAGGCTTGGAGAGACTTATATCAACTGATGCTGAGTGAAACAAGTAGAACTAGGGGATCATTATACACTTCAACAATGATACTGTATGAAGATGTATTCTGATGGAAGTGGATATCTTCAACATAGAGAAGAGCTAATCCAATTCCAATTGATCAATGATGGACAGAATCAGCTACACCCAGAAAAGGAACACTGGGAAATGAGTGTAAACTGAGAGCACTGGTTTTTTTGTTTTGTTTTGTTTTGTTTTGTTTCTCTTCCCAGATTATTTTTACCTTTCGAATACAATCCTTCCTTTGCAACAACAACAACAAAATGTGGTTCTGCACATATATATTGTACCTAGGATATACTATAAGATATTTAATATGTATGAGAATGCCTGCCATCTAGGGAAGGGGGTGGAGGGAAGGAGGGGAAAAACTCGGAACAGAAGGGAGTACAAGGCATAATGTTGTAAAAAAAAAAAAAATTACCTATGTATATGTACTGTCAAAGAAAATGTTATAATTATAAAAAATTTATTTAAAAAAAGAGAAGAAAAAAAGAAAAAAAAAACAAAGACCCTCTTTCCAATTTATAATAGTTTTTCTTCTGATTCTAGATGCATTGATTTTTGATCATCAGATATCTCTAAATTTTATGTAACCAAATTTAATCATTTAAAACATGTCCAGGTCTAATTTTGGTTTGGGTAGTGTTTTTTTTTTTTTTTTTAAGTAGGTTATTAGACAAGAATTCTAGTATTCAAGGTTACATATGGTTGCTAGTGATTTTGTTTCTATATGTGACTTAATTAATGGATTAAGGCCATTGTAGAGCTTGAACAGGGAAGCCAGGGTATTTGGGACATGGTTTAGGAAGGAGAAGACTTTTCTCAGGAAAGAAGGCTAAAAAAAAAATCACATAGTGAGCCTAAAAAGAGAAAGGAAATAGATTTCAGGCAAGATGTTGAGGGAGAAATCATGGATAAGTCCAGTTCCCCTTTATTATCTCAAATTAGGTATAAATTTACAAGGTAAACTATTGACACAAGTGATAAAAAGAGAAATTTGACAAAACCCCCATAAAATCTAATAGATTTATAGCAATGAATAAAAATTACAGGTGAAGAGAAATTCCCCCTCCCCCCCAAAAAAAAATCCTGAAGAAAGGAAAACAGAACCACTCAATTCCTTGAAATGGGTGAAATTTATAACTTCTAGATTGCTCCAAAGACCAATTTAAAAAATAAAAAAGATACAGAGCTGGAAATTCTTCTCAAAAGACACAAAGAAGAAAAAAAATTAGAACAGAGCAGTTTCAGCAAATGATAGAGACCAGGCTAATTTTTTAAAAATCAGATTTAAAAATCAAGTGATTTTTTAAAAATTACACACATAATTCACTGTGGAAAAATTGCTAAGAACTGGAAAACAATTTAGTAGAAAATAGAGTTCAGTCAGCAGAAAAATAATCTAAATGTATATAAGATCACCAAATCTGAACAGCTTCATCTCACTTTTTTATAGCTATAGTTATGAAGTAAATTCATTCCCAGACAAGGGATAGAAGTTAAAAAGGATAAATTATATTTTCAGTTATATAAGTTTTGAATTTACATGAGATTTTCATATTCTTTAATTACTTATCTCTTGGACAATGGCTTTAACTATATAATTTTGTCAATTCTTTTTATCCCCAATTTGGTAGCTTTTTTTATTCTAGTTACATTGCTTTTGTTCATACTCAATGATGACAGGGGTTGTAAGAAATCATCTAAAATTTTCTTTCTATGAAATCAGATCCATTTATTTGAGTACTTAAAAGTAATCATAGTTCCATCTTTGTGTATATTCTCCATAACAATTTCCTCCAAAGTATTGGCTTCTACAGGAAGATTTTCCCCTAATACTTTTAATTCTAATATCTTCTGTTAATTACTTCCTATTTTTCTAAATATAATTTGTTTGTACATTTTTGTTTGTCTCCCTCATTAGATTTTGAACTCCTTGAAGTTAGGGGCTATCTTTTGCCTTTTTTTTTTTTTTTTTTTTTTTTTTTTTAACCCTTACTACAGTGCCTTGAACATACTAGTATTTATTGAATGGGGCCATGGCCTGACTCCATCAATTAATTGGAAAATGGGAAGATAGAATCTCACCTTTCTTAATAGTGGCCAACAGTGAGACATTTCCAAAAGAGTAACTCTTATCCCTCAACACCCCTCCTACCTTATCTTTGTCTCCTTGCTGAGCAAAATCTCCACTTCTGGGATGATACCAGACATAAGACATATGCCCCAAACTGAATTGTCTTTTATCCCACCTTCTTCAAGCTTTCCTTCTTCCAAATTTTCTTATTTCTGTCAAAGACCACCATCCTTCTAGTTTCCCAGATTTATACCAACAGCTTTATCTGGGATTACTTCAACTCCTTTACCCCATACAACCAATCAGTTGACAGATCTTTTCATTTATACCTTTACTATATCTCTAATCCTCTCTCTTGATTCACACAATTACTGTCTTGGTCAGGCAAGGTCACCTCTTGCTTGGTTCATTGCAGCATCCTTTTAATTGTTCTTCCTATCTCAAATCTCTTTATATTTTTGTTCATTGTCCACAGTTGTGCCAAAGTAATTTTCCAAAAGTGCAGATATGATCATATTCCTCCACTTCTCAGTAGCCTCCAATAGCTTCCTATTGCCTTTAAGTTAAAATATAAACTGTTTAATTTTTAAATCCTACATAACCTTAGCCCTTAAACTATCTTTTCCAGACTTACTCAAAATAATTTCAGCTTCCTGAACATTCTTCCATTGCTCTCTGTTTCTTCTACATTACATCCCACCTCCCATTGTAGAATCATTTGTGCAAAGGCATAACATTTCCTGAAAGGCTGTCTCTTCTTTCCAATTTGCCTTTAAAGATGCTCTAGCATCATCTTCTATATGAAGCCTTTCCTAATGCCTTTCTTCCCAAATACTTCGTAATTACTACTTCATACATTTTGGTATTTGTTTGTGTTTATATTGTTTATATTTTTATGTGTATTTCTTTCCTTCATTGTAATTTCAAGGAGACATTATTTTAACCTTGGTACTTGTATCTTCAGCATTTTACATCTGTTCCTGGCATAGGGAAGATGCTTAATAAATACTTGCTCCTTCATTGATTATAAACTGCTATCTGGGGACCTTAAGCAGTTGCTGAATATGTGCCTTCCAGATTACCTCATGGCTGTAGCAGGTACTCCTCAGACAGTTGTGTTTGCATTTTAGGACAAGATCCCTGAAAAAACAAACAAACAAAAAACTTTTTGTTTTGTGTAAGACTGAATAAATTACATGAGTGAACAGGTACTCACTCTTATTCTAAGCCTATCTATTAATATCCAAGAACACTAGTATCTTTGTTTTGGCCATCCACGTTTATAACACATCATTATCTTCTACTGTCTGCTCTCCTCCCTATATATCTAGTCAGGAGATAAATCTTGTTATTTTCTACCTCTCCATCTTTGCCATCTGTCTCCATCTCTACTCACCAGCCTTCATTATATTTTTAATCGCCTCTGATACAGTAGTTGCTTCAAGCCTCTCATCTTTCTAATCTGCCTTTCACATACATAGCTGCCTACATGGCTTTCTTAAAACTTAGTCCTGATGATATGATTCCCCATTCAGCTAATTTTACTGACTCCCTATTAATTCTAGGACCAAATACCAATTAATATTTATTGCATTCTTTTAAAAAATATTTCTGTGGAAATGTTATGTACATAATGATTAGTACAGTATTTAAGGCATACACATTCAGAATGAAGTAAATGTGAGGTATTTTTAAAAATTGATTAAAATGTATGGTTTTTAAAAGTTCAAAACATAATGCCCTAATTTGATGTAGATCATAATTCTTAATCAGAAAGTATCTTGGTAATTCTTGCTTAATGTCAGGATGAAATGAGACATTTGTAATTGTAGGTCATTTACTAGTTAGCAAAGGGATGTTTCATTAACCCTAATATAGAAAACACAAAGTAAATATAGAGTAGCTTCTAGGTCAGGTCCCCTTACCTCCATATGAAAATTAGTGTAGTAAGCAAGGTAGGCTGCTGTGACTTTCTGGTCTTGGAACTTCTATTAGATTTTAAGGGTACAAACTCCAGTGGATGGTTTTGTTTTTTCCTTTGCCCTTGGGTGACTCAGAAAACAAATCAATTCAACCAGAGGCTATGAGAAAACTTTTTCAAGGGAGATTCAGTTTGAGCCTTAACTCAATCCTACTTCCCACTTACCCAGCTATATCACCTTTTAAGAAAAATATAGCCTAACCTAAGTTGGGGGTAGAGTAGAGAGAGATATGATGATCCTATCACACATATATTAATCTTGAATTACTATGACTTTAAAAATTCATTGCCTTCTTGTTTTGCTTCTCTCCAAATTTAGCTAGGTCTGGCCTTATATGACAGATTGTATGAATATCTCTCAAGTTGACATAGGTCCTTTCAGAATCTTTGTCCTGTTGACAGTTTTTTATTTTATTTTCAGTTCCACATTCTTTCTCTCCTTCCAGCCCCTCCTGTGCCCATTGAAAAGGCAAGAAATTTGATTCCCATTTATTTATATGCATATGTGTATGTTCATATGCATATGAACATAAGTCATAAGAAACATTTCAATGTTAACCATATTTCTTGGGGAATAAAATGCAAGACAAATAAAGGAAAAAAATTGTATTCAATTTGTACTCTGAGTCTATTAGCTCTTTGAGATGAAGAGAGTTTTATATTATGAATCCTTTGGGGTTGTAGTGATTCATTCTATTGATCAGAATTATCTTCCATAGCTAGTTGTCCCTACATTTTTGTTGTTACTATGTAGATTGTTCTCCTGGTTCTGCTTATTTCATTTTTCACCAGTTTCCAAGTTTTTCTGAAGCCATGCCTTTCATTGGCAAAGCTTTCAAAACATGATATAGTATTAAAGATTTTAATTGTAAGAAAGGCCTACATGAGAAAAAAAGAACCTTAAAAATCTCAAATTCAGCTGAAAGGAAAAAAAGGTTATATAAGGACTTAACTGATGATGTGACTATAGAGAAATTCAGTTAATTGCAATGTTATTTTTCAGCTGAGGATCTGATTACTTAACATTCAAATCGGGATTCATTTTTCTTTCCTAGTTTGAGAGATGACATTTTCCTGTTATTAACACGGTTACTATCTACTTTTATTCCTCAACACTCTCTGATTCCATCTTCTCCAATGAGTAAGCTCTCCACTTCTGAGAAGACTCCTTAAGTTCAAAATGTCCCAATTGAATTCTTTATTTTTTTCCCTTCATTCTTTTAGACTTGAGAGAAAGAATGCATTTATTATTTCCTCTGGGCAGGCACTGTGTGCTAAGTCCTGGGAATATTAAAACAAGAAAACAAGATGGTTCCTACCCCCAATGAATTTAAATTCTGAAGGAGGAAAACAAAATACAAAGGGGACTTGAAAAGAGTTAGGGAATGGTGTTTGGAAACTCTGGAGGTAGAGTACTTGGAAGAGGTGGGTAATTGAGCTCAAAGTAGAAAGTGAGCATCTCAGCTCAACTTTTCCATGATATGGCAGATGCAGGTAGACACTATTTTTTAGTTGACCTTAGGGTTGAACTGTCTCTCAAGGAAGTAGAGGTGAAAGTCAATCTTTATATTTTTTTCTTTCTTTTTGCTGGATCTTCAGCATAGATCTCAGTTTTCTTTTCAAATACTGATAATCCTAAATGACTTTTCAGTCCCTAAAAATTAGCCTATTCAACAATTGAACAAATAAACTATGAGGATATGCTTATAGAGTACTGAGGAGTATAAATACAATTCTTTGATATTCTTTTGGAATTATTTCAAAGAGAGTCCATATTTTAAGAATAACTTTCAAATTAGCTAATATTTATCTTTTTTTTTCTTGTTTCCTTTGATGATGGGGTAAATCTGGTATGTTTATACACACATACACACATACACACACATACACACATATAGTCAGCCAAAATAAGCTAATGCAATTTGGACCACATTCAGGGAGGTACAGTGCCCAGAATATGGTATTGATACAATTTACTCTAACCTTATCAAAACACATCTGGAGTATTATGTTTAGTTCTGGGTGCTTCTGGTCTTAGAAAAGACATCCATAAACTGGTGAGAACCCAGAGGATGGTGACCAGGCAGAGTAGTGGTAAGTTGCGGCTGAAGTTCTATGTTTGAAATCAAGATGGCCTGTTTTCATTTCCCATCCCAGAAATTTACTAGATGTGTGACTATGAGCATACAACCTAAACTTTCCCTGTGTTTCAGGGAGGTCTGAATTCTCATCTATGATCCCACGACCCTGTTAGTGAAGGGCTTTGAGTTCATCTTGTCAACCTGAGGATGTTTAGTTGAAGGAACTGAGGCTATTTACCCTGCATATGACTGAGGTGGGGAATGAAAGATATATCCTAGTTTCCTTCAAGAATGTGAAGGTCTGTTGTAATGGAAGAGAGTTAGATTTGTTGTCCTTAAATGGGAGATTTGGTATCTCTAGAGTAATATTGCTGGGAAGAAGATTTAGGCTTGATATGAGGAAAACCAATCTTATCCACAAAAATGGAATGGACTGCCCCAGGAACAGGGAATTCCCTTTTACTAGATATCTTCCAGCAAAGATTGAGTGATCACATGCTTAGTATGTTGCAAAGGGTAGTCTTTAGGTATGGGTTGAATTAGGTGGCTTCTAAGATGCTTTCTAACTCAGATTTTGGAACCCCTTAGGCTTACAGACTCCTTTAAGAGAGAAGGCAAGGAAAAAAAAAGCCATTAATTACTATCAAAAATAGTCTATTAATCAACAAGCATTTATTAAGTCCTTACTGTGTGCCTGACAACTGGGCTACTAATTAGAGTGTTGAGGGTAAATAACAGTTGTGGATTTGTGGTAACTATATCACTTGTGTTCAGGTTTTCTTGGAGGGTTCATGATAACTTTAAAGAACATTTCATATGGAACTTTTAGTGATGAAAGGGACTAAAAAAAAGTGTTTTTTGCATAAAATGAGAGATTTATACTATCAAAAGAAATAAGCTTTTGCCACTATTACACGTGAATGCTTTAATATATAATAGGTATAGAAAAACATCTTTTTTGAATTAAAATTGGCTAAATATGTATATATGTTAGATATATGTATGTAATATGCATATATATATATAAATATAGCTCATATTTATATTTTGCTTGCTATGTGACAGGCATTATGCTAAGCACTTTACAATTATTATCTCATATGATCCTCATGATAACCCTGGGCAGTAGGTGGTGTTATCTTCATTTTACAGATGAGGAAACTGAGGCAAAAAGGTCAGGTAACCAGAGTCACACTTGTAGTGTCTGTGACCATTTTTGAACACAAAATCTTCCTGACTCCAGATCAGCATTTTAGTATACTTTTTCTTTTTGGGGGATATGCTTTGGTATATAATATAAAGACTCAAATTCTTTTGTGAATGTACTTTGTGAATATGAATGATCAAATGAATGATAATTCACTTGTGTGGGCACAATTTATTGTTAGAGGCAGAAGAATTAGGAGAGCAATAACTATTTCATTTTTGTCTTTATGTTCTGGTGCCTTGTTTATAATATGAGCTTAATAAAAGTTTTGTTGATGAAAATGAAATAAACATGTTTGTTAAGTTCTTTTTTCTTAAGAAGTATTATGAAAAGAATATTAGATTTTTGTGCTAGACAGAGAGCTGGGTTCAAAACCTACCTCTGACACTTATTATTTATCCTGGATAAGTCATTTAACTTCTAAATTCCTTAACAATATTATGGGATGAAAATAATATCTATAATACCTCACATGGTTTTTATGTGATCTGAATTATATAACATATCTAAAGTTCTTTTCAAGATTTAAATTACTGTATTTAAGTCTGATTTTATGAAAAATTATTGATATTGTCTTAAATTTTTTTGGCTTGGAATTTAATTTTTTGACTATTTGGCATGTCCTTTTTTTTTTTTTTTTAGGATGAACTGGACCTTACAGACAAACACAGAGAAGCCATGTTTGCACTTCCAGCAGAGAAGAAATGGCAAATATATTGCAGCAAGAAAAAGGTAAGACATGGATGTGCTTCTAAAATATGATTAGCTAATATAGAAATATATTTTGCATGATTGCAGATGTAAAATCAATATCAAATAGCTTACCATTTCGGAAGTGATGGAAGAGAAGATAGAATGAGAGAATTTAGAACTCAAAATTTGAAGAAAATGTTAAAATGTTAAAAATTGTTTTTATATGTAATTGGGGAAAAAATAAAATATGAGTTAGAATTCTTAAATCTCTTCCATTTAGCACTTTACCAGAAACAGTTCTTCATATTAAACCTCTCATGAAAGTATATAACATATCACCTACTCATATTTGAGTTGTATGAATATACCATTATAATAGTATTCTCTCTTTTCAGTTATCCTTTACCGATCTCAGACTAATAACTGAATCTTCTCCTTAACTTTGAATTATGAAGTGGGGGGAAATAATTCCAGTACTCGACTCCAGTTTCATTCTCTATAAAATGAAGGGTTGAAATAAAACAGGAATGTTTAACTTTTTTGTATGTGTGATAGTAACTATTATTGTCCGATTAAGCCTATGGCCCTCTCCTCAAAATACTGCTATTTTTAATTCATAATTAAAAGAAATGGTAACATTCAGTGAGGGATTAATGAAAATGAAGATATAAATATTTTTCCCCATCTGAGTTCACAGATCCTTTGAAATCTCTTCATGGAAACCTTGGCTAAAAAAAATCCCTGAATTAAATGATCTTTAAGGTCCTTCCAACTTCTTCCCTTTATTAAAAAAAAATAAAACAAAACAAAACAAAAAAAAAAAAACCAGCAAACAAAAAAACTTCTATGGATTTCCCTACCTTTTGTAAATGTAAATATACACAGTGCTTTTTTTTTTTTTTAAATCCCTCTTTTCTTCTTTGTCTCTCTTCTCTCCTCTTTCCAACCTACGTTTCCCCTCCTTTTCCACCCATCATTTTCCTATTCCTGGTATTAATCTTAGTCGCTATCAACTCTCTTCAACTACCATTCCTACCTCCTTCTATGTAAAAGATCTTATCTAGGAGAATGAATCTGAAAGAAACCAAACTTGGAAAACTGTGACCAAAATAATAATAATAATTTAGCAAGATAGTTTTAGAGACTGCTGGAGTGTTACAATGCCCTACCAATTCTAGGATTTTACTATATCAAGGGAAGCTATTACCTCTCTCTTGGTTAGATATCCTTTTACCTTTGCAGAATATTTTTAAATATAGAATTATCTTCAATACAAAAATAAGTAAAAAAGCATAATTTTAATTGAATTGAAACAATTTATTTAAAAACTATGTGTTTGAAGACTTTTAGCAATGGAAAATGGAACTCAAGGTGTATTGCTCACTCCTGTCTCTATTTATTCCTTGACAGTGTCAGACCAAATTGGAATCTTTAAATTGACTAACCCATTCAATCAATAAAATTTTAATCTGACCTCCTTCCCTGATTAACTATATGTGTGGCAGTTCTCCTTCTTATCATACATATCTAACTACTCAGCAATTCTATTTCAATGAGTTGATTACCTTAATTGATGAATTTGATGTTCCATGGATAAATTTCAAGAATAAGAGGGAGGTACATGATATTTTTGGAAAATACTCAAAAATGATTTTCAAGAAAGCCAGGTTGTCTTGACTTTGAAAGCACAATAGGCTTACACAATGGTATTCTTTAAAGATATAGCAACTATATTTGAGTAGATTTTCATTATTAAGTTTATTAAAAACTTGTGGTTTACATGCTTAATAATGCTTGAGTTATATTGTATGCACAAAATATCTCCTGTACACTATGCTATGGTTTTTTTCTTACACTTAAGGTATCATGGAATGAAGTTTGAGGTCAAGAATTGGCAAGGTAATAGGAAAGGGCAGAAAACAGGAGCAGATAACTGAGAGAAGGGAAAATATCCTTCTTCTTCTTCTTTTTTTTTTTTTTTTTTAATTATACCCGTGACAATAATTGAAAGTTAATCATGGAAACTACTGACCTTCACATGAGAAAAAGCAGCCTCTGGAGGATAATGACCTCAGACCAACAGCTGCTGCCCATTTTTCAACTTGCCAGTTTACAGTTTCCCATTGTAGTATTCCATTTCATGTGTTGGTGATGGGGGATGCTTTTTAGCAAAGAGTGGATACGGACACTAGCTACCGAGTTCCATCTCTTGATAAATGAGTCAGTGTTACTGGTAAGAAGCCAGTTTTCACTAGATATCTTGGAATGCAGAGATTTCTACTATCCAACAACTCCTTACCATCAGCTTGGATTTGATATGTGATTTGGAAGACTAAAAAAAAAGAGGTCATTTAAGTCCTTTGGGGAATCACATGAAGCTCATGGATCTGCCTCACTTATAAATGGATGTTAGCTAGTTGACTAACAGGATATTTATGGTTAAAAGCATTCAAACTGATACGAATAAACTATTCCTTATGATATTTAATTTAGATGTATTTGAAGCAAACCGGAATGGATAGAGAATGCTTAACTAGAGCTCCTCATTAAGCTTGTGATATTTGTTTCCCCAATGTGGTTCCATGTTCTCAAGTCAGAAAGAGTTGCAAGTCATATATTAGTTATATATATACTAAAAAGAGAGCCTCTTAATTGGAAAATAATGAATTTAGAGATCCTTCAAATCAAGCTTATCGCAAGCAAGTTGAATTAAGTAAATATTTCATTTTGTGGGTAAACTTATGAAATCACAGATTTCTCAATTTTTTAAGATTAAGAACTGGAGAATTATGGAAATTCTCACACATACTGAACATGTGAAGTAAGTTATTAGCTAAAGCCAAGGAAAACATACAATATGTGTTGGTGATAGGCAGAAATTCTAAGACCAAAAAAAAAAAAAAAAAAAAAAAGTGAACAGAAATTACATGGATAAATAAAACCACCAGTATTTCAAACCCTTAGACCCCAGCATAAGAAATTTGGGACAGTGTCCTCTATGACCCAGTTGCAGAGGTCAACTTTAAAAGCCACAAAATAAACTAAAAAATTATCCACAAAAGACCAAAAAGCAAAAAAGAGTCCTGACCATGGAAAGCTACTATGGCAACAGGAAAGATCAAAACACAAACTTAGAGGAATAAAACAATGTTTAAATACCTACATGTGAAGCCCCAAAGACAAATGTGAATTGGTCTCAAGCCCCAAAAGCTTTCTTGGAAAAATTCAGAAAGGATTTTAAAAGTCAAATAGGAGAGATAAAAGAAAAATTAGGGGGAAAAAATGAGTTATGTTAGAAAGAATCAGTAACTTGGAAAAGAAAGGATAAAAATTGACTGGAAAAAAAAAAAAAAAACAACACACAATTCCTTAAGTAATAGAATTGGGTGAGTAGAAGCCAATGACTCTTTGAGAATCAAATAAAATGAAAAGAAGGAAAAAATAAAAGAAAATCATTGGAGTAATTGATCGGAAAATAGATCCCGGAAAGATAATTTGACAATTATTGAGCTACCTGAAAGCCATGAGTTAACAAAAGAGCCTAGGCACCAGTTTTCAAGAAATTATCAATGAAAACTACCCTGTTGTTCTAGAACCAGAAGGTAAAATATGAAAGAATCTACCAATCACCTCTTAAAAGATCTCAAAATGAAAACCCCAAGGAATATTGTAGCCAAATTCCAGAATTATCAGATCAAGGATAAAATGTTGCAAGCAGTCAGAAAATTACTTGAATTTTTGCCTTTTTAAGTAACGCAAAAAGAGAGAAACATACACAGAGAGAGAAACAGACAGACAGACACAGAGATAAATTTTTATGACTTTGACGGCCAAACAAATCTGTAAATGTTAAATGGTATAGGCAACTGGTGTCTTTCATAGAGAGTTCATTGACAATATTATAACTTTCTTAAATGTTGTAACACTGTACTATTGGGCTTATATCCCCAAAAGATCTTAAAGAACAGAAAGGGACCCCTGTATGTGCAAAAAATGTTTGTGGCAGCCCTTTTTGTAGTGGCAAGAAACTGGAAATTGAATGGATGCCCATCTATTGGAGAATGGTTGAATAAATTGTAATACATGAATGTTATAGAATATTATTGTTTTGTAAGAAATGACCAGCAGGATGATTTCAGAGAGGCTTGGAGAGACTTATATGAACTGATGCTGAGTGAAATGAGCAGAACCAGGGGATTATTATACACTTCAATAACAATACTATATGAGGATCAATTCTGATGGACATGGCTCTCTTCACCAATGAGATGAACCAAATCAGTTCCAATAGAGTAGTAGTGAAAGAACACTAGGAAATGAATGTGAACCACAACATAGCATTTCCACTCCTGTTGTCTGCATTTTTGTTTTCCTTGTCAGGTTATTTTTACCTTTTTTCTAAATCTGATTTTTCTTGTGCAGCAATATAACTGTATAAAGATGTCTACATATATTGGATTTAACATATACTTTAACATAGCTAACATGTATTGGACTACCTGCCATCTAGGGGAGGGGGTGGTGGGAAGGAGGGGAAAAGTTGGGACAAAAGGTTTTGCAAGGGTCAATGTTGAAAAATTACCCATGCATATATTTTGTAAATAAAAAGTTATAACAATAATAATTTTTTTTAAAAGTTGTAACACTGTACCTTGACCTTGTATGTTGTCATAGTGATGCCATTTTGGTCCTCTTTGAGAATGAGATAATAACCATCATAACTTTCTTAGAGAGGTCCAGAAAATAGTCTGTCTGTCTATATGACTGTAGTTGTTTTTAAAAAGGAAATATTTGTGGTTCTTATCTTTAAAAGTAATTCACTTAAAAAAAATTCCAATCACAACATACTCTTTTGTTTAAGGAAGCTTTTTCCCAGCCTGAAGCCAGAAACTGCATCTGTTAACAATCTTGGATTTTAAACCAAAGTTTTTCAAACAATGAATTGTCTAACAATGAAAGGTATTTTCAGCTCTATTTGCTCATTATCAATGTGATTTTTATTTAAGATGGTGATGTAGAGGGTTATAGAGAAATTGTCTCATGTAAAGCTCAGCAAATATCTCAAATTGACCCTAAAAAGACCAATGGTAAAGAAAATCCAAAAGATCAGAAACTTCTCTGTCCAGTCTGGATCTGCACAAAAAGAAATCCAAAAGCCAGCAGAAGTGGGCAGAAGGGTTAAAGGCAGCTAAAGTTAAGTAAACCAGGCAGAAGTGGAAAGAGGAACCACAGGAAAGCTAGTATGGGACTATGGGTAAATGGGTTGGCCAAGGTAGGAGTGGGAACTGAGCCACAGAAATCTGGATGAACTCCTACAAATGAACCTGAAACCAATTATGTAATACTTTGAGCAGAGAGTTGCAAGCCTTCATAAGCACCAGTAATGGGAGACCTAAACCTAAATTTTGATTTTTGACCTGTTGAAACAGACGTAAGGATACCATCAGTCCCTTACAAAGCACTGAATAGGGACATAAGATATGACTGTATACCTCTTAGATGACTGGCATTCATAGGAGGAGGTGGTAAACCTCGAACCTGACAGCCAGTTCTGGAGATGGAGAGATGAGGTCCTAGAATAATGGAGGGAAGAGACCTGAAACCAGCATCACACTGAGCTTTGTGAAGACTTCAGCAGGAAATGGAAACAACTCTAGATTGGGGATCATGGAAAGAGATGAAAATAGAATCCCATTGAGGACAGAGACCTTCAATGTACCATCTGGATATTGAACAGAAGCTAGGCATTGAAGCAGAGAGTAGGACTCAGTCATCTTATCTGAATTGGCAGTGGCAAAAGTGTCCATACTTTAGAGGTGATAGAACCAAACTACCCCATACAAATACACAAATCCTAAACCTAGAATCAAGCTGAAAATAGGAGTAACAAGAAGAAAAAGTCCACCAAGCACAGTGAAGAAGTACTGTGGATTAAAAGAAAACCCAAGAGAGAAACTCAGAAAAAGAGAATAATTGTTTAGCAACTATAAGCAAAGCCTCAGTTGATATCAGTTAACAAAACCTAGTTAATAATGTGATTCTGTGACTTCCAGAACAGATGATTAATATATAAGAATTGAGGGAGTAGACAGCAGGAGTAATTTAAAATTGAAATTTAGTGAGAAGGTATAAACTGAGATAAAGTGGGAAAGGCTTTCAGAATAGAAGATAATATAAAGTTGAATGGATTAATAATGAAAAGTGAAGGGAAGGGAATAACCATGTATTAAGCACTTATATATCACAAGTAAGTAAATCAAATTATATATTATATATATTAAGTTAATGTACAAGTTAAATATTATGCACATATAAATTAAATATAGAATTCATATGTAGTTAAATATCTTAATACTGTTGAGCTTCACAACATTTCTATGAGGGATGTGTTATTATTATCATTCCCATTTTATAGTTGAGGAAACTGAGGTAGACAGGTTATATGATTTGTTGAGAATCACTAGGTAATAAGGTCAAATTTGAGTTCAAGTTTTCCTGACTGCAAGCCCAAGCAACCCTCTGTCCACCATATACCTATATAACTATTAAGAGACTCTACATATTACACTTGAATCTGTTTGAGGGTGCTTTCAAAAACTGAATTTTTTTCCCCTTTCTGCTGCCAAGTTCATGTTTGGTCTCAGCTAAATTAAACCATTTTCAAGAATCCTTTCCAACCATTTCCACAGATTAGCTGTCCTGATTGTCATGAAGTGCTTACAGCTTGAGAGCAGTTTTACTTGCAGGCATTTGCATAGGGTACCACAGCCTGCAATGGTAGTAGGAGATAGCTAGGGAGACCAGGGAAAGGTTCATTCAGTTTCTAATCTGCTGCTTCCTCTTTTGTTGGATTTTTCAAACCTCTCAATCAGATCCCTTTCTAAAAACGAAGTCTCTCTGTCACTTTGGATGAGAGATTAAGATTGTATCCCAAACAGTCCCAAACATGTTCTTCCAGCTGCTGGAGTGTAAAAGGGGTAGGGAAACAGTTTTGTCAGAAACAAGATTTAAAGGAATATTTGTGAAAGCCTTTAAATTAAAGACAAAAGAACCAATTTTGTTTTCCATGCTCTTGCCAAGCAGACCAGCTGGTCAGTGGGAATGGAAGAGGAGATAAATCCTGTATTACAATTGTTCCCAATATCTAAGTGACTTCCTGTAGGAAGACTTTGGGAAGGGATTGACAGACTGGCTAAGTGTAAGAAAGATCTTTGAAAGATAAGTTTATCAACTAAGTACCTGGATCAGACTAGTACTATTGCTGAGGTTTTATAATCCTGATCCAGGAAGCTAAAGTTGAATCTGTATAATAAGGAAATTAATTGGTGTTAGAGCAGTAGTGCTGAACAATAAGACATTTGCTTCTCTTTTATCTGTCTTTCAATTGTCTTTGTTATATCCTACTTTTCATGACCCCATTAGTGATTGTGTTATTGTTTTTGTCAAGGCAATTGTGGTTAAGTGATTTGCTCAGATTGTAGTGTATAAGTAGTATATATAGTAGTAGATAAGTAGTAAAGTATCTAAGGTCGAAGTTGAACTCAGGTCTTCTTGACTTCAGGACCGGTGCCCTATCCACTTTCGCTAGGGTTGTTTTTGTTGTTTTGGCAGAGATTCTGGAGTGGTTTGCCATTTCCTTCTCCAACTCCTTTTATACACAAGGAACTAAGGCAAATAGGGCTAATTGATTTGCCCAGAGTCACCCAGTTAATAAATGCCTGAGACTAGATTTGAACTTGGGAAAATGAGTCTTTCTGACCTCCAGCTCAACCCTCTATCCATTGTACCACCTAGCTGCTATTTCCCAAGAATTGCCTAAGTTTGGGGCAGCTAGATGGCACAGTAGATAGAGCACCAGCCCTGAAGTCAGGAGGACCTGAGTTCAAAACTGCCCTCCGACACTTAAAAATGACTAGTTGTGTGATCCTGGGCAAATCACTTAACCCCAACTGCCTCAGAGGGGAAAAAAAGATTAAATACAGAGAATCTTAGGGCTGAAAAAACCCACCTTCCATTTTATATGCAAAAATGAGGGCCTACATATGTAAAATGCTCATATTTACATAGTAAGTTAGAGAAAGACAGAGGCATTATTAATTCCTTCAAGTTGTCTGCCTCCCAGGACCAAGAAATATAAAATGGAGTAGTATACTCCTTCAGTTTCTTCGTCTTTCTTGATTTCTTCCATTTTCTGCTTTCCTTAGAGGCCAATTGTTGGTCTCCAAACCCAAATGTGAGAAATGCATGTTTTCTACAGTAATGAAAATTAAATTGAAGAAATGAAACTTAAATTAGAAAAGTGAAATCCACAAGGACATCAAGAAATAACCAAAGGTGGAATTTATCTTTTCCCAAAAGAATGTAAGCTCCTTGGGGGCAGGGACTGACTTTTATGGTCAGAGGTGGTGCCTTGAGATTAGAATAGAATCTTTTGTTCTCTATGCCCTCCTCTCTTAACTCTCCCTGTTCTAGAATGGAAGCTTCTTTGAGGGAAGGGACTGGCTATGTAATGAGGGGTAAATATTTATTTCCTGTAACTTATGCAACATCCAATTAATGGGGAATCAGAGGAGAGACTTATGCTTCAGGGTAGGAAATAAAATGCCTCCTTTGGAGTTTAAAAGGGGTGCCTCTTCACCTAGGCACTCCTTCTTGCAAGAATGTAAACTAAATTTTGCTGCATTCATCAGTGAGTCAGTGGAGTTCTTGGTAAGATATTTTGTTTCTTACAGAGAAGGAAAAAGGAAACACTTAGACTGGAGACACCTTAAACATTTTGGTGTGTCTCTGGGTCTCAGTTTCCTCATCTATAAATGAAGAGGTTGAACTGGATGACTTCTGAGGTCTCTAGGCCTGGTTTCTGCTACATTCTCACATGGGACATGAAGTTCCTACATGTAGGAACTTCTTTGGGCAAGTTGTAAATAGGATTAATGGCATTTAAGAGATGAAAACCATAAGGAAAGGCCAACTGAGTGGGAACTGTTGTTCTTTGGGGAAAGAAGGTTAGGAAATCATTGACTTAAGTTTTCAAGTATATAAGTAGGTATTGATTGATAATAGTAACCAATTGTTCTCCAACTTTACTTATAGAGTAAGAAGAGTCAGTCTTGAATGGGACTGATTGGATGAAGTATTTCTCAGTGTTGAGACTAAGTCACATGATCCCTATTCCCAGAGCTGGGAGATCAGGCCTTGGATTATGGGTGCAAGCAGGAGCCTAGGAAGTCACATGATCTCTGAAAGGTCAGACAGGAAGTGACAAGAAGTGATATGACATGTGGGAAGCAGACAACATTGGTGACCATTGGTCAAGGATGACTATGTCCTTTTAGTCTATCCAATGAAAAGGCTTGGGTCTTTTCCTATTTAACTGGGTATTCTACTTCTAGCTGGTCAGGTTCAGGAGCACATGGCGGGGAGCTGGGATGGCTCCAAGGTGTGTGTCTGGGCCTTTCCTTTCAGGGACTAAATAAATGTCTTCTCTTTGTTCCTACCTGAAGATGTCTCTGGTTAGGTAATTTGGGAAAGGGAGTCAAGTACTCATCCCACAATCTTAAATTATAAAATGAGGATTTTTAAGAATTTCCTGATTCTTGAATGTATAAGTAGGTTATCAAAAGAAGTGGTAACATCTCTTCTGGACTTCATCCTCATTCCTGATCTTCCTGCTCCCCCCACTCATACCCTCACCTGTAAGCAAACCCATCTTCTTGTCAACAGAAAGTTTTAATAATCTTTGTTATTTTCATGAATTCAGTATCCCAGCAGAGATAAATGGAGGGGGGGAGGGAAGGAGTAGATAAATGAATTATGCCCCTCTCAGAGTTAAAACATTAATAAAGTAATAGAAGTTGATAGGATACATACAGATAAAAATATACATTACACATACACATTTGTTTTATCTTTTTTTGTCAGAGAATATGGATGTTTACTGACCAAGTTACCTGTTGTACAAATGATAGGTTATTGGAATAGTATATTGGAATTTTTTAAGTAGAAGAAAAGTCCTTCTCTAATTAGGGGATGGGGAATGGGTTGGAGAGAACAACAAGGAAATGAAAAGAACATTTTCAGATGATTTTATACACACACACACACACACACACACACACACACACACAAACACACTTTTTTTTTGTTTTGTTTTGTTTTAATCAGCATCCAATCTCCACTCCTTCCAAATGAGCAAAAATACCTCATTTCCTGCTTTGGTGAAGTTCATGATAAAGAAGACTGGTTTGTGAAGTTATGTCATACCATTTATCATCTGTTTTGGCAGTAACTGTGTGATTATTTTGATCTCAGACCTGATGAAAGTTCCAGGATAGCCTGCAAACTTTCTACAAAAGCATATTAAAACCTTATTCCAGCTTTCACGGCATTTTCCTCCCCCTCATGAATAGAAGGAACTCAATTTAGAACTCACGATTCTTTAATTTTATTTCAAAGGCTAGTGCTATAAAAATAAGTATCCAGGGTTTTTGGAGAATGTGCCCATCAGTTGTTCCTGGTGTATTATGTATCTCCCTCTTCTCTGATTGCTGTGTGTTCTAGGTCCTAGGCATTAAAGTGGAAAGAGCGCTACAATTCTTTGTCTTCGTACCAAAGAAGCTGAGGACTCATAAAGTTGCTTTCTCAAGGTTACCATGCTAGTAATGGAACCAAGATTCAGTCTTGGGGTCTCTGACTTCAAATCTAGCATTCTTTTGTACCTCATTGATTTTTTTTTTTTTTAAACTTGTTTCTCCCAAGTTCTTAAACTGCCTGAAGGCTTTGGTCTCTTTCATAGTATTAGTCATGTGAAAAGATTTGGGTACTATAAATGTTTGTCTAGCAGGACTAGAAGGCATGCATCATACTTCTGGAAGAAAGATAGACTTATGAATACTATAGGCTTATCTACAGGGTAATTTTATCTTATTTTATTTTTTATTAAAGCTTTTTATTTACAAAACATTTGCATGGGTAATTTTTTAACACTGATCCTTGCAAAACTTTCTGTTCTAAATTTTTCCCTCCTTCCCCCTCACCCCCTACCCTAGATGGCAGGTAGTCCAACACATGTTAAATATGTTAAAATATATGTTAAATCCAATATATGTATACATATTTATACAGTTATCTTGCTGTACAAGAAAAATTGGATTTAGAAAGGAAAAAAACAAACAAACAAACAAACATCAACAGAAATGTGAAAATGCTAAGTTGTGGTCCACACTCAGTTCTCACAGGCATCTCTCTGGGTGTAGATGCCTCTCTTCATCCCTGAACAACTGGAACTGGTTTGAATCATCTAATTGTTGAAGAGAGCCATATCCATCAGAATTGATCATCATATAATCTTGTTGTTGCCATATATAATGGTCTCCTGGTTCTGCTCATTTCACTCAGCATCAGTTCATTTAAATTCATTCAGGCCTCTCTGAAATCACCCTGTTAGTCAAGTAACTTTAAAAAGATTTTCTATTATTATTGTTGTTAATATTTTTACCAGTAATGGCTAACAATTACATAGTACCATAAAGTTTTCAGAGGATTTGACAAATATTCTCTCATTTGATCCTCACAACAACCTTCAGAAGAAAGTGCTAAGTATTATTCCCATTTTTGTGGATGAAGAAACTCAGAAGATTGAAATTAAGTCTTTGTCCAGGGTCAAATAGCTATTTAGTGTCAAGGCCAAATTTAAAATCAAGTCTTTTTGACTCTGGGATCAATACTCTATCCAGTAGGCCACCCAGCTTTGTTTCTGCTAACTGCTAAAGGTGGAGACTTTTCTTCTATGTAATTGGTGGCAGAGGGAAGAAATTAGTAAAAAAAAAAAAAAAAAAAAAAAAACTGGATATCCTAGAAAAAATGCTGGAGCTTTCTATTTGTCTTAAGAGCTACAATGTCACTATCATCCTTCTCTCAGAATTATAATTATTTCCAGAAATAATCTATTTAGAATATCCTATATCTCACCTTTTCCTCCTTGTATTCCTAACTGCAGCAATGTGCTTTATGAAAATATTTTCCTTAAGAAAATTTGGTCCAAATAACAGTTTGGGAGGAAGTACTAAGCAACACTGGCATTTTCCAGTGATGACAAAAGCCACTGGAAATTATGGGAAAATCCATCTAGAAGATAAGCCTTTTTTCAGAATGGTGAAATCTTTTGGGAGCCTAATTTTAGGTATTATTCACTCATTATATTGCCATTACTTAAGTAATATCTGTTTTATTATTAGTGATAATTTCAGTGTTAGGAATACCAATAAGTTCAATGTCTCTCAGTGTAAAGCTCTCTGTCTAAATTCTTACCAGTAGATACCAAAAACCTACTAAAGAAAGCTCTCCCAATTTGACAGCATCATACATATCTGAAAAATAGCATTTAACTCTATCAGCTTTAAACATTATAAGTTCAAAATTATAGGTAGTTTAGTTCTATCAATAAAGAAAAAAATTATATCAGATGCTCAAGGGGTAGATGAGAAGGTAGTTCTTATGAAACCCAATGTCACATAAATAATATTGATAAAAATGTGGCAACTCAGTGGCAGAGTGGATAGAACTCTGAACTTGGAATCAAGATCTGAGTTTGAATGCTGCCCCAGAAATTTAGTAGCTATGTAATTCTGGGCAAGTGACTTGAGTTCTTTCTGCCTGTTTCCTCATTTGGAAAACGGGATAATAGTGGTACCTACTTCATAGGATTGTTATGAAGATCAAAAGTTAATAGTTTAAAATCTAAAGTCCTATGTAAATACTAAATACCATATCTTAGTCCAATGGGATCCAAATTCTCTCCTGGGGTTTCATCTAAACACTGAAACAATATCCTAAGATTTTTATGTTTTCTACAGTGGGGAATTATGTTGATTTAAGGTCTTCTGTAAATTTCTAACAAGTGAAATATCAAAGAGTTATCTCAATTAGCAAGCCCCTTCTACTTCTATCTGAGATATAAATTACAGATAAATATTGCATAACTAGTTCTAAATCCTGAAAGTCGAATCTTTTACATGTATATCTCTCCCACAAAATGAGTTAGGGGACAGCTAGATGGCACAGTGGATAGAATACCAGCCCTGAAGTCAAGAGGACCTGAGTTCACATCTTTCCGCTGACACTTAACACATCCTAGCTTGTGATGTTGGGCAAATCACCCAATTGCCTCAGGGGGGAAAAAAAAAAGAAGAAGAAAAGAAAAGGTTTAGAACTTCTGATCCTTATCCTTCAAAAATTTTGGAGTAATTATTGTTTTCTGATCATTCATGGCAATCGTTTTTAATGTCCAATATGCATAGATATAATGATTATAGCTAGTGTTTATATATCACTTTAAGGTTTGCAAAATTATTTTCAAATATTGTCATTTTATACATAGAATAGCCCTGGGAGGTAGAAGTCATTATTATCCTCATTTTACAAATAAGGAAACCAAGACAAAAATTAAGTTAAATTGGGGCAGCTAGGTGGTGCAGTGAATAGAGCACCAGCCCTGAAGTCAGGAGACATGAGTTTAAGTTTGACCTCAGACACTTAATATTTCCTATCTGTGTGACCTTGGGCAAGTCACTTAATCCCAATGGCCTCAGGAAAAAAAAGAAAAAGAAAAAGAAATTAAGTTACTTGCCATGATCATATAGGTAGCAAGTATCTAAGGCTAGATTTGAGCTCGACTTCCTAATCCCAGGTCCAGCATCTTATCTGTTATAGCTTTCCTTTTTTGAAGATCTTGTGAAAAGCTTTATGAAAGAAATATACTGTACTAAAGATTTTAGGGCATTATAAGTGGATTTTGGAAAATAGAAAATATTCCCCTTATGTACTGATGAAGAAAAAAAGAAATCCTACTAACACTACTGTGTATGAAAACAGGACATAATGATAAGTTCACTTGTCACTTATTGTGATAACAAAGGACAACTCTGGTTCAGTCTGTAACACCCTTTAACTCTCCTTTGAACTTTACTGCCCTCTGGCTTCCATGCCAACTCTAGCAAATTATGTTTCCATCTTTAGCAGACTCTTGACTGATAGAATACAGGAATATCCTGCCATCACCAAAACACAGGAAACTCTTCTGGACAATTCACCATTTCCCATATATGACTAAATTGCAGGTGTAAAGTATAAAATGTTATGTCTGCACAAATAAGCCATATTTGTGGGATTAATAATTATAGGTTGATCAATCCCTCTTTATTTAACTTGCATTTATCTTCCTTTTTTTTTTTTTTTTTTTCCTGGTCATTATTTCCTTTTGAAATTGTAAAATTCTCTTTCTCCAGATTTTGTGCAGATAATAATTTTTAGCATTTAAGATTTGAAAGTGTTTTACATATATTCTCATTGGAGCCTTGTAACAACCCTGTGGGGTAGGCACTTGAGATTATTATTATCCCCATTTTATAGATCCCCAATATGAGAGGTTAAATGACTTCACACAGATAGTGGGTATCAAATTGAAATTCATGTTGTTCTGATGCCTCTCTGGGGTTCCCTCTTCCCTCTGTCCTCTATTCCCAAATACAAATGCAGTTGCAGCAATTCTAACAGCCAGACAGTGCTGTATTAATTCACTGTTATCCTAGCAGTGAAGATGTTTTAATCCTGACACTATTTTTGTGAATGCTGTCCTGTAGTCTTCTTGTAATCAGTCACTCAATAAACATTTGTTATATGACTGCATATAACAGTCAGATACATAGCATTGGGGATTAAAAACAAAAAACAAAAAACCTGGCTCACTCCAGAGAGATAATCCCACCAGAAACTTTTATTTCATGAAGCAGATTTTAGTAGAAAGTATATCAAAGGAGCTCAATACAATGTGGCACTCATATATTCTTTGCAAGTCTTTCTCAATATTGACTAGTAGTCAATTTCTTCAGTCTGTTTGATGTAATTTTAAGATCACATATGGCTATTAGTTATTTCTATGAGTAAGAAAAAACAAAATACCTATTTCTTGAAGATAATAAATGCTGTTCTCATTAGTGTATTTCCTCTCTATTTTAAGAATATTTTTCTGACTGAAATCTCAAAATCTGCCTATCATTTACTTCCCTCAATTCTCTCCACATTGTAAATACTGATTTCTAGCAGAGGTTTCCTTTATAGTCTCACATTAAGCATTATATTGCAAATCATAAACACACTTTGATTGTTTTCCCAAGAGCAGGTTATATCAAAATCTGCTTTTTAGCATTCTGACTAACTGGTCTGGTAGCCGCAAATCTGGGAGCAAGATGTGAGGCAGCAAAGATCATTGACGCCATTGATTGGATTTCCACATGGTGTTAAGAGTTTATAGATATGTTAAAATGTGTTAATTTATTAACCAAATAGGCTAAAAATTGCAAACAGACCAAACATGTCAAAGATTTGACAAAGCATGATGAGGTATGATGAAGTAATTTATTTTATATTGTTACACTCTTCTGTGCCTTAAAAGTGCTTGTTAGGTATGTGGTTATGTTTGTTTGACTGAGCCAGCAAAGTGCTAACTCTGTAAGCTATGTCAGTCCAGTAGGATTTTCCTGAAACTCCAATCCTATCCCCAAATCTCCAGATTCTTCTTAGTATCTAGTCAAAAAAAAAAAAAAAAAAGTAAAACCAAATCAATATGGATCATATTTACAACATGTACAGTACTCAGTATTTATTAACCCTCACCCCCTATTTCTCCCCCTATCCCCCTGTGTTTTTAAAAGAGAAAGAGTTGTGTTTCATTGTCCATTTTTTGGGAAACACATTGCCTTCATTGCCTTTCATCTGAGTTTAGCTACATCTTAATATTTTCATTTACAGGAATGTAGCCATTATAAAAGTCTTAAAACTGCACTAAAACTTTTGGTGGTGTAAATTGGATTTAAGTGAGGCAGAGTTGCACCAAGTCATCTACCTTATTCTCCTCTAAAGTCACTATTGTCCAGTGATAGGACAGAGTGAAGATTTCTGGTGATGATTCAAGATGCAGTAGATGACCTTGATGTCTTCAATATCTAACCAGGCCCTAAGCACTTTCCAATACCTGCTTCATCTACTTTCATGGCCATTAAAACAAATTGTTCTCATCCACCCATTCTACCAGGGGAAGGAAGTCTTTACATGCCTGACATTCTCAGACCTTAACAATAGAGTTTGAAATCCTTTGATTACATGCAACCTGGTTTAGCCTCTGTCTGATGAAATAGTTTGTTGGGTGTGACCACTGTGCAAGGTATAGCTTCTTGGAGCCACAGGTGAGAGTGAAGTGGATCAGTTGGACATCAGAAGTGGAAAGAGCCTCTGTAAAGGGCTCAGCAGCCGTACTCAATTCATCATAATGCTAAATACATCAACCATACCAGTCCAGTGTCCTTCCATAATATCTCTCTCTTCCTTAAAACCAATAAACTCTTTTCCTGTAGCTAGGGAAAATAGGCAAAACCAGTCTATGCACATTGACTCTGTGTCAAGTCACTTAAACCCTCAATGTCACAGGGGACTCTCTTAAAACTATAAGACAGAGGCAGCTAGGTGGTGCAGTGGATAGAGCATCAACTTTGAATTCAGAAGGACCTGAGTTCAAATGTGATCTCAGACACTTAACACTTCCTAGCTGTGTGACCCTGGGCAAGTCACTTAACCCCAATTGCCTCAGAAAAAAAACAAAAACAAACAAACAAACAAAAAGATATATAACTGAGATGCATCAATAAAAGGGTATTTCCTCATATGTCCAAAAATACCTTTTAAGTATTTTTTAAACAAATTTAAAAATTGATTCACTAACATTCACAAAATGCTAGTGTTTTCACTTATTTCATGTATTTCACAAACATGAATTTTAATGGCTGACCATTACTGCCATTTTGCTTGTTTGTAAATTCTCCATTTCTTCATGAAGCAGTCTTAGGTCCCTTATTGTCTTTTCTCAAGAGAATTCATTGTATCAACCATGTGAATGAGAACAACAGACTTATTATGTAGATGTGAATATGACTCAATGTATACTAATATGACTATAGTGTCACTAATTGTATTTAATGAATGATGTAATTTTCACATTGGCTAAAAGAGACATATAGTGATCACAGAATATCAACTGATAGTTTTGGGAAAATTACAAAATATTTTCCATATACAAAATTATTCCAAATTATCAACAATAGAAATTAAATGTAAATTAAAATATTTCTGAAGTTTTGCCTAACCTCCAGCATATTGGCAAAGATGGCAAAAAATGAATTCAGCCAATGGTGTGGAAGAGCCATAGTAAGATAGGCACTCCCTTAGAGGAGTTGGGAATTGGTCTAAACATTCTAAAAACATTTTGGAATTAGACAATGTCTGTATACATACAGACATTTATATTTTTACTTAATTTCCCATAACTTTAGACCCAAAGTTCACATCACTAAGCATATACCCTTAGGAGATTAAGGACAGAAAGAAAAGTTTCATCTATTTTCCAAGATATTCACAGTGGTACTTTTTGTGGTAGCTGAGAACTCAGAAACCTAGGGAAGGGAATAAAGCATTTACATAATGTCTAGTATATGCCAGGCATTGTGCTAAATACTTAAATATTTTCTCATTTGAGCATCACTGTAACTCCAATAAGTTGAAAAATTCTCATCTCTCACCCCATTTTACAGTGAAAGAAATTGAGGCAAACAGGATAAATGCCTTGCTCAAGTCAAAATTAGTAGATTTCTAAGAACTAATTTGAAATTGGGTTTCCAGGCCCAGAGCTATACCCATTATACCACATAGCTGCCTTCTAAGCAAAACATGCACTCACTGATTAAAGAATAGCTTAAGAAATTGTAGTAAATGAATATAATGGAATTTTATTGTGCCATATTAGTCAAGTAAAAGAAGTCATAGATAAAAAAAAAAAACAAGTGAAAAATAGTATGCTTCAATCTACTACATTCAGACTCCATCAATTCTTTCTCTAGATAGGTATAGCATTTTTCATCATAAATCCTTTGGAATCGTCTTAAATCATTGACTTGCTGAGAATAGCTACTTTATTCCCAGTTGATTATTAGACAATACTGCTATTACTGTGCACACTGTTCTCCTGGTTCTGCTCACTCTACTTTGTATCAGTTTATGTAAATCTTTTTCTGAAAATCATCCTGTTCATTAATACGAGAAATTTAAAGAAATGTGGAAGACTTGTATCAATTCATGGAGAGAAAAGAAAGCGGAATTGGGGTGATGGTGGTGGGGGGTGACTTCTTATGTAATGTGATAAATGGAAAGAATAATACAAGGAAACTGTTCAATTATAATGACTTAGCTTTTCCCAGCAGGAGTCACAAAGATGTTTCCTTTCTTTCTTAGAAAGCTGAGAAACTGTATTGTCAGAAAAAGTCAAAGTAGTCTCACTGGTTAGAGAAGGAAGGAAAAGGACATATTCCAAATTCACTTTGATATAAAAAAGAAAAAGTATGAAAACTTTTTAAAAAGAGAGACATTGCTAAGATGCTAGAACTTTTCATTAAGTAAAAGTAAGCAAGAATAGCATAACCCCATAAAATGGCATATATGATCTTCTAAACGCTGGGGCAGCCCATACCAACTATGTAATTTCCTTAGACAAATATAAATAAATATATTTCTTCAGAGAGCTGACCTCTAAACCTAACCTACTCTAAAGGATAGACCTCTTTTCCATGAATCAAAGAATGTATATGGACTTAGTCACAGAATATCTTCATATTAATTAGCAAAATATGGTCTTTTTTTTTTTTTTTTTTTTTTTTTTGGTTAGTCATATACCTTTGTTGAAAGAGATTAAAAGGACTGTATGTGTTGAGGCATCTGATGATTTAGAAGATAAAGAGATTTAGGAGAGAGTGATAGGAATAAATAAAACTGATAAGACATAGAACTATGAATTACTGGATTCTTTGCTGTGTATGAGTAGTTTAAAAGTCATGGATTCATGAAGAACCTGTATATGAAATATACATTCAATAAGGCAAGTTATTGAGAAAGATATTTTAAGGCTTCTATCTGAATTACTTTGCTTTGTATGAAACCTCAAATTCAGCCTGTGATGGGTTCCCTGCCATCTTTTCTATTTTGACTACAGTATCTAGTTTACTTTTGATAATCAGTTTAGATTACTGCATTCTTACAACATGTAAAGGAATCTCTCAGTACAGACACTAATCTTGCTTATCTGGTTTAGAACATCTCTCCTTTAACAGTAACTACTAGAGTTTAAATTGGGCAGGCCTTCACATGATCTCTGATGTATATGTAATTTTGGTTGACTTTTGGTAATTTGCCTCAGTCCAGAATCATTTTATCCTTCTATATCTCCAAACTTTGTTGACTCTTTGTTGACTCTAAATATTGAAATTTAGCTAATAATTCTTTGGAAAGAGGGGGAAGAAAATACAAATATAATGGAGCTAGGTACTGGTATCTAGGGCGCAAATCCAGTCACTTTATTTAGTTATGTAAAAATTGTATCCAGGGCTACTCTGAAATGTAATGGAGTACAACAAAGTCATTTCTCTGGTGTTTGTTCAATCATCTATTGCTTTCTTCCTAAATAAAGTTCATGGACCTGATTAAATATAAACTTACCAGCTTAAAACAATTATGTGTGCCTATATGCTAATCCCTTTTACTTAAGATTGCATGACAGTTCAGTTTGAAACTGTTTGAAACTTATTTTCCTCCCTTAGAATAGCTCTGTTTCAAAAGATTTATTTATAATAGTATTTTGTGGGACAGCCAAGTGGATAGAGTATTGGGCTTGAAATTTAAATTCATTTTCATGAATTTGAAATCTAGTCTCAGATAATTTGTATGACCCTGGGCAAGCCATTTAAACATGTTTGCCTCAGTTTCTCATCTGTAAAATGAGTTGGAGAAGTAAATGGCAAACCAGTCCAGTTTTTGTTTTTGCCAAAAATATCTCAAGTAGGATCACAAAGAATCATACACAACTAAAAAGTGACTGTAAAAATGTTCTATTGGGGAAATATGCCTGGCACATGGTAGGTATTTTACATAAGAACGGAATAAAATGCTGCAATGCTCCAATAGGTAGAGTTGGATTCAAGATAATAGTGATAATAATAATACTATTTCCTTAATCATATTCTTTCATAGTGTTACTCTTAGTTTTTAGCTGTTAAATCAAATGTTACAGTTGTATCTACTACTTCATTGTAAATAATAAACAATTGGTACCACTCTTTATCCTCCCCAGAAATGTTTAATAGAAATTGTGTAATCATTCTCTGAAAATATAGGACTATGTTTTGTATAATTTTATGTATATAATTACTATCATATTGCTTTCCCTCTCAATGGATGGGAAGGTGCTAGGAGGGAGAAAATTTGGAGCATAACTTATTTTTCAAAAAAAAGCTAAAATAAAAAAATTTTTAAAAGAGAAGAAAAACAAGAAAATATACAACTATCAAAATAAAAAAAGGGTCCAAGTTCTATTTTTTTCAAGCCATGAGATAATTTGGTACTTTTAAGCCCAGAAAAGACTTCTAGACTTTTTTTTTTTTTTTACACTTATACTGATTTTAATTACATTTGTATTATGGTTCAGAAATTCCCCAAAAGTATTATTTTCATATGAAGGATAATTTTACTCTGATAACTTACATATAAACATACATCTATAATATAAATATTTGCTGGAATATTTGGAACCATTGACCAATATGTTTAATTTCCAATTCACTCATCTCTACACCCCACCCCCCAACTCCAAATCAGACCCCAGTCCTAATGATTCCCAATGATTCATAGTAGTATGTGGGTCTTAAGTTAGTTTTAGTCAAGAGACTGAAACAGATTTGGGTTTAATGTCAGGATAAAGATCAGGTAGCTCAATGGGGCCCTAAACTACTTACTTTTAACCCCAGGTCTACTATATGTTTCATTTTAGTCAATCTAAATTCCCCTCCCTAAATCCTTTACCAAAATATAGGAACCTCACTTATTTTTCTTTGAAAGGGTGGCAAAATTCTGTGGTTTTCTTCTTTATTCCATTTTCATCTAATGCGAGCTACCTCCAAATGAATTGTTTTTAACTATCTCCTAGAGTCTCAATAACCAATGTAGAATACAATACAATTGCAAGAGTGTAAGTAATTAATACCTTCAGTGATGGAAATGCTCTACCAGGTGCTTTCTCTCCAGGTGTTCTTTAGCTTATCACTTAATTTCTCTGTTTTCTTGTTTGTAACATGATGATAATACTTGCCCTTTCTGTGTTATAGCATAATGAGCACTAATTAAAAACCACATATAAGTGCTTTGAAAATCATGCACTATTTAAACATAGATTGTGGTAATGATAATAATTCTGATGATGGAAATCCTGAAGTATGATTTAGGACAATTTTTTTTTTTTGTTTATAGTTTTATTTATATTTGGTCATCTTGTTATACTATACTTGGTGCAATTCGGAATTTAGAGACCACTTAGTCATTCAGTAAAACTGATTGCCTTATAGGGCCTGTTATTTGAAAAGTATCTTTGAAGATATGGCTTTACCATGCAGGAGCTCAAAAGAAACATGAGATACACAAACTTAAGAGACATTTCTTCTCCAAATATTCATATGGATTGTTCATGCCCAAGCTGTGGTAGAGCATTCCAAGTTAGCATTGGTTTTATCAGCCACAATTGGACACAATGTATCTTGACCCCAACAGAATGTCACTTTGGTTCTCTTCAAGAATAGACAATTGATTTACCATGTAAAATGCATTTGTGTTATTTCAGTGTACTATTCGAACCAGAAAATGTCCTTCAGGGGCTATGTTATTCACACTTGTAGATTTCTCAGAGGGTATGATATCAGGAATATGTTCCTGGTCAGGTGGGCATTTTGGAGGATTAATTTAGTAGCTTGATATTTGTGCTTTACTCTAAAGTACCTGGAAGTTTAGGGAAAGGAATGCCATCCATTCATTTATAGCATTGCCCTGGAATAATGTATATATAAACATTTATTAAATGACATTATTCTTCTATTATCTAATTTTTGCTATCTTTTTTTTTCCTCTTTTAGGATCAGGAAGAAAACAAGGGAGCTACGAGTTGGCCCGAGTTCTATATTGATCAACTAAACTCAATGGCTGCTGTAGGTACATTTTATGTGTTATGATAATAGGGGAAAACAAGTTTAGTACAAAGCACTATTGCACAGTAAATAGCCTAGAATCAGATATAAAGATTTTCATTTGGGTAAGACATTCTAATATTATCTTTTTACATGTTAAAATCCTGTTAAATAATCAGTAAAATAAGTTCTCCAATATGCTCTAAGTTAAAACATGCAATAAAATAGTATGAGTTTAACATTCTAACAGGAAATTTAATCCCCTGGAATCTGATTTACATTCCTCTTTAGCTATATCCTTGTTGCTACTCATCTGGATACATGGTAACACCTGGGAAATTAACACATTTTAATATTGTGAAATTGAATTCTTCCACTGATATTTCATATTTCCTTTATTACTTGGAGTGAGTCCCAAGGTTCTCATCCATACATAGATCCTTTTTATCCCTCTACTATTGAAAGAAGCAGGCAGATTCTTCTTTCAAGACTAATATATTCTTCCAGGACTATAAAATATAAAGAAATATCAGAATGACTGACAAAATTAAGTTAGCTGAATAGCTTTGAGATATCCTTAGGAATCCTTGGTACATGGATTCCTAGTACAGTGTACTTATTTTGGCCAAAATGTGTGTTTTAAGCATATATAGGTCCCTCAATTTTGGGTTTGTAGTAGCTGAACAAGCATATTAGTAATTAAATGTAAAACACCCAGCAGAAATGAACTGGCCAAACTTTTCACATTTAATATAACAGCTTACAAAATGTTGCCTTTCCCATTTTTATCCTGTGTCTTTGAAATTCTCTATGGAGAAAAAATATATGTTCTTTGTCATTCAAATATAATCTTGAACTCATTTTCTTAAGTATAACTTTCTTTGTTTGAAGCTCTGAATATTGCTCACCAAATCTTCATCTTCCTTATTTAGAAAGCTCAATTTTTGCTAGACTTTAGAAGACTTTTTTTTTTTTACATGTCCTTCTTTCTTTCCCCTTTTTGGAGGTTCTTCTTGCCATCATATGTTTTATATTATGTATATATGTTATATATATTGATGTGTAATATAATAATGTAATGTACAATAGAAATATGATAATATTGCATATTAAACTGTTAGTTTGTCAAATGTGAATAGTACCCTAAAAAGTAAAGGAATTAGCCCCTGCCTTAAGGGTTTTCAATCTAATACCTAAAGCACAATAATTAAACAGAAAGTGAAAATTAAATCTATGTCTTTTTCGATTGTCACTAATTATATCCGTGCATGTTTTATGTTGTATTTTTATGTTGCATATTTTTTTAAGGGAGAAAAAAAAACAGAAAAAAATTATTTCAGTATGTTAGTGATTGTCCCAATAGAATGAAAGGTTTTTAGTGATTATCAGAAAGTTCTCTGCAGCTGTGCAAGCAATTAAAGCGTGGCACGTACATTTGATATATGTATAAAGGGTTTTCATAATTCTTCAATTATGACTCTCCAAAGTGGATAGAAAATCTTTTTCTTAAGACAATATTGTTTAACATCAAGCAGTGAAAATTTCTTCTTGATAAGTAAGAATTTAAAATTTCTTGCTAAATTCTGTAATTTAAAAAGTATTAAATATTGTAGTTTAGAATTTTTATTCAAAATTTTAGGCAAATGAAAATTAAAAATGGGTTATTTTATACCTTTACACAAATGAGTGTTGAATCCTATTAGACAGTTTGCAGTATACTGAAATGTTCCTGTTCTTTTAGACTCACAGCTTCTTGCCCATTTCCTGGAATGCCTATTACACTCTGAGGAATACTTTCAATATTATGGTGCTTGATTCAGAATCCTGGAATTGAATATTCTTGATGCTTCAAAGAATAAATTTATTTTACTTTGTTTTATTTACTCTTTCCCCCTTTTTTTTTAACCTGCCAAAAAATAACTCATTGCCCTTTTAAATGGGTTGGGTTGGCTCTCTTTTTTAAAAAGCTTTTTATTTTCAAAATATATGCATAGATAGTTTTCAACATTCACCCTTGCAAAACCTTGTGTTCCAAATTTTTTCTCTGTACCTTCTCTCCACCCTGTTCCGATGGCAGGTAATCCAATTTACGTTAAACATGTGCAATTCTTCTACACATATTTCCACAATTATCATGCTGCACAAGAAAGATCAGGTCAAAAAGGAGGAAAAAGTGAGAAAGAAAACAAAAAGCAAGCAAGCATTAAAGTGAAAATGCTATGTTATGATCCTCACTCAGTTCCCAGTCTTTTTTCTAGGTGTAGATGGCTTTCTCTATCATAAGTCCATTGAAACTGTCCTGAATCTGGGTTGGCTTTAAATGGATAATAACCAAAAGAAAAAATGAATCAATAGTTATTGAAACAATGAGGTCTAGAGCTCCATGTTTTTTGGGAGAAAGTTGCTAATGCATTGTTTTAAATTTTCTTTCAATGAAAACTATTTCTTAAAGTTACTGATTCCTCCAGAGCAAAAGTGAATTTCTTCTTCAGCCACCTTTCTTAGTTTAAGGATATTAAAAAGAATGTATTTTTGTATTGAATACAATTTGTATTTGTTATTAATGGCCAACTATAAAAATGTTTACTTGTGATGTTTAATTATCAAAGGAGTTATTGAAAACACTGACTTGTTTTTAGTAATGCTTTGTGAATTCAGTTCAGTCATAGGTAAGGCGCCTTCACAAATGAATTGATTTTCCATAGCAAATTCAGAGAGTCATGCTTCAGTATCTAAAACTATTTTTCCATGGGGAAGATTAAATGTTCTTTACTAGTTATGGGCTGACTTTTTCAGTGAATGAGCTTCAAGAAACAGTGATAGAATTTAATGTCTTTTTCTGCAGGGCAACTTCATTTTCTGTAGCATACTGACAGCTAACTGTCCAACAGCATCACTAGCAAGAAGACAGCGTTAGTAGAAATAATAACATAATAGTATTATTGTGTCTTCTAAATTTACGGTCACATTATTTGCAGAGAGAGTGTCATTCTTGATTTTAAATTATTTAAATCTGACACTGCCACTACTGTGTGTGTGTGTATATGTGTGTGTGTGTGTGTGTGTGTGTGTGTGTGTGTGTGTGTGTGTGTGTGTAAGTCATACAGATTTACTAAAAACAATTACAGCCACCCTTTAAATGATCTATGGAAAAGGAGAGGAAAAGAGTCTATGAACTCTTGAAATCTGCATAAATTAAATGAAGCCCTTTTTATCCTTCCCTCTTTCTTCCCCAAGAAGAGATTTTCTCAGAATGTTAATGAAAGTTGTAAAACTAAATTTAATTCAGCATTGGTTGAGTTGAAGCATAAAAAACAGTAGCTAGTAGCTTCATAGTCTTTTAAGTAATTGATACTATTGCATCAGTAAGAGATTATCAGAGAATGGGAATTTTAAGAACATTTCTAAAATGATAAAGCAAATTTTATAAAATAGAGGGGAAAGCCTTTCAATAAGTCTGTAAACTTATAAACATTAATAATTTGCATATTTAATTATCATATTCTTGGCATAATTTATTAATTCCTTTGATTTGAGTTAGCTCTCAAAATAACCCCTGCAAAGGAATGCCAGAAATATCCTCATTTCCCGAATAACATCTTCAAGTGATGAGTTGTCTTCCATCTTAGCATGAGGACAAATTTAACTATTCTTTTGATTTTTTAAAAAGAGAATTTATAAACTTTTTATGGTACATTTGGCCCTGTGCAAAGATTGAATGAGGCTTATTACCTATTCACAAAGAACTTTTATACTCTGAGAGAGCAAGCATATTTCAATTTATGTATCTTCATTTCCCTAGCTTTCCTTTGGAACTCAGTGATCTTAAGAATCAGAGAAAATGCTAAAGGAACCTCATTGAACTTTTGTTAAGAAAAGAAAAATCCTTCTGATCTCAAGTACTTGGCCTCTTTTTAGTTGCTTCTTGTATTCCCACAGTATTAAGTAATTTTTTAAATACTTCAATGGCTAGAACATAATATCTGATTATGGGTTTAATTTTATGCAGTCAGAAGATTTACATTACAGTATGATTATGAGGTGCATTTTTGCATATCTATTTCCATATACACAGAGTATTTAAAATTCTGACTTGTTTCAAATATTTGATATGACTGAGACATTTTATTATACTTTTAATATTTTTTTCAATTAACAAGTTTTTATTTTCATTCCTCTCTCTGCAAAACAAAGTTTTCTTAACCAGAAAGCAAATAGGCAACAAGCATTTATTGAATCTTTACTATATGCTAAGCTTCTTGCTTAGCTTTATTAGCTAATAAAAGAAGAAAAAAAAGTCCTTACTCTCAAGGAGCTTACATCCTAATGGGAGAATATAGCATGAAAAAGTGAGGTGTGGGAGAGATATTCCAGCAAAATCTGGCTTGGACTCCTCCTCAAAATGGAAGTCAAAACAACTCATTAATGACCAATGAGGGGAAGGGGTAAGAGAAAAGGAAAAAAAAAAAAAAAAAGAAAGAAAGAAACCCTTATAGAAAATAAACATAATCAAGAAAAACAAATTCTACAGACTTTGGTTCATATTCCAAAGAGATCATATAAAATGAGGAAAAAAAAACCCACATGTGCAAAAATGTTTGTAATAGTCCTTCTTATAGTGACAAGGAACTGGAAACTGAGTTGGTGCCCATCAGTTAGGGAATGGCTGAATAAGTTATGGTATATTAATGTTATGAAATATTATTGTTCTATAAGAAATATCAGCAGGATGATTTTAGAGAAGCTTGGAGAGATTTAGATTAACTGATTCTAAATGAAGTGAGCAGAACCAAGAGAACATTGTACAAAGCAACAGCAAGATTATGTAATGATCAACTCTGGACATAGCTCTTTTCAAAAATGAGGTGATTCAAGTCAATTCCAATAGACTTGTGATGGACAGAGCCATCTGCATCCAGAAAGAGGATTATGCGGACTGAAGGTGTATCACAACATAATATTTTCACCTTTTGTTGTTGTTATTTGCTTGCTTTTTGTTTTTTCTCATTTGGGGGAGGGTGTCTGATTTTTCTTGTGCAGCATGATAAATGTGGAAATATGTTCAGAAGAATTGCACATGTTTAACTTAAATTGGATTACTTGCTGTCAGGGGAGGAGGAGAGGGACACAAAGTTTTGCAAGGGTGAATGTTGAAAACTACCTTAGCATATATTTTGAAAATAAAAATCTATTATTTTTTTAAAAAAGAAAATGTAATAAAAGCTACAACCCAGCAAAATGAATGAATGAGTAAATATAACTGGGGAGGGGAGAAAAAGAAATTCTTATTTTTTTTTGACCTTGTTGAAAAATGTATGTCTTATTCTGCATTTTATGTCTCTTACCTTTCTGTCAAGCGATGAGTTATTAGACTTCATTTTCAGTCTTCTGAGAGCATGGGTTATCCTTGAAGAGTTCTTAAAATGATTGAAACCTAATAGAAAAAGAATATCTGGATGGTCTTTGGAGTTGGTTGCTCTGGGATATGAACGAGGAAAAAAAATTTTTGATTATAAATTTCTCACATGGCTTATATTCATTAATCATGGCAGTAACAGAGCCAATATTCCTACTTGTGACCTCTGACTTTGTCATGATTTCATTTATCTTTAAGGAGAAATGATTTGTAATTCTACCTCTATTTCACTCTCTTCCTATAGAGAAAATCCTTGCTAATTTTAGAAAAAGAAGAGGAAGAGGAAAGAAGTAAGACAATAGAAAGTTTGAAGACTGCACTGAGAACAAAACCTATGAGGTACTTCTCTTCTCTTGGGTCTGTTTTTTTCCATATTCCTCCTGATCACCAACTGGCGGCTCATTCTCTGGTATTGAGAATTCATCTTTTCTGCTTGCCCTTTACTTCAAAGCTGCCTCACCCTTCATTTTACAAGAGCTCCTCTAGGATATCTAGTGGTTAAGAATTATCCAGGTGCATTTCATGCATACAGGTGTTCAGTATCAAATACAGCTGGTATATCAAGATCGGTTAGATTTGTCTTCTGGTCTACATTAGATGGCTGGAAAATAAGAACATTCTCTCATTATCAGTTTATGTTACTATAGTGGTTTGTTATTTACAGAACACTCTCATATCCATTTTCTCCTTTGATCCCTACAATAATCCTGTGGAGGTAGTTAGGACAAATATTATTATTGCCTATTTGTAAGATGAAAAAACTGACACTGAATTATAAATTGGGTAGGCTCTAACTTGCTTTCTGTCAATTAATTGTCTGGCAGAGGACTGTTTAATCATATGTTCACTGTCTATGGGAAGAGATTATGAAAATGAGTCTTTTAAAAGCTTAATCCAGTTTTGGATCTCTTCAGAGTTTCTAAAGACAGTCTTAAGGAGGTCAGACATCTGAGAAAATCAGTGTAAAATCCCAAAAGATCCAACAAGGCCTGTAAGAAAAGGCTATTTTTATCAATGTTCTAGCATTTCCTATCCATCTTGTCATTTCTTTTTTTTTTTTTTCAGATGTGTCCATTTCTCTGATTCCATTTGCTCTTTCCTTGGCAAAGATACTGGAGGGGTTTGTCATTCCCTTCCCCAACTCATTTTACACATAAGGAAACTGAGGCATGCAAACAAAGTTAAATAATTCACTCAAGCTAGGAAGTATCTAAAGCCAAATTTAAATTCATGAAAATTAGTCATCCTGACTCCAGGCCCCACAATCTATCCACTGCACCACTTAGGTGTCCCTACTATTTATCCACTACATTCTCATCCTTCTACTTTCCTTTCAATCAGTAGATATTTAGTAGATATAGTAGACATCAAAGCCCTATTCTGTGCACAACATTGAGCATTGGCAGATATGCTAATATCAGCAAGCCATAGTCATTGTCTTTTTAAGCTTACTCTCTTTTAGAGGAATATGATACACTTACAAATAAATATAATGCAAAAGAGAGCTAGATAAATACAAGATATGAAGTCCATCTGTCTCGTCCTCTCTCTTTCCCTGCTACCCTCAAAGTACTAAATACATGTATCACGTATATTCATTTGTAAGGATAAAATCTTGATCTCTATATTAGGAAAACTGATTAAAAAAAAAAAAAAAACTAGTATCTTTTTCACTTAGGACTGTTGTATATAATTCTTTAGGTATTTTTTTTTCAATATTGTTGATATGTGGACAAGGGAATTGCATTTTCTAGTTTTCTCATAGAAACTCTAGGTTAGGTGTTTGTGTGTGTGTGTGTGTGTGTGTATATATATATATGTGTGTGTGTATAATTATATATTTTTTTTAAATCATAAGATCTATATTTTGTGAAAAAGCACTTTCTATATATATATATATAAATCATCTATAATTTATATGTAAAGTAATATTCACATATAATTTTTTTAAAATTTATATGCATATGTTTATGAACAAAAATGTGTCCTTTATTGCCTTTTAGAAACTCTTTAGCTATACTTTTTGAAGAAATAGAGTTTGTTATAGGTTATAACAGGTTTGTTACAGGTTATAGAATGCTTTAGAGACAAGAGTTTTACAACCATGATTCAGAGCTTTCAGAATGATATGCAGTCTTAGAATATTTATGAATTAATCATCCAGATTCCATATATTCAATCTAAAATGGCCTGGTATTTATAAATATTCTTGCTTCACCATTTATATAGAGGGAAGAGAAAGTAGAGAAGCAAGGTTTAATAGTATACCAAATTGCAAGGAGACTGAGTATATTGAAATAAATACATAACTAAAATCTGAAAAAAAGTTAATTATTTCTTTTACATTTCCCTATTTTTTGTATGGTTCTTGTTATCCATAAATGGCATTATGAGAGGCTTACATCATTTTAAGATTTTCCATAGAAGGTCACATTCATGTAGAGGAATATCTAAATTTCTCTTTATGAAAATGGAGCACTTGTGAATAATGGAGAGATCCAAAGGATGATCAACCCTTTGTTTACTTCCATACTGAAGAATATCACAGCAAAGTTTCAGTATTGATCAAATTTTAAGGATTAGACAAATTTTCTGCTTAAGAATTGTATCTCTGTTGGGGGCTGGTGGGAGAAGCAGACAGGACTTTGAATTGTCTTAATTTTAATCTATTTATTTTCCTGACAGGTTTGTAACCAGATTTATTGATTTAGATGGCTTATCATGTATTCTGAACTTTCTAAAAACCATGGACTATGAGACGTCAGAGTCTCAAATACATACCTCACTTATTGGATGTATAAAAGCGCTAATGAACAACTCTCAAGGGCGGGCTCATGTTATGGCCCATTCAGAGAGTATTAATGTAATCGCTCAGAGTCTGAGCACTGAGAATATTAAGACAAAGGTGGCAGTGCTGGAAATCATGGGCGCTGTGTGCCTGGTTCCCGGAGGTCACAAAAAAGTTCTACAGGCCATGCTACATTACCAGAAGTATGCCAGTGAAAGGACTCGTTTTCAGGTATGTGGTCTCTAATTTATCTAAGTTGCATGCTTGCAAAATAGACTTATTTTTGAAGGACTATAAATTATTCCTTTCTGTCTTGGAGATGATTGTACTTCATGTCACTTAAGAGTCTAGTCATGTTCTTTCAAACATTTCTGACTTGGTCTCTATGGAAGTTGATACTTATCACTGACCAAAACAAAGTTTTAGGAGGCCTAGTGGACTTAGAAGGCCTAATTGATCACAACATTTCTCTTTTAATGGATCATCTTTTAGACTATACTTTACTGAGATTTACAATAAATATTGTCTATATCTTCAAAAGGGGAATCTTCCTTGAGAAATTCCCAATTACCCATTTGATTTTTAGGAAGACAAGTTTGGAAAAGTTGGTGTGACTACTTTTTAATCAGTCATAAAGAGCAGAAATTGAGGGATTGAATGCATATATACCTATATACCACATATCTTTTCCCTCTGGATTTAAGCAAAGTAGCATTTTTAAGGGCATAGAAGGGGCAGCTAGGTGGTCCAGTAGATAAAGCACTGGCCCTGGAGTTAAGAGAAACTGAATTCAAATCCAATCTCAGACACTTAACTAACATTCACTAACTGTGTCACCTTGGGCAAATCACTTAGCCCCCCAACTGCCTTCCTCCTTCCCCCAAAAAAATAATTAATTTGGAGACATAAAATATTTTCAATTTTAAATCAAGGGATCTCAAGATAATTATAATAAGGAAATACTAGGTTGTTTTGAGCTTCAAAGTACTGGAAAGTTTAATAAAAATAAAGATTTAGTAACATGCCCACTCTGATTCACTTCTTTTCATTATCTATTTGTAAACTTGATAGACACTAATTAACGACTTGGATAAAAGCACAGGCCGGTACCGAGATGAAGTAAACCTCAAGACAGCCATCATGTCCTTCATAAATGCAGTCCTAAGCCAAGGGGCTGGAGTGGTATGAACATTTTGTGCTATTGCATTTAAATAAAATTTTTATCAGAATATGTGACGATTATATCAGAAAACTGTAAATGTGCTTAATTTTTTTTCCTTTCAGGAAAGTTTGGACTTTAGACTTCATCTTCGATATGAATTTTTGATGTTAGGAATTCAACCAGTAATAGATAAATTAAGGGAACATGAAAACCTGACATTAGACAGGCAAGTTAAACACTAAGTATTGATCATTCTCACTTTTACCTCTTTTGTCCTTTGTCTCTTCCAGTCTTATCACCCACTTTTAAGATAAATCCTTTAATTTCCTGTCAACTCTAGACAGTAGGTTTCCTTCTTCCATTTGTAGATTCTTTATGGGATGTTTTGAGGAATCTGGACTTGTCAAATGGTGAAAAGTCATCTCATCCCTTTGTACTTGTTTCTTTTAATTTTATTTTGATTATGTTCCTTTTAATGCTGTAGACTCTTTTCAAATTCAGAGTTTGAACTCTTGTAATTAATTGTAGGCATTCCCCAAATGTTTTGGCTTTCAGTTGCATTTCTTTGAAATGTTTATTTTACTCTCTTTTGTCAGGCATTTAGATTTTTTTGAAATGCTCAGAAATGAAGATGAGCTGGAATTTGCCAAAAGATTTGAATTGGTATGTGTTTGTATGACTATTTTGATTATTGCTGAATGTTTGTTCTCCTATATGAGAGAAATGTTCTTTTAGAATCATCATAGACCTATACCTATGCATTTCTCACGATTCTGATATAATTAGATGATATCATATGTACATGTAGTATAATATATGTGTGTGTATATAGAGATATTCTTCCTCTCCCCCATTTGTCTCTTTTCCTCTCCTACTTTGTCTTCTCCTCTTCCTTCTTTTTTCTCCTCCTCCTCTTTTTTCCTTTCTTCTCTCTTTTCCATTTTCTCCCTCTCTTCTCCCTTTCTTTTTCCCTCTCCTTTTTCTCTCCCCTCTCTCCATCTCCTCTTTCACTTTCTTCTCTCCATCTCCACTCTCCCTCTCCTTTCCCTCTCTCTCTCTCCCTCTCCTTTTCTCCTCATCTCCTTCTCTTCCCTTCCCTATCTCCCTCTCGTCTTCATCTTTGTCTCTCTCTGTCTCAATATGCTTTAGCACTGAAATATTTGAATTAACTTGTACAATGTAAATTTGGTTACTTTACATTAAGAGAATTCTATAAAAATACCAGATGATCTCAGAGGACCTGAATGTGTGACTTAGATTTTTTTTTTTTTAATGTGAAATAGGTTCACATAGACACAAAAAGTGCAACACAAATGTTTGAGCTGACAAGGAAGAGGTTGACTCATAGTGAAGCTTACCCTCACTTCATGTCTATTTTGTACCACTGTCTCCAAATGCCTTGTGAGTAGAGATCGTGTTTATGTGGACTAAGATTAAAAATATTTTGGTTAATGTTTTGGACATTATCAAAAGGGATCCCTTTCCCAAAAGAGTGCTGATTTGTTGAGTGCAAACCATGGATTCTAATCTTGGTTCAATGACATTCTAATTTAGAGCCACCACTGTTTTTTGCATGGTTGGCTAAGATTAGAGTATTTAATATTTTAAAATAAAATAGTTCTGTATTTTAAAATATAAAAATTATTCTTAGCTGGATGGAGATAGAATTTGATCCTTAATCTATTAGATGGAGTAATTAGAACTCTTAGGTTCCTTCCAACTGTAAATCTATCATCTCCTGATCTGTAAGAATTTTGAGGGTTATTGGTATAGAAAATATGAATGCTTTTTAATATCCTTTTTCTTTTCCTTGCTATCTTGCTATTTGACACTTCTGGATGGAATGTTATTCTGGGGCAGGAACTGCACTCTTCCTAGCTCCAAATCCAATACCTCCTCTATTATTTCAGATTCCCTTTCATGAGAAATGACACTGTAATGAGAAGTGAGCAAAATTACACATTTAATTTTTCTTTTATGTTCCTTCTCTCCCTCTTTTAGATAAGAGAAGTGGAAACACAGTTCAGTATTGGCTGCTACTCGATAGAATTGTACAACAAATTGTTATACAGAATGACAAAGGGCAGGACCCCAATTCTACTCCTCTAGAAAACTTTAATGTTAAAAATGTTGTACGAATGTAAGTTTCTACCTTTTTTACTTGCTATAGTAATGTGTACTATGCTCTCTTAACAAACATATCAAACACATGTACTTCATTTTGAAATATTAGTAAATATTATAATTTTTTTTAGCAAGAAAAATGACTCAAGAACTGGACATATGATTTTAATGATATAAGGAACTTAGAAATAAGTGATTTGTCTCATTACATAGAAATTATGTGTCAGAAGTAGAATTTTAACTGAGGTCTTTGTGTCTTCAAGGTTGCTTCTTTATCCACTATACTACACTGTCTCTCCGTTATAATTTCAAAAGATGTTTTATATATTCATTTTAATTTAGGCAATCTGATGATTTCTCTAAGGTAGATTTTTAAAAACATCTTTGGTCTTATGTATTTATTTAGTAAGGGAACTTTTATATATTTTTATTTAGTAATGAAAACTACATTAACATCTTGCCTGTTTATATAGGTTGGTTAATGAAAATGAAGTTAAACAGTGGAAAGAACAAGCAGAAAGAATGAGAAAAGGTAAAGCATTTGAAATATAATTAGGTATTTCTAAATGTTTCAAATTAACTTGTAAATTTGCTGTGATGTTACATGCTGACATTTTTATGTTGAATGACTAAACCTATGGGTTTTTAGGGTGCTTGTCTTGGTTTTTTTTTTTTTTCTTAATAATTTTGCTGTTATAACTGACATGCCTCTGACTCCTTTTTTTGTTGTTTTGTTTTGCACTAAATTTGAGTTGTTTTGAAAAGTAATTTAGCATTTACCTTTCACTATTCAATAATTTAATTTTATCTTTGCTCTTTCCCCCCAGGGCCTCTCCTACACTTAGTCTCTTTAGATAGTATTTTTTTTTGTTATTGTTTAAATAAAAGGCACTTAGGCATTGAGGAGTATGCAGATTTGTCTGTGACATTTAAAAGAAGACAGTAAAAATGCCTCTCGTTGGCCTTAGCAGCCAATTTAGCTATTCTTAGCAGAATATCCACATAGAAAATTACTAACTTTAGCAGTTTTTTGGTATCATAAAAGGTGAGTGGGCAAGTTGTTTGTATTTGAACATATTATTATTACCTTTCAGAAATGAAAAAAATGAGGAGCTAAACATATTTCTTTATTTTTCATGTTAGAACTAATTCTTTTTGACAAAGTTTAATGGGCAATTTGGGAAAAGGAGATTATAGCTCATTGCGGAGGGGAACACATAATTTTTTAATGTATAATATGAAAGTCATCATGGTATATTGACCTGAAAGATAGCTCCAGAATTAGCAAGATCGACTTTATAGTACTACTTCTGACACAAGTTGTCTCTGACACCAGCTGTGTGAATCCAGGCAAGTACTTAACTTCCCAGAGCCCCCAGGCATCTAAGGCTAAGCTGCAGAGTAGTTGCTAATGTGCTACAAAAACAAAATTACAGGTCTGGACAAAAATAAAGGGCAGGAATGTAACAACTAACTGGAGGAAGAAGGGATAAATGCAATGATAATAGGTTATGGAAGTGGATATAGAGCAACTCCACGTGGGTTAGGGTAATATTTACTAAGGTGGTTTGGAGAGTAGAACTGCCTTGTGGTTTGGCTTCATTACTTCTTCAGGACTGATGGAAAACTAAGGACTTTAGAAAATTAAGATGACTTCAGAGAACTTCTTGCTTAAGGGGAGGGTTAGAATAAAGAATGAATAGAGAAGGCAGAAACAGAAAAATTGATCAAATACTTCATTCAAATAAAATAATTCAAACTTGTACTGAAAAAACACCCAGTGCTTTATATCTTGTCACTTAGTAATTTAAGGAATCACAGAATTTGGGATTTGGAAGCTCCTTCAGCAGCCATCTCTATGCACTAAGGAATCTTCACTGTTACTTACAGTAACAGTGCTCCATCAATTCTTGGCTTGATAACTTCCACTGAAGGGAAGCTTGTCCTCTCTGGAGCAGGCCATCCAACTTTAGAATAGCTCCAATTCTTAGGAAATGTTTTTTGGCATTATGCCTCAATTGGCCTACTTGTAATCTACTCATTGCCCTTGGATCTGTCTCCTTTGGTCAAGCAGCACCAGCCCAATTCCTCTTCCAAGTGATAACTTTTCAAATACCTGAAGTCAACTCTGTCTTCCTCTCTTCCTGACTTTTCCTCTGAGTGTCCGCTTTTCCAGATTGAATATACCCAGATTATGGGCTATAAATATGATGTGGCAAATGACTAATATGGAAATGTTACATGATTATGCATGATTAACCTCTATCAGTTTGTTTACCCTCTTAGAGAAGGGAGAAGGAAAGGAGTGAGGAAGAGGGAAAATTTGAAATTCAAATTAAAAAAAAAAGTTTGAAATTGCATTTGCATGTATTTGGGGAAAAATACAATATTATTTTAAAATGTGTGATGTGAATTTAACGCCATTCACTTGCCTGCTTGGTGTTGTCCTTTGGATATTTTTCTGACTATAAATGTCCTCCTGAAACTACAGCATCCAGAATTGGACCAAATGATTCCAATGACATCTGGCCAGGGCAAAGTATTTTTCCCTTTAAGTTTCATTTTCTTAGATTTGAGCCAATAATACTATAGCTGGTCATTCTTTATTGGAATCTTGATTCTATTATCTAGTATGTTAGGTGCCTTTTCTAATTTTCCCAATTTCCTAACCTATTTCCCAATAGATTTGAATATGCCATCTGTACCATTGCTAAAAAATGTTAAAACAGCCCAAGTCCAACCATAGATCCCCTGTGAGACACCATTAGAGGTCTCCTATCCCATGAACACTGAACTGTTAATAACTTTAATTCCATTCATTCAACCACATTTCAGTCTTGATACCTGTAGTATCATCTATTGCACATCTTCCTCTTCCCTATAGGAAGAGGGTAGAATATATTACACTATTGAAAGAATCTGTCAAATGCTTTGCTAGAATTTAGGTAATTGATATCATTACCTTCACCTCCCGGTTTAATAACCCTGGGGGGCAGAGAAGAGAGAGCAGGGGAAAAATATAAGAATAGAAATGAATTGAAAAAGAGATCATATACTGAATTTAATAAAGCATGAGAAAAGTAGTATGGTGAGATAATAGATTACTGAACTTGAAGTCAGGAATATTTAGGCACAAGTTCTACAGCAAACTACTGAGCTTTAGAATGGACCTTAAATCACTTCTTTATGTGTTTCAATTTTCTCATTTTTAGGATAGGAATGATAATAGCATTCCACAGGGTTGTAAACACTAAAGTTCTATATAAATGTGAGCTATTATTATTAACCTCAAAAAATTGAAAAGGAAATTACTTCAGAGGTCATTTGGTTTAATCAAAGTATTACTCTCGTGTACAAGTTTTACCAGTAGGCAGTCTGTTATTTTGTATGTAAAGTCTTGGAGAGGAGGGAATCTAGTAATTTCCAAAGGTAACCCATTTCATTTATGGACATCTTTGGTTGTTTGTTTTTCTTATATGGAACTGAGAATTATACTTTGCGGGCAAACAACAATAAAGTGATAGAAAATTGCATTTCTAACCTTTGAGACAAACCCTGGGAATATGCTACAGGTGGCTTCTCTGTAACTTTTACCCATTGGTTTTTATCGTGCCCTCTGGGGCCAAACAGAATAAGTACGGTTCTTCCCTTTAAGATATTTAAGAGTACAGCTATTGTGTTGTCTACCTCTTCTCCAGGTGAACTTCCAGAATTTCATTCAACTAAATCTTGTATAGCTTGCAATTGATTCCTTTCACCATCCATGTCATCTACCTCTGCAAACGCATTAGCTCTATTCACATTTTTCTTAAAATGTGATGGGCAGAACTGAATGTTCTAGGTCATATCTGAACTGACTTAGAGCATTGAGTAGTAAAACTATCCCCTTTCCAAAACGTCGCTTTCTTATGGTGCCAAAGTAATTTGAATAAGGCTTATTCTAAATTCAAAGGTCTGTTGCATTAATACTGAGGCCAGAAAAACCTGTATTGGCTCAGATCAACTTTTTCAATGATTAACATTTCCTAAAAGTTATCTATGTAACATATACAGCAACTAGATATTGAAATATTAATATATAACATGTTGTTTTCTGTCATTTTAATTGCTATTTGTTTGCCTGCTTATGGCAGATATATTCCCTTTAAGGGGAATGAAAGGGATGACTTAGTGGTGGGAAAGATAATAATTTAATGAATAAACATTATGTCTGGCAGTAGCAGTTCTTCCCCACTTGCAAAAAATCTTTGTGAGAGCAAATCTACTTTCTAAGCGTTTTCTCTGGTTTCCACTTTTGCATTACAAAATAAAGCAGTTATTTTTCCACCAATCCTCTTCCAGAGTTCTTCGGGTTTTCCCATGTTCAAATTCTGATAGTTAAGTGCTTAATGGACTAGATGAAATCAGAGGAGATTCTTTGCTTCAATTCTTATCTAGCCTTAATGACTGAATGGGTATGGACTTAGTCAAACTGAGACCTGTAGAAGACTTTAGCTTAAAAAGGGCAAGGTCTGGGGCATCTAAGTGGTACAGTGGATAGAGCACAAGCCCTGAAGTCAGGAGGTCCTAAGTTCAGATCTGATCTCAGACACTTAACACTCCTACCTGTGTGACCCTGGACAAGTCACTTAACTCCAATTGCTTCGGGGGGGGGGGGGGGGGGAGAAGAGCAAGCTCTCCCATTGCATCTTGGGCCTCTCCAGTCATCCTGGTCTATAACTTGCCACTGGACCCAGGTGGTTCTGGAGAGAAAAGTGAGGCAGTTGATGTTGCACAGCCTTTCCTCGCTTGAATCCAATTCACTTCCCTGTAGTCATGGAACTCTTTGAGAATGAAGAACAAAATAACAGCTTAATTTGTGGTCACCCACCCACAGTTTTCTTAGTGTTTCTTTCTTGAGACGCTATCTAATGGGAAAGAAAGATCCAGAGATGAGTGTGGTGATAAGAATGCTAGATTTAGATAGACTAAGACCAGATTCTCCCTCTTGTGCAATATTGGGCACAAAACTCTCATAGTGTCCCTTAACAAGTCTATATAATATTTGTGGAATTATCTCACAATAGGTACAAATGGGATGATACATGGGAAGTGACTTGCAAACCCTTCAAAGTGTCAGATGTGGAGATGTGAATCTTTTTTTTTTTTTTTTTTTTTTTTTTCTGAGGCAATTGGGGTTAAGTGACTTGTCCAGAGACACACAACTAGGAAGTGTTAAGTGTCTGAGACCAGATTTGAGCTCAGGTCCTCCTGACTTCAGGACTATCTATCCACTGAGCCTCCTAGCTGCCCCTAAGAAGTGAATCTTAAGAGGCTTCCTCACAATGGCATGTAATCCATGTCTATTGTTGCTTTTCTGTCCTGGACCTATGGCTTCAGTGGTGAAGGATACTGGGAACTTCACATAAGGAAAATCCCCTTGCCAATGCAGATTCGAATTGGCTTTGCAGTGTAGTCTTATTGTCTAGTGGGAGAGAAGCAAGTATTTAAGGACCTACTATGTGACATACTATGATAAAGCACTTTAGAAATATCTCTCAAAACAATTCTGAGAGGTAGGTTAAACAGTAATAAACTGAGACACACACGGGTTAAGTAAATTTGTCCAGAATTTACACAATTAGTGTCTGAGGTCATATTTGAACTCAGCTCTTTCTAACTTAACACTCAGCGCTCTACCCGTTGCTTACTTTGCTGCTTTACCATAGCTAGATGACTTGTTCAAGGAGTTACAACCAGTTTGTATCAGCTCTAGGATTGGGAACCTAGATCTTCCCAATTTCCCCAAATCAACTCTTTAACCAGTATATCCTGTTTCCTTTCTTTGGTCTTACTAACTACATTAATGGTTATAGACAAGAGGAAATTTTCATTAGATTGTGAGCTTGAGAACAAAGACTATTTTGTATTTTTCATTGTATCCCCAATGTTTAGCACAATGGCAGGCATATAGCAGGTGCTTAATAAGTATTTTTTGACTGACTGATTCATGTTAATTGGGAAAGTACACCAGCAAACAAACAAAAATTTGCTGATCTTCCTTGTATGACTATTTTTGGGGGGGATTAAATCATATAGTTTCCAAGAGTTCCTTTGGCAAAATGATTTCATGCCCTATTTTTGTAGAACATAGTGATCTGCAGCAGAAATTGGAAAAGAAAGAAAGAGAGTGCGATGCCAAAACTCAAGAGAAAGAAGAAATGATGCAGACCTTAAATAAAATGAAAGAAAAGCTTGAAAAAGAGTCCTCTGAACATAAGCAAGTCAAGCAACAGGTGGCTGACCTCACAGCACAGCTCCAAGAACTTAGCAGGGTGAGCAGACTTCGTGGAGTTTTCCATTTATGGTTAAATGTCCAGGGCTGATTTTGATCCAGTAGGTGTCCAGAGCTCATTATCTCTACCTAACTAGAATTCTGGTTGGTGAAATAAAATGAAAGAGCTGTCATCTTTTTTACTACCAGAATATCTATGAAACTTGAGGTAGTTTCTCCATGCTTTTAAGATAGAGAGATAAGATAATGTGAAAGGCAAGTTAATTTAATGAGGGATAGAAAGGGAAGGGTGGTGGTGTTTGCAGTTTAATTTTTAAAATAATATTAAACTTAATACATATTAATGAGATTCTGGCTCCTTTTTCTTAAAACAAAAACTAAAATTATGAAGAATGTTCTGAGGATATAAAAACAACAACATTGGAACATGGTTATAACATTAACATTAAATTAAATATTAACACTAAATATAAGGTGTTACAAAAACAAAATGAATGATAAAGGAAGTGACCCAGGAAAATTACAATGATCATCTTTTTTAGACACCTTGCATATTGAGGTAGTTGGTGTAGTGGATGGTCTGCTAGGTTTGATATCAGGAATACCAGTATTCAAATACTTTGAATTGGGTTTGTTAGATGTGTGACTCTGGAGAATTCCCTTCACAACTCTGAGTGTCTGCATCCCAGGGATTTTAGATGCTGAAGAAATCACATTTGTCTATTCATATACTTTAACCATTAGTAATCTACCTATCTTTGGAAGGATTAAATCCTTATTAATAAAGATTTTATACATAATGATGAAATCTTTATTTTAGCTCCCAAAGCCTAAAATAATAGCTAGGATGAAAGGTTTACAAAATGTTTCATCTAGGTTGCCTCACAGCAGCGGTATGAAGTGCTATTATTTTACCTATTTTATAGACTAGGAATTTTTTTTTTCCTGAGAGAAAAGAAATCCCCAAGATTACACATCTCACACATCTAAGGCTTAATCTGAACTCTGGTCTTCATGATTCCAAAATCAGATGCTATTCACTGGGCCACTAAGCCATATACAAAAAGAACTTAAAATAAATGTTCTTGAAAGAATATTTATTAATCATGCTTCCTTTGCTCTTTTATATTTGCAGAGGGCAGTTTGTGCATCTGTTCCAGGTGGCCCTTCACCGGGAGCACCAGGCAGTCCCTTTCCTCCCCCTACTCCAGGATCTCTTCTCCCTCCTCCTCCACCACCTCCTTTTCCAGGTGCAGGCCATCTTCCACCACCACCTCCTCCCCTGCCTCCAGGTGGTCCTCCTCCCCCACCAGGACCTCCTCCATTAGGAGGAATAATGCCACCTCCAGGTGCTCCTCTTGGTCTGGCCCTCAAGAAGAAAAACATTCCTCAGCCCACAAATGCCCTGAAATCCTTCAACTGGTCAAAGCTTCCTGAGGTGAGTCTCTTATTTACTGTATTTTGTGCTTAATGGGCAGCATTCAGGAAAATGATCCTGGCTATTACATGGTTTGATTTTCTCAGTATGAACTCAATGGCCTCACTTCTTACAGAGATTTAAGGAATACAGATCTCTGAAATGAATGACTTCTGGTTTATCTAGATCAATTGTACATTTTCAGCATTCAATAGAATGAATAAGTTAATATAGCAGCTATCTTTATAATAAATTGTGTTTACATTTTTTTCTTTTTTTCATTTAGTTAAGAAATGTAGCTTTTTAATCATTTCGATATTTTCAGAACAAACTGGAAGGAACCATATGGACTGAAATTGACGATTTGAAAGTATTTAAAAATCTCGATCTTGAAGACTTAGAAAGGACTTTCTCAGCTTATCAGAGACAACAGGTAAGCAATAACACAAATTCCCTGAGGCTGCTATAATTAGAATGCATTTACTCATGTAGTGTATGTATCACTTGCCATGAAATGAAAAGAGAATTGCATTGTTTCTGATCCACTACGCCTACAGTCTCATTTGTGGTCATTTTTAGTTCTGCAAAGCATGAATGTTTAAAAGAGGCAATATATATAAATATCTATATTTATATCTATCTATCTATCTCCAAGTATCTATCATTGCAGTTTGAACGTTTGCAGCTTTTAAAGCTAGGCCACCTGAAGGAAAGTGGTAATGGTAAAAGGAATACATACCACATCAGTTCATTGACAAGCATTTATTAAACTTTTGTTATATGACAGACACTATACATAGGCCAGGTGCTAAAGATCTAAAGACAGAAACAAACCAGTCCCTGACATCAAGGAGCTTGTGATCTATCATGTGCCACGCTTAAAGTATATACAAAATAAGTACAAGGCCATTGAGGTAGGCACTAACATATAAGAGATGAGGATCAGGAAAGGCCTCATGTAAGAAGAGACATTTGATCCAAACTTTGAGCAAAACCTGGGATTCTAAGAGGCAGTGCGGAGAAAGAAATTCATTCTAAGAATGGAGTGAGGGACAGACTATGCAAAGTCATATGGGAAAGACATCAGGATTTGGCTAGACCATAGAGTATATGAAAATGAGTGATATAAAATGAGACTAGAAAAGGAGATTGGGGCTACATAAATGAAACAGTTGAAATGCCATACATATTGATATATTTATTTGATCTACAGGTAATAGTGTATTTTATTGAACAGAGGGATGACATTATCAGACCTGTGCTTTTAGATATATCACTTTTGCCATTGTGTAGAGAATGGACTATAAAGAGGACTGACTTGAGGTAGAGAGGCTATTACAATAGTACAGGTGAGAGGTGATGGGTCAGTCAATCAAGAAATATTTGCTAAATGTCTACTATATGCCAGTCATTGTGCTAAGCACTGGTACTACAAATAAATATAAGATATTCCCTACCCTCTAATAGCTTATAATCTAATACATGATGTGGATCTGAAGTCAGGTGGGTAAAATTAGGGAGTTGAATGCAAAATATATTATTATAGTAAAATAAATAAGATATAGCAGCTGAATGGGCATGTGAGTGAGTGGAAATGAGAAATCATAGATGATTCTAATTGTGGATGACCCTCCATACCTGGAAGAATGCTATTGTGGGTTTGAGGAAGATGATGGTTTTGTTTGAGACATGTCAAGTTTGAGATGTCTGGGGGACATGCAGTTGGAAATAGCTAATATTTTGTGATGAGGAACTGAGTTTGGGAAAGAGATGAAGGCTGGATGGATATATATAGGAGTTAACTGCATATAGAATTGAATTCATGAAAGCTAATGAGAGCAGGTAGTAAAAAGGCCCAAGAAAGACATTCTCCCCTCACAGTTGAGGGGGAGAAAGTAAAAGTTGGACATGGATAATAATCAAGCAAATTTTACTAGGAAAAAGTATTCCAACAGGAAGAAGGAAAATTAAGAGAATAGTAGCATGAAAACCCAGAGGGAAGTATCCAGGAAGAGAAGGATGGTAAACATTGTCAAATATCACAAAGACTGGTTACCCAGGAGAAAGATATCTTCCAGGTGTTTTTGTTCTATAAAAAGTGACAACATACATATATGAATATATAAAAAATAAATGCAGGGTAATTTTTAGAAGGAGATGGGCAAATTAGGGAGGATGAATATTAAGAAAAGACCATTAGATTTTGTAAATTACAAAATCATTGATAATTTTGGAGACAGCAGTTTCAGTTGTGTAATTAACATGCTGGTCAGTCAACAAGCATTTATTTAACTCCTTACTGTGTTTTAGACATTGGGGATAAAGGGAGAAAAAAAAATTATTTAAAAACTCCAGTCATTCAAACAAATCATAAGAAGAGGCAGAAGATTGACAAGTGAGTGAGGAGAAAAAGTGGAGGTGATGAGAATAGAGAATTTTTTTCTGTGACTTTAACTGCAAAAGGAAGGAAAGTTCTGGCAATAGTTTGAGAGGATGTGAGTAGTGTTTTGGATGTAGTTCTTGGTTTGCATGGCTCAAAGTGGATTTCTGTGTGTGTAGCAAATGGTTATCTATCCTGGATGGGATAGTTAGTGGAACAGATGGGATCCTTTAGAAGTGTGTGGAAAATCAAGGAACAAGATTTTGGTGAAGATTTATTGCCAGACAGATGGAGGTGGGGAAATGGAGAAAGGAGTTTTTGTCATCAAGGCTGACAAATGACAAACGGGGTTGAGAAGAGTCTGGAAAATAAGAAAGTGCTAAATGTACAGAATAATACAAGCTAATGTTAGGGGGAAAGGAAAGCAGTATTATCACATCAATAAGGCAAAAATGATGATCTTGATAAAAATTTTACATCTAGATTGTGCCAGACTTACACAGCCATGTTCACCAAGCACCTCAAGAAAAAATTCTACTTTTTCTTCAAGTTTATTTTAACAGAGTTTACTTGTTGTAGAAAAAATGGTTCTAAGGCAGTTGGGAGGGTAATTTTGGGCAAAATTTTTTAAATGGTATGGACATTTATCAACAAATCAGAACACATAAAATAGAATAACAAAATTACAAAGGAGTAGCAAATCAAGGGGTTGGAAAAGGTAAATAGAACAATCTGAGAAGAACTGATAAGTGAAATTATCAAAGAATGAAGGATTTGATAAAAGGAGATGTGATGTCCTTTAAGTGGGATTGAACTTGTGGAATATTTATACAAAGAAGGGTTAAATGTATTTATAGAGGTTATGCCACCTCTCAGTTGAAAACATACTGTTATCCTGGTGAATTAGATGCAAGTAATTGGCCCCACCATTTACCACGGTTTTCTACCAGATAGCAATGGATTTCCTGTTTTGATTAGCATTATCCAGTAAGGGTATCTGGGAAGGTGAAGGAGTCAAAGCAATAATCATCAATGCAGAAGATAAGCTAGAATGCTTTCAGACTTATCTTGTTTAAAACTTTAAATTTTGCTTTCAATTCAGTAAAGATCAGTTATCTTGAATTATTCCATAAAGAAAGAATACCTGTCAATTTAGCAAAAGAAGGCTTCTCTCATCTCGTTACACTATTTTACTTTTATTGTGAAAATTCAAGATGAAACTTAAAATTATTAAATGAAATTTGATAAATGGTGCTATTTTCTTTTTTCAAATCATGAAGCTGGAGAATAGAGAGTTTATATGATAAACAAAGAGATAATGATGGAAAAGGAAACGAATTCTCAAAGAGCATTGATTCTAAAAATATGAAGCTCAAAATGCTTCATCAGTTATCTCTTTGGTCTATCATAAAGATATCTTCTTACATTGGCAATTAAGAGAGACATCAAAAAAGATGAAACGGAATTGTTGTTTTTAAAAAATAACATTTATCCAGATGCTGTTTATGAGTGGCAGATTGCTGAGGATGCATTTGTCATTACAAAATAAATTCAGTACATTTTGATAGGTGCCTTAGACCCTAATCAAGTGATTTTGATTACCAAGTATAAAGACAAGGAACAGGATCTGTGATTTCATTGGTATAGGGAACTTCTAGGTGAGGAACATCCATCTACTAGTGCAAGCCTTGAAACAGTAAATTATTTATCCAGTAAGTTCCAAAGGCCAGATTTAAATGTAAGCCTTCCTAGCTGAGATAGCAGTTCTCTATTCTTTATGACACACATTAAATTTTATTAAATTACCATATCATCTAATTAAAAAGTGGTTTTATGTAAAAGGCTATTTTACTTAAAAAGTAATCTTGAATGAAGCAGGACTCAGATGTATTGCTAGGGGACAATTCAAAAAGACCCAGCACCTATTTGGATATATTAAGTATTATCTTCATTTCTAACTCCTGTAGTACCTGGTTGTTTTGATCAAAAAAGCATAAACAACTACTTGGGAATTTCAAGTAGAGAATTTTTTTTAAATCAAAAGTACTGGGCATTTATAGTGGTTCTTCTCATGTCTGAGCATGTGGGCTGTATTTATTTAATAGCAGGTGGTTAAAAGGCCCAAGTTTACAAGACTCGTAATTAACTGGTTTTCAGCATAAGGTGTGTAGGATGATATTTCTCTGTGCCAAAAAGCTCTGGGAAGGATATAAAGACAGTGTGTAAGATCTGGTTTAAAAAAAAAAAAAAAAAAAAAAAAAAAAGATAGGGAGGAGAAAGTATTATAATTGAGTAATTGTCATAGCAACTAACTGCCCTTGAAGTAATCAGTAGTAGCCATAGATTAGATCAGATATAAAAAAAAAAAAAAAAAAAAAAAAAATCCTGATGTGTTCAAACACTAAGAATGCTTGGAAAGAGGGAGTAAGTCTTACTATTTACTAATGCTTAGAAGCACGAGACATTGCCACATTTGGAGATAGTACTTCCTGGAGGGAAGTTTCAACACAGCTGCTCAGTTTAAATAATTAAGTCTGATTTTTTCTTTTAAAACTGATTAGCAATGAAATTGAAACAGTGTTCTTGAGAAGGGATGATTTTTTTTTTAAATACAAGTTTTAATATCCAAGAATGGAGAGTAGTTGAGTAGTTGAACCACTTAAATAAATTTGTCACAGGAGGAACAGAAATAAATGGTCATTTCTGTGACAGAATATTTAATATATAAAGGGTATCCATTAGCTGACTCATCCTCCTCCAGGCCTAGTTACATCTTTCTGATTAATAGAGACACCAAAGACAGAATTCATTTGATCTTCAGTCTTTACCAAGTAGCACTTGTAGTAATAAGTATAGAAGGAAAGTTTATCAGCTCAATTTAAATGTGCTAAGTTTGATGTACACTGTGGAGGATCAAACTACATAGGAGAGTTTAGGTAGGGATGAAGATATAGTTTAGAGGAGAGAAGAAAGAGAAGATGACTTTGTTTTGTTGAATTTTTTCTTACATTGAAGACAAAATCTTGAGTAGCTTTTCCCTGAAGAGTAAAGCAAAACGTTTTTCTCAATCAAGAAACTCTGCTCAGTGTGGACATTTTTGGTACTTAGAAGTTTTGCAGAACAGATGCATCTTCCTAATGATTACAAGAGATACAATTTACTGTTTTAGTTGTACTTTTTGGATTATGATTGAAATCCATTTGGTGAACTCACTAATAATTTCTGGTTGTTTATGATTTATTGCAATACTACCAATTTTTATATTTCAAAAAATTCAGTATGTGACCTTTATTTAGTGTGAACTTTAGTTCATTTTAGCGTGACTTATTGTTATAGAACTGAGGATTATAAATAAATTATCACAAATTTAAAGCACTTATTTATGGGAATGTCAATATATATTTATTACTGAAATAGAACCTTGTATGAACAGCTTCCCCAGAACAAGGTACACAAATAGAGATGTTCTTTTCTTGTTTATACTCCCATTGAGTAGCCAACCAAAAATAAGTCTGGTTTTCTAACTAGATTCAGATGAGTGGGATTAGGGAACAGAACATATCATTTGCTATAAGAATCAACTCTTTGAATATTGAAACTAACTTCTGATTTTAAAGTAAATAATTGAAGACTTTAAAAATTGGATCTTTAACATCTGTATGAAAACATTCTTTTTAATCTTAGCTATCAGATGGAAACATTTGGTTTGGGTTTGAAAGATTTTATTATATGATGTTACAGTCTTCAAAGGAAAAAAAATATCTAAAGAAAGAATTAACTGTGCTTTCCCATAAAGTTGTGCCCACTTCTAGAATATCCTCCTATCATCTGAGAAAAAAGAGAATGGATTATTTTGATTTTTAAACACTTCTAGATTTCGTCTTCATGTGTTGGTGACTTAGGATAGACAATGATGACTTTCTAGTTTATAATTTCATTGAAAGCTGAAAAAAATCAATAAACATTTATTAAGCACTTACTATGTGCCAGGTATAGTGCTAAATGCAGAGAAAGTGGGCTTAAATTTTCACATAAAGAATACACTGTGAAGAACACAAGAAAATTCTGATTTTTTGTTATGAGAATTTTTACATCAAAGAATGAATTTTCAGAATTTTTAGAGGCTTCTCTTTTGGAGGCCTATAAAAAACAAAGGATCTACTTACATCTGGCTGCAATGCTGTAGGTGTGGTCCTCCCTGAAGGTGAGGGAGTTGTTTAAAAAAAAAAAAAAAAAAAAAAAAAACTATTGGGGCCCATTACAAGTTTGGAGCTTCTCTGCCTTTGAAAGGAATGCATTCTTATAGGAGGGGAAGGGAGTCTTGAGGGTGTAGAGGAAAACTGCTATTCCTTCAGGGACAAAGGAAAACTGATTTCATTAAGGGGGAAAGTTGTTTGTTAGTTATTGGCTTATTTTAAAATGCTATTCTAGGAAAGCAATCACTGCTTGGATGCGTGGGATAGGAAGAGGATAAACTTTTTGCTTCCCACTAGAGGAATTTTATGAAACAGCTCATTGACCCTGGTGGTATTGCCAGGACCAATGAGACCTTAAGGAATACATTGAGCAAATATTCTTTGTGCAAGTTTTTGGCCTGAAAAATGCAATGGATTTTTTACAACCAAGTTTTAGTCTTTCCAATTTTGAAAAATTATGTAACAAAAGCTGTAACTTATTTATGCAAAATTCCTCCTTATTTTCCTTTTCCTGAGCTCCATATATTTTCTGCATTTTAACTTAGGAATTAGTCTTTTGTACAGGCAATGGATTCTAACCATGCCATCAACACTTCTTTCTATTGGAAACTTTTTCCCCTTCATTTTTTTTTTCTTTGTTTTCAACTCTTAATGGCATTCACTGGCCTCCTTTGTTGTTTTCATAATTGTTATTATGTTGTCATAATCACGTTTTTATGATGACAACTTTTTGACCTAAATAGAGAATGTTGAATCTTTCTATTCAGTTTCCTTTATTGATAAATATTTGCTGAATGTAATGTGGAAAATGTAGGGGTGTAGTCTTATTGAGCACCTTTTAAATCTTAATTTTGTCCTTCAGTATATAGCTTCACACTATCTGCTAGTTTCATGAATATTCCCTTGACAAAAATTTGAACAGGATGAGGAAAACAGCTAATCCCTGGAGACCTTTCTCCATGTTGACATCAACTATTAATTTTTTGATCATTGTTCCATGAGGTCTACCTAATTCCTTTCCCATTTCCATTTTTTCTTGATTCATTGAGTCATATGTTATTACAAGAGGAATATCAAAGCTTGGAAAATGAAGGTACTTCAGCTATGTTAAGTCATAATGTGACATTTTATCCTCAATGACAATGCAATGAAGAGATATATGTCATGGGATTTGTAGAGATGACTGAAGTGGAAGGATGGGCAATTGAAAGGGAAATCACATAAGGCAGCTATCAAAAAGAAAACATGAAGAAGAAGATTTGAGCACCTTGAAAATGAGGGGAAACTGACCTTTTGCAAGAATTAAAGCTAGTTGATGATTCTAACATGGATCTTGACTGGGTGATACCAACAAATGGAGGAAACCCCAAAGTGGAGAGCTTGAATGATGGTATTAAAGGGTAATGGTAATGACAATGAGGAGAAGCAAAGAACAGATATACCTGTTTCTTCCCCTGGATCAATGTGTCATGGAGCATGAGAATAGGCACACTCAATACGAGAAAGAGGCACACTCAATATTTTCAGAAGAGCAGAGAGATGGAATAGAAAAGAGAAAGAAGTCCAGGATGAAAGAAACATTGCTCATGAAGGAACAGAGTTTCCAAATAACTAAGGAAAGGTAAAGATGGAAGAGGTAGACAGCTAGATGATGGTAAGAGAGCAAGAAGTAGCTATGGGAGAAAAGCTGTGTTTGAGTGTATCACAGATATAAAGAGAGGAGGAGATGGGAGATACCTTTGCACCTCATAACTCTTTCTAGTTTTCCTGAATACTTGATGTCTTGTGGAGATTTTTGCTGTGACTACTAAATTGCATGTTTTTAATTGCCTTTTCCATGCTTCTGCTATGGCTGTAGGATTTCTTTATCAACAGTAACTCCAAGCAGGTAAGGGAATGATTGCCAAAAATCGTGTCTAATGTAATTGGCTCATAGCCAACTTGGAAATTCCTAGTCATGTTTGTCCGTAGACAATACAAAATGCAGTGCCTGCTGAAAATTACATTGTATGCTTAACTATAGCAGGGTTCATTCATACATCGAATGTATGCTCTGAATCTCAGGATGCCAAGAAGACAATTGAAGCACAATTTCAATTTTTCCCCCTTAAACTATGCTGATATTTAGTAACAAAGCTATTTTGTTTTCCTACATTTTGTTGAAACATCCTAGAAAACCTTTGTGGATCCTGAAATTTAACGATGTAAGAATTGTGTATTTTCATTCTTCACAAGCTTTTTCCATCATTCTTCTAACACCTCTTTATTTAACTTTGGCAAAAATAAATAAAAAGCTATGTTTCTTGTATCTGACATTTTATTTGATGCCTGATGTCTTTGGCTACCTGTGCAGAAGAGTAAGCAACAAATATATTATGGAAATCAAAAGTTTGAACTGATCCCTTGAATAGTCTGTCCTGTTCCAGGATGATAAGGTGCCAGCTGTACTTGGTAACCTCCTGGTGCATGTAAAATAGTCTGCAAGGCTTTATTGTTCAACCTTTTGGGTGTTTGTGATGCAAATAATTCTAGCATGAATGAATGAATGAATACTGACTTCACATGTCTCAAGTGGCCAATAGAAGATCCAAAGTGAGCTTGATTCATTGTGACAGTTCTCTCAAGGAGGGAACTTGGGGAGACAACACACAAATACAGAGGGGGAAATGCTCATTAATAATTTATGCTTGATTGTATTGTCATCACAAACTATATGTACCTCCAAATAATAGTTTTTAAGATGTGTTATCTTTGTTGTTTTTTCATTTGAAGGCTAGATTGTGGTCTTTGTTTATGATTCCTTTTTTTTTTTTTTTTTTTTTTTTTTTTGACATATGAAAAAACCTTATTAAAAACAACTCGTGTGTGTGTGTGTGTGTGTGTGTGTGTGTGTGGTCAGAATGTCATTGTTTGACTTTCATGGATTCCTATCATGCCCTTTATAGAAAGAAACAGATGCCATTGATGACACATTGAGTTCCAGACACAAAGTGAAAGAACTTTCAGTGATTGATGGCCGGAGGGCCCAGAACTGCAATATTCTGCTCTCAAGGTATTGTTAATGTTGAGTAATAACCATTTATAATATAACCCATTCAGTGTAGTGAATGATTTGACTGTGTGACTCAGAATTGTATATTTTTGTAAACTTTAAAAATTATAAGCCTTTTGGGCAATACATTTCTGTGTTGTAGTACTAACTAGTGTACGCAATATTTATATATTATATTTTCTCTCTCTCTCTCTCTCTCACACCCACACACCCACACACCTTAAGTTAACAAATTGTTTTCATCTTAGCACTCAAAAAGTGATTTTATCTAGGTCATAAATATATAACAAAACAAAAAAGTTTTTATTTTCATTGACTTTTTAAATCTTTCTGTTGTATAAATGTTTGTAGGGTAGCTCACTGTATAATTGTACTATAACAAATATTAGAATGTTAATTTTTTAAATGTCATTGCTCTATTCCTTTAAGCTTTAGTTCCTTTGTGGCATTTTGGCTTAATATTTTCTTCTGTTGTTATTTAAAAAAAAAAAAGAAAAGAAAAAAAAAAGAAAGATTAAAATAAAATGTTAATTTTCAAAATTCTATCTTTAGGGGCATAATTCATACAACATCCAAATTTGAATAGAGGAAGGATTTCAAATTCTTCTTCAGCCTCAGTTTGATTGTGCCATCACATTTGGTCCTTTAGTCTCTTATTCCTTTCATTATGTTAATTCACTTTAAGGATGGTCACAGTCATTATGAGGACTAATGGAAATGTTTCAAAAATCTACAAAATAAGTGCTTCAAAATGTATTAGGAAAGTCATGTTGAGCAAGTTCTAAAAAAACATGCTGATTGACATTGTCATAAATCAAATTCTTTTGGGAATATAAATAATGAAACATGTTTATTTTTTATCTGCTCTTAAAAATTATTTTTGAGAGATCTTTGTAATGCAAAGAGTAAATTTTATGCTCTATTTTGTAACACTGAAGCCTGATCATTCTTACATATTACTATAGATATAAAATATCTTTATAGTGTGGGACAGAGAAGTTTAGGTCACTAAATTTTAATCTGATACCATATGAAAAATTGATGTGAACATTTCAGTTCAATGTCTAATTGAAAAGCATATTTCTGAGCTTGCCTAGAATTCATTCATTCAACTCACGAACTACCCCTTGAATACCCCCTTGAGATTATTTTACAATCTCTATTGTGTTAAAGAAGAATATATATTTTCCTAAGGAAGTCACCATTGAAAATAAATTTAAGACAATTTATGTGCATAATGGTGTACTTTTAAGCACCCCGCCTCTTTTGACAAATAATGTTGTTGTTCAGTCATTTCTGATTTTATGTAATTCCATGTGTGGAGTTTTCTTGGCAAAGATACTAGAATAGTTTGCAATCTCCTTGTGTATCCCCATTTTACATACAATGAACTGAGGCAGATAAGGGTTATGAACTTGCCCAAAGTCAGATAGCTAGTGAATGTCTGAGACTGGATTTGAATTCAGTTCTTCCTTATTCCAAGCCTGTTGCTCTGTCTACTGCACCACCTAACTGCTCCTAACAAATAATATGTTCTTATATAAATGATGAATTAACTGAAGATTTTTGAAAATTATTTTAATCTTTTAACTTTTTATCTTATATCCATTGTGTGTTTTTAATGTCATTTGTTCAGAACAAACTATTTGAAAAAAAATTTTTTAAGATTATTATCATTTTTCATTTTTATGCCAGAGGGTTAAAATCTATGGGAGTCATTACAGTGATCTGATTCCTTGCAAACAGATTGTACTCACCAGGGGATGCTGATAGTAACAGTTATTGAACTTTAGAGTTTTAATAATTTTTTCCTGTCCTGTTTTTAAAGAAGTTATTTCATTCTAATATTATAATTTATTATCTCCAAATGTATCAGAGATTATAATGATTTAGGATTGGAGGGCTCCACAAATACTCCCTTGAAGTGATTAAACTTAGTTTAGTCAGATTTAATGGGAATGAATTAAAATATGACAATACTATTTGTCACATAAATTAGTAGCTGATATAAGCAAAGTTCTATTACAATGACATCAATTCACCCAAAAGAGGAAATCTGCTGTGACATATTAGAGTTTCCCTAAAGTATAATAGACTGCTTTGGGGGCATTCATGAGATCTTCATCAGAGATCTTTAAGCAAAGCCTCTATAGTTATTAGCAATGTTGCACATGGGATTCTTGTTTTAATTATAGATTGGATTAATCAATCATTTCTGAAGTATTTTCTAATTCTAAGGTTCTAGAATTATAGGGACTCTGTTCTGTAAATAAAATTTTGGCCATATTCTGGAAGGCCTGATAGTAATACTGATTTTCTTGTGTGTATCTCTAGTGCTTAGCATAGTATAGTAGTAGATGCTTAATAAATGCTTAATTGTTTGTGTTCAGTCATGGTCTCTGCATTTTAAGAATACCATTGACATAATGACATGCATCCAGAGAAGATTGACTAGTATGGTGAAGGGCTTTTGATGTTTAACCTGGAAGGGGAAAAAAAAAAAGCTTACTTGGGAAGTAATTCCTGTTTTTAAGTCTTTTGGAATCTTGTTAATAAAAAGCAGGTCAGACTTTTGTGTCTGGATGGAACAAGGAACAATAAGCAGAAATTTTAGGGAGGCAGATTTGGGCTTTGTGTGAGGGAAAAATTTTGAATGTTTAAGCAATACCCCCAGACTGGAATGGGCTATCTTGAGGCAGTGAGTGGATTTCCTATCTTTGGAAGTTTTCAGGCTAAGGTTGGCAGGGATTATAAATGAGATTCCTGTTTAGATTCTGTAATATTCTCTCTAAAATGTAATATTCTCTGTGGAGGTTTTCTTGAGGTCTCTGGAAGCAGCCTTCGTTTCAGTTCAGTATTCACAAGACTACAGCCAGGGGTTAAAGTCCAAATCCTTTATTGTCTCTTTCAAAGTCTTGTCTCCTTCACTTGGGGCTCAGCTAGTTTTCTGGAGGCCTTCCAGATCTTGGTTTCAGTGGAGAAGCGAAGGAGGAGAGCCTGTTACCACTTCGTCTTCCCTCGTTCTCCTTCTGGCTGAGCTTGTCCGAGCTTATATGGTCTCTTATCAAAGGTGTGAATCTTGGAGAACTATAGTAAGTACTAAGTACATGTACTGAACTAGAGAACTATTAAAGAACCATGCTAAATTAGATAACTATTGTCTCTATCAGTTCCACTGACAACACCTTTTTTCAAGTTCTGGCCCATAACAAGGTTCTATTTGAACTAGATGGTTTTTAAAGTTTCTTCCAACTCTGAGTTTCTATTATTCTGTATCTAAAAGCTTACTTATCAGAGGAAAAAGGTCAGTTTAAAGGTGTGTACTCCTTTATCCTATTCTGTAAACAGAACATTTATTGAGAGCCTATTATGTGCTTAGTTCTGTATAAGATGTGAAGCCTCAGACAAAGGACTTATCTTACTATAGAGACAAAATAGAACCGTGAAGATTATATTTTTAATAGTATAAGTGAGTCCCTGATTAAGTATCAAGTGAGTGGTATAGCTCTTAAGTGCCAGTCCTTCATAGCTATTTTAGAAAACATAAAGCTTGCCACAGAAGGATTGGATCAGAATAAGGCTAAAAGTATAGGTTGTTTGCTTTTCTTTTTCTTCTTTTTTTAAAAACATGCCTCTTTGCTCTAATAGGAAAAGACTAGTTTCTTTGAGATGCTGATGGAGCATGATGAGGGCAGGCATGAGGAGTTGAGGAGAAAGGTATATCCATATAGTCACCAAAAATGATAAGAATACAATACAATGTCATGAGGACAGGCTGCTTGTGTGTGTGTGTGTGTGTGTGTGTGTGTGTGTGTGTGTGTGTGTGTGTGTGTGTGTGTCTTTAGAGTGATGGGGACATTAGAACCTGAAAAGGGATGATCTTTGGGCTATAGTAGTAGTAAGAGAAAAACAAAACAAAACAAAAAAACAGTACAAGTTGCCTATTTTCGACCTGATATTCAGATTGTCATAAACTCTTCTCACAGTTTGGTTCAGGGATCACCTATGTTGGATCTATTACAGAAAGATGCCTTAGTTTTTCTAAAGAGAACTAAGGATTTTATAGGGAGAAATGCATGTGAGGAGAAGAGGGTAGGATTTGGGGGGAAAAGGTTCATCTGGTAGGCTTTTTGCTTCTACAGCCATTAATAGACTGGAAGGTGCCAATGGCTAATATGTCCTTATGAATCTTAGAAGCCCTCAGAACAGCCCAGTTCCCTGAAATGATATAATTTAAAGAGGCAGAGAAAATTTGGGATCAAGGGGAAAAAAGTATGATCAAAGTTACAGAAGTGAATTAGTATCAGTTTTATTTAAGCAATGTTTGTAATTAGTGAGAAATAAGATCGGATAGGTAGAATGGACCAAATTATAAATTCTGGATCTAGGGGTTTTTGAATTTGAAGTTCCTATAGAATAGGAATTGTTTCTTTCATTTGTAGCTCCTGTTACTTGGTACATAATAGATACTTAATAAGTATTGATTGAAAAGTCTTTTTTAGCTCTTTCTGCCAATTTCCTTTAAGCAAATACATGAGACTAAGAATCAGTCCCAATGGATATGAAAAACAAATAAACCCAGTTCTAAAAAGAATTACAAAAGGTTAACAAGCTTTTCTGTGAAAGATTTTTCCAAATAACCAGTAATCAAAGAAGTACAAAGCATATTGGCATAGATAAGTTTCCCCTCTTTATCTAAATCCATTAATTTTATTTAATCAAAAGCTATTCAGTGTAATATAATCAAACTTATCTGTTTTATCTTCATATTCCTTATTAGGACAGACTGTCATAATGATTATGAATTCTCTCCTTTCTTCTGCTCTCTTCTCTTTCCCCAACTGATTACTAATATTCTCACAAATTATTTCTTATTCTGTTTTATCTAATCCTTTCTACTAATCTTCTTTTTAAAAAAACAAGTAATTACCAAATAACTTATTCCTGCTTTATACAGCTTAATTTAAAATCTAGAAATGCTTGTCCTCCTTCATTTCTTTCCTTTTCCCTATTCCATTTCCCTTAATCTCTAAATCTTTTTTTTTTTTTCTCTAAATGAATTTTGTTATTAATTTGTTCAGCTCTGGAAAGTATCCTTTGGTAATTTGGCATAGCGCTAAATCTCCAAATTAGTTTAAGTAGCATTATTTGTTTTATTACATTCATAAGACCCGAGAGAGCAATGTTTTAAGGAGAATTCATTTGGTATACCTTGACCAAGGTGGGTTGAAGAAAGGAGATGTAAAAGTCAAGGATATTAGAAAAGCTATTGCTATATTCCAGTTAAGAGGTGATAAGGGCCTAATCTGAACTGGCATTAATGGAGGTTAAAAGAAAAGGTACAGATAAGAGTAATTACTTTTTTTTTTTTTTTTTAATTAATAAAATTTGAATTTGGTGATTTGGAATCAGAAAACTATGAGATTGATATGTAAACTATATCTCGTGTCTTTTCATTTAGTTTGATATCCAGTGACTAACATTGTAATTTTTCTTGTCTAGTGGCCCAGGATCTGATTTCCTGTAACATTTTTTCCTAATTAAGTTCAATTTTAGAAATGTTATTGTGTACTTATTGCTATATAGGGTATGGTATTTAAATATATCTAATATCTGGCAACTACTTAAAGTTATTGCCCAGGGAGGACATAGAGAGTAATTAGTCTCTAATTTAAAAGAATATCTTCTATTAGGGAATAACATGAATGAAGATGGGACTATGTTTGTGCTAGTGGTTCAGTATAAGATAGAACATGAAATAATCTGATGTTTAAGTGGGAAGGCTTTAGAGCACCACATTTAGAGACAGAGAACTTGAATTCAAATCCAAATTCTGCCTCTTGTCTTTTTTTAGTGACCTTGGATGAGTAACTTCTCAATACTTCTGAAATTCTTCATATAGCAAATGAAGGGCTGGAATAAGTCATTTCTATGGGTGTTATCAACTCTTAAGTATTGTGACTTATCTCAGGTTCTAATAAGGAATAAGTGACAGAAAATGAATTTTAACTCAGGCCTTCATATTCCTTTCTTTTTCAGCAGGTTGCCTCTCTGAGGGGATCACTCATAGGTACAGAAAGAGATTGGCATAGATTTAAAATGCTAACTCTATAGTATTAGAGACCAAGAAAAAATTGGACATCGATAGGAAAAAAGGACTAACAACATTCGGTAAACTCCAAGTACTCATTTGTCTGGCCTTCACTAAAGTGATCAAGACTTACTTACATAAACACACACACACACACACACACACACACACACACACACACACACACACATTTAACTTTACACAAAAATAGGTTTAGAAAGAGAAGCTTTCTACATATAAATATATACACACACATACATATGTGCAAGAACTGTATAGCTTAGTCTGCTTTATTCCCTAAAACAGCTTTCAAAAAAATTTAGAGACAAGGTTTATATTGCAAAATGAAACCACATAAAATACATTTTTATGAAGTGTCTTGCCATATTTTTTCCCCAGACAGCTTAATGTCTGCAACTTGAGTACAGTAAACCGTAAAAGTGTCCCATTGTTCTCTTTCCCCTCACTTTTTTTTTTTTTTAATAGAGGTAGGGAACAGGTCTTTACCTTACATGCAGAGATTTTATACAGATCTCATACAGTGAATAAAGAATGACCTGCCTTCTGAGGTTCTTTCCAATTCTGAGGCTGAGAAGAAAATGTTCGTAACAGAATAGGAGAACCTGAATCAATTTACTTTAAATTTCAAATGTCTAATACAAATCTAAGACTAAAACACTGAGGTGACTTCATATTTTTAATTTGCTTAATAAGCAATTTCAATTTAATTTTAAATTTAATTTCAACCCTCATAGTAAATTATTAAAACATTTGGTACTATTAGGTACGGGGTAGGTGGTAGAGTAGATAAAGGTTAAGTCTGGAGGCAGGAGGGCTCATCTTTGTGAGTTCTAGCTATGTGACCTGTGCAAATCACTTGATCCTGTTTGCCTCAATTTCCTTATCTGTAAAATGAACTAGAGAAAGAAATGGCAACCCTTCTAGTATCTTTGCCAAGAAAATCCCAAACATCGTGAAGAATCAGATACAGACGAAATGACAACAACAACTTTTTAGTACATGAAATAGTATTGGAAGCTGTTTCTTTATCTTTCTGCTTTATTAAAAAAAAAAAAAAAAAAAAAAAAAGCTAAACTGTGAATCATTAAGTCAGCAAGAAAATATTTATTTACTATATTCTGGGCACTGAGGCTAAAAAATATATTAAAATAATCTCTCGTTCTCAGCAAGTCTAATAGGAAATATATCTGCAAATGTACTGACAAGCTATACGTAGATATAGTTACATCTATACATCTTATAGGAACATCTATAGACATATCTTAAATATAGCTATATAACTACATCCATATAACTTATCTTCGTACATAGTTATTTGCACTTGTAATATAATTTGGAGATAATCAAATGAAGGAAAAGAATAATTTTAAAAGGAATTGGGAAAGACTTTCGAAAGTTGTAATCTTCCAACTTTCCAGAACTCTGTTATGTATTTATTAATAAGTTAGAAGAATGAAGTTTGGAAATTTTAAATTGTCATTCACAAAGTCAATTCCTGGCATTTAGAACTGACTACCAATTCATAGTATTTTAGACATGGCCTTCCCTGTGAAACTTGCTTCTTTACTTTCATTCAGCAGGCCAAGGGGTGATTAAAAGTCTAACTAGATAGCTCTCATTTCTGGAGTTCTTAAGTTTCCCCATTTTTCCCCATTTTAATTTTTTTTATTAATTTTATAATTATAACATTTTTTTTGTTCCCCATTTTTAGAAAAGCTCAAATTGTTCCTCAGGTTGAGTTCAGTCCAGACAGTCTCTGGAGGTCACATATATACAATTTCAAAAGGAAAAAATTCTGTGGTCCATATGGAGAACTAATGAAATGCAAATTTGGTACTCATTGTTCTCACTCTATGATTTTTTGACTCCATTTCTTTTAAATACAAAACAGAAGGCAATTCCAGAGCGAACCCATAAAAGGGTTTCTCCAATTCTGTGTGAAAAGGGCACAGAATTATTTTTTTCCTTGTAAGCAAAACCTTCCTCTTGATCCTTATATACATTTTTCATATCCAGTTGATTCTCATTAATGACAATTTAAATCTTCCTTAAATAACTTGTTTCCCCTTTTCTTTTTTTTTTTTTGTTGTTGTTGTTGTTGTTTTGTTCAGCCATTTTCAGCAGTGACTGACTCTTCATGACTCCATTTGGAATTTTCTTGGCAAAGATACTGATGTGATTTACCATTTTCTTTTCCAGCTCATTTTACTGATAAGAAAACTGAGACAAATAGGATTAGGTGACTATCCCAGTGACATGTAGCTAGTAAGTTTCTAAGGCTGTATTTGAACTAGATGATTGCAAACCTAACACTCTATCCAGATGCTGTTTTCTTCTACCTCCTTCCAAAAGTGATTATGGTTCTTTCTGTTATATGTTAAACATAAGAAAGAGAACCTGGCAGCAAATAAGCATTTAATAAATGCTTGTTGACTTGATTAGTGTGCACACAACAGTATAGCTATCTAGGATGTATTGATTTGATTTGAGCCCATTTCTATTACAAATATGTAACATGACAATAGTCTTCCTGCCATGTCTACCCTAACCAATTCTGCTTAATTTTAGCCACAAATAAGTTTAAAGGTTTTCATATGAACATATTGATGACATAAAGATTTCTAGAGTACTCTAAATACAGTGGTTGGTCCTGGTCCAGAATTATGGGCTTGCTATTGTCGCTTGCTTTGTTAACAAACTCCTATCCTACCTAGTCTGTTACAGTAACTTTGTTGAAACAACTAAAATGTGAGCTCTGGCTTAAAAGCTGTGAGGTTTTTTATTTTGTTTTGTTTTGGTTTTAATTTTTTTTAATGAAATCTGGTCCAAAATTTGGAAAATTTCAATTGTGCATGGCACCAGCCTATCTAACCCCAGATCACCTTTTCACAATCCTACATTTCCTTTCCTTATCTTTCCTTTCTTAGATGATTTTCTAAATAGGTCTTGTTGACCTGTGTATAAAGTCATTTTTCCATATGTATTTCTTTACTTTGTAACAGTTAATTAAAAATTATCAAGTACTTAAACCATATAGATTATGGAATGTGATATAGGTAGGAGGCACTAAATTTAGTTAATGTATTCAGCTAGTTTTGTAAAGCATCTGCTGTGTGCCAGACAACATGCTAAATGCTAGGAATAAAAACAACAACCACCACAAAAGGACCAAACAAATTAAAAATGGTCTCTGATCTCAAGGAGAGTTTTACTCACTTATACAGTAATGCACATATACACAAACAGCTATAGTATAAAACATGTCAGTTGTGTCCAATTCTTTGTGACCCTGTGGACCATATCATTCCAATACTGTCCGTGGCTTTTTCTTGACAAGAATACTGGAGTGGTTTGCCATTTCCCTCTCCAGAGGCAAAAGTGGAGGTTAAATGGTTTGTCCAGAATCACTAGCTATTAAATATCTGAGACTATATTTGAACTTGGGTTGTTCCAACTCCAGGCCCAAGGCCCTATCGACTGAGCCATGACAAATGTAAATTAAATGTGTTATGGAATCTTAAGGATTATAATTTCATTACTGATGTGATGAGTTATAAGGAAATGAAGGAAGGATTAGAAGAAAATTTGTGTTTCTTTTATTGCAACCTACAATATTTTGTACATAGGTGGTAATAAATGCAACATAATACTTTGAAAAATGAAAAATGCTTTATTGGTGCTAATTATTAACCTAAAGAGTAACACTATTTCTGGATAAATGATGGAGGAAATATCAGGCTACTTGAGATCTGTGAATCATATTCATTTGGATACTTTCATGTATATCATCTGTGAGAATATTGCAAATAACAGGATCTTTTTTCTACCATCAGAGGGAAAAAAATAACTTTCAGACTTATAATAGTTTTTCTATTGTTGTTCTCTTTTCTCCCATGAAGGCCAGTCTTAAGTGTGATCCATTTTTAGGACCACCCTGTGAAAGTATAAATCTTTGATCCTTGATATGGATGACAAAGTAATTCAGTGGACTTGAAAAAATAAATAGATTATGATCTCTTGTCTATAACAGGGCAAAACAGTTAACAACTTAAGTAATTCTGGAAATGCTTCTATTATTGAAACTAATCATCTGAGAGGTCTCACTAGAGGGTTTTCTGAGTTAAAATATGTCCTTAGACAAATACTAACTGTGTGACCCTGAGCAAGCACTTAACCCTATTTGCCTCAGTTTTCTTATCTGTAAAATGAGTTGGAGAAGAAGATGGACTCCAATATTAAAGAGTTAGACATGATTAAAACAACTCAAGAACAATAAAACTTGAGTATTTTAATTTACACAAATATTTGAACTTCATAACTTTTATTTCATAGCAGAGATCTTAACCAGGTAACACTTTCATATGCCAACTCTAGTAATCAAAACAAACATCTTAATTAAGTCAATCTATGAAAATAGAACTCTGAGATTCACAAATGGGCAAACAGAAACTGAATTTGTGAATGTGTTTTTCTCTGCTTTGAAGATTTGCTAATGCTTGGCACTTGGCAAGATGAATATGGCCAATTTTTTTTTTTAATCCATTCCTAATTTTTGACATTTTTAGGAGCTTTTAAACAGTTTACAAAATGAAAACAAGCAGAAGTTGCCGGATATAATTCAGGTTCTTTTCTTAGTCATTGTGTAGAAGTGGTGTCCTAATCTCAAAATTAGTAAGTTTGTACAATAAAACTCTGTATTTTTTAAATCTTCAAACATAATTGGGAATCTCAATGAAGGGGGAGGGGAGGTCCTGATCTTTTTAAAATTATTGTTAAATAATGGATATTTTTTCCTAATTCATTTAGCCCTTCTCACAATATATTTGATTGCATAAAATAAAATATATTGAATTGCCCAGGAAACCAATATTGAAATACTTACAAAGCTTTTTTTAAAGTTCATTGGACAGATTAATAACAACGCTATGGCTTTAATGGGTGGGACATAAATGTTTGTTTTCTGTGACAGAATATTCTAAGAAAAAACCCTGAAATAAAATAAAAACGGCTTCAAGATGCCATTTTAAATGTTATATTTTCAGGAAATGAATTCATTAAAGAAAAAAAAATACTTAAACATCAATAGCTAAAGCATAAGAGTAAATACTTTCTTCATTAACTTTTCATCTTGATGGATATGGCCCTCTTCAACAATGAGATGAACCAAATCAGTTCCAATAAAGCAATAATGAATTGAACCAGCTATACCCAGCGATGACTATGAACCACTAGAATTCCCAATCCCTCTATTTTTGTCCGCCTGCATTTTTTATTTCTTTCACAGGCTAATTGTATACTATTTCAAAGTCTGATTCTTTTTGTATAGCAAAATAACTGTTTGGACATGTATACATATGTTGTACTTAACTTATACTTTAACATATTTAACATGTACTGGTTAACCTGCCATCTTGGGGAAGGGGTGGTGGGAAGGAAGGGAAAAGTTGGAACAAAAGGTTTTTGTGATTGTCAATGCTGAAAAATTACCCATGCATATATCTTGTAAATAAAAGGCTATAATAATTTAAAAAAGAATAATTAAACAAAAAAAAACTTTTTCATCTTAAAACCAATTTTCTTGATGTTTCAAAAAAATTTTTCTTCCATAGGCTGAAATTATCCAATGATGAAATCAAACGGGCAATTTTAACCATGGATGAACAGGAAGACCTACCAAAGGACATGCTAGAACAAGTGAGTCACAAATACTCTTGCACTTCATAGCACAAATTCCAAACTGACTTTTCTCTCTCCCCCCCCCCCCCCCAGGCTGGGGTTAAGTGACTTACCCAGAGTCACACAGCTAGGAAGTGTTAAGTGTCTGAGACCAGATTTGAAGTCAGGTCCTCCTGAATTCAGGGCTGGTGCTCTATCCACCTAGCTGCCCCCCAAACTGACTTTTCAAGAGACACCAGGAGCTAGAGAAAAATCTGACTTTTCCTAGTAAAAGGGTTATATCTGCAATGAGCAGGTTGAACCATAGTGCGTTCCAACTTTAATAAAAAATTTCTAGGCATATTCATTACACCACTAGATGGTATAGTGAATATGTTGAAATCTGTGCAGATAATATAATGGTTCACTTAGTAATTCAAAGGAATTACTGCCTCAATAGATATAGGAGATGTTAAAAAGGAATTTTCTGCGCTATTCAGAGCTAAATGATGCAGTTACAGGATCAGAGCCTAGAGTCAGGGATATCTGAGTTTAAGTCCTGCCCAGACCCTAAAAAAGTCATTTCAGAATTTTATGCCTCAGTTTCCCCATCTGTAAAACAAGGATAATAATAACACCTACATCTTAGGGTTCTGACAGATGAAAATGTAAAGCATTTTGCAGATCTTAAATTGCTACATAAATGCTTCATTGCATTATATTTATTAACATTATTCTTTAATTTTATGATGGGTAATAAAAAATTAAATCTTTTTAATCTGCTATTATTTGCTTTTTTATTAAATGGATGAGAATTTCCTGCCTTCTCTGCAGTGGTAATATTGTACAATCATAAAAAGCATAGGAGGCGTGCTTATTTGCAGACAACATAAAGCTGGAAAGGAAAGGAAATATGTTGCTCCAAACTGACACTAACTAGCTAAAACATTGGGCCAAACAATGGAACATTAAATTACACTTGGTTTTAAAAATCAACTTCATAATTATAAGAAGAGGGATTATATGAGTCATTAGAAAGAACCCTGAATTTGAAGAAAAAGAACATGGGACTACCTTTTATTCCTATGGAATATTGAGTAAAGTCCCTGCACTCTCCTTGACTTGAGTTTTCTCATCTTTAAAAGGAGTGAGTTGATTAACTTTAACTTCTGAGGCTCCTTCTAGTGCTAAATCAGCAATCCTGAGAAATGTATTAGTCTGTAAAAAGAGATCTGAGAATCCTAACGTCTAGGGATTTTTGAAGCTGCCATGAAGTCTATGTGTCCTTTGCAGGGCACTTAACACTGTTAGTTTGTGAGCAGTAGAATACTGCCATTTCACAGAAGTATTTCATGTCTTATTCTCTTGAACTTTGTGGTTCAGAAGATCTATGACTTCATTGGTTGGAAGCCTCTCTCTCTTCCCTTATGCTGATCACAAACCTTCCATGCCTTACTGGGCAATCTTTGTGAATTGTTATAACTTTAAAAATGTTTTCATCTGTTGGGCAACTCCAACTTCTCTGAACTTAGACTGATTTTCCAATAAAAGATACAGTATCACTGAGTCTGTACTTGAGGACTTTCCAGGTTGTTACATAAGAATACCATTGTTTACACTCCATTGCCCCATAGCGTTTGACAATCTAGAATCCCTTTCATGTTGTCTAAGGCAGGGTTTCTTAAATTTTTTCCACTCGTGACCCCTTTTTGCCCAAGAAATTTTTATGCTATCCCACCTATATAAAATAGATAAATAAATCAAGTATTTATTGATAATAAATCATAATTTCACAGCCCCTACATTGTTACATGACCCATGACCCACAGTTTAAGAAGCTTTGGCTTAAGGCAGCACAATAAGGTGTTAGTAGAATAAATCTGCATTATGTGAACAGATTTGTGTGTTACTTAATTCTCTAGGGGATTTGCTTTTTCTTTTTAGTAGTAACAGAAGTCACTGATTTATCATCATTGCATAGTCATCTTTAGGTATTTTGCATGAGGGAGCAGAAGGGTGTGATATTTTGACATGGGTGTTTATGTTCTCTCACTCTGTTCCACACCTAAACATTGACATGAGGTTTCTGTCCAAGTTGTTGTATTGGTCTCACTAGCACATTACAATACCAACCTAGACATTTTCAGATTATAGAAAGTTTTATATTCATTAATTTATGCTGCTCAATACTGAGCCTGACATATTTAAATAAATTGGCTCCATCATCTTGCGTGTGTGTGTGTATGTGTTTGCATATACATATTATTCTTAATTCTTTGTTGTGCCATCTGTTTTATGAAACACTTTTATAAAAGACCACAGGGAATGTTAAGGAGGTGTGAAGTTGACACACCTTAAGTTAACCTGCTCTTTAAGATGGGTGTCACAACTCCTTTGTGCCCTTATTGTCCTAGCATATCACCACTCCCTGCAATTACCTTGGCTAAAATTGCCAGAAACTGAAGCTCTGACAATCATCAGTTATGGAAAATTTAACATGGCTGATAGGGTAATAGAAAATAGGCTCTGGATATAGAAGTCTAAGCTGTGCTATTCTGAACAAGTCAACTTATCTCTTTAGGTAATTTTCTTACCCGAAAAATGCCAGAATAGGACTAAATCTCAAGGATCTTTTCCAACTTTTAAGTTTCATTTATTTGAGTCAGTTAGCCAAATGGTTAAAAGTAATTGCAAGTTCACTAGGCTTCCTTCTATATGAATATCTTGGAAAAGAACCTAAAATAAACCTAAAATGTATTTTTATATAATGCTGTGTTAGTTCTAAGCTTCCTTTGCCAAAAAAAATAAAAAAAATAAAAAAAAAAAATAAAAACTGTGACATGACAGACATGAATTGATCTTTTTAAATAAAAATAAACAGGTTTAGGAGGATACCCTCCTTTTGCAGAGGATACTGCATTCCAATTTCTTGATAAAAAGCTACTTGTCCTGGGAAAATGTCCATTTGAAAAGCTGTTTTCTTCTTAAGACTTTCAGCCTCTATGAATAAGGTAGTCCATTTAAAATTCCACAAGATCCATTTACAGTGAAACTATATCCAGCAAAATTCCTCCTTGAGTGAAAATATTTCAAAACCCTGCCAAAAAAGCAGGAAATGCAAATAGAATACACATCAAAAAGACACTTGTCAGGATATCAGTATAGTGAAATGTAATCTGCCTAAGTGGCACACTTTATATCTCTTCCTTTATAATAATTTGTGGTAGAAATTATCCACCTCTATTTTTTGTTTTGTCATTTCCCTAATTTTTCCATTTTCACTTTATTTTCCTATTTCTGCTTCCATTCTTATTCATCCATCTTATTTTCTTACCTCATGCTTTCCAGATTTCTCTATCTAGGTCAAGTATCCAGTGTCAAACTCATCTGATTCCTTATCACTCTTAGTATCTGCCAGATAAGTCTCATATGCCCAATAAATATGACATATACTTAATTCTCCTTAATTCCTGTCATCTATTTATAAGTCTTATTCAAAGTAAGCAATAAGCAAGTGACTTCCTCCATCTCACCTGAAAGTAAAGGAAACCTTAAATATTGGATCACTTACCCACAATGCTACAATAATACCCAGGCTCCTTTACGCACTCTACATTCTAGTCAGACTGGCTTCTTGGTTAATGCCTAAACTTGGCATTTCATTTCCTGCATAGAATATACTCCCTCCCTACTTCTTAAAACTCCTATTATTTTCCATGAGTGTCAACTTATATAATACTACCTGATCCTTTTCATATCTTTCCTTTCTCAAGCTAAAGCTCCTTCAGGATAGAATCTGTTTTGAATTCTATCTTTGTATCTTTTCAATTTGGTTATTCATCTATACTCTTGCCTAACTTGTCTACTCAGCTATATCCCCATTTAAATTTTCTACCACCTGCTTATGCTGTTCCTTCGTACTTTTGCTTACTTACCCTTGCTCCTTTTCAAGGTTCAGCTACCTCCTTCAAGAAGCTTTTTTTGATTTCCTCTAATTATTTGTGTCCTCCCACTTCTATAATCACTGTTTGTTTATTCTGTGTTATCTTGTATATAGATATGCAAACATATCCATATACTCACATTATATTCATATACACATGTGCAACCCCATATTTGCTTCTGTGTCTGGGAATAGTGGGAATAGAAGCAATTTTTCCCAAATCATTCTTTGATTTAAAGGGCAATATGGAATAGAGAATTTGAAATCCAGAAGAGAACAGGTAATTCTAGTGGAAGGAAAGCACATAATCAATGCCCTGTTATCTACTCAAAGGAGCAGGATAGGAGGCAGAGATAGTCAAAAACTGCCCTGCAATTAATTAGCTCTGTAACCTTAAGCAAAATGTCCTTGTTAATGCCTCATGTTTAATAAATGAGTTGGGGAAAATGAATTCTAAGGTAACTTTCATCTATAAATTTCTGTTGGTAAAGCAATTTGTGGTAGAGAGAGCATGGCAGTCCATGTTTCTTGGTAAGAAAAGTAACGATCAGAAGTTGTTTAAAGAAGAAAAGAAAGTAATGAGCATTTCCTAAGCATCTACTGTGTGCTGGATACTATACTATGTCCTTTTACATACATACTAGATGCTGCTATTATCCCCATTTTATAGTGGAGAGAATTAAGGCAGACAAAGGTTAAATGACTTACGCAGGATTACCCAGCTAGTCAATATCTTAAAACTGGATTTGAACTTGTTTTTTCCTGAATCTAGATCTAGCATTAGCTGCCTCACCTAGTTCTAGAGACTCTAGAAAATTCATTTTTAACGTCTCCCAAAGTCCTGAACTTACTGAAGTGTTAATTCCTTTGACTCACTAAGTAAACCATTATATTGTATATACAGATCTCAAACCTAAAAAAATGCCAAAATGCCCTTTTAGGCCTAAGTTTTGTTTATGAATCCTTTCTTACAACAGACAAGCTTGCCCTATATTAGCCATCTATCTTCTAAGTGAGTTTAGTGATATAAATTAACAGATAAAAATTCATAATTTTAAAAAATTGAATTATTTATTTTATTGTAAACTTGATAGACATGTACATTTTAAAATACAAAGAACAGACAAGATGATTTTATATGAAACTCTAACTTTTTATAGTTATCTGTTTTTTAAAGCATATATTGAATTTAACATATGGTAACAAAATTAAGCAACCACAACATATGACAGCTAGAAAGTTCAAAGGGACTTAAGTGATTTGATGAAGTTTTGAATGTGTTTGGTTTGAATATGAGAAGCTGCTAAATGCTCTTTCAAAAGCATCAGGTATGAAATGTTGGAGAAGGACCAGCAGCTTACTTAACCTTCCATAATAGGACAGGAAAAGGACGGTGAATCTGCCCATGGGACTTGTAATATGAAACCAACAGTACCACTCTGAGATAAAAGTGGCAGCAAAGGATCTCAAATTATTCTTCCTTTTAGAGAATGTTAATGTTTTCCTTATTGGGAAAAGAGAGAACATTTCAATGATGATCACACACTGACTAGTGATATAAGAGCTTCTTCCTGTTGTAGAATCTAATGCTCTCTGCATTATGGCCCTAACTTATCCTTCTAACCTTATTTCATGCAATTCCCTTTCCTCATCCTCTACTTGCTGACCGAAATGCATTTTCATGGTCCTTTCTTAATATTTAGAAAATACTTCATCTGCTTCATTGAACTCTTCAAGGCCTTACTCCATGAAACCTTGACCATCCTTTTCCCCAAACTGAAAATGCTCTTTCATTCTCAGATTTTCTTAAGGGGCTTTGTCTTTTACTACATCATATAGTCCCCTGTATTATATTTATTTTTATATATGTCATATCTTCTTGATTAGACTATAAGTTTCTTAAATGATGGGACTATGTTTTTTATCTTTATTTTTCCAAAATCCAGCATAGTATCTTGTTATGTAGTGGTCAATAGGGCTTAATAATGACAGGTTTCCAAAGCAAGAAGAGTTATACAAATGTTTAGAGAATCTGTTCTCTTTCCTAATATTGTCTCTTCTTTTTGTGAATATATAAACTTATGGATAATTATTTAGAAATTTATTTCAAAGCAAATGCCCTAAAGATATACCCATTTATAGTGATAATTTTTTTAAAGGCTCATTCAGGGCTACATCTATGAATGAGACACATGCCCCCCATCTTTTTTTTTTTTTTTTTAAACATTTGCTGTAGGAATCAAATAGTTTTAATTGTTATCTGGCTCAGAATTGTGTCAGATATAAGAGAATAAGGCTTAGTCCCCGTCCTCTAGAGAAAACAGTCCAGTTTTGTGGGAAAAGAGCTTGAATGACTGAATGGATAGAAGATTGTTGGACTCAGAAAGACCTGAATTCAAATTGCCCTTCAATAACTTACTAGCTATGTGACCTTGGCCAAATCCATAAACCTCTCCATCTCAATTTCCTCATCTTTAAAATGAGGATGATAATAATTCCTACCTCACAAAGTCAAATAAGATATGTAAAGTGCTTTGCAGATTCTAAAGATCTATATAAAGCACAACATATTATTGTTATAAATAATTAGAGGATAATATGATAAATTATCAAATATGGCAAAAACCATAAGGATATCAGAAATTTAAGGAAGTAAGAAATGGAAAAATGCAGACTGATGGGGGAGAAGAATTTCATAAACATGTCTTTTGATGTATTTCTTTTAGCTCCTGAAATTTGTTCCTGAAAAAAGTGATATTGACCTGTTGGAGGAGCACAAGCATGAGTTGGATCGGATGGCAAAAGCTGATAGATTCTTTTTTGAAATGAGCCGGTATGTTGAAGCACACTTACAATTAGTTCAGTTGTCACTTAATCTTCCTAAGTGTGATGTTGTCACTCAGAAATAATTGCTTTGAGTTCAGTGATATATTTGTGTAGCTAGACTAGATCATTCTATGAGTTCAAATTAGAGTAAAACTATTTATGTTATAGAACCAGCCTGACTAGGTAAGTGGAAAATTTCCATTTGAAATCCACAGTATTCTAAACTCTTCCTCATTCAGAATTGTTTGGTATTGGTTTTGTATTCTTTTTAAAAAAAAATTTATTGAACTAAAAACAAAGTAAGAAAAAACAGAATAGAAAAAAGACAGAAAAGGAAAACAAAACAAAATATTGTCATGTGTTTAGCAGAATATCAGGAAGGATACAAAATATATAACAATAAATTTCCCTTTCAAGAAAGCATATATAAAATAGATCATTTTCATGAGTGGCCATCTTTTCTTTGCTTCTTTGTAGGCTATGCTTTTGTTCTCTGCTGAACACTTTTATTTTATTCTTTTTTCCCTTTTCATCCCCCCACCTCTCCCTAGCAAGCTATAGTTAAGCACAGATATATATATAAAACACACACACATATACATCACACCCATTCACAGGTACACACATAAACTCACATAACTATATACACATACATAACCTACATGCATATATTCCCACACATATTCAGACACATATATTTATGCATATGCATTTATCTGTATGCAAACATGCATCTAAAACAATAATATAGCTGACATGTAATATAGATTGCCCTCTTCATTGAGGTTTTATGTTCTTAAAATATATTCTTTTGTCTATTATAGAGATAAATCTCAAAAGTTTGCCCCAAGTCAGTACTAATTTTCTCCCATGCCATTATTATTTTCCTTTTTCAATACTGTTTCCCTCTCTACCCTTCTCACATATGTGGGGTCACATTTATCAATATTGATGCTCTGCAGGTTTTTTCCCAGACCAAGCAGGAGGTAGGTCACTGACTTGGGTCCATGTTGTTTATTATAGTCCATGGATGCTCAAGAAACTGCTCCAATCTGAGAAAAATAGTTTGCATCAAAATAAGTCAGTCCAGAACTACCCAAAGGAAGTTTCTAAATATTTGGATTAGATTAAAAACAAGCTCTTCTCATAAAGCCTAAGAGTAGAGCTCTTTGTACTATATATCCTCTTTGGATGTAGACTGTTGAGGGGAACAAGGAAAATTTACAATCCTATTTTGCTATAGAGACATATAAAAAGGTCCAGCCAAAAGAATAATTAGAAAAACGCATTGGTCAACTGCATATTGTGATTTGGAATATTTTATCCTCCTCCTAGGCCTGAAATATACACCATTAGGTTCACTATTATAAACCACAAAATTTTTCTCATTGATAAAATATAAACTGTTATCTGGGGGGAATTTCCAACACATCTCCTAAATACAGATTGATTTTTTCTGCTAATTGTTTATAGTGGAAATGAGGAGAAAGAGAAGACCTTTGTATTTGGAGAGCACACTGCGGTCATGTGGTTCTAAGAGCAAAGACCCAGGTGTAATGAGGGTATACTGAAGATACTGATCAGTTTTGCCAAGGGCTAACTATGTGTAGCATTAAATAGTATATTACATTTACAAGTTATTAAATTTTCCATCTTACTACAAAAATGTATTTTTTTTTGTTCTCTCTGTGCATAAATGTCCAAGACTTTCTAAATTCTGTGTGTGTGATGGCAACTTTGTTTGACAGTGGCTAACAAATATTCATCTAAAGATCATTTACTACCTTTGATTGTTTTGAGTCAGAGGGTTTTGCACACCATTTTCCCCAACCCAGGTCAAAGTGTGGAAAACATCCACTCAAAGCCAAGTTTGCATGGCAGATTACCTTCTGTCACAGTCCCTGAGAACCATTATGAATGTCTGGTAGCAACCCCTCCCTGCTTTCTTCTTTTCCTCATATAGGCATTGGTATCAAATAAATGTTAATTAGCCTATGTTTGCTTTTACAGAATAAACCATTATCAGCAAAGGTTACAATCTTTATACTTCAAAAAGAAGTTTGCAGAGCGTGTGGCTGAAGTTAAACCCAAAGTTGAAGGTAAATGAACGGGTCTGGCTTAAAGACTAACAATGGTTATTTGTCAATTTTCTAGCAGAGTCAGGTATTTTGCATCACTTTTTACAATGAAAGCAATAGAAACCCTGGTGACTCTTTCTGCCATGTGTAAACTTGTGTGCAAGAACAGTAAATCCCTTTTATGATGGTGCTAAGAGACAAGACTAACATTCACCTCATGGACCAACAGTGTTATATTCTCTTCCTGTGTTTACCATTGTTGAAAGTTTGAGAGAAAAAGGATAAGCACATAATTTGCAAAACTATGTAATGAGCTACATCATGTCAAAGTCCTTTCCTAATTTTTTCTGCACTACGGTACGTTTATGTTAGTGATGCTATTGAGAAAAGAAAATCTATGTACAATTTTGAAATATCAGAAATATTTATAAAACACCTGCCTATCAAGTAACTGTGAAAGGGAAGCTTGAAATTGAGAATCCTCTGGAGAATCTCAGACTTAACACTCACTAACAATATCATGTGAGACAAACCTGCAAATTTCATCATTGGGATAGGGATAATGGTATCTGGTTCAGAAGGATAGGAAAATATTTATTAATAAGTTTGAAAATAGAAGATTTTATCTCTGTAAGTGATATTCTGACATTTATTAATTAGCATTTAGATAGAAAATCAAGATCAAATCTTGTAGCATTTCTAGTGTTGACAATAGTGTTAATAATACTGGTAGGTGATCTCAGTCATCCCCTTTCTCTCCTTCTCTTCACATTTTGCTTTTGGCTTTTAAATTTCCAAAAATAGTCATTAGCCTGGAATAGTTCATCATTTCCTTCTCCAATTCATTTTACAAATGATGAAACAGAAACAAACAAGTTTGTTGCTTGCTCAAATGTCTGAGGCCAGATTTGAGTTGAGAAAAATGTCTTCCTGTTTCCACATCTAGCACTCTATTTCACCATTTAGATTGTACTAATAGTATAATAGTCCAAATTTAAAAAAAAATCCTTTTGTTGTTATTCATGTGTATGAAGTATAGAAAGCACTGAAACTTCATAGTTTGTATTTTGTTTTTAAGCAATTCGAATTGGGTCAGAAGAGGTGCTAAAAAGCACTGCTTTACGGCAATTGTTAGAAGTAGTCCTGGCTTTTGGAAATTACATGAATAAAGGTCAGAGAGGCAACGCATATGGATTCAAGCTCTCCAGCCTCAATAAGATCGCTGATACAAAATCTAGCATCGACAAGTAAGTACCTTTTGATTTGATTTGAAGTTTTACTTCTTACATTCTTTTGTCACTCATGTCCTCCAAGAGTCTGTGTTCTTCCAGTTTTCCATTTATCACTGACATTTTTCTCTTCTATATGGCTCTTCTCTTTGCCCTTTAATCCTTATTGCTACTTACCAGAGCTTACTACTTTTTCTAAATGTAGACCTGAAGACACCTATTCATGTATGGTTTTAATTTCCACTTTTATGCAGGTGACTCCCAAATCTTGATCTATAGCACTCATTCCTCTCATCTTATGTTTGTCCATGTCACTAATCATGTTTCTACATAAAAAATTTTTAAACACCAAATGACAGAAACTGAGCTTACCACCTCAGTGTGTCCCCTTTACCTTTGGTAATTTCACATGTGCTCTTCAAAGGCACTACCATTTTTGTCATTCTTTCTAGGAGCAAAGTTCTTGATTTTTTTCCTTTACTTTATATCTCCCTCACTTTTTATACCCCATTTACCACCAAGTTAATCATATTGCTTCTTCAGCCTATCAAACTTACACCCTGTTTGTAGTTACCATGTTGATACAAGTTCTCTTGACATTAGCTATGGGTTATTGCAATAGAATACTTGCCTTCTGGCTCTTAGTTCTCCTGTCTTCCTTATTGTGTTGAATATTCTCTTCTTGGATTACTATTTTCATCATTTTACTTTTTTGCTCTTAAGGATCTTTAGGCACTCTCTTTGTCTAAAATCTCCAAACTAAATTCTACCTGATATTTCAGGCTCAACACCAAATCATGCACTTTCCTCCTGTCTCAACCACACATTGACCATTACTTCAAAAATCTGTTTGCTTACTGACTTCCTTCACTATCACAGAGACAGAACTTGTCTATTCCTCTCTGAGTTTTCCCCAATCTGGAATATCTTTCATTATGCCTTCTCAGATTTTAGATCTTGGCTCAAAACTCAGGAAAGCTTCTTTTTCTCTTGACCATCCTCTTGGCACCCTTTCAACCCTTATGAACAATGCCTATACTATATTAGTTAAATTCATTATTGTGTAGAAGTTGCCTTTTTTTTCCTTTTAATGTGCATGTTATGGAATTTCACCTTCATTTGTTAGCTGCTTTAGGATTGGGAACATGTCTTCAGTTTTGTTATCTGTCTCTGCCACAATTCTTATTTAAATGGTTTTGAGCAGCTATTTGAAAATCTATAAATTTTGGTTTAGAAATATTGCCTGAGTGCACAAACTTCAATGAAGCACACTCATTTATCTTTCTCCCTTATGAACAAACTATTCTTATCAGACTATTTGGCAATCTCATTGATATTAATTAACGAGTCTCTCTGTGGTATAATAGATGTAAGTAATGATAATAGAGCTGGGACATTTGATTAGTCTTTTAACACACGTTTGATGGAATCCTGTTGCTTACATCTATTCATAAAAAAGGAGCCACTAATTATTGTTCATTGAAAACCAAACATATGTTGTTATAAGATAGACATTCTTTAAAAATAAAGTTGACCATTTTCTCCTGTCACATGAAGTCCCTAATATTTCCCATTTGGAGTTGAAAGTCTAATATAATTACCTGTTTAATTCTTGTATCATCTGATGGGGGAAGTTTGATTTTAGTATCTTGAGAAGTTTACTCTAGTATTGAATGTAAAACTGGGATACTGCTAAATTGTGATATTTGGAGTATTCTTCATGCTAGAGATTGCAAGACAAGTGATTGTTTTCTAATTATTGATATGTGGAAAAGTTATTTGAATGAGCTCTCCTCTCACAGGAAGACAGCATAATTTCATATAGGCAGAAGGCTTTGAGTTGGTCCCTGATATACTTGTGATGCCTGAGAAAGCTGAGAGACTTTTCTTTTTAAAATTTTCTCTGGGTAATTTTTGTCCTCTATTATCTATTTCATTCACCGAAAATAAAGAGGTTCTATTCTCAGGGCAGGTTTTGGAGAATCCAAAACAGAGTTCTTCATTATTATGGGGATGTAAAATTTTCTGAGCAAGGGACAAATGACAAATTCATGTGCCAATATAATATGAAAAAATCTGGAGGAAGGTATCTAGGACATAGGGCGGACTGCCTTCTTCCCTCCACCCCACTCCCAACCCTGCCCTGGAGGATTTACCAGAGAAAATTTGAACAAAAATCAAATGAGATGAGATGGTATGGGTAATTTGTGACTTATCCTGTTAGAGGGTGTATTTATATGATAAGATTTTAGATTCTTGAAACATGGGTGTTAAAGCTACAAAAATTCACATGTAGATTTACTTGATCCTTTACTACATGTAGTAGATAAATCTCTTACTAGAAGTTATAAGTTTAATAAATATTTATTGCTGGATGGTTCAGTAGATGAAATAATGGGTTTGGAATCAGAAAGATTTGAGTTCAAATCTGGCCTCAGACATTTAATAATTGTGACCCTAAGCAAATCATTTAACCATATTTCTCTCCATTTCCTCATCTGTAAAATGAGCTGGAGAAAAAAGTGGCAAATCACACCAGAATCTTTGCCAAGGAAACTCCAAATGAGGACATGAAGAGTTGAATCTGACTGAATTAAAACAACAAAAAAGTCCCTATTGCTAATGAACCTGGTAAATAGTTATTGCTAAGATATTTATACTCTACATGCTATATTTCTAGTGTAGTATTATAGAACACTTCATTTTTTTATTTGGTACCATGGAAAGAGCACTGGGTTTGGAATCTGAAGAACTCAATTCTAATCTCCTCTGCTATTTAACCCTCTGTGTTCTTAGACAAGCTAGTCACATTTCTAGGTTTCAGTTTCCTTATCTGAAAAATGAAGGAGTTGAAATAGATGGCCTTCTCTGTTATCCTGCAATTTCCTACCTTCCAACCTTTGAACAAGGGAATGCTTGAAAATGCTATCTTATCACCTTTACCTCTTATTATAAGCCTTAGTTTGCTTCCACTCACCTTGAGCAGAAAGATTTTCCCAATGCCCCTAGTTTTTAGTGCTTTTCTTTCTCTTCAAATTATTGTGTTTATATATAAGTTCATATATCTCCTCTGCTTCCTCAATAGAATTTTGTAGTTGAAAATATGAACAGGGATTGGACTTTGTTTTACCTTTACATTCCTAGATCCTACTGCAGTATCTTGCAACATATTAAACAAGTTCTTAGTGGAATTTTGTTGTTTTTGTTGTTCAGTTATTTTTCAGATGTGTCTGACTCTTTTTGACCCTGTGTGGAATTTTCTTGACAAAAAACTGGAGTGGCTTGCCATTTCCTTTTCCAACTCATTTTACAGATGGGGAAACTGAGGCAAATATGGTACAGTGATTTTTCCAGGATTACAGAGTTATTAAATGTATGACTCCAGATTTGAACACAGGAAGATAATTCTTCCTGATTCCAGACCCAACACTTTAGCCACTGTACCATTTCTATAATCTAATAGCTACCCAAGTGCTTATTAAATTAAACAATTTTGAAAAACACGGTCCCTCCTTCAAATTGTTTTAGTGTAGTCTTCTCCATATATTGTAATCATATGAAGCAACTCTAGCTGCTGTTATTGTTGTTGTTTATCCTTAAAAGAGCACTTATCACATCCTGATATTGTGGTCTCGGTACAATATGTTCAGCTGTAGCTGATTAGTCTAATAAAAGTTTGGAAGTCTCTCACTCCTAAGTTACAAGTAGTCCTTTAAAGTCTTGTCACTAGTAGGTAGAATTTAAACTAGAAGCCAAGCTAGGCTCCTAATAATCCACTCTTATACAGCAGCTTTCATTACAGGCTGCCTTTTCTTAGGTCAATTCATTCATCCTATAAATATGTAGTAAGTACTTTCTACTTATAAGGCAGGAAACCAGGATGTATGGAGTAGAAATGGAAATTGGGGAAGGAGGGAAGGTAAAGTACAAAGGAAAATTAGATCCTCTCCTCAACGAGTCAGCAGCCTGATGGGAAAAATTAATACATATGCACTAGTGATTATAATTTAAAGTACAATGTGCACATAGAAATGAATGTGGTACTGTAAGATGTTAGAGTGAGATTATGGCAGTATTTAAGTAGTATGTGTCTAAAATATTACATATTTTAACAAATTTTACTATTTTGCTCTTTTTGTGGCCTCCTGAAGTTTGAATTATAAGATTCTTTATAAATGCTAGGTTAGTAACTTGGTACAGTCACCTAAATGAAGTTTTGAAAAGAATGGAGTTACTAGCAGTTTAACTAAAGTGTAGCCTTATTTGGTTTTTTGTATCTTTGTGGCTGTTCAATATTCACTTTTCTTCTGTCCAGTCTTCAAGAATCTGTGTTTAGATGGATGAGCTTATATTTGGACAGAAATGGAATATGAATAAATAGGCCACAGTTTATATAATCAAGATTTATAGACATACATCCTTTCCACCACCAAAAAATCTGATTAAAATATTTAATGACTTGCTCCATTCCTCATGATAGCAAGTATGTTTGGACTTTGAAATAAAAATATTCAAATTAAATTCTAAGTGTTTTGCTAGGTGCCAATTGCTTCATACATAATTATATGCTGATTGGGTTCGCTCTCTGGTTATTGGGATAATCTCCCTTTCTCCCCCCCAAAAAATGGCAAGGAGAAAGAAAGGACAATCAGAATTATATAAGCAGGCAATCAGCACATAATCAGACTCTGGCTCCTAGAAAAAAAGCAGAACACTTTTTTTCCGCTCAATAAAATTTTATCTTTCCAAATACATGTAAAGATAGTTTTCAACATTCATTTTTTTAAATAAAACTTTGTGTTCCAAATTTTTCTTCCTCCTTCACTTACCTCCTCTCCTCCCCAAGGCAGCAAACAGTCTGATATAGGTTAGATATGTGATATTCTTTTAAACATATTTCTATAGTTGTCATTTTATGCAAGAAAAATCAGACAAAAAGGGGAAAAAACATGGGAAAGGAAAAAAAAAAAAGATGAAAATACTAATTCACATTCAATTCACATTCAGGACCCAAAGTTCACTCTCTAGATGTAATTGGTATTTTCCATCTCAAAGAGCCAAGAACATCCCAATTGGTCACCACATAATCTTGTTACTGTGTACAATGTTCTCCTGAACATTGCTCACAGTTCATATGTCTTCCTAAGAAAATTCCTTTTCTGAAATCAGTCTACTCATCATTTCTTATAGAACAATAATATCCCATTACCTACATACACTATAACTTATGCAGCCATTTCCCAGCTAATGGACTTCCACTCAACTTCCAGTTCCTTGCCACTATAAAAAAAGAGCTGCTACACACATTTTTGCACATGTGTCCTTTTTTTTTTTTAATCATCTCTTTGTAGTAAGTAGTGTGGAGTTAGCAGTGAGACTGCTGTATGCACAGTTTTATAGCCCTGTGAGCATAGTGCCAAATTGTTATCCAGAATGGTTGGATAATTTCACAACTTCACCAACAATGTATCAGTGTCTCAGTTTTCCCACATCACCCCCTCCAACATTTATCAATATCTTTTCCTGTCATCTTAGCCAATCAGACTGTGTGAAGTGGTGCATGAGAGTTGTCTTAATTTGCATTTCTCTAATCAATAGTGATGTAAAGCATTTTTTTTCATATGACTAGAAATGGTTTTAATTTCTTCATCTGAAAATTGTTCATATCCTTTGACCATTTATCAATTGGAGAATGACTTGTATTCTTATAAATTTGAGTCAAATCTCTCTATATATATTAGAAATGAGGCTGTGAAAAAGCAGAATACTTTCCATCTGAACTAATTCTAATTGAAGAAAGAGGCAGTCAAAGATATAATAATAATAATAATAATAATAATAATAATAACAGGCACTTCAAAAAACATTTTTATACTCGAAAATTGATAAGGAATTTTATATCTCATTTGGACTTCAAAACACTGTGAGATAGTTATGTTGTGAATAATATCCCCATGTTATAAAAAAAGAAACCAAGACTTACAGATATTTAGATTTTCCCATGATCATCTAGCTAATAAATGTCAGAGACAGAATTTTAAAGCCAGGTCTTTTCTATTTACTCATATATATGTTGTACTAAACAAACATTACTTGACAACTATATAATTCAGATGTTTCTGGGTCAAAAAGAATCATTATTGTTTAAAAGAAATATCCATTTAAAAATATTATTTTGGGGGCAGCTAGGTGGCGCAATGATTAAAGCACCAGCCATGAAGTTAGAAGGACCTGAGTTCAAATTTGGTCTCAGACACTTAGCATCTCCTAGGTATGTGACCCTGAGCAAGTCACTTAACCCCAATTGCCTCAACAAATACACACACACACACACACACACACACACACACACACACACACACAAATAAATAAAATTTTGGAGCTCATATACAAACTCTGAGCTAGCACAATACTGCTCAGCACCTAAGCATTTAACCTGCAAATTGTGGACCAGATATGCCTACGTACTCTTGGGGTGCAGTTCACCTAAGATTTTTAGACACAACATGCTAACTTAATTGCTAGCACATATAAGTTAGTAGGTCACTAGAGTCTAAACATCTGCCCACTCTACCACTGTATGACTGAATATTGCTAAGTGTCATCCTTAGGCACATATGAATTATAATTGAAGTACAATTTAATTATATGATTAAATTCATGCAGTCTATACATTAATTTCTGATTATGTGATCCAGTATGAAAAGCTTTTATATGTACCTGGCCTACAGTATCAAATTCTCACCTTTTTAATATACATAAACTTAATAGAATCATAGATTTAGAGGGGAAGGATACTCTAGAGGCAATCAAATCCAAATCCCTTCTCCCTTCATCAGTGCTCTATCTCCTCTGCTAATGTTTAAGACTTCAGATTGAAAAGTGCTTACATATCTAATAGCTATGTCTTGGAGCTTTTTTTAAAAGGGTGGTCCTAGGATTATTTGAACTGTGATAAGATTATTTTAGTTTCCAATACATACTTAGGACTCACTTTAGGACCTTTTGTCTTTCTCATCAACTTTGCTCAAACAAGAAAGTGAGTTTTATCCAATAATGGCATTTAATGAAAGAATCTTAAAAGTAGAGGACAAATTTTGACAAGAATGATTTATAGATAGAATATCAATTGTAGGCAATTGGGTTATTGGAGCCTTAAATATAGTTTGTTCATAAAGGGGAATTTTTTTTAACTTTTTAATTTTTTTTTAAAATTAATTTTATAATTATAACATTTTTTGACAGTACATATGCATAGGTAATTTTTTACAACATTATCCCTTGTACTTCCTTCTGTTCCGAATTTTCCCCTCCTTCCCTCCACCCCCTCCCCTAGATGGCAGGCATTCCCCTACATATTAAATATCTTATAGTATATCCTAGGTACAATATATATGTGCAGAACCGAATTTTGTTGTTGTTGTTGTTGCAAAGGAAGAATTGGATTCGGAAGGAAAAAATAACCTGGGGAGAAAAACAAAAAAATGCTAACGGTTTACACTCATTTCCCAGTGTTCCTTCTCTGGGTGTAGCTGATTCTGTCCATCATTGATCAATTGGAACTGGATTAGCTCTTCTCTATGTTGAAGATGTCCACTTCCATCAGAATATATCCTCATATAGTATTGTTGTTGAAGTGTATAATGATCTCCTAGTTCAGCTCATTTCACTCAGCATCAGTTGATGTAAGTCTCTCCAAGCCTCTCTGTATTCATCCTGCTGGTCATTTCTTACAGAACAATAATATTCCATAACATTCATATACCACAATTTACCCAACCATTCTCCAATTGATGGGCATCCATTCAGTTTCCAGTTTCTAGCCACTACAAAAAGAGCTGCCACAAACATTTTGGCACATACGGGTCCCTTTCCCTTCTTTAGTATTTCCTTGGGATATAAGCCCAGTAGCGGCACTGCTGGATCAAAGGCCATATATGTACATTTTGATAACTTTTGGGGCATAATTCCAGATTGCTCTCCAGAATGGTTGGATTCTTTCACAACTCCACCAACAATGCATCAGTGTCCAAGTTTTCCCACAGCCCCTCCAACATTCATCATTATTTGTTCCTATCATCTTAGCCAATCTGACAGGTGTGTAGTGCTATCTCAGAGTTGTCTTAATTTGCATTTCTCTGATCAATAGTGATTTGGAACACTCTTTCATATGAGTGGAAATAGTTTCAATTTCATCCTCTGAGAGTTGTCTGTTCATATCATTTGACCTTTTATCAATTGGAGAATGGCTTGATTTCTTATAAATTAAAGTCAATTCTCTGTATATTTTGGAGATGAGGCCTTTATCAGAACCTTTAACTGTAAAAATGTTTTCCCAATTTGTTACGTCCCTTCTAATCTTGTTTGCATTAGTTTTGTTTGTGCAAAACCTTTTTAATTTGATGTAATCAAAATTTTCTATTTTGTGATCAATAATGATCTTCAGTTCTCCTTTGGTCACAAATTCCTTCCTCCTCCACAAGTCTGAGTGGTAAACTATCCTATGTTTCTCTAATTTATTTATGATCTCATTCTTTATGCCTAAATCATGGACCCATTTTGATCTTATCTTGGTATATGGTGTTAAGTGTGGGTCCATATCTAATTTCTGCCATACTAATTTCCAGTTTTCCCAGCAGTTTTTTGTCAAATAATGAATTCTTATCCCAAAAGTTAGGATCTTTGGGTTTGTCAAACACTAGATTGCTATTTTTATTCACTATCGTAAAGGGGAATATTTAACCTACTTTTCCTGCCATTGCAATGTATTAGTTTTCCTAGCAAACTTTTTTTTGATACCTACATTGTAAAAGTAAACTTTAGTCCAGTCCCTTTAGAAATTGTGGAGTTTTTGAAAGAGAGGTATCATAAAGCTTCTTATAGCCTTAAACTACACTGTTTTTTGACATCTTAAAAAGGTGTTTTCATATTTGTATTTGTATATATATGTTTGTGTGTATATCCAGTATCTTTATTAAAAACAATTAAGTTATATAAATAATAGGTAAATGTTGATCATTCCTAATACTTTTCCCTGCTCTAATTCTAGGAACATTACCTTATTGCACTATCTCATAACCATTGTGGAAAAGAAATATCCCAAGGTACTCCATCTGAATGAGGAATTGCGTGATATTCCACAAGCAGCAAAAGTGAAGTAAGTGCTGAACTCATTTAGTGGGAATGATCTGACTGTTTTCCTCTAGTTCTGCACATCACTTTGTGTTGCACAAAACTTTGATTCTTTAATAGCATTAACTTTGCCTATTAGGGTTCCACCCATTTGCTTTCCTGAGGCTATTATGTAAACAGTGAACTGTACCCTCTCTGCTAAAATAGACTTTGTAGTGGTTAGTCTTTTATTTCTGTCACCCATGCAGGTGTAGCATGAGCTACTCACTTTAGCACCATGTGGTCACTAAGCCTACTATATATGGAAAGGAGTTCAAGAATGTGCCTCATAAGATCTAGGAAACTAATTCTTTAAAAATATTTCATAGCTTTATTTGCAATTTTCTTAAGCATTATTATATAGTGACTCATGAGCTGTCAAGTGATTAACCTCTCCATTTTTTAAAAATTTACTATAAACTCATAGAAAAACAATTTCAAGGAGATTTAAACATTCCAATTTGTATTAAGTAAATACTGCAAAAGGATAAAGACATTTAAAAAGTCAGTGGTTTTGTTTAAAGTAATATATAGAGAACAAATGGGTTTTGGTTCATGATTATAGATTTAGAAATGAGAGATTATGAACTTCCTCATTTTTACAGAGGAGGCATAGAGGTTCTGAGAGGTTATGACTTAGGATTACAGGGAGAGAAAACATTATTGAAAAATAAAGCAGGTAGGCCTATGCATCCTCCTGCAAAGGAGTAAGAGTGGTTAAGCTAATATAGGACCAATGTTTAAGATTTTTTTTTTTAACTTTCCATGCCTTTTTCCAACCCAAAACAAAACTTGAATGATAAAAATAATAAAACTGAAAAGAGAGATGAAAGCATATACACACCAAAGAAAAACAACTTTTATAGCAAAGAGTTTAAGAAATTTTACAGAATTGACTTTTCCTCATTCTCTTCCTTTAAACCTTTACATTTACTGCTTTGGGATTTTGGTTATTTCTGTGTTGAATTGTTACTGTGTGTGTTATCTCGTTACAATCCAGTTGCAAGTTTGACATAATGAGCAAAAGTAATTTTCTTGCTTGATTATGTAATGTTTAGGGTCATGGGCTGGATTTTTGCTATCATTAATACTGGAAACTCAGTCTACCAGAGCAGTCCTATAATTTCTAGTCTATAACTTATAGTGTTAGAATTGCCTGGATGAACATTGAGAAGTTGTATGATTTGTCCCAGGTTGTGCAACCTGTGTATGTCAGAGGTAGGACTTGAACCCAGATCTTGGCTTCAGGACTGGCCTGTTAAGTAATATTTTGAAATGTAAAAGGCCAAAGGCTGGAATAGTGATGTGAAAAAAAAATCTAAATGAAATCAATGTGTGTAGTATATACTAAAAACTCCACTTATTAGTAAAAGGCTCATAGACAATTGGGGAAAGATCCAAAAAAGAAAAAAGTGATTTGAATATAAAATTTATGAAAATTTGCTCAGTAGAATTCCTTTTGGTTGGAATTTAAAGCTGCAGCACTTATAATTCTCGAATTTTAGTGCTATTCAAGTTTTTAGGGGCATAGAATGCAAATATGACTTTGGTTCAACCTAAGTTCAAACTAAGTTTACTTAGTTGTGTTGAAGGGAACCAAATATAGCAAAGTGTAGTCATTTTTGTGTATGTAGTGGTTTGCCTCCATTTTAGATGTAATATTGACAGGATTGTATGTAATACATGATTTTTTAATCTACATATGTTCCCAGAGGTTGTTAAAAAATAAAATAAAATAAAAAAGGGTTTAAGAAGAAGCAGGAATTGAGTTACTTTAGACTTTATTTTACTGCCAGTAGTTTTCCTGAGAGAAATCTTGAAACAGAAGAAAATTAGGAGTAGAAAATAAACTGGTCAATTAAGTATAAATAGTGAATGTTACTTGTTTGAGTGGATTTCTCACTGAAGTGTTGCTATTTACAACAGCATGACTGAACTGGACAAAGAAATAAATACCCTGAGGAGTGGTTTGAAAGCTGTGGAGGCCGTGAGTATCCTTGGTTAGATTCCTAAGCCATTTTCATTATTTTGGGTTCTAGTCATTTTTATCTAGCAATGAGATAATCACTAAGGGGTTGGAGAGTGGGGTAGAGCATGCTTTTTCCAAAGCAGTGAAATTGTGGGAAGTAATCTAGAATGTGTCTAATTTGAGTTCTAATTGAATTTATGTTCAATTCCTATTATTTAAAACCTAAGTGCCATATCCTCTTAAAAAGTTTTCTCCTTTTCTCTCCCTCCTGGAGCTCCATTCTATTTATTAATAATCATACCTCCTCAATTTCACATAAATACTTAACTTGTACTTCCTTCTTGAACTTTTAAAAAATAGGACATTTAAAAAATTAATATAAATCTTTCTTCTTTCCTTCTTACCTCCTTCACCCTTAATTGAAAAGGAAAGAAAAACAAAATTCATAACAAATACACCCATTCAAGCAAAATAAATTTCTTTGTTTTCCACATTCAGATGTGGGGGGAGGAGAGGTAGAATGATTGTGGATATATAATATTCTCTCTCTTTCTCTCTCTCACACACACACACGCTTTTTAAAATTTGCACTTTGAGTCTATCACTTGGCAGGAATGGATAGTAAACAAATTTTCAAAAGTATTTTTATTTAAAATTGTTTATACCATATATGTACTCCCCTCCTCAAAAAAAAAAAAAAAAATCAAACAATTGAGCCAGACATGGAGTAAAGTTTTGAAATGATTTATGTCTCATTCAGCTAGACAATCTCATGAACTTATATATCATTTTTTTGTATAATTCTGTATGTAAGTGTTAGATCCCTCACTTGGATTCTAAGCCATATTAGGGCAGGGATCATGTTGATCTAAACTTTGTATCTCCCCCTTGGATTAAAACTGTACATGAGTACTTAATAAATGTTAAACTCAAATTGCTTAAAGAAGAAAGGTTTAAATATAATACTATAATTGCTACAAGACTGAAGAAATCACTTTAGGATAAAGATCTTTGGAAATGACAAAGCTCTGCTATTTAAAGTAATTTAATTTCTTAAAGTGACTTTCCAGTTGTTTCAGTTAGACCTGATTCTCCATGACCCCATTTGGATTTTTCTTGGCAAAGATACCACTCTGGTTCTTAAGTTCATTTTACAGATGAGGAAATTGAGGCAGAGTTAAATGACTTGTCCAGGGGTACATAACTAGTGCACTAGATTTGAACTCAAGTTTTCTGACTCCAGACCAACACGGGAAACTTCACCCGGCCCGGACACGGAAATGATTGACAGATTGATAGCTCTTTCTCGATTCTATGAACTGTACCATCTAGCTACCCAGCTTTTTGAAGACACTTATTTAAGAAAGACAATTTGTAGCACAGTGGAGCACAAAGACCTGGATCCAAAACCCATTTCTTACACATATTGGTATTGTGACCTCGGATAACTTATTAAATTTGGCAGTTCTCTGTGTAATACTCTATAGGATGCAGGAAAATGCTGACCTACATTAGCAAAGGAAGTTCCTGTTGGGGAGCTCTTCACCCCAGTTAAATCACAGCACTAGTTCTTATCCTTAATATCTAATTATAAATAAAATGCCTAATGCCTAACCTTTTGTTTATTTTCTTATAACATTAGGGGAATGTGTTGAAAGGAGAAAGGAGAGATTATATACATAATCCCCAAATTATTTTTATTTTTATTTTTTTGTTCAATTAAGTAACAAAAAAAAAATGATGACCTAATTTAGTGAAATATTTTTCTTTTGGCCCCAGTAGCCACAGGCATCATGAGATGAGCACATAAGGCATGCTTGCAATTTTTTTAGGTCATTGTGTAGAAGGGTCAGTCTGCTTTATGGCCCTATTTTGTTGCAATTTCATCTCTGTTTAGTAAAAGGCTCTCATGGGAATAGTATTGAAGGAACTAAACCCAAAGGTCTGTATAAGGACAGTACGTTCTGTCTTTTGCATCTGAACTGCTGATTCAATGTGGCTTATAAAGGAGATGAAAGGAAATTTAGATGAAATAACCTCCTTATTCAAGCTTTAATGATGGAATCACTAATTAGAACCATTTCTTTTTCTGGGACTCCCCTACTCCCTATCTCAAAGCAGGACAGTATAAAGTGTGGAGTCCCAAACTCAGTGTCAGGAAGCATCTAATCCCACACAAGAAGATTACTAGCTGCAGACAGGACCATTAACAAAATGGGAATTTAACTGTAACTATATGCCTAGTAGGCTTATTGTGAAGACAACAATTTGCAGGAAAACAAACAAACAAACAAACAAACATTTTGGCCTTTTGGGGAGGGTATTGGTGAGGTTCTAAAGGATATCATAGTCAACCTTATAATGTTACAGATCAGGAAACTTAATAAAAAAGAAATAAAATAATTCATCCAAGGACACATAGCAAGTTAATGAAAGAATTAGGACTGAACTCAGGTCTTCCAACTCCTCATAAGGGTATTTTTTTCCATATATCATGCTCTATAGTACTTGTGCCAGCTTGCCAATAACTATAATATGGTATTTAAGATAAAGCAAAAGGCCTCTTCACCTTATCCAGATTCCCATCATCCAGTGAATTGTGCTTGGATAGCATAGGGATAGGGACTGGATCTGTGATTTTCTGGAATTAGAAACTCTTGAATGAGGAAATACTGTTTTGTACTTTTTTCTTTTTAGTCTCAGATGGTTGCTTAGAGCACTGAATTTAAGTGCCTTATTTAAGGTCACAGAGCCAGTATAAGTCAGAGGCAGGATATGAACTCAGATCTTTCTTCAGCTCTCTTTCACTGTACCATCCTAACTCTCAGTTGATATTAATATACAATGCCATTTTCTTTGGAAATATCCTTATCCCCTTAAAGAATAGACTTCTTATGAAACTAACTCTCCCATATTTAGCCACTGAATTCTTTTTTTCTTTTCCCTTCAACTGTCTGGTTTAGGTCTTTACATTGTATATTAGTATCCCCAGCAAGGGTATGCAGAACTTAAAGATTGGTAAAACTCAAATCATTTGTTCTTGACTTTTCTTTATCTGCATGGCTAAAATGTTTGGCAGGTTGAGCTGAAATAAATAACTAGAATTAGGATTATCTACTAATTTCCATCATTCATCCTATCCCTTTAATCCTTAGCTCCAGGGAAAGCTTGTTTTAAGAGGTCCTCTACCTCAGATACCTAGGGTTCAAGTCTTTACCCTGATACTTACTGATTTTGTGACCCTGGGTAGGTTACCTACCTACTTAAACAACTCCCAAACTGCAAAGTCCAAAGCAATTGCTAATTTGCATTAGTAGGAGTTTCTTCATCAATGAAGCCATAGATCTGGACAAAAAATACATAAAACAAAACAAAAATACTTCTTAACATGAATAATTGAGAGTTGACTGTTTGAAAAGATGAATGTATATATTAAAAACTGCAAGAACAGCAAAACCAGATAGCTATAGAAAAAGAGAGCAAGTGATACCTAGCATTCCTAGAGGGCAGTTAGAGGGCACAATGGAGAGAGTACTAGCCCTTGAGTCAGGAAGAATTGAGTTGAAATGTGACTTCACTTACTAGATCTGTGACCCTGGGCAAATCATCTAATCTTATTTGCTTCAGTTTCCTCATCTATGAAATGAACTGGAGAAGGAAATGGCAAACCATTTCAATATCTTTGCCAAGAAAACCCCAAATGGCACAGAGAGTCCTATGACTGAAAAACAACAATATAGAATTCCTGGGAATAAACAACTGATCACCAGAAGTTTAACTGTTAAATTGTCAGGTTTTTGATATAATCCTATTAATTTGTATAACTTTTGAAGCTACTGATTTGACTGAAGAAGAAAAGGAGCAGGGGGAAGAATGAATAAAATCCAAGTGTGAGAGCATAATTTTGACAGTCTTATAGTCATAAAGGCCTTGAAAGCCAAATCACTTAACATCTTTTCTTCAATTCCTCATTCATTTAACATCCAAATTCTTGTCCACTTCTCAAAGTAGGTTTATTTATTTATTTACTTGTTGCTAAGTATTTTAGATATTGATAAGTAGCTGCATTTGAATATTTAATTTAGTAAATATGTATTTTTATTATTATGTATTTATTACTGTGTGCAAGCCACTCTGCAAAGAACAATGGAGATATATAAATATAGATAGTGGAGGACAGAAGTCTCTAGTGTTATATATTCCATAGGGTCATGAAGAGTCAGACATGATTCAACAACAACCTATACACACACACATATGTATATGTGTGAATACTTTTGTATATAAAGATAACATTGCCCCTGTCCTCAAGAGGACAAATCCAAATGCTTTATGGATATTGGGGGATGAAAAAAATCACTTTGAACTATGAGACTTAGGAAAAGGTTTTATAGAGGAGTGGCAATAGAATTGAGTTCTGAAACAAAAGGAAAACTCCAAAGGTAGAAATCTAGGCATGGAAGACAGATTACACAGTGAGTTCTTTTCCAAGCCTCCAATGAAAGAAATCATATGGGGATGCTCCTTAATTGGGAAATGGCTGAACAAGTTGTAGCATATGATGTTGATGGAGAACTTTTGTACCATGGGAAATGAAGAGAAGGATGGTTTCCAAAAAAAAATGGCAACATCTTTATGAACTGATAAGTGAAGGGAGAACCAGAAGATCATTGTACACAGTAGTAATGATCAACTGTAAAAGATTTGGGTCCTCTGATCAGTACAATTAGAAAGGTCTCATTGTGAAAAAAATGCTATCCACCTCTGAGATAGAATTAATGAAATTTGAGTACAAATTGAAGTATAATTTTTTCACTTTTCTTACTTGCTTTTTTAAAAAAATATAATTAATATGGAAATAAGTTTTGCATGATTTCTCCTGTATAATTTATTTCATTGCTTGCCTTCTCGGTGGGTGGGGGAGAAAGAAGGGAGAGAATTTGGAAAACAACATTAAAAAAGAAGAGAATGTCCAAAATAAATAATGAATTTAAATGTTAGAAGCCTTAAGAAACAATAGTCTTAGGTGAGTGGAACATAGAGAATACATTAAAAAGAAATAGTACAAAATAAAAGTCAGAAAATAGTTTGGAGCCAGATTGTGGAAAGCTTTAAATGCCAGACCAAGCAGTATGTATTTTGTCTTCTAGGTAGCAAGAAACCATTGAAAAGTTTTAATCATGGGAAGACATAGCAATACCAATGTGTCTGCATTAATAGCAGAAGATCAAAGTATCTATGTATATGAGAGGGGAGGAGAAGAGGATATAAGTGAATAAATGAACATAGATTTGCTTAAATTTGGTGCTTACTACAGAAGAAAAATGTTATCTGTGACTTTGAAGAGTAACATTGAGAACAAAATTGTGTGTTTAAGGAATTGGAATACCAGAAGTCTCAACTGTCTCAACCTGGAGACAAGTTCGTCTCTGTTGTTAGCCAGTTTATTGCAGTAGCGAGCTTCAGCTTTTCTGATGTGGAAGACCTTCTAACTGAAGCTAAAGAACTGGTAAGTCTCACCCTTTTCTGTTGAGAGATGGGGGGGTATCTGCAGGCTTGAAAAATATTTCAGTAGGGACAAGAATATGATCCAAGTGCTAGGAAGTAGGAAGGAAAGTGGAAATTAACAATTCAAATTCCCTTACTCAAAATACTCATATAGGCTTAATCAATCACTGGATGGGCATTGCCTCACACAGACTGAAACCTAGGAAAGGTCTTAGCTTAAAAAGGCCACGGCCTCACATTGAATCCCTAGCTATCTCTAGTTGTCCTAATTATTTCTTGCCACTGGACCCAGATGGCTCTGAAGTAGAAGGAAGCTGGTGGTGACTTGATGAATCCTCCCTGACTAAAATCCAATTCACTTATAAGTCATGACTTCTCCTTCCTGATGTCATGATTATCTTCAAGAACAAAGGATAAACAACAACAAACTTATACAACTTAGATTAGTTTCATTTTTAGGCCTGAAGTCAGTAATTAAAGGAAAGAGTTTCACTGACTTTTAATTCTGTAGACTGAAAGTTCTAAACAACTTAGAACAACTTTACTGCTATGTTCATTTTTCCCTTAGTCACTTTAGAGCAGGCATTTTTAACCTGGGCTCTATGAATCTGATGTATTTCAGTAGTATTAAAAATACTAATAGCTAGTTTGTAATCCAGAGGTATGTACACATAGGTGTGCGTGTATTTGTGTGTGTGTGTGTGCGTGTGTGTTTAAAAATATCACTTCAGATTTGCAAAGTGCTTTATAAATATTTTCCCATTTGACTCTTACAACAACCCCTAAGAGTTAGGTGCTATTATTATCCCCAATTTACATATGAGGATACTGAGGCAAAGTGACCTGTCCAAGATCACATAATTAGTAAATGTTTGAAGTAGAATTTGAACTTTGGTCTATTTAACTCCAAGATTGCTCACATAGCATTTCATTTTGTAGTTCGCAAAACATTCATTACTTTGAAGAAGATTAATAATCTCTGATCCTGATTAATTTTCATTTGTATATTAGATTTCTATAAAACTTTTTCCTTCAGAGCAATTTAAGTGAATGAATCTCTGGAGGCAACCTAATGACCCCTCCCAACTAAGACTATCTCAGTTTTACCTCATTCTTCTAACTTCACTAGTACTTCCAAGATCTCCATTCCTTAATATTCTTAAACCATTATGCCTGCTGATTCCACTTCTCACCTGTCCCAGCCTTGACCTTATTTATAGTTAATTCATTCAACACTACCCTGTCCTTTACTTTTAAATCCTTTGTCCCATTTAGCATTTGTTAAAGTTTACAATTTGCTGAGCACTAATATAGAAATAAAAATATCTTTAAAAAGAAAGAGAAGGAATATACATTCTAATAGGGGAAGACCACACATAAAAGGAAATTGAGGAAGGGAGGTAAAGGTACCTAAGCAGGGGTGGGGGTATTGAGGTGGCCAGATTGGGATGAAGTCTTAAATGCAGAATGCAGTTTGGATAGGAATGAACTTTATCTTGCTTGAGCATCTTCTTTAAAGAACTCTTTAGGTTCTAGGATGAGTAATGCAATCAGAAAAAGAGTCCATAGGGGCAGAGGATTCCATGTGGATTTCAACACTGAAGACCTGGGGAATGATAAAGGAAGTCTGGAATACAACCTGGAGAAAAATGAGAAAGCATATGTGATAATAATCACCTATTATTAAATTAAATTAAATCATATTAGTTGTATGGCATTCCATCTATCACTGGGCTTATTCTTAAGCTTTTTTTTTAGCTTTATGTAGTCTTTTAGGATTGAGATGCAGAATTAGAGTAGAATGTTAGTAAAGGAAGAAGATAATATTGGGGCTGGTAAACTAGAGTCTAGCTTCTTAAATTTTGGTTCTCCACCCCAAATGGGGTCTTGTAACTGAATATGAGGGTTACAAAACTACGTTTTATCATCAGCAAATGTTTGATTAGTATGCCTATTACATATTCAGGTTCATGTAAAATTCTGAGGGGTGAAAATTGGTCATTAATGGAAAAGGTTTAAGAAGCTGAGGATGTAGTAGAGGATGACTGATTTTTGTGACAATTAGTCATATTTATAATTAGATAAAACAAAGCTAACATTGCAAAGTTTGGAAGGATTTGGATCTGGAAAAAAAGAAAATACAACTCAGACAGTAGAAAGGATTTCATTGGGTCCCACAAGTGGTAATGGCAAAGAAAGATCTAAGTCCAAGTCTGTCTCACTACATTATATTCCTATCAAAAGGCTGCTGTCAATAGCAACTGGCTAAGTGCTATCTATTCACTCCTCGGACACACATTTTAAAATTAGTTTGTGTCAGCAGCCATGCTTCCAGCTATAAGTTCTATTGCATTTCCCCAACAAGTACTGTTTGTGCCAGGACTAACTTAGCATACCCAAATAGTTTTTGCTGCTTTGGAGTACAGTGAAAAGCAACTAGGCAGGAGTTAATCTTTAAAAAAAGAACATCAAATCCACAAGATCAGCTTTTTTTTTTTTTTTTAATTGTTTTGTTGTTTTGTTTGTTTTTGTTTTTTTTTTTGGAGGCTGGGGTTAAGTGACTTGCCCAGGGTCACACAGCTAGGAAGTGTTAAGTGTCTGAAACCAGATTTGAACTCAGGTCCTCCTGAATTCAAGGCTGGTGCTCTATCCACTGCGCCACCTAGCTGCCCCTAGATCAGCTTTTGAATGACTATGTGAGTTTGAGTTTAGACCAGATTTCTACAACATTCTGCATCTAAAATATACACATACAATTGCCAGTACTGGGATTACTGGATAAAGAGGTTATTCAGGACTGGTAGAAATTACCAAACTTTTAATGCTTTAATGACACAACCATAGATGGTCTATTCTTGTATTGATATATCCTTAAACTTTACGAAATGGAAAACTGAGTGTTATAGACAAAGTTATTTCTCTCTTTTTTTTTCTTTTTGGTGATGACTTTAATATATATTATTGATTTCTTTTGTTTTGAAATCACTATCATTTCCAGTTATGAAACAAATGACTCACCTCCTTCCCAGGGAGCCATTCTTTGTAGCACAGAATTTTATAGTACAGAAAGATATATACAATGTTCTATACCCTTCCTTATCCTCCACCTCATCAATTTTTATTCAAGGCCAAGTTTCTATTTTCTAATTTGATGACTTCTGTGTAGCATTTAACACGGAGTACTTTTTACTCCTGGCATTACTCTTTTCATTTTCATGATTTTTCCTCCTGCCTGATTACTGTTCTTTCTCAGTCACTCTGTTTTTGCTATAGCCAGCTAGGTGACATAGTGGACCAGAGTAGTAGGTCTGGAGTCTGGAAGACCTGAATTCAAAACTATGTGGCCATTGGCAAGTCACTTATCCTCAGGTTTGCCTCAGTTTCCTCAACTGTAAAATGGGCATCATAATAGCATTTATCTTACAGGGTTGTTTGTGAGGACAAAAGGGATAATTTTTTAAAATTAAAAAGCCCTCAGTAGAGTGGCACATGATGGGTCTATATAAATGTTTATTCCCTTCCCTATTTGTTTTATGATACTGTCGTGATCTGTCCCACCCTATTTTGCTTTTCAATTTATATTTAGTTAATAGAAACTCATTCAGTTAATCCATTGAGTTAAACAATTGAATTGAGATGAGTTATAAGTATTCTTCTGAAACAAAGATATAAGAGTTAAAAAGCATTAGCTACTCTGAAATCGATAAATATTTATTAAATGTCTATTAGGGTATACTATTGGTAGAGACTTGGAGGTAGAATGATGAAAAACTCAACCCTGCTCCTCCCTGTCCCCTCCATCCCCACTACAAACCTAGTAAGGGATAAGATGTACAGAAATAAGAAAACACGAATTAGACATTGAAACTTTCACATTAGAGTTATAACTCACATGTTTCTCAGAATGTTAAGATTATGCTCACTTTATTTCATCAGATTATTCAGGTAGAAGAACATGGGATTGTTCTTTCCAATGATACTGTTTATTAGACTTGTCTTGCTATCTTCCCAAACATTTTAATTCTCCATTTCTGCAGTTTACGAAGGCAGTGAAGCACTTTGGGGAAGAAGCAGGCAAAATACAACCAGATGAGTTCTTTGGTATCTTCGACCAGTTTCTTCAAGCTGTCTCTGAAGCCAAACAGGAGAATGAAAATATGAGGAAAAGGAAGGAGGAAGAAGAGCGTCGTGCTCGTATGGAAGCACAGGTAAAATAAATTTTCTGCTTCATCTTTCTCTTCCCTATCCCCCACCAGACATTTTTTTGTGACAGATTTTAAAGGATACGAACAATATAATCTGGAACAAGCTGAAGGAATACATAATGAGAACAATTCAAGATATTTGCACTGAGAAAACTAATTCAAAAAGTAGCATCTATTGTCCATATAACTCATTTCTTCACTTTAAAAGAAAAAAAGACTTAAAAAAAAATACTCGGATTCTGAGACAGTTCCCTGAGTCTTAAACTAGTGCTAAATAGTTCTTGTAATTTTTTTCTGGTGAGACCCAACTCATACATAGAAAGTGAGGCATTTGCTATTTTTCATTGTTATCTATATTGCCTCAGACTTGTCAATTTGCTCCTTTCTCTTTCACTAGCAATAGCTGTCCACAGCTGATGTATCTAGTATGTGAAAAGATTTTATTTATTCTCATCTTCACTGAAAACAGAAAACAAAAATAATTTAATCATACCCTTCAAAATTCAAATACATATTTCCTATGTGATTATGATAGAATATTGTGCTATGAGAAATGATGAGGATGCTGTCAGAAAAAGCCAGAAAGACTTACAGAAACATAGATGATATGTACTATGTACAAAATCACAGCAATATTTTAAGTTGATCAACTGTGAATAGCTTAGCTCTTTTCAGCAATACATTGATCCAGTACAACTCTGAAGGACTTAAGATGAAAGTGCTATCTATCCTTAGAGAAAGAATTGATGGTGTCTGAATACATATTGAAGCATACTTTTTAAACTTTATTTTTCTTGAATTTTTTTGTCAATTTTCTTTTACAACTTGACTAATATAGAAATATGTTTTACAAAATATATAACCTACATTGAATTGGTTGCCTTCTTAATGAGGGGTGGGTGGGAAGGAAGGGAAAGAATTTGGAGCTCAAAGTTTTAAAAATAAATGTTAAAAATTATTTTTACATGAAAAGGGGCTAAATAAAATACTAAATGAAATATATACTATTAAAAAAACTTTTTTTGAATTGTACTAAGATATTATTAATTAAATAAGATAATATTTGTAAAGTGCTTAGGGAAAGACCTGGACATTTAATAAATACTGATTTCCTTCCTTCCTTTTAATAGCTCAAAGAACAGCGTGAAAAAGAACGCAAGGCAAAGAAGACAAAAGAGAACTGTGAAGAAGGAGGAGAGTTTGATGACCTTGTTTCAGCTCTACGATCAGGAGAAGTTTTTGACAAAGACCTTTCTAAATTGAAACGGAATCGCAAGCGCATTACCAACCAGATGACAGATAGCAGCCGGGAGAGACCAGTCACAAAACTCAATTTCTAAATTTTCCTTTTAAGTTTTTTGGAAAGCTCATTAGCAGTCTTTTGAAGTGGCTAGAACTTTTCATTACACTGCCTTGTAATCCAAATGGTGGCTGTCCTTTTCTTTCCCATCTGTGAATGAAAGCGTATATGTATGTATGTATGTATGTATGTTTGTATGTATGTATGTATAAAATGTACAAAGAGATGTTCATTGTGGGAGTGGCTGGAGACAAGTATGTGTGTGTTCTGTGTACTACAAGTACACGCATGTACATTCATATTGAGTGTGGCTTTATTTTTCTTTCCTTAATGCTGTTCAGAAGCACAACATTGTCTACTGAGAAAAATGACAGAGACATTCCTTATAGTTTAAAAACAGAAAAAGAAAGAAAAGTATTAAGAATCATTTTATAGTTTCCACACTTGATATACTTTGAAATTCTTTAGCACTGGTTACACTAGTGCTGAAGAATCTAGATTTAAAATGGCTTTTGACTTTTGACAATTTAATGTTGGTACATCCTCTGAAGTGACTGTGAGGACCGATCTGTTTTTCCAAAGTCATTGTGAGGATACAGTCTGTATGTTAGGAATGCCTCGGGGATAATGTTTGTTAGGAATGCCTTGCACACAAACTGAATCATGTAGACCATCAAGTGGAAAACTTTTTTTTTTTTTTAATATTCAAAACTTGAACATCATCTGTGCCCTTTTGCTGGTTCCTTGAGTTCTACGACATGATTTCCTTTAAATTGCTTTTGAAAACAATTCAATTTTTCTAAATGCAACCTATGCTCTTGTTGAAGAATGAGGTCACCAGAATGTGCTTATTGCTACAACAACACAAAAATGCATTTAAATTATTCCCCACCAAACAAAAATTTTCTACCCAAGATCAGGAAAGAGGAATTCTCTGAAGGGACAAAGATTCTAAAGTTGTTTTGTTTCCTTGTATATTCTATGTTCTATTCAGTAGGACGAACTGCATCTTCTATAAATGTAGGTCAGAATAAAAGGTCGTGTCTAACCAATGCACAAAATGTCAACATTGCTAACTGAGATGTTAAGACCTATTTGTCACTGTGTACATTTGAAGCAATTTGCTGTTTATATGTTGTCATTTTGAATTTTTGTAAGTAAAGCTACCTGTAAAATTTCAGTCCAAAAAAAGTAAACCTCTCAGGGAGAAATTAATAAAAATAAAAAAAAAAAAACAAAGAAAATTGGAAAAAAAATAATAATGGATACTTACCATTAATGTAGCAACCCTTAATATCCTTAAGTTATACATTATATGAGGAGGACTGTTACTACTTTTTGTTATATTTATTTGTCTGGGGGGTGGTGGTTAAATTTTTTTTGTTTTTCCATCAGTACTGCTATGGTTGGTTTTCCTGTGGAGAGAGTAGTTTGTCCTGTTGCACTAAATTTTCTTGGTCCCTAAAATGAGTATATCATGTAAAGGGGATTCATAGTGGGGACAGGATGCCATTTTCTCACATGTACTGTATAGCAAAAATGCTGTCTAAAAATAATTTGCATAAACTATGATTCTTAGCACAGACAGTGAGGTGTCTGTGCTGTGTGAAAGCTGTGAAATTTTGTTTTGAGAGTTATCAAGAGCTGTGGTTTATACCTGTTTTCCTTATTGCAACTTAGCAATTTTTCTACACACTGTAAGTAAAACTCTGACTAGGGATAAAACAGTAATAAATACCAAGCAAAGACTGATTTTCCAAGTGTTCTCAAATATGCCGATTTAAAGGGGCAGCTCAAAAGCTTTGCTTAAAAATCTGGGGGATGAGAGGGTGTGGGGTGGGGAGGGCATACAGATTGAGATGATTTTGTTTTTTTCTTTAACTAAAGTGCCTCTATTTATATTTTTATTTATGACAGAAGCAATTTGATCTGACTGGATTGAGGAAACTGGCATTTTTAAATTGACTATGTATGAATTAATGGCTTAAGAAATAATTAAGTGTAGATAGAATCAAATTGGGGCATGTGTACAATCTTGAAAGAAGCAGGTTTGCCAGTATTTTGTTCCTCTTGTCATTCAGATCATTCTCACTTTAGGGTGACCATCTTGTTGGGCTGAATTTGCCATTTGTCTTATGGTTTCTTCCCCAGAAGTCTGTGTGCAGGTAATTTCTTGTGCCATTGTAGAAAGGCTCCTTTTAGATTGGTGCTGGTGTAAGTAGCCACTTTTTTCTTGAGTATGTACTTTAAAGAATTTTTTTTTTTTTTATTAATGCCAAAAAAAAAAAAAAAAAAAAAAAAAAGGAAGAGCGTAATTTGTAAACTTAAGTATATGTCATGGTGTGTGTATTAAAGATTTTTTAATTAATGCCAAAAAGGAAGAGTGTAATAATTTGTAAACTGAAATGTCATTAGCCTTCTGAGCTTAGTAGTTGGAATAATTTAGTCATTAGGTGCAAGGCTGTTGTTAGTGTAGCAAGCAAAAAAAAAAAAAAATGATGGATATGTTATGAGACTGTACATTTTTTTAAATGGCAAAATGCAATAAAGAAATGACTCCCATTGGTTATACATATATGCTTTTCATGAGTTATTTTTTTTTAAGTACCGACCTGCTGCACTGTGAACCTCTGATCTTAATGCTTGCAAACTCATTACTAACTTAACTTTGCAGCTAAAAATTTTCTTTTTAATTCATACAGAAAGAACCCATGGTTCACATAATTTAGTTGTGGCAGCATTAAGTTATATTTTAATGTGTTTCAAGATTTTTGTATATTTATTATTTTCTCTGTAGATGACTCACAACCAACTTTATAAATAATGTTCTTCCAGAGTGGATGATTTTTCTTGAGTCTTGGAAAAGAATCTTTTGCCCTAATGAAAAGAACTAAAATAGACTTAATTTTGGGAGGGAAACACAGCCTAATTTTAAAATTAATCGTTTAAGCAAGGTATTACAACATGTAGAATTTCACTAGGATGGAATTGATAAAAATAGACATAAATATGATCAATTTTCCAGAAAATGCTAAGGTTGCCCATCTTGTTTTTGCTTACATTTCCTGCTAGCCTCCTTAGCTTATAGCCAAGCCAAAAATTATTGTCCTAATATATTTTGAGGCATACAGCTTGCCCAGGCTGCAGAAGTGGGGGGGGGGGGGGACGACGAAATGATAGCAGAGGGCAGACATCCAGAAGCAAAACGGTTAAAGTATTTGTTCATCACAATCCTCCATGCAGTGCTTTTCCTATTGTGATCTATTGTGTGTGCTCCCTTTTAGAAACAGGTTTAAAAAAATGATACATTAAGAAGGGAGCAGAGTTGCTTTTTAAACTGAGTTGCCAATGAATTTGCTCACTAGTCTTCAAGAAGATACATATTGTAATATGTGTTCCATTTGGTAAGGTAATAACGTGTCATGAGGTTAAATTGCATCCAGTATGTCTTGTAAGCATGTATTGCTTCTCTTACCTCTTAAATACTTAATACTGCAAAAGTACCTCTACTTTCACATTCTCTCAAAGCCTATGCAAATGAAAGGAAGAAGGAAGTAATCTGACATAAATGAAAAAATCAATTAAGGGCCCTGCAATAAAATAACTTTTTTCTAATCTATTTTGTCCTGGATTTTTTTCTTTAGCAAATAATAAGTAACAAGTTCATAAAGCATTCCATTTGTTCGTAAGGCAAATGTTTCTTAACATCATGCAATTATGTGTCTTCTAGTGGTAATCATCAATGGACCCAAGAAACCTAGTTTTAGAGCAATTTTTAAAATCTTTTTCTGCATTTTCAAATTCTTTGATTAATTTCAGACCTTCCATTTCTGGGTTTGTGCCTATTTAAACAACCATGATAAAGGAGAAGAAATGCCATGTCAATGAAGTGACGTTCTGGATAGAAGTTAAAATATGGGGCTGGTTTGCTTTCTTCATTGTTTACCAAAGCTTTATTCTTTGCCAAGGATATCATACTTTGATCCCTCAGATTTTTGGAATAGTCTTAATGATTACTTTCTAATAAAATGAGGAAATAAAGTAAGTGTAAACAAACTTGTTTTTTCTTCCCATCAAATGAAGCTTCATGAGATCCAAAATGGTATTAATTGATCGATAGTTCTTGAAGAGACAAACATTTTTCTGTAATGTTGGACAGAATTTTCAGTTTACTGCCACAAACTTCCACCTAGCTTCCTTTTGTATTTATGAATACTTACTGGACTGTGTATAAAATTAGATGTCTCTGAATGTCCATGGTGGGTTAATAGAGATCTATTAAATGATAAGTCTTAGACAAAGTGCACTGGATAAAGAGCTTCTAAAGGATTTGTAGGAAAACATGAATAAGAATTATACAAAATGAGACATGAATAATCTATACATGCACTGTATTTAGTATGCTGATTTTATTAAGTTTTATTTCTTCCCTTCTAAAAATAACTCGGTCATGTTGATGAATTATTGGTAGAACTGTGAATTGGTACAGCCAATCACTGGAGCACCTAGGTGGAGTCAGGAGGACCTACATTCATATTTGAACTTTTACTAGCTATGTGACTCACTCAACTGTGATGACCACTTTAGCACCCTGGATACCTTAGAATCAGCTGGAGTCAGTATAAACAAAAGTCCTTGGTCTTTAGCGGGAGAAGTGAAGGGAATGAATGATTCCTGAGGGTTTTGAAATCCTACAACCATATTTTTCATGTCTCAGAAAATCCAATGATTCCTGAGGGTTTTCAAGTTTTACAATAGTCTTTTCATGTCTCAGGGATTCCAATGATTCCTGAGGGTTTTTAAGTCCAATAATTTTTGATGTCCATGAGTCAGACTATAAGTGCCATGCTCTTTCAGTGGCGGGCACAGTCAGCAACAGAACCCCCCGATGTTTCTTGGGTCTTCTCCTTCATTTCAAAGGTCTGCTTTGTCTCTCCGATGGACGAGGCGAATACAGCTCGTTGGCACCTATCTGATTCCTTCTCCATCTGTAGAGATACAAACAAACCCTCTCCCCCAAGCAGTTAACCTATCTGGTCCCTTCCATTCACCACTTTCTGGGTCTCACCACATCACACTATCTAAAGATAGTGGAGCTGATCACACTGGACACTGCCCTTCCAGTGGATTATAAAACCTGTCTGCTGGAGCCAGTGCATCTTTGTCAAAAATCAAGAATCGAGCTAGTATAAAGAGCTAGATTTAGTAGTTCTCTAGGGTTACCTGTGGCAACTCCTTTCTTTTGTTTTTGGAGGAGCATCTTAATGTTTCTGTTTCTCCTCTCTACCATTGCCTATCCTTGAGGATTAAAAGGTATGCCAGTGGTGTGTACAATCTTATACTGTGCACAAAAGTGCAGAAGAAGTATATGCAGGTCCATTGTCTGTTTTTATCGCTTGTGGCACACCCATAATTGCAAATGCTTGCATAAGGAATTGTGTCCACTTGGGCTGTCTATTTTGCTGTTGGTATTGCAAAAGTGAATCCTGAAAAAGTGTCTACCACAACATGGATAAAAGACAGACGACCAAAAGATATATAATGGGTCACATCCATTTGCCAAATTTCATTAGGTCTCAAACCATGAGGGTTCTTCCCTGGAGGGAGTGTAGGAAATACAAGCTGTACAGGCTTTTACTATGCTCCTAACTTCCTCTCTTGTTATTCCAAATTGTAAACGTAAAGCTCAAGCAGCCTGATGATGAGATTCTTGGACTTTTTGAAATAAAGGAGTACTGCTCAACATGGTTAGAAGGCTATCTGCCTTTGAATATCCATCAAAAATAGGACCTGGAAGTCAACTATGAGACTGAACATGCAAAATATAAATCTTATCTGAATGTTTTCTCACTTGCTCTTGAAGTTCCTTAAAGAGCTGATATATATTAAAGGCTATAAATTTTATTTGGGCTGTGGCAATTCTTTGTACCACACCTACTGAATAGGCCGAATCAGATATTATGTTTTTATCTCCTGGATCATAAGTAAGAGCTAGAATGATTGAATACAATTCATTCTGCTGAGTAGATTGAAAAGGAATTCTGATTACTCACTTTATAGTTAAGTCACAAGAGTATACAGGGCAAATATTATGTTTGGATGCATCTGTAAAGATAGTTGGTTCTTTAAGAGGAACTTTAGAAACCTTTTCTTTAAGAATCCATCGCCAATTATGTAATAGTCTGGTTATCTTTAATGGAGACCTGTGTGTAAAATTTGCAGCCATGGCTAATAAAATTTGCCACTCAGGGATGGTTTCACAGCACACATTAACTTGTGCATATTATAAAAGCTGTATAACTTGTCAGGTCTTATTCCAGATAATTGCTCACTTAGTGGCCTTTAATAAAATTCTAGCCACAAGCACTGGGTAAAGAGTAAGGCTTTGTTCTAGTTGTGCTGGGAAGTTCACCCACTCTATCACACTATCTCCTTGATGAAGGACTGCTGTGGGTGCCTCTTGTGTAGCAAAAGCAGATATTTCTAAGGGTTTTTGAGTGACTTTTTCAACCACATTGGATAAAGCCAATTCAACTTCTCTCAAAGCCTCTTGAGCTCCTTTTGTAAGCTGGCATAAGTGAGGTTAAAGCACTATCTCCCCTTAAAATGTCATATAATGACATTGATAGGTAGTCAAGCCTAACACTGGACACATCCATTGAATATCTCCTATTAATTTCTGAAAGTCATTTATGGTGTTTAGCTTCTCTGTTCTTAAGGAAAGTTTTTGTACTGTAAGCACCTTAGGGTATACTTCATATCCTAAATATTGAACAGGAGCATGTCTTTGAATTTTTTCTGGAGCTATGTGCAATTTGTAGTTCTTTAGTGTTTCCATGTTTTTTGGTAGACATGCTTCTAACATTTGCTCCTCAGGTACACTTCCCAATATGTCATCCATGTAATGTAATAACATTACTTTTGGAAATGCTTTTCTTATGGAGTAAAAGCAGCAGCAACATACAAAAACATGGCTGTTTTTGATTTCCTGTGGCAAAATTGTCCATTCATATCTTTTATAAGGCTCAGCTAAGTTAACGCTGGGCACTGAAAAGGCAAATCTTTTCATATCCTCTTTATCTAGAGGAATAGAATAGAAACAATCTTTAATGTCTACAACCCAAAGAGACCATTCTCTAGGCAATTGAGTAGGAGATGGAAGTCCAGGCTGAAGAGTTCCCATAGTTTCCATCTGTTCATTTACCTTTCTTAAAGCAGTCAACATTCTCCATTTTCCAGATTTTTTTCAAATACTGGGGAATTCCAAGGACTTAGAGAACATTATAAGTGTCCTTGGTCAAGTTGCTCCTGTAATACATCTAATAAGGCCTGAATTTTATCACTACCTAAGGGCCACTGTTCTATCCACACTGGTATATTAATTTTCCATTGGATAAGAACAAGTGAAAGTGTTGGCAGGCCTTCAAAAGCAGCCCTGACTAAAAAACCAAAGTACTCGTTTTTTAATCCTAATTGTTTTAAAATGTCTCCTCCTCACAGATTAATGGGGATTTTTTCAACTATAAAAGGAGTTTTTTCACCTTCAAATATCCATCTCAAAGGGGTAGCACTAACTTCAGCTGCTATTGATCCTCCTACACCAGACATGTAGGTGTCTGCCTTAATCTTTGGCCAGTGACTGGGCCAGCTGACACCTCTAATGACTGTACAATCTGCACCAGTATCTACCAATGCTTCTAATGGTATGCCATTTATATAGATAGTCAGCTGTCACAGCTGCTGTCCAGTATATTCCTGGATTTTATTGCTTGGAGTCAGAATCTGGGTGACTATCATCAGATTGCTTATAAGGAGTCTGTATCAATAAACCTGATGCTACTACTTCTCCTGGTTGATAAGTCACACATTGTCTACCTGTATTAGTGACTGGGATATTATCTACACATTCCATTGTTTCCCACATCAGTGTATGGACGGATACTATTTTGTAAGTACACGGAGGAGGTGAAATGGTCAAGCCTAATGTGCCTGGAGGCAAGGGATCCATAGGTTGGAGAGGAACAGATTTCACCTCTCCAGGGGGTATCTCAATTGTCCCAGCTGCATATAACTCTCTTCTCCCCAAATTGTAAATCCCTTTCTCCAATCAGGTTGCTTCCTGGCTGATTGATTGTGTAACCCCTTTCTCCCATCAGATGGCTTCCTGGCTGATTGGTCATGTCTGGGTACTGAACTTCTAGGCACTCTCTGGGTGTAGCATCGGCTGCCATCATGCCCCAGGTATTTTTTGTCTTGGGCTCTGAGGCTGGGCCCTTCATCCCATTTCCCTGAATCAGTTTACATTCTGATGCCCAATGGAAGCCTCTGTTGCATTTTGGACGTGGAGTATTGGATCTTGTTCTCCCACTTTGTTTTCTCACTCTATATCTATGCCAACATTGAGCTTTCAAATGCCTTACTTTATCACATTGAAAGCATTGATGAGTCTCTCTAGAAGTTCCTTGCCAAAAGGGACTCTTGTCTTCCCATGTTGGGATCCTGGGAAGTCTGCATCATAGCCTGGCTATAAAAGGTATTTGTGCCTACTATGGCACAGCATCTTATGATCTCCTCTAAATGAGCATTCTTGCGTAGTCCTAGTGTAATACTTCTACAAACCTCATTAGCATTTTCTTTAGCAAGTTGCCTTATCATAATGTCTTTTACTGCATTTTCACCATTAGTTCATATGACAGCTGTCTGCAAACATCCCACAAAATCAGCAAAGGGTTCATTTAGCCCTTGTGCAATTTTTGTAAAGGCCTCACCCTGTTGCTTTTACCAGGGAGAAAAGCCCATGCTTTGATAGCAGCAGCAGCAATTTGCTCATGTGCTGCTGTGGAATAATTAATCTGTACTGAAATGTCTGCATAAGAACCTACACCTGTTAGTTGATCATAGATAATTGGAGGATTAACTCCACTATGACTATTTTGTTGGGCTTGTATTCTACAGAGCTCACTATATTCAGAAAGCCACAACAAATTTTGTCCAGGTTCTAAGCATTCCTTGCTATAGATTTCCAGTCCCTAGGGGTTAAGACTTCATAAGTCAAATTCTGTAATAACATCTTAACAAAAGAGGATCTGAAATCTCTACTAGGAATTTGAAATCATTCCAATACTAAAAATGCCAGAAATTGGTGATAAGACCATACAGGGCCTCATTCCACTGACTAAGAGTTCAAGAGGAGTCAGAACCTGGCCCTACTGCAAAATCAGCCTGAAAAACTGAGACTGAAAGTACTAGTAAACAGAAGTTGTTAAACAAAATAGGAAAATACCATTTATTGAAATGCTAAGCTGTAAAGTCAGAAGAAGAGAATGATTTACAATAACTATAAGCAGAGCCTTGGAGGAAATAAAATGGAATAAGAGATCTAGAGGGGAAAAATATAATTGAAAGAGGAATAAATACCTTTGAAGAAATGGCAGGAAATCTTACCCAAGTTATGAACTCTTTAAAAAGTACAGTGAAGCAAACAATTTAGTGGCTCCAGGACATAAGAACAAAATTAAAAGACTGAAGAAAACAAAAGATAACTACTACCCAAAACCTGAAAAATGGATCGAGGAGAGATCATTTTAAAATCACTGAATCACCTGAAAACAATTACCAAATGATGAAAAGAAATCATAGAAAACTGCCTAGATCTCTTAGAAGCTGGAGGCAAAATACAAGCAGAATATACTGTTCACTTTATAAAAGAAACCCCAAATAGAAAATAGTAAAGAATAGCATAGTCAAATGCAGAACTATCAATTCAAAGAGAAAACAGTACTCCTGAGAGAGCAAACTTCCTCTACATTGCAATCAACTTCTCTGTAATTTAGAGCCTCAAACTAGAATAATATGGTTAAATAGACTAGATTAAATGATTTTCCTTGGTGTCACACTGACATATGATTAGAAGTAAGTCTTGAAGCCAGAACTACTTTGAAGGTAGTTCTCTGACCAGTGTGATACATTGTCTCATAGTATTATTTCTTCAAAATAGAGCTACTTCTAACCTTTGTTCTAATGCACAAAATCACAGAATTTCAGAATTGGAAGGTAGCCCAGGGGTCATCTCCAACCTGTACCAGAAAGCAAGCAATCCCATAGTGATTATCCAGCCTCTTCTTGGAGACCTCAAATGCCCAACCCCTCCTGCTGCATCTTTTTCACTTAGAGATACCTAAAACTATCTAGAAATTTTTCCTTACATCAAAGCATGCTTCTTTCGAACTTTCATCCACTGCTTCTGGTTCTGTTCTCTAGGCACAAATGGAAAAATCTAATGCTTCTACATTTCAGCCCTTCAAATACTTCAAGACTACTATTGTATCCTCACTTGGTCTTTTCTTCAGACTTGTATATCAAGTTCCTTTGATTATTCCTGATATGATATGGATTTGAATTCTTTAACATTTTTTGTTGGCATCTCTGTGCCTTCTCCAAGTCTATTCATGCTCTTCTTTATCTATGGGACACAAAAATGAACACGATATTTCAAATATGACCTCACTAGGCCAAAACAGAGATCCCACCTTTTTTACCCAGAAGATGAATCTCTCAATATAGCCTAAAAGGGTTTGTTATTAATATTATTGTTTGGCACATCACACTGCTGTTTCATTGATTTTACAATTAACTAAAAACCTCTGATCTTTTCCTGATAAATTGATTTCTATTCACATCCTATCTGCATTTGTGAAGTTGGTTTTCTGCATCCTTTCTATTTATTCCTATTCAACATTACTTTAAAATTCAATGCTCTAGACTGTCATGGACATTCTGAATCCTAACTTTGTCATCTGGTATGTTTGCTATATCCTCCCACCTTTGCCATCTTCAAATCTGAAGAGCAAGCTAATCCTAACATTTATATAGTACTTATTATGTTCTAGGCATTGTACTAAACACTTTATAATTATTATCTCATTTGATCCTTACCTCAGGTAGATACAATTATTATTCCCACTTTACAGAAGAGAAAACTAAGGCAAATGGAAGTTAAATACATTGCCCAGGGTTACATAGTGTGTAAAGTGTTATATTTGAACTCAGGACTTCCTGACTCTAAGCCTGGTGCCCTTTACAATGCATCACCTACCTGCTAAAGGATTACTTCCTTACTTAATTGTCTGACTCTTCATGACCCCTTTCAGAGTCTTCTAGGCAAAGCCATTGAAGTGGTTTGCCATTTCTTTGTCCAGCTCATTTTACAGATGAGCAAACTGAGGCAAACAGGGCTAAGGGACTTGCCCCAGGTCACATGGCTAAGTAAGTGTCTGAGGCTAGATTAAACTCAGGTCTTCCTTTCTCCAGATCTGGCATTCTATCCACTGCATTGTCTAACTGCTAACATATTACTACATGGATTGAATAGTAAGTTCTTATTTTCTGGTGCAAGTTGGAGATGGTCCCTGGGGTACTTTCTAGTCCTGAAATTTTGTGATTTTGTAAACTGGAGCAAAGGATACAAGTAGCTCTATTTTGAAGCAAACCCTCCATCCCTGAGGAACTTCAATGGAGGCCAGCCATGTTGACATTAAAGCATCAACAGCCTTTTGAATGTGTCCCTTCACCTGTTTGAAATCCATCTGATTGTAATTTTTAATTATATTATGCATCTTATATTGTTTCTCACTAAATTGTAAGGGGCAAAAAGAAAATTTGTCTTTTGGTAATAATGAATGAGACTAAAATTCCAGGCTATTGCTCTCTCTTTTCACCTTCCCCCTTTATACCTGTTATAGTCTTCAAAATCCCAAAGAAGGGATATTTAATTATTTCTCCCTTATGAGCAAATCCTGATGCAGGCAAAACTCTACATATAGAGACCTTCTGAGGAGAGGGAAAGTTATCTCTCTGAGTCCTGTCTTCATTCAAGACTTAATATTTGAACCCCTTTGAAAAAGAGAATGAGAGAATAACAATAATAAAATGAGAACAAAACAAATTAAATGACTAATACCTTTGAAAGTAAAAGCAGCAGCAAAAGGAAGTTGGAATGAGCACTGTATTTGGCAGGACAAGGTATTCTCACAGGCAGATCAAACCTTGGGTCTTTTTTCTTTTATTTATAATTTGGTGGAGCATTCTGTTCTTGCTGATCCAGCTGCTTGCTGGCATTGAGAGTCACTTACATTTGTGTAGACTAGAGCTTTAAGGTTTGCCTTACCCATATGTTCTCATTTGATCTTCATAACATTGGGAAGTAGGGACTATTCTCTCATTCTGAAGATAATGAAAATGAGGTTTAGAGAAGGTAAGAGGAGCAACCAGGTGGAGCTGTGGATAAAGCACCAGGCCTGCAATCAAGAAGACTCTTCCTGAGTTCAAATCCAGCTTCAGATACTTACTAGATGCATGATCTATTTGCTTCAGTTTCATCATCTGCAAAATAGGCTAAAGAAAGAAATAACAAACCATTCTAGTATCTTTGCCAAGCTAACTTTAAGAGGGTCACAAAAAGTTGAACACAACTGAAACAACTTAACAACAAAGAAAGGTCGACTTTTGCAGGTTCAAATGGCTTAATAAGTATCAGAGGCAGTCCTGGACCTTTTATTAACTCCATTCAGAGCACTTTTTGAAGACACCTAGAATAGATAGAGACAGTTACATATGAGAAGATATGCTTTCCATGACAGGGACATTCCTGACTTTCTACAAAGTAGAAGAGAGAGGGGAGGAAAAGTTCATTGTAAAAATATTCTCCTGGCAATTCAACTTAAAGGACTTCAAGAAATTCAGGTGTTCCTTTTTTAAGTATTTTTTTTACCTACCAGTCATTTTCAGATGCAAAGTAGTACATGGAAATCAATCAAGCTCTACTACCTACAACAAATTTATTCTAAAGAATTAGCCAATAATTGAATTAACTGGGATATATAGTGAGTTTTCCATCCTGGTAGTATTAAGATATAAACTAGGTCCCATCTGTCATTGATAACAGAAAACAGATTCCTATGAGAGAGATGCTGGTCTAGATAATCTCTAAAGTTTATTCCAAATCTTAGATTCCAGAACTCTATGTTAAAAGAAAATATGATTGCAATCCACTAGGATCTTTCTTTTTGTAAAATCTATTATCTTATGTGTAACAACTGGGACCCCTCTTACTCAAACTATCCCAGAAAGCTCTCTCAAATTCTAGGAACACTGTAGATCATAATATTCTCTAAAGCAAAGTTCACAAACCCCTAAAAATGTATTTACTTTTACAAGTTGACCAGTAAATACAGTTAAAAACAAAGACATTTAATGAAACAACACAATAATAAAATGAAAACAAAGCCTCTCATAAACCTTAGGCTTATTTTCTCACATATACAGAGGATAGACTGTATCTGAAAAGGAATCATGAATAAAATATACACATGTGGGAAACATATGCATATACAAAGTCACTTCACACTTCTGCAATGATACCTGTTTTTGCTCTTGTCATTGAGTCCCTTTAGACTACTTGGTCATCTTTTCACCATGTATTGCCCTATTTTTTCCAGTTACTTTAGAATCAATTAATAACCCTAATTAGCAAACACTAGAAATTAATTAATTAATTAATCTCTCTTTTTCAGAGGAATGTAGTACAGTTTTCACACTCCTATTCTGCTCCCAGCTATCTACAATTGAGATGCTATTTTTAGGAGGGCATAGCATGTATAGCACTAGGCCTGGAGTCAGGAAGACCTGCATTCAAATTTGGCCTCTAATATTTCCTAGCTGAATGAACTTAGGCAAGTCATTTAGCTCTATTTGCCTCATTTTTCTCATCTGTAAAATAAGTTGGAGAAGGAAATGGTAAACCACTTTAGTATCTTTGCCAAGAAAACTTCAAAATGGGGTCACAAAGAGTTGGACACAACTTTTCTTTTCTTGGTGATCACCTGTTATTTTTACCTTCATCCAATATATATTGCTATGGTTAACTTTTTTTATGGGGAAGACTATAGATCTCCTCAGACAGCTCTCTCAGCCAGTGGTAAGAAAAGCCTTCTTTTTTTGTCAGTCAGCTCACGGAAGCCAATATATATTCTCAGCTTAAGATTAACTCTCTATTCACAGTTGTCAAAACCATTTGGTACTGCCTAAAAAACAATAGTCAATTAGTGGAATAGGTTAGGTTCACAAGATACAATAGTCAATGACTATCGTAATACAGTGTTTGATAACCCAAAGACCCCAGATTCTGGGATAAGAGCTCACTATATGACGAAAATTGCTGGTAAAATTCAAGATTAGTGTGTAAGAAAGTAGCCATTGACCCACTAACACCCTATATTGAGATAAGTTCGAAATGGGTTCATGATTTAGATATAAAGAGTGATGATACTATACGCAAATTAAAAGAACAAAGGATAGTCTAACTCTCAAATCTATAGAGAAGTGAGGACTTTGTGGTCAAAGAAGAACTAGAGTACATTATGGAATGCAAAATGGATAATTTTGATTATATTAAGTTAAAAAGATTAGAAGGGAAGCAATAAACTGGGAAAAATCATTATTTACAAGGATTCTGATAAAGGCCTCATTTCTAGAGTATATAGAGAATTGACTCAAATTTATAAGAATACAAATCATTCCGCAACTGATAAATGTCAAAGGATATGAACAGACAATTTTCAGATAAAGAAATTAAAATCATATGAAAAAATGTTCTAAGTCATTATTGATCAGAGAAATGCAAATTAAGACCACTCTGAGGTACCACTATATACATGTCAGATTGACTAAGATGACAGGAAAAGATAATGATGAATGTGGCAGAGAATGTGGAAAAACTGGGATACTAATGTGTTGGTGGAGTTGTGAAATGATCCAGCCATTCTGGAGAGCAAAGTGGAACTATACCCAAAGGGCTATCAAACTGCATACATACCCTTTGATCTAGCAGTATTTCTACAGGGCCCGTATCCTAAAGAGATCATAAAAAAAGGGGAAAGGACCCACATGTGCAAAAATGTTTTTATGAGACCTTTTTGTAGTGTTAGGGGGTAGATAAGTTGGATGCCCAAGAGTTGGAGAATGGCTGAATAAGATATGGTATATGTAGTTTGTTGATACTATAGTGATGAAAATGTCTTTTTTTTTTTTTTAACTCTCATATCATTCATCTCTTTTCTATGCAAATAATAAGGATTGATCTTATTAGAGAAGGCTTAGAAGGATGACAAACTTTGTCTTACTTTATAGCCTGTCTTTTCTCTAGTATTTTTATAGATAAATAAAATATTATACATTACAAGCAAATCCTAATTGATATTTTTGTAATGTATATAAGATTTTAATTATGGCACATGTTGACAATAAATCCATGTCCATGATTCACTTGTTCTCCTTTTCTCTGAAAATAACTCAAAGGTATTATATTATGCTTTTCGAAAGAAGTTATCTGATTGGCACAGGTTTCAGAACCATCAGAGATCCTGAGCCTAAAGGAACCAAAGACATTAGAGAGATCTGGTTTCCAGAGGCTCAGGATGGGAGCCAAGTGCATGTATCATACATAAAGTATCTTCTAATTATGTCTTATCTCCTACCTTTGAGGTTATGGAGCTGGTTCCAGTAGGACTTCAGCTTATTATTACATAATCACAAAAGTTGTAATTTGTCACCTTTCAGGATCTTAGAGCAATCAAGAATCCAAAATTCCAGAGAGAGAGGAAAAAAAGACTGAGAAAAGAAAAAAAGAAGAGAAGAGAAAAAAGAGAGACAATGCCTAAATTAACTTAGAAATTCCCAATGTCAGGACATCAAAGATTACAAGGACCTACACTTTCAGGGATATGTGGCAATGTCAAATCAATGAACTCCAATTGTGAAATTCCTTTTTCTAATCTAATTCTATCCTATTTCTTTTGCTTCTGCAACTTTCCTATCACTGTTCCTCTTCATCATGTTTATTGAATTCAACTCTCTTTGATCTCCCAGTTCCTTATATCTTCTTTGTTCAGTTTTTACTCTGTAATTGAGGAGTTTACTTACATTTTGGCCTGAGGGAGTGATTTGGTCACTTGATCATCTGCCCTTATCTGGCCCTACCCTGCCAATCTTCAATGTTAGATTATCTCATTTGCTTTCTCTGATGCTATGAAATATCTCTAGAGGAAATCATATGCACAATCATGTCTATTACCTCCATCATAGATTCACCTCAACTGGGCCCTTACTGTTGTATGGCAATTTTTTTTATTCTGTGATTGACTATTATGCTGCTCAAGACTACCTCTTCTTTCTTCAAGCCCCAATATTTTTTCCCTACCCTTTATATCTCAGCATATGCTTTCATGTCCTATTTTACAGAGATAAATTGTTTTTACCTATCATTTTTTCCTTTACTGAAGTCTCTGTGGTCTTTATAAAGGTTAACCTTTCTTTTTTGTCCTTGGTCCCACTCTATCCCATCTGCACTAAGAATTTCCCTGATACTTATCTCCACTCTGTCTCTTCTGCTGTCTACACACATGCCCAGTCTCTTCTAAACATACAAATTCTTCATTTGACTCTGCCATCCTATCAAGTAATCATTCTATCTCTTGCTAACCTGTCAGATAGTTGTTGACCAACTGACAAATTGGAGAGGCTCTATCACTCAGTGGAATTTACTCCAAAGTTTCCAACAATTTTTAAACTATCAAATCTGATGATCTTTTCTCAGTCTCATACTATTTGAAATCTATAGTTTTTGACTACCTTGTCCTCCTAAATACAGTTTTTTTTCCTCTTGGCTTCCTTGACACAGGCTCTTTTTTCTTCGTTTTTCTCCACTTGCCTAACTAAATATGTATTTGTCTCTTTTGCTGGTTCACCATCCATTCCCTATCTTTTAATTATGGGTATCCCTCAAGGATCCCTCTTTTTTACTTTGTTCTCTCTATCTTGGTAACCTTACCAGATAATTCCCAAATCTATATGGCCAGCCTTTTCCTGTACTCCAGTCTTGCCTCAACAAATGATCAGATGGACATGAAATAACATATTCAGAAAAAACTCATTCTTTTCCCATTTAATTCATCTTCTCTTTCTAACCCCTCTCTTTCTTTTCAGAGTGCCAGCATCCTTCAAGTCATATATGTTTACAGCCTCAGGATTATCCTTATCTCTTCACTCTCTGTAAAGGGCTAGAACTGAGCAAATGCACTTGGATAATGGAGCACATGAGACTAATTGTCAATTGGACGGTTCTCTATTAACTTGTTTGAAGGTTGACCCTCCCCAGCTATTCTGTGCTGATTTGATTGGTGGGACAAAGAAGAGGAACTGATGTGTGTGAGGGGAGTAGGAGGAAGAAGAGGAAATTGAGGCACTCTCTCTCGCTTTCTCTCATGGCATTTGAGGGAGGAAGGTGAGTGTGGAGATTGCTAGATCTAATCCCCTGACCTTGACCGTAAAAGATCAAGAATAAAGATGTTTAGTGATCCTGACTCTGGCTGATTTCTGGGAAGACAGAGTTCCAGCAATTCTCCCTCAACCTTCATTGCCAGTCTATCATCAAATCTTGCTCTATTCTACTTCCACAGTCTATCTGAAGTCTATCACCTTTTCTTTACTCTTAAGCTAACACCCCAATTGAGGTCATCATCACTTCTTCACTGCTCACCTGGACTATTGTGATTTGTTTCCCACAATAGAAAGTTTCTTTTTAACTTCCACAAAACCAAAATAATGCTTCTGAAATATCACCTCCTGCTCAAAAAGCTTCCATGGATCCCTATTGCCTCTAGCATAGTACAAAAGCTCATCCTGACATTTAAAGCCCAATGACTACAGAACATATATATTCTTCCCAGTCTTGTGTCATTATTCTACCTCATACACTCTTAAAGCAAAACTTGATTAGTAGCTGTTCCCCATATTCAATACTCCATCTTCTGACAGTATATTCGCACAAGTCATTCTCTTTCCTGGAATGGATTCCTGCTTGGAATTCTTAGCTTCCCTTAAGACTAATTCAGGTCTTTATACAGCTTCCTACTCCAGTGATTAGCATTTTCTCCTTTTTAAAGATAACCTAGCATTTAATTATCTGTTTATATGTTGTAAACATGTAAACTGCTTGAAGCCAGCTACTAGGCTGAGTTACTTTGTCCTTTCTATTCCCAGCACCTTGAGTAGTGCCTTTTACATGGGCATTGACAAAATGTCTATTGAATTGAATTTAAACAGCAGCTGGTACCGTCTGTTAACTATCATTAGCACAAGGGGACTGGGATGTGTCTCACTGACAGCATAGATGCTTATTCCTGCAACCATTCCCAATGACCTCAGAACAGCTGTGAGAATAGATGGGATGAGTTTTCCATCATGACCTTAGGTTCGTCCCCCTTGGGATTTACTTACAGAAATATGTACTCTGTGTTCTTTGGAGCCCTCTGGGACATCCATGTCCCATCTTATTAGAGAGAGTTAGTTACCTGGAATAACTTTAACATTACATTTTGTGCATACGAACAAACTTTTGAGAATATCCATTCCTAAGCAAGGCTTTCAGAGCATTCTGAGAATTTGTGTTTAATTTTGTTGTACAAGATATGAAGTAAAACTTAAGGTCATATGAGGCACATGTGGGTAAAAGGCAGTCTGAAGTCTAAATTGCTTATTAAGACCCATTTTGAAGACTATAACACGTGCTTATCTTGAAATGATAGCCAGATAAGAAATCGGTAGTTAAATCCCTGTTTTACTAATAAGAAACAATGTCAGCTCTACAGTCATGTGATTGGAAATGCCTGGGTAAAGGAAGGGTGGTTTCCTTTTCCCTTCTAGTACTGGTAGAAGATCAGGAAATTCTTTTACTGTGGTCTATGGATATACATCACATAATCCTCTAGATTAGTCAGTCAAGTAGCATTTATTAAGTGCCTATTATATGCCAGACCCTGTGCTACTGTGCTACAGTGCTACAGTACACGCAGGTCAACAGGAATGGAGACCTTCAGTGAATAAGGTGTGTTGTATAGTACCCATTCTTTCCCTCAATCTTCTCTACAAGATAAAGGAGAAGTAGTTAATCTCTGAAGCAGCTAATATTTCAAGATTAGAGAGTTGACCCAAATAAAGGCTAATATTACTGGATTGATGAAGATGTTAATAAGAGAATGTTAATATCCCTGGAGGCATCAGGAAAACCTGTGTTCAAATATGGCTTTAGAAACTTTCTAGCTGGTTGACCCTGGACAGATCACTTAACTTTATTTGCCCCATGTTCCTCATCTATAAAACAAGCTGGAGAAAGAAATAGCAAGCCATTCCAGTGCCTTTAGCAAGAAAACCTCAAATGAGGTCACAAAGAGTCAGACAAGACTAAACAATAATAACCATTCCTGAAATAGAAATTTCCTTATTCTGATAAGTTTTGCATTCATTAATGGAGGCACACAGTCTAAACTTCTTGAGAGCAGGGATTGTTTAATTTTTTAAAAATATTTCCATCCCCAGGACTTAGCTAAGTACCTATTACATAGTAGATGATTAATAAATGCTTATTGATTATGTGAAGATTATTGTTTTTGCTTTTGAAATAGCTATTCATAAAATCATAGACTTAGAAGAATTATAGAATCGGGAACATTAATTTTGGAGTCAGCTTTTGGGTTCAATCTATAGCTCCAGAAACTTACTTGCTGTGTGATCTGCCAATTATTTTAAATGTCTGGGCTTCAGTACCCTCATTCATGATGATTAGAGAATGTCTCAGGTGCCATTCCACCTCTAAGGCATCCAAAACTCAATATATCCAAAAGAGAACTTATCTTTTCCTAAAATGCACTCTTCTTTCTAATTCCCCTATTCTGCCCAGTTTACCAACTTGGATTATTTTCCTTCCTTCATCCAATATTTCCAATCAATTGCCAAATCTTGGTTTCACAACCACCTTGACTGGATATTGCAGAAGCTTCCTAATTGGTCTCCTTTTCTCCAGTCTCTTCCTTCTTCTTTCTTTCCTATTTAGTTGCTAAAGTTGATAGTCCCAAAGACATGTGTCTGAAAATGTTATTCTCTTGCTCAAAAAGCTTCAGTCTTCTTTTATCCTCTAGGATAAAAGACAAATCCCTCTGTTTGCCATTTAAAGCCCTTCATAGCCTGACCTACTTTTCTTGGCCATATCCACAGTAGAATCTAGAGGGCAGAGAGATACTCTTATTTTTGTCTTGGTAGGCACAGTATTGGTAGGCTCCAGCATTGAATAAATATTTACTGAGTAACTGATCCTATAATGATATTATCAAAATTTCAACTTTGAGAATCTCCCACCCTTTTTGAGTCATCTTTCATATCCTCTGTCTAGTCAGGTAGGCAATGCTATGTACTCACATCATAGCTCTTCTCTTTTTCTTTATCCTTGTCCAAATATTCTTTATCACATTTCCTCTCTCAGGTTTACATGTTTCTATGTAGGTAAATTTTCTTAATGAACAGTGTTACTCTGCTACTCCACCTATTGGATTTATTCCATTTGAGCAAGTCACATTTTCAATATTGTAGGCATGACTCCCATATAATCTCATGAGCCTCATAGAAGAGATTTGGTGTTAATTACCATCACAAGATAATGGGTTCAAATTCTATCCATATGCTTCTTTTGTGATCTTTGATGACTGATTCCTCTACTGTAGAATAAAACACAAAATATTGCAAAGGAAACATTTTTTGAAATAGTTATTTTTAAAATATATTTTCTTTTTATATAAAATATATCTTATTTTTTAAAATTATATATAAAGACAATGTTCATCCATTTGATAATATTTTGAATTCCAAATTTTTCTCTTTCTCTCTTCTTCTCTCCCCAAGACAGCAAGCAATCTAATATAGATTATACCAAGTGCAATATTGTGAAATGTATTTCCACATTAGGCATGTTCTGAAAGAAGAAACAGAACAAAAGGAAAACATACACACACACAAAACAAAGTGAAAATAGTATGCTTCACGAGTTCTTTCTCTGGATGTAGATGGCATTTTCCATCATGAGTCTTTTGGAATTGTTTTGGATCATTGTATTGCTAAGAATACCTAAGTCTCTCATAGTTGATCTGCGTCACAATGTTGCTGTTAATATATACAGTGTTCTCCTTGTTCTGCTCAATTCAATCAACATCATATCTTTGCAGGTTTTCGTATCAATCTTGCCCCCTTTAGATATTCATGAGACAGAAAGCCAATATTTAAGTCATGAATCCTTTGAAGAAATCTGTGATTTGCTTGTTTCTTTGAAAGAAGGAATTGTGTCAAATCATTTGGAAGATGAGATTGAGATTTGCTACAACTTTCCTGTCTTTTCTGGCAACGTTCTGATTATTAACATTGGATTAGCTGACAAATCTCAATTTAAAATAATATTAAAAGGGGGAAAATCCCAAACCTTTATGGAGTATTTCCTTGATAGTAAACACAGGATATCCTGCATCATAAATGACTTCAGCAAATTGCTTATTCTCCCATACATGGCCAAGTGACACATTCAGACAATTTTCCCCTAGGGTGCAGAGAGGACACAGTGAAAATATTCTCCTAATAGAAGAAGGGGCTTTGCCAATTTGACTGAAAACAGATTTTAGGGAGTTTTCATATGAGCTTATGGATTCACAACAGTTGATATTTATTAACCATATCTATTTGTCTTATCTTAGATACTATGGAGGTCAAGTAGGATATAGAAATTATACTCTATTTTCCCCTAACTTATGTGACTCTTATCTTCCTTAACTAGGAAATCCAGGAGAGTGGGAGGCCATGCTTATGCTTTGGTGTTAACAATTACATAGCAGATGCTTGATAAGTGTTCATTGATTGGTTCAGTTTAGGAGACAGGTAAAGTAAACAAACTGCAAAATTGCCTATTACTGGGCTTTCTAATACTGACATTAATCTTTGGAAAGGAAGGGCAAGGTTTGCAAATCCACATCTTGTCAGGAAGGAAATGTGTTCAGTCAATGAAAAGGCAGGAATGTTTTCCTCTCAGACAGCTATACTCTGGTCATTCCAGGATACTTCATAAGTCTGCTTTAGAAAAAAAAAAATCTTTCATTTCCTATAAAATGCTTATGAGTGAGGGATATCATCCTATCACTGGCACTTTTTGTTCCAAAGTCCAATCCTCTAGTTATCTCTTTCTCAAGTGTACAATATTGTATTACATATTTGCACACTCCACAAAAACCCAAAACTATGGATCAAAACTCACTTGTATTTAGTCATAATGATGTACTGGCACAGGACAGTTTGACACCCAGATTCAAGTTTACTATGAGACAATGAAAAAGTTACTTAATCCTTTTCACCCAGTTTGCTCAGCTGTAAAATGGGGGTAATGATATCTGTGTCACCTATTATTGTGAGGAGTTATTGTGAAGAAAACACTTTGTAGAATGTTATATGAATCATAGGATTTGTTCTTATTTTTCCAGAACATGAAGCTACAGTTAAATTCCAAGAAGAAGCAATCTAAATTCCATATTCAAAACTTCTAACAACCAAATGTATCCCCAGTTTTAATATGTGTGAGAGAAAGTAAACTTTTAGTATGTAAAATAAATAATAACAAGGTGGAAACCCAAAGTTTATTGTTTCATGAGAATAATTTCAGTAATTAATATGAAAAATTCCAAAACATAACTCCTTGACATACATATCTTAATACTTAGGGTTCTAAAACATACAAAAATATTTATAATATTAGCTGTGAGAAAGATCATAACCAAAGTTACTTTTAACTCTCAATACAATTTTTGACTTTTTGATTTTTCAATTTAATTTTCAACTAATACCAAAATCTCTTCTCAGAAAAAGACTCAAAAATTCTACTCATGTTTCTTTTACAAGATGAGAGTTAAATATAGTTCTTTTAAGAAGTAAATTATCTTACCCCTTTCTTTCTCTCCTCTCCTAGTCTTTTTTTCAGCCATCATAAAACAAAGAAAAAACTATTTACCTAATCCTTCCTCTTCTCACATCTCCCCATCTTCTCAAATTCTTCCTCTTGATTTTGCTTTCTCCTATTTCTCCTTTTGCCTAATTCCTCCTCAATATCTTTGTTGGATATCATCCATGATCCCCCTAACTTCTATCCTAAGGCTTTTATCAAAGTCCTCTTTTCATTTTACACTGCTTTTATCAGCTTCAATGGGATAAATTATCACTTCTATGAACATAACTCCTAAACCTATATATCCAACCCTCTCATATATTTTTACATCCCTGCCTGTCTGCTAGAAAACTCCACTTATAGGTTCCATAACAATTTAACTTAATCCATAATCTGTTCAAAACAGAGGCAACCACTGCATTTTGAAAGAAGTAAGGAACATGTAGATTAAAATCCTTCCTCAGACACTTACTAGCTGTGACTCAGGACAAATCATTTAAGATCTTCCATGCTCACTTCCCTCATTTATGAAAAAGAAGATAAGAAAAATACTTCATAAAACTGTTATAAAAATAAATGAAATACTATATAAGTGCTTTGCAAACTTTAAGTACTGTATACATATTAGCAACTACTTTCTTAAAATCCACTCCCTTTTCTCTTTTTTTTTTATCTTTTCAACCACCCACCTTTATAATCACAGATTACTCTATCACTCTCCTTCAAACTCCATAGACAATCAATTGCTAAATTTTATTGATTTTTTTCCTCCAGATCTGTTATATTCACCCCATTCTCTTCACTTATAGGGCCATGACTAATTTGTATCCATTGTACCTTTTGAGGACAAAATAATAACTTTAATACTCTGGGACTTAAGAGAAATGTCAAGAATCCATGTTTGTTTCTTTTCCCCAATTTGAAAATCAATCTTTTCAAAACCATTTTCCTACCTCTCATCAGGTATTAGGCAAAAGTATGGGGATTGTTTTTATTTCCATGTTTACTTTCATGTCTATGTTATTTAAGTTGTTGCTATAAAACTAAATGGTCATCAACTCTAAATGTTTTCATTGTATACTCCTTGGAAGAAAAATGGGAGGAAAGAATGTGTTCAAAGATTTTGATCAACTGAGTTCTCTTGATTCATTTGATGAAACTGTAGAATGTAAAAGATCTGGTAACAGACAACTCAATGTTGTTGTTTTTTTAGTCATGTCAGATTCTCTTGGATCCCTTTTGGAGTTTTCTTGCAAAGATACTGGAGTGTTTTGTCATTTCTTTCTCCAGTTTATTTTCAGATGAGGAAACTGAGATGAACAAGATTCAATGTCTTGGAGCTAGTAAGTATTTGACACTGCATTTTAACTCAGGGCTTTCTTACTCCAGATCTGGTGCTCTATTCAATTTATCACCTAGCTGCCCCAACTCAGTGTTGGTTTTTCTTGGTATTATCAGTGCTTAGCTTGATACCTGTTATATAATAGGTGATTAAAAAAAATGTTTATTGACTGACTGACTATAAAGAAATGTTTGCATTTCATTATTCCTTTGAGAGGTGTGAAGAAATACCAGTTGATTTGATGGAAATTATTGATCATGGAGCCATTGCTGATCAAAGGATCAGTCACATGTCCTAGTGTGGAACCAGGCAGGCAGTTCTACAGACAGATATATTATCTAGAAGAAGATCAAAATAGAAAAAAAACAAAAACAAAAACAAAAAAACTTTGAAGAGCATGAGTTCTGGCATTGGATAAGAGTAAAAGAGATTTCTCTTTCTCCTTCATCCCCCCTAATATTGTCAATAGTTTTGTAATTACCCCAGCAGAAAATATATATATATATATATTATATATATAATTTTTTTTTCCAGCAGATAGCAGACCATACTGTCCAGCTGCAGAAAAAGCAGATAGAGAGCTAAAGACAGGAAGTTAATGTTAATATTGATAGTCAGAAGTTGAATTACAGAGGTATAATCCTTCTGAGTGACCTGCCTAGCTTAATGACTTGCCTAGCAGAAATTGCTAGGTTCATTGGAGAGCAACATGAAGACACCATGATGAGAGAAATGACACTGGAAGCCTGCATCACTGGACACACGAGCTGCCTTGACCATATTTGTTTCCTGTTGTTCTTTACCCATATAAATCTCATGTCTGTGACTACTTTTCCTACTAATATGTACAATGTGTATTTAAGAATAAATACACCCCAAACTTATGCAGAGAAAATTTTATTACTAGTAGTTATTTTGTGTCCTTTTAGTAAATGCTTCAGGTTTCAGTTAATTATGTCAACTGATTGACTATTCAAGATAAAGGCCTCACTGGAGATTTATGAGCTATGGTTTTAGGAGTTTGGACCCACACAGTACATAGAGATGATTGTCCCTTTGTGACAGGAATGTGAAGTAGAACAGTATCCCCAGAGAAGGTGCCACAATTGGTTACTAAATAAAGGGAGAGTGAAATGAATCAAAATCCTAAAAGTGACAGGAAGCTTCCAGGAAGCTAATGTGGGATGGGGGTGAACTAAAGAGAAAGAGAACCCTCTTGGAGTCCTTATTAATTCATATCCAAAGTGTGTGTGTGTGGTGTGTGTGTGTGTGTGGTGGTGTGTGTGTGTGTGTGTGTGTGTGTGTGTGTGTGTGTGTGTGTGTTAAAAAGCCACCTTTTTTCTCCAGAGAACACTTTAGGGGTACTGATGAAGGAGCAACCTCTCCTAAGAGGGAAAGGTAGTGACTTCTTGCATGTTTTGAAGCTGAAAAACTCCAATTAAGCCCATCAACTTTAGCAAAAACATTTGGAATTCCAAGTTCGAATCGGGAGAGCTCTTGGACTTGCTCAATCTCTCCCCCTGGTGGTTAGAGGGAAACTGAAGAAAAATAAACTATATAGTTAATCTGTACCTGACAGTGAGGACAGTCTCATAAAAACTACCCTAATTGAGGCTTTACTGCCTCAGGAGACTGAGATAGTTTCTAAATTTATGAAGAGGCTGTATTCCAAAAGTTTTTCTGGGACAAGTTTTCCCCTAGAACTAATACTTTATGAGGCAGTTATGTTCCGAGACGGTTATGTTACCAAAGACTATTAAAAAAAATCATGATGTGTGATTATCAGGCTGTGGCCCTGGGTACAATTTTGGAATAGACAAAGTATGTTTTTGATGTTATCTAAATCCTCTTCATCAGCTATCAGATACTCAGAGTCCTACAACCCCACCATCACAGCATCCCCACCAAAATCTATCCCACCTGAGAGCTGCTCTTTTAAGCTGTTCTTAATGACAACTTCCTGCTTTCTTTCATTTCTAGACTCACAAATTCTTTAAAATACCTAAATTCCATCCCAAAAACTAATTTCCCCTACTCTAAAGGGCTTTCATGTCTGTGGTGTGGGGAATGAGGAAGTATAATTTACATTTGTCATTCTTCAATCTTTGAGTCTTTTCTAATCTTTGAGGCATCTTTTCCTTTCCATTTTACCTCTCTGGGGCTTTCCAACATACCCCACATCACCCTTCCTTATTTCCCAACACTTCTCTCCACTGCTGCTTTCCCCTTGCCCTCCCACTTTCCCCTTGCTTTCAATCTCCCCATTTCTGAATCAGATCTTAGCTCCTCCAGGCAATTATAATCTAACTACTCCCTAAGCATTCCCAGTAACAGCTGTAGGTACCACTGGGGAAATTATCCATCTCTCCATCTCCCACTCAACTTGCCCACCTCTTGTCCTCATGTTTCAAGCAGGCACCCTGAGAGTGGGAGATCTGTATTCCAAGATAGTGACCAATGAGCAAAAGCCTCACCTCCTACCTTTTTTGTTTTGTGTGGAACAGAATGAGTTTTTTGGGATGAATAAACATGGACATATGGAAATCTCATTATATCATCTTTTTCCATAATATCCTTCTTCCAAATTTCTCTATTAGTGTCAAGAATACCATCAACCTTCTAGTTACCTAGATTCACAACACATATCACCATACATGGAGAGTTCGCTCTCCCTCAACCCATATATCTAATCACTTGCTAAATTTTATTATTTCTATCCCTAAAACATTTCTTTCATTTATTCCTTTTTCTCTGTTTATATAATTACCACCCTAGTTCAGACCTTCCTAATTGGTCCCCTTGTTTCAAATCTCTCCAATTCAAATCCATCCTCTATAGAGCTGCCAAAATCCTTGTCCTTAAAGGCAGGGTTGATTGTGTACTCTCCTAGTCAAAGAACTGCAGTGGCACCCTGTTGTTGATGGTAGGATTAGTTATAATTTCATTTTATCTAAACTTTTCAATTTTAATTTCTAAATTATAGAATTTTTAAAATCCAGAGGCGCATATAGATCTTTTATAAATAAGTAAATTTTAAGAGAAGGGAAGAGAATAAGCATTTATGTAGCACTTATGTGCTAAGTACATTACAAATATCATCTCATTTGATTCTCACAAAAATCCTTTGTACATTAGAGGCAAACAAGTTGTGTCTTGCTCAGGGTCACATAGCTATATAATAAGTATCTAGAGGCCATATTTGAACTCATTAAAAATTCATGTTCAAAAATGTTTTCTTAATGAGATATGCTATCAAAATAGTTTGGAGACCACTGTACTAGAGTAGTTTTTACATAGTAGGAGGAGAGGCAGAAGATATCCATTGGGGTAAAAGAAGAAAATATAAAGTCTACTATTTATATTTATCTTTTACTTTTAAAAATTAAGGTTTACTTTTAGTATGTAAAATGCATTGGCACTCTCCTAAAGGCTGCATGACAAATGGTCACCCATCATTTATAGCACTTAAAGAACTATCCCGAGGAAGAATGGGGGTTCCACAAGGGAGAAAGGTTGACAAGGGAAATATTTATTTATTCACTTTTAGCATTTTGAGATCTGTCATATCTTAATTTACCGTTCATTTAAATTGATTTATATTGGATAATATAATAAGTTATATAATCCAACATTGGATTATATAACTGGATTATTATATTGTCCAACAATTGGGTTATTTTTTTTTTATCAGTTTTAATTAAAATAGAACCTTGCCCAATTGACAAATAGCTTGAAAAGTTTCCAAAAGGAAACAGATAATTGGAGATAATAGGAATAAAATAATCCAATAGGACACTGGCATAGATGACATTTTTCCTTTTCTTAGTACATATGTTCTCATTATCAGTCACCTTATGAGTAATAATAATCTAATTAGATCTGTTAAGGTCAATCCTGCCACCCTTTTTGGAATTATCTAGAAAATGACTTGAAATATGAATTTGTAACCCTTTCAAGAATAATGTATCTCACTCCAAGTATACATTGTATTTTGAGATATTAACTAATGATAGCCTGAGCCATCCTGTCATAAAGATTTTTAAAGATAATTTTTAAAAACTGAATACAACATAAAGGTGTCACCTAAAAAAAGTTTCATCTCTATACATTCTTAAAGGTTAGACAAAGAATTTTTTTAAATGGATTTTTGATAATATAGTTTGTCTTAAATTTCCTCCTGTGCCCTTCATCTCTTCTCTTCCCAGAGAATTATCCCTTTTACAATATTTTATTTTTGAAAAATAAGAAAAGGGGAAGAAAATAAAAAATTCAGCAATATTGATGAAAACATTGAAAAATCTGACATTGGATGCTATATTTCATTTCCTTGGACTGCCTTTCCCCCACTGCCCTTTCCTACTCCCACTTCTGCAAAGGAATGAAGAAAGAAACTTTTTCATACCTCTTATCAGGGGCCAACCCAGGTCTTTATAATTCTGCAACATACAATTGTGATTATTTAAAACAAAGTCATCAAAATAAAAGTTTGAAATAGATTGAACTTTAAAATAGTTTTTTGAGCCATTGTATTGCAATGTTAAACTAAGATTTCAAAAATTAATAAAGTATATTTGAAAGATTAATATTTTACTCACATTTTTTTCCTGAAAATAGTGCATGATCAGTGTTTGTAGACCATATTGCTCCAGGATTCTGAACCAAGTATAGAAAGGCCTTTTGGGAAACAAGGATACTTTAAACCAATTGTAATCATTCACTCCATGGAAATATATCTTTCTGTCTCTGTTTCAAAAACCTTGTATTCCATGGACTTTAAAAAGATTAAGTTTATGTATGTAGACTGAACAGCCTATTTTAGTCAGATTGTTACTACAGCTTCAGTAATTAATAACTAACTTAAGTATTGTTTTTAAATCTATTTTTTATAAGCTGTGGCTCCAAAGAGCAAAGAATCAAAGAAAAAAGTGAATAAGCAAAAGACTTCAACTACTGTCTCAACAATCTATCTTATAAACTAGAATCCAGGCTAGGAAAATCAGAAGACTTGGCTTCTAGTTCTGGTTTTGCTTCTGTTTCTAACTGGGTGATCTTGAATCAATTGTCTCATCAATATAAGATTTAATTTCCTCATTTATAAAATGATGAGAATGATCTCTAGGGGCTTTTCCAAATCCAATAACTCTGTGACCTTAGAGATGTCAAACCAGAAGCCCATAAAAATTGATAAATACTTAACAAATAAACAAAACAACATAGATGATGTTAATTTGTCTTTTCCTTAGTCAATATGTGGGCAGCTAGGAGTATGAATAGAGCATTGGACCTGGAATCAGAAAGACTCATTTTCCTAAATTCAAATCTGGCCCCAGTCACTTATAAGCTTCATGATCCCAATCAAGTCAGCTGTAAAATGAGTTGGAAAAGGAAATAGCAAATTACTCTGGTGTCTTTGTCAAGAAAATCCCAAGTAGAGTCAGGAAGAGTAGGAAATGACTAAGAACAACAAGTCAATATGTGCCCCACATATATCCATTTCTATTTAAGTTTGACGTCACTGGAAGGCCCTCACAGTCATTTTGGATCTTGATTTTCTCATCTGCTGTGTTAGATATCCCTAATTTAGTATCTTCTCTATATATAATGAACAGATCACCTAGGCTTTGAACAGGTTACTGATAAAAATGTTAAACAGCATAGAGGCAATCACAGATTTTTGAGATACTCCACTGGAAATCTGTTATGTTGACATTGAGTCATTAACAATAATGTTTGAATCTAGTCAATCAACCCATTCTATGTCCCTATGATTTTTATTATCATCTAATCCATTCTCTCCATATTTTCTACAAGAATAGTATGAAATACTTTATCAAAATGCTTTGCTAAAATCTAGATAAATTATATTATTGCATTCATCTCATCTAGTAGTTTAGTAATCCTTGTAAAAAAAAAAAAGGGAAAACAGTAATCTGACATGATCTGTTCTTGATGAAACCAAGTTTGCTTTTTGAAATCACTTTTTTCCTTTCTATATATTCACCAATAATACATTTAAATTTTCTTTATAGTTCCTAGAATTCAAAGTCAAACTCACTGGCCTAAAGTTTATAGAATTTATTCTTTTCCATTTTTTAAAATGAGCTCATCTTATGTTTGTAGAATATCCTTATTCAATCAACAAATCAATTAAATAACAATTCTTATAATAATAGGCCCTGGGCAACCAAGCAAGGGTGAGGGGTATATTTCTCTGCATGGAATTTCTCCACGGACCATACTGAATATTTGAACATTACAAGCACTGTGGCAATAAAATATATATGTCATGAGCCTTGAGTAAGTCATAGACCTAGATAGTTTATCTAACCAACACACATTCATATTTTAAAGATCAGAGAATTTTGCTAATAATTCAGGGATAAGAAGCAGAATTTATACTCAGGTTATCCCTGACTATATACCCTGCTCTATATTAGGCCATATTGTCCTTCATAAACCCAATAAAATATAATTAGGTGGAGACTACTAAACATTTACCACAATTTTAGAAAGCCTAGTTCTTCTGACCATGAAGTTATCATTGTGGCGCCCCTATCCATTTTCTGACAAGTTACCCAAATTCCAAGGGGTTGGTCATCTGTTATCTCAGGACTGAAAGACATTAATGCTTTGAAATGACAAATCAGCTCTTCATTGTCCAATGAGCCAGAAAAGCCAAAGGAAAGATGCTTCCAGCTTCATCTTTCTTTAACCCTGAGGTGTTATCATATATCTGGGGGAGAAAGCAGTGAAGGTATTGAGGGGTTTTATCTGCCACAACTGTTGCTTCTCCATTCTGGCATCCTGGTGACTCTGCCCACATAGTAGCTAGAACAGTGTCTCAGATATGTTTCCCTTGCACCTCTATTTTCTTTCCTAAATAAGTGAATATCTTGGAAGTGAATGTGGCCTGGCTTGGAGATGAACACTAGAAGGAAAAGTCTGGAAGTCCATCAGGTCCATCAGGTGTAACTACCTGGTGACTGGTGATTTCTTCATTCAAAAAGGTGACTACCAGCCAGAAAATGCTCAAAACTTATCTGGACAGTGTAGATGCTAAATGAAATTTGGTCATGCTGTTGGCTGTTCCATGTTCAATGTTCTGATGAGATTTCAACATGTTTCTTGAGAGATTGTCGTCATGTTACTGACTCTTGTTTTTAAATTCCTCTGTCAATAATGGTAATGAGTCTTTTGTGCCCCTTAACCTTACTTTTGTGTGAAGGAAGTAATAATGCCCCATACCTGATTAATAATTTATATTGATTACCTTTCTACTTTCTTATTTTTGGAGAGACCTAGACATGTGTCAAAATTATTTTATATAAATTTATATATTTATATTATTAATCATATAATATACTTATATTAAATATATGTTTACATTAAATAAATGTTTACTATATATCAAGGTTTATTTAAATATTTGGATATTTAAATTATACACACACACAATATATTATATAGGATGGGATTTAATGAGCCAAACAGTTGAGAAATGAAAGCATATCTTCTCTTATTAGAAGCCAGGATTCTAATGTTTTAAATTCTGACTTTTTTAGAAATTAAAACATTCCAACGAATATAGCTGGGTCCAGGGCAGAGGAAGCCCATGGGGAGAGGGAGGGAGTGCAATACCCCAGCCCCTTGTTCCTTATTTTTAGGAATGGTACTAAGAGGGAGGAGAGCTTTTACAAAGATCAAGTTATGACTGATAACAAATGTCAGACCCTAAATGCGGCTTTAAAAACAATGCTCTCAACATGGTGAGCTACAATGGCATTGATTCATCTGTGAGAATCTGCTCTAGGCAGCTTTACAAGCAAGAGAGAATTTTCTCTCTGCGTCTTTCTTAAATGAAGGGTGACTGCTCAGTGATTCCTTGCTGTGAACACAGCACTTGGAATGGGATGGGCCACCAATGTAGCTGACCCAGATTTCATTGATGTCTATGTGAAGGAAGTTGTTTTTCTCTCCTTGATTTATCTTTTGTTTATAAGAGAAATTATTTTATAGGTCAGGGATTCAGAGTCCCCACCACCAGCAGCTTTGTATTGCAGCTGAGATTTTCTTTGGTTGTAAGTGACAATGACTGATGCTGGCCCAGAATTTTTTCATGGCCCACTTACTGTGCTACATGAAAGCTGACCATGAACTGGGGGTTGCTTCTCTGTTTCTGGAGTCAGGGCAGAGGTGTCATTTTAAATCTTATTAAAGACAGCAATAGATTGACTGGCCTGCTTGCCAAGTTGCTGTGAGGATGGGGCAAAGATCTGCTTTAGCATTCAAGCTTGCCAGTTCATATTAACATCTGTATGTATGTAGTGGCAATGTCAACATTACTTAGGACTCAAAATCAGGTTCAAATAGGAACAAGATATTTAAAAGCATCAATGTCTAGGCTGGCTTTAAACAATTGAAAGGTGTTAAGAGGAATATCCTTATATAAGGCGAGCATCCCTTTCCAAGAAAGAATTACTTAACTAGGCTTCATTTTTCTAGGAGACTTGTGTTTTAGTGCAGGTGTAACTTGGAGCTAAATAAGGCATGGGAAGCTTTGCCCTCCTCCTTCTGTGTGTGTGTGTGTGTGTGTGCACATGTGTGTGCATGTTTGGGTATACAGAAAGCTTGGGTGCTTTGTAGATCAAGGAGTCATTCTTCTGTAGCTACTGAACAAGAAAAGCAAAGTTCTCTTTCACTAAACTACTCCTGAAAGATAAGGTAAAGAAGAAAAGTCACCATTTTCTTCACCTCAAGATCCATGATAATCACTTCCAAATAGCCAATAAACGGGGAGACTTAATTAAGCAATCTTGTCTGGTCCCTAGGCTACTTTCTTTGCTTTGCATTTTCATTCCTGAATAGGTGACAGAAAATCATTCTCAGGATATACAACTCCAGACTTGAGAGCAACCTTGTGAGTTTAAGAGGTCTAGAGTTCTTATGTTCTTCGATTATAACTAACTGATAGTGGGGGAAGTTTCTGCATAGAAGATGACTATTAACAAGAGGAGAAGTTCTAACCCTGGTCAGGTTAGGCAATAGACATTTTTAATCCATTAAAATTTTTAATATTTTCTTTATTCCCCAATTATATGTTAAAATAATTTTAAACTATTTTTTAAAAAAAGTTTTCAGTTCAAAATTATATCCTTCTCTCCTGCCTCTATAAGACAAAAAACAATCTGATGTAATTTGTACACATGTAATCATGTAAACTATTTCCATATTAGTCAAAAGAGACATATAGACATAGACAAAACAGACCAGTCCAGAGCCCAGGTTAAACAGTACTGAAAACTGCTTCATGGTCTGATGAAGTTTACATTTCATTTCTAGGAGAGTATAACAGTAGTTATATGTTAAGATAATAGAATTTTGTTTTAAATTCTTATTTCAATAGTTGCTTGTGTTTTGTGTGTAGAAAATAAATGTCCCATATTTGATTCATATTTTGTATTGAGTGCCTTTTTACCTTAGACACTGACAAATCTACACTTAAGCAAATCAACCCCAGGAGTTTAGAATGGGAATATAAATTGAAGATTATGAAATAAGAGCACCTAAGTCTTCTTCACAGGAGAAAGGCTCTTCTAAAATGAAAGCAGATTTCTGTCCTCAAGGAGCTTAAGTTCTAATGGGGTAAGAGAACATATATAGAAAAGGGATGGCCATGGAAGAATGGTATAGGATGGGAAGTCACAAGGATGTTAATTGGAGACATAATATAGAATTGATTTAATTACCTTTCTAAATATCTATTAACTATGCCTTTAATTATATATTCTAGTATTTTTACAGAAAATGAAGCTAAGATAACTGGCCTATGGTTTGAAGATTCTTTTTTTGTAATGTTCTGGCTGGTTTTCTGGAGGTCTTGGAACTAGCCTTGGTCTAGGCAGAATAATCACCACAAGAATAGTCAGGGATAAAGTCCAAAGTCTTTATTATCTCCTTCACAGTCTGTCTCCTTCACCTGGGGCTGGACTAGATTTCTGGAGGACCTCCTGAATGGGTCTTGTTTTCAATGAAGGAATGCAGGAGGCAGGAGAGCCACCAGGATAGGAGTCAAGTCTTCTCTCTGTGGCTGTTTGTCTCCAGTTTATATACTCTATTACAATTAAATCAATTCATCATACTGAATATAAACCAATCATTATATCACTAGGGAACCATTAGTTGTAAGATTAAATCAATCCTACTGAACTAAAGAACTCACATGCTAAACTAGATAACCATTGTCTTATCAATTCCACTGAGTTAACACCTTATTCTAAGAATCCTTGCCTCAAGAATATTTCGCCAGAGTTCTGGCCCATTACATTTTTTCACTTTGAAAATGAGAAAGTGACATAATACAGTGCTATTATCCTTTAATAACCTTCCTTTTAAAATGTTTAAATAAACATTTTATATTTTTAATTTTTATATTACCTATATTTTTCACTATATCCCCCTCCCAGAACACCATCTCTCATGACAATGAAAATGGCTTCACAAAACTAGCCAATACTTTGAAAATAGCTGACGTCTTCAGTGCTCTATAGCTATTGTCAGCAACTTCTACAAATTGGGGATGGAGGTACATCATCCTTTCTCTTCTTAGAGGATAAGTTTATTCATTATAATTTCACAGTATTACTTGTTTTTGTTTTTCTTTCCATTTTCATTGCTGAGATCACTGGAAACATTATTTTCTAGCTTCTTCATTAACTTTGCTTGGGAAGAAAAAAGAATCCAAAAAGATAGACTGGACAAAGGAAAGTTTTCTTTTCAGAATGCACAGGGGAAAAAAGGAGTGAGAATGCACTAATTTGGAGAGTGCATGCTCAAAGTATTTTTAATATTTGTTTCATTTTCTTTTCTGTTCCAATGAAATGTTTTTAAATAATATTATACTTTGATTTGTTTAGGTCTTTGTGTTACACAATGAAATTGATTAAATAAACTTAACTATAGAGGTTCTTAATTTTATGATGGTAGGTAATCAAACTATAGGTGAAGTGCCCTTGGTCCACATTATGTTAAATAATCAGTAGGATGTCCAGAGTGATATTGAAAGTAGGATATTTTACCAAACTGCTTAGATGGTCACCTCCCTGGAAACAACACAACATATGAAAAAAGCACTGGACAGGATGAAGTGAGGGAAACTAGGTGATGTCAGTGAGCAATTAGGTATTTATTAAACTATTGTTGTATGCCAGCAATTCTGTTAAATCCTGGGAATGCAAAGAAAGTTAAAAGAAAATTCATATTCTGAAGCAGTTCATAACTGCTTATAGTAGATATAGTACAGAGACTGTCATGTGCAAACAACATGTTTATAGGATAAATTGGACAGGGAAGGCACTAAGATTTTTTTTTTTTAATGAGAAAAGATTCTTGCAGAAAATGGGACTTTAGATGAAATTTGAAGAAAGCAAGAAAGAGATAAAGAGAGAAGGAGAGTTCCAGGTATGGGGGACAAACAATGAAAATGCTTGGAATCAGAGATCTTGTACACGAGATCAGTGTCATTGAATGGCAAAATATATGGAGAGAAGAAAGGTGTTAAGATTGAAAATCTCCTTGTATGTGGTGGGGGGGAGTCTTTAGAGCCAAATTGTTAAAAGCTTTCAAAGACAGAGGATTGATATTGATATTTAATATGTATTATTGATATTGATATTTAATCCTAAGAATTTATTGAACAGAGGGCTGTTATGGTCAGACCTGTGATTTAGGAAGATCAATTTGATATCTGAGCACTGGATAGATTAGAGTGGGGAGAGAATTGAGACAGGATGACCAACTAGCAGGCTACTGCAATAGTCCAAGCATGAGGTGATGAGGGGCACCATGAGGATAGCAGCGTTGGATGACAAAAGGTGGTGCCTATGGGAAATATTATGAAGGGACCAGTCAATGACAGATTCGGGCAGTAGATTGAGAGTGAGGAGTCAAAGATGACACTTAGGTTGTCTGCATCAGGGGCTTGTGGAAGACAATGACACCATTTTTTTAGATATATACATGTAATCATGCAAAATACTTCCATAATGTTGTGAAAGAAAACATAGATCAAAAACTCAAGAAAAATAAAGTTTTTCTAAAAAATATGTTTCAACTATGTCCAAAGGGCTATCAAACGGTGCATACCCCTTGACCCAGCAGTGTTTCTACTGGGCTTATATCCCAAAAAGATCATAAAAGAGGGAAAGGGACCCACATGTGCAAGAATGTTTGTGGCAGCCCTTTTTGTAATGGCAAGAAACTAGAAACTGAATGGATGCTCATTACTTTAAAAATATTTGAATAAGTTATGACATATGAATGTTATGGAATATTATTGTTCTGTAAGAAATGACCAGTAGGGTGATTCAGAGAAGCCTGGAGAGACTTATATGAACTAATGCTAAATGAAGTGGACAGAACCATGAGATCATTATACATAGCAACAACAAGATATATGAGGATTGATTCTGATAGACGTGGTTCAATAATGAGATGATTCAGGCCAGTTCCAAAAGACTTATGGTGAAGAGAGCCATCTGCATCCAGAGAGAGGATTGTGGGGACTGAGTGTGGATCATAATATCACATTTTCACTCTTTTTGTTGTGGTTTGCTTGAATTTTATTTTCTTTCTCATTTTTTTTTTAACTTTTTGATCTGTTTTGTGTGTGTATATGTGTGTGTGTGTGTGTGTGTGTGTGTGCAACAAAATAATTGTATAAATGTATGCCTATATTGGATTTAACATAATTTACCATGTTTAACATATATTGGATTACTTGCCATCTAAGGGAGGAGGTGAGGGGAAGGGGGGAAAGGGGGAAATGGAAACACAAGGTTTTTCAAGGGTTAATGTTGAAAAATTATCCTTGCATATGTTTTGAAAATAAAAATCTTCAATAAAAAGTATATTTCAATATAAAAATAATATTTTTTGTGGTTAAGGATAATATTTTTCATTAGTCCTTCAGACTAGACTTAGATGACTAAGTCATTCACAACTAATCATCGTATTGCTGTTACTTTGTAGACAATGCATTAATTCTGACAGTATATTTTTAGTTATTATTCTCTTACAAACATCTTTTTCTTCCTAGTGTCAGGCGTTTCCTATTCACTATATAGTGATTGTGGTTGTGTTCTACTGAGCAACTGAACATGCATAGTACTTATTTTGGCAATTCCCGAGGTGCACAATATATTACTCTGTGTGTGTGTGTGTGTGTGTGTGTGTGTGTGTATGTGTGTATGTGTGTGTGTGTGTGTGTGTGTGTGTGTAAAATTTTAAGTTTTGATAGCTTAAACTGCACTAAGACTTTTGGAACATCCTATATATTTATTATTGGACCTGTGACTTAATTGGCATAGAGAACTCTCATTGAGGAAAATCTAACTCTTCTGCAACCTCTATTCTCCAACTTGAACTTGACTCCTCTTTTTATACCACAGTGCCTCTTAGCATATATAAATATGTTTTCCTGAAGTCCTCCATGAACTCACGGAAAATGAGACATGTTGGAGACAAAATAATAGCATTATTCTGGGATGACCAGCTGTAAATGACTTTGCTATTCTCAATAGTAGAATCATCCATGCCTACTCTAAAGGACTTATAATGAAAAATTCTGTACATATCCAGAGAAGTAATTGAATGTGTCTGAATACAGATTGAAGCATTCTCTTTTTTTCTCTCTCTTTTTTTTAAACTTAATTTTTCTGGAAGATTTTTATTTTTCATTAGAATAGAAAATCTGTGTTTTCTCTTGTAACTTGACTTTTATGGAAATGTTTTGGATAACTTCACATGTGGTTTCTTAATTGTGGGTGGGAACAAGGGAGAATACCTAGTAATTTTAAAAACAAATATTAAAGAATTTTTTGTTTTGAATGTAACTGGGAAAAATATTGGATAACCAAATCTTTCATGGAAGCAACTTTGAAAGATAAGTAAAGCAAGTATTGCCATCCTAATTTTACATTTAAGAAAATTCAGGAAAGAAAAGTTAGGTGATTTCTCCAAGGTCATACAATTAATAATGGGCAGAGTCAAAATTCAGATGCAGATTTTTCCCATGCTCTTTATATTATCATACTGCTAACAAGTGCTCTCTGTGTGTGTGAACTTGACTGCAAGTAATATTACCTCATAAAATTATAAAAAGCAATGGAAGTGAAAATAAGTCTATAGAAAATTTGATATGAAACAACTGAGCCCTTCTTTACAAAAACATTCATAGATGAAAACTGTCAAGAAGATAGAAAATAAATGAAAAAACTGACCTAACCTGTCAGCAGTTCTGCAATTATTTTATTTTCATTATTAGTTTCAATGGAACCACCACATTTGGATCTCTGATGTTAACTATGATGAAATTAGCCCTTAGGTGGTAGATTGGATAAAGTGCTGGAGTAGGAGTCAAGAAGATCTGAGTTCAAATCTTGCCTCAGACACTTTCTGCTAATATGACTCTGGGCAAGTTACTGAATCTCTGCCTCAGTTTCTTCATGTGAGAATGAAATTAGAAAAATTTGTAAAGTGCTTTGCAATTTTTAAAGTACTATGTAAATGCTACTATTGCTGCTGCTGCTACTATAACAACAAAAACAATTATTACTACTACTACTACAACTACTACTACTACTACTACTACTACTACTTACTACTACTACTACTACTACTACTACAACTATGAAAGAGGAAGCATGGGGAAAAATAGGTAGAGAAGACAAAGCAAAAATCTAAAGAATCTATATGAGAAGAGATAAACTTGGGAGCAACGAGGGATTATTTCCCAAGCTATTCTGAAGGAAAGGACACCAAAAGAATGGACAAACTCAGAGATATCATTATTCCAAAAAAGGTGATCAGATGAACATCAATAACCACTGATTCATAAGCTTTCTTTCTCATTTTCATAACATTATTGGAATTTACACACATATCAAGAGTATGGCCAGAATTAAAAATTCACAAGAGAGCAAGCTTAGTTGAAGTTGGAAAATTACACAGTGTCTTCAATGATACTAGTTTGCTCTCTGTCATAAAAACCCATCTTATTAATATGTGGATTCTTCTAGTGATGTTGAATGGTTGTGAATCTCAAAATGCCATAATTGTTATAGAATTAAACTTATACTTGACCCAAAAGTCAATAAAAAGATGTATAGTGGAAACAAGTAGATTGTGATGTATTTCTAATGATAATCTATGAGTCATAAGTGGCATGAGGAATCTCATTAAGAAAATGTATAGTTGGAAAAACCCCAAGGGATTAGGTAGACAATTATGAATCCCCATAAAGTTTAAAGGGATGACTGAGATAAAACCCATTGTATTGTTTAGACCTCATTTGAAATATGTCGGGGTGAGCATGCAATCACATGTTATAGAGATAATGAAGAGATATGCTCCATGCCAGTGCCTGGAACATTCATAATGAGATCTTATACCTACAACTACAGGAGATTAGTGTGAATTTTAAAATTAAAGTATTTAAAGCCTACTGTGTTTTTATCACTATAGTAAGTTCTGTGAGGGATAATGAAAGCACAAATTCATAGTGTTTCAAATCCCTTCTTTGTTTGCACTCTTAAGAATGTATTTAACTTCTTTAATGTTCATCTGCCACAGATATTTACCAATACATGAAATGTCTATACTGTAAAGCAGTGGTATCAAACCCAAGTAGAATGGAGGCCACTAAATCATTCATAAGATCCCTGAAGACTGCAAAAAACATATTAATATTATCTGTTTTATTGCACATTTATTATTATGTTAAGTATTTCTCAGTTACATTTAATCTGACTTGAGAGTACAAACCATTCCATATCAAAACTACCATTTATCTTTTTATTCCCTATCCTCAAATCAGTTGACAGAAAAAAATTCTAATATCCACTAATGTATGGAAGTATACTAATCTTATGTGGAATACAAAGATAAATGAGGCAAATGCCTATCCTTTAAAGATCTTGTCTACTAAAAGAGAAAGATATGTTCACAAATAAACTCTAATACAGGTTAGAATATGATAAAAGCATAGGAGAGGTTCAGGGAAAATGTTGTGGAATAACACAAGAAGCTTTCTGGTGAGACATCACAATACAGTGGAAAGAACAATAGATTTGGAGTCAGGAGATTTAAGTTCAAATCTAAGTCTTTCCGTTGACACTCATATAATCTGAGCAGAATCAAAGTGGGACAAGAAGGGAACTTTCTAGAGTAAGAATGCAGAATTTAGAAAAGATTTTTGTTGTTCTGTTCTTCATTTATGCCTGACTCTTCATGACTCTAGGGTTTTCTTGGCAGAGAAACTAGAGTGATTTGCCATTTCCATCTTAGGTTCATATTATAGATGAGGAAACTGAGGCAAACAGGGTTATGAATTGCTCAAGGTCATTCATTTAGTAGTGTCTGAAACAGGATTTAAACTCAGGAAGATGAGTTTTCCTAATTCCAAGCCTAGTGCCACCTAGCTACTCATTAAAAAATAGAATGAATTAAAGAAACTTTGAGGTTCCATTTCATAGCCATCAAATCAGCATAGTTGACAAAATAGGAAAATGACAAATGTTGGAAAGACAATTGGAAAACAGGCACATTAATGCAATATTAATGGAGCTGGGAATTGGTCTGGTCAATCTAGGACTATTTCCCCAAAATTATTAAATTGTACATACATATCTTTTGACCCACTAAGAGCATTATGAGGCTTATACCACTAAAAAATCAAAGAAAAAGAGAAAAGGGATTTATATATAGAAAAAACCAACAACTCCTTAAAGTTAAAAAATGTATGGTTGCAAAGAACTAGAAACTAAGGAGGAAACTAAGAGGAATAAGTAATAATAATAATAATAGTAATAATAATGCCTTTGGGATTTACAAAGTGCTTTACAAATATTATCTCATTTTATCCTCACCGCAACTTTGGGAGGTTGGTGCTATTGTTATTCCTATTTTACAGATGAGGAAACTGAAGTAAATAGATATTATGACTTCTCTAAAATCATATAACACTTAAGCATCTAAGTCTGGATTTGAAATTAGGCCTTCCTGACTCCTGGTCCAGCTCTCTTTCCTAGCTGCCAAACAAATGCAACTGAATAAACTATGGTACACAAATGTAAAAGAATATAATTGTGCTATAGGAAATAATGAAATGAGAGGTTTCAAAGAAATCTGGTATGGAAAATAAAACAAACAGAACCATGAAACAATTTATATACTAACAATATTATAACGACAAACAAGTCAATTAACAATTAATTAACAATCATCAGCTACAATTCAAGAGGATCATTCATAAAGCATGGTACCTACCTCCCGACAGAGAGGTAATAGACTCAAGATACAGAATCAGATATTTATTTTTGGATTTGCCCAATATATACATTCATTTTACTTAACTATGAATGTTTGGGACAAGTTTGGAAAACACTGAATTGAAAAGAATGTATGTAATGGAAAAGTTGTATGAAATCAGGCTGGCGTTTCCACCTGACTGAGCTCACCACAGTGGAGAAGAAAAATTTCAGCTACTCTGACTTGTTGGCACTTTGATGCAAGAAGAAAATGTATACTCCCTAATACATAGGGGATCCTGATTTCAAATGACAACTTCCCCTTGTAAATAGGAATGACCAGTCAACCATACTCCAATTTCTATGTATGTTTGCTTTTAGGGAAAGGGATAAAACCAAGTATTTAGGTTGCAGTAAATGCATCACATTCACATATAATCAGCATGAAACTTGAGATTTTCCAGGTCCTACTTTTTTCTTCTTAGAGAACTTAGAGAAACTAATTTAATTGAAAGATGAAGTGAGTCTAGAATTCAGGTCTGGTTCTTCCATTTACTATGTATTTGGACTTGGAGAAATCACTGAAATACTCTCAGCCTTCATTTCTTTATCTATAAAATGAAAGAGTTTGCCCAGACAATTTCTAAGAACTCTTATAGCTTGGAAACAATTATTTTTCCCAAGATTGGAGTTATAATGATGATTGCTTTATGAAGATTCACCCAGCTCATGAAAAATCTTTATTGAATACATTTTCCTCTGTGTGGTCACAAATGGAATTTTTGTTTCTTGGCAGATATAGGATATTTTTGCTATTTATAAATTGTTTTTCCATGTTATTCACTTAAGGGAGATCTTATGATCTAGTATCTGTCCTGCTTCAGCTGAAATGGCATCTTTAATGGTGATTAATACCACATCTGCATGTTTCAGAGTTTTAATGCTTATGTCTTATTATTTAAACTCTTAGGCAACTTAAAAACAAATTTTGTAAAAGCATTAAAGAATTCTATAAAGAGGCAATATGTTTCAAAGAACTAAGTAACAAAATTCACAAATTTAAAAATTTCCTTCCATTACAAGTTTTCTTCAATCTCATCAAAGAAATCAAGAAAACAAGAGAGCAAGGAGGATAGAAAGCAAGCAAGCAAGAAAGCAAGCAAAGAAGGAAGGAAGGAAGGAAGGAAGGAAGGAAGGAAGGAAGGAAGGAAGGAAGGAAGGAAGGAAGGAAGGAAGGAAGGAAGGAAGGAAGGAAGGAAGGAAGGAAGAAGAGAAAGAAAGAAAGAAAAAGAAAGAGGAAGAAAGAAAGAGAGAGAGAAAGAAAGAGAGAGAGAAAAAGAGAGAGAAAGAAAGAAAGAAAGAGAGAGAGAAAGAAAGAAAGAAAGAAAGAAAGAAAGAAAGAAAGAAAGAAAGAAAGAAAGAAAGAAAGAAAGAAAGAAAGAAAGAAAGAAAGGAAGGAAGGAAGATAAAGAGGAAGAAAGAAAGAAAGAGAAAGAAAAAAGAAAGGAAGGATGGAAGTAAGGAAAGAGAAAGAAAAAGAGAGAAGGAAGGAAAGAAGAGAAAGAAAGGAAGAATGGAAGGAAAAAAGAAAGAAAAAATTTGCAAGAATACTTCTTCCAAGGTATTTTCTTCCTTTTTTCCTTCCTCCCGTCTTCCCTCTATTTCTTTTTCCTCTCTTTCTCCCTCTCTTCCTTCCTCCCTCCCTACCTCCCTTTTTTTTACCTCCCTCCCTCCCTCCTTTCCTTTCTTCCTCCCTCTCTCCTTCTCTCCCTCCCTCCTTCCCATCCCTCCCTTCTTTTCTCCCTCTCTCCTTCCCTCCTTTCTTCCCTTCTTCTCTTCCTTCCTCCCTTCCTTCCTCCCTTCCCCTTATCTTCCCATCTCACTTAAGCTGGAAATTCAATGGCCATTCACAATCTTATTGCTCCTTGACACATAAACTTTGTTTGACCTGCTGCATTTAAGAATTCAGTCAGTTTATTCGAATTTAGGCTGCATGGTTGGCCCCTTGCTCTCAGGGGATCACCCTATTGGTACCAGACTTAGTGTAGACTTTTAACCCTCCTGTAGTTTATAACTCCTGAGCTTAGGCACTAATCTAGTCTTATCCTACTCTTTTCACCAAAGATTAAAGGCCTAACCTACTGCACCCAGTTTATTCATCTAAAGTTGAATTTTCCTTGTCAAAACGGTTTTCTAAAGGCTTATACAATCACTTTATTGTATCTTTATTGAACCAAGTAAGATGACTTTCTAAGATGACTGTTAATTCTGCAGGATTATTATGGAATTTTAGTGGAGTGAGAGGGTGACAAAACTACAAATTTCTTGGTTGTCAAACAGGACAAAAAAGGCTATGAAATAGATATATTTCCCATGAATTTTAGTAGAAATCAATCCTGCTTTCACTGTTATATAATTCCCTTGTTAATAGATTATGATCTGTGTAATAAATCATCATGAATTTATAAGAGAGTCAGCATCTGTATTCTTTGATTCCCTAAGATAATCTTTGTCTAATTTATTTAACAAACCATGCTAAGAGATAAAACAGGTACTCCATGGTTGAAGTTTACATTTGCAAATTCCCCCCCCTTCCCCCACCTCTTCCCAGATAATGTTCCAATGAGAACTTTTTTATTCTTTATCTCACTTCTAAAATATAGCAATCCAGTAGAGAACCCCCTCTCCCTTCAATACTAAGTCTACTTAAATAGTATTTATACATTTCCTAGGTTTTTATGTTTAGGTGTTTATTGCCTCAGAGTATTGAGAGCTATTTGACATAAAGTACTCTTTTCTTTTTTCTTTTTTGAGATTCAATAAATAGACCTCAGCTATTCTACTCTTATTTCACCTATTGTGTGCAACAAAGAAACATGATAATTATTTTAATAGGGAAAAAAACATTTATCCCATGCATATATGCTATACTGACCAGTAAAACCATATCGAGCTTGAATTTAATAATTTATCTGGACAGGCTAATATTGCAAAAATACATTATAGAAACCAATAGAGCCATCTACTGGCTATTTGTAGGAATATAAAGTCTGAAACATTCTGTCTAATGTCTTCTGTAATCAAGCAAAGAATTGGCACATAAGAGTAAATTAAATTGGGATCAGTGGAATGGTGGTTATGGAAGTGTCTAAGGAATGCTGTTGGGAAGTCCAAATGGTTGAATAAAGGTCAAAATACAGCTGAACTCTTCTAAGAGTCCTCTCCAAACAATTTTTAAATTAACACCTCAAATGAAATTTCAGAGTGACAGAGACAACAAAAGGTCAGAGGGAGGAATTTTTCTAGCTTAAGACAGTTAGAAGGTCAGTAGCAGAGATCTATGACACTAGAGTGGGGTCCAGTTAGGAGCACCTGTGACTGCAGCATCGTGGAGCAGCAAGGAGCTTTGAGAGCTCTCAGCCTAGAGGTGGTAAGGAGGTTGGAAAATTGGCCAAAAAGAGATCATAGGAGACCTTTTGCTGGATCTTTGCAGCTCTGAGTGAAACAAACAAAAAATACTGAAGAAAATAACACCTTGAAAATTGGCCTAATGGCAAAAGAGGCATTGAAAATTCACTGAAGAAAAGAACTCTTTTAAAAGCAGAATACATCAAATGAAAAATATGGCAAAAAAAAAAAAACTCACTGAAAAAAAATAATTCCTCAAAATTTAGAAGTGGGCAAATGGAAATCAATGACTCCAGAGAGTTCAATAAATAACAAAGCAAATTCAAAAGAATGAAAAAAAAAGTAGAAGAAAACATGAAATATATCATTGGAAAAATAACTGAACTGAAAAATAGATCTGGGAAAGAGAATGTAAAAATCATATAAGGGGGGCCTAATGGCATTTAATGTCTCTTTTTCAGTTGGAAGTTTAGCTAAAGAGGGAATTGACTTCAATGTCAGGTAAACAATGTCTTCAATGCCTTCAGCATTACTGTATGATGATGTGTTGGGAATAAGTGTTCAGCCCACTACTAGTTATCACTAATCAAAGTCACCTCATCAGGGCTGAGTTACTGAGATGCACCATAGGTCTTTGTCCAATAAATAAACTTCAGGGCATTTAAAAGTCTTTGAATTGTTGTTATCAGAATAAAATTGGATCTCATTTGCCTTCTTACTGAGCCAAGAATCCTTCATTTCTTTGATGGAGTTAAACACTGCCTCATTAGAGATTGGTGAATTATCTTGCTGATAAACCCTGTGGAGTTCCTGTTTTTCATTTAATAGTTTCTGAATTTCCCCATCATTTTCATCAAAACAAATCCTAAAGTTTGTGAGTGTCCTGGCCCAGATAAGTAAATTCAGTGCTGCATGCCAAATCTCTGAAAGCTCCCCACTCCTCTTTTGCTCTACTATTGCTGTGTGCTAACTCAGCTTTCCCTCAAGAGCAGCGATAAACTGCTCATGTATGAAGAATTGCTCTAATATGTTGAAATTGAGTCTCCGGATAATTGTCTTGCCTTGGGGCTGCTACTTTGGTTGAAGGTGAATGTTTAGCTTGGAAAGGACAAGTCTTTAACCAGACTGGTATTTTGCACCACACATCAACTTCATTGCTCTCACATCCTGTTTGTCTATTCTCTAGATAACAGCATAGTGCATTAAATGGCAGTGCTTGCTGCAAGGCTGCATTCATGAACAACATTAGGTAAATGGAAAACATATGCCTGATAGTTTGTGCCTACTTTAGTGTTAAGGTCACCCAGAAACAAGCTTTTTTGGCTTGATGATGGTATTGATGATGAGGATTCCCAGATCTTAATAATTTTTTTCTTTGATCTAATCAGGATTTATTGTGGTAGAATAAAAAAAAGACATTGATGATGGTTATGTGGCACTTTTCTGCACTTTCCTTCCACTTTCTTGCAAGTGGCAACTACATTGTTATGAGCCTGTTATTCATTCCTTTTGGGAAGTCTACAACTATGCTAGATTGCCTCTGACTGCAAAACCTACATTAGCTTCACTGTGCTCTTCATTGAAGTAGCCACTTCAGAAAAAATATATATCCTCCTCCAACTTTGGTAAACTAACCATCTGTCAACCTAGTTTCATTCAGGATTGCTGAGTTTTCTCACAATAAGAGCTAATCATCTTTCATATCTACTGGATTTTATGTTGCCCATCAGCATGTGAACATTCCATGTACCAATGGTAAATAGAATCATTTTCTCAAAATTTGTGTACATTATTTTTCTTGTGTTTTATCCACTGGTTGAGATTTCTGCTTGCACAGTAATCAGGCTAGGGTTAGGTAGAAGCAAACAATTTTTAAGATACCTTTTCTAGCCTTCATGCCAGAAAGTGAATAATATAGTTCTTTTTTTAAAAAAAGAAAAAAACTCTGCTTAGACATTCTTTCAAAAAGAAATGAAAGTGATTTAAAATACGTGAAAGAAAAGTCAAGAATGTGATAAAGAAGGTACAAAAATACTGAAGAATAACATTTTTTAAAAAACAGAATATGTCATATAGTTAAAGAAGTGCAAACATCCACTTAAGAGAAGTACTTTTTTATGTTAAACATATTTAAAATACATGTTAACTCCAATGTATGCATACATATTTATACAATTATCTTTCTGCACAAAAAATTCAGATCAGTAAGGGGAAAAGTGAGAAAAAATAAAATGCAAGCAGAGAACAACAAAAAGAGTGAAAACATGCTCTGTTGTGATCCACACTCAGTTCCCACAGTCCTCTCTCTGGGTGTAGATGGCTCTCTTCATCACAAGATCATTGGAACTGGTCTGAATCATCTCATTGTTGAAAAGATCCACATCCAATGATCTTCTGGTTCTGCTCATTTCACTTAGCATCAACTCATGTAAGTCTCTCTAGGCCTCTCTAAAATCATCTTGCTGATCATTTCTTATAGAAAAAGAATGTTCCATAACATTCATATACCATAACTTATTCAGCCATTCTCCAACTGATGGGCATCCATTCAGTTTCCAGTTCCTTGCCACTATGAAAAGGGCTGCCACAAACGTTTTTTGCATCGTTGGAATATAAGCCCAGTAGTAACACTGCTGGATCAAAGGGTATGCAGTTTGATAACTTTTTGAGCTCCAAATTGCTCTCCAAAATGGCTGGATCCATAAAGAGAAGTACTTCTTAAATAGCAGATTTGGCCAAATGGAAAATGTACAAAAATAAAAAAGAAAGGAATTTTTAAAGTACTACTAGGCAAATGGAAAAGGAGGCATAGAAGATCACAGGAAAAAAAATACCTTAAAAATTAGAATTGGGTAAGTGGAAACTAGTGACTCTATGAGATATCAAGAAACAATTTAAACATTAAAAGAATGAGAATATAAAAGAAAATGAGAAATATCTCATTGGAAAAAGAACTGTTCTGGAAAGTAGAACCAGGAGAGATAATTTAAGAATTATTGAACTATTTGAAAGCCATGATCAAAAAAACAAAACAAAACAAAACAATAAAACAAACAAACAAGCAAAAAACCTTAGACATCCTATTTCAAGAAAATTTTGAGAAAATATGCCTAGTACTCTAGAGTTATAAAGTTAAATAAAAATTGGGAAAAAAATTCACCAATCACCCCCAAAAGAGATCCCCAAATGAAAACTCCCAGGAACATTCCCAAATTCTTTGTCAAAGAGAAAATATTGCAAGTACCCAGAAAGAAACAATCAAAATATCATGGAGCCCCAGTTAGGATAACACAAGATTCATCTTTTTCTATATTAAAGGATAAGAGGACTTGTAATATTATATTTCAGGGAATAAAGGAGTTAGTTAGTATTGCAACCAAGAATCATCTTCCCAACAACATTGAGCATAATCCTTCAGAAGAGAAAATGGGTGCTTAATGAAATAGAGGACTTTGGAGCCTTCCTGATGAAAAAAACCAGAGCTGAAGAGAAATTTTGATTTTCAAATATAAGACTCAAGAGAAGCCTAAAAAAATTAAACAGGAAAGAGAAATAATTAGGGATTCAATAAGGTTAAACATTTCAATATGCAGAGATGGTAATTATAACACATAAGAATTTTATCCTTATTGGGACAGTTAAAATATATAGACAGAGGGCATAAGTGGGAGTTGACTATGATGGGATGATATACAAAAATAATATTAAAGAATGAGAAAGAGGGATTCTCTGGGAGAAGAGGGAAAGGAGAAGTTAAACGGAATAAATTATCTTCCATAAAAGACATACCAAAGAGCCTCTTTGGGACAATAGGCAGTAAGTTATGCTTGAAGCTCATTCTTATTGAAATTGGCCCAAAGATATAATTACATACATAGTGAAATCTATTTTATATCTTACAGGAAAGTAGGGAGGGGAGGAGAAGGAGCTAATAAAAGAAAGGGCAGATTGCAGGATGTGATAGTAGGAAATAAAACATTTTTGAGGAGGGAATTTTTTTTGTTATTATAGTTTTTATTTACAAAACATATGCATGGGTAATTTTTCAATATTGATTCTTGCAAAACCTCCTTTTCCAACTTTTCTCCTTCCCCTCCACCCTCTCCCCTAGATGGCAGGTAGTACAATATATGTTAAATATGTTAAGGTACATGTTAAATACAATATATGTATACATATTTATACAGTTATCTTGCTTCATAAGAAAAATCGAATCTAGAAAGTGAAAAAAAAAAACTGAGTTCCTATAGACAGTTCTCTGGGTGTAGATGGCACAAGACCATTGGAACTGGCCTGAATCATTTCATTGTTGAAGAGAGCCATGTCCATCAGAATTGATCATTGTATAATATTGCTGTTGATGTGTCAATATTTGAAATTCTTATAGTATATTTGTCTCATCTCTTTCCCTCACCTCCCATATTCACTCCATTATGGAATCTTGCCAATTTTGAAATGTCAAGAAATCTCTGCAACATCTTACACCCAACCCCTTCTATTTCCATCATTATCCCCTTATTAGATGCTTTCATCACCAAGTATCTAGACCATTATAATAACCTCTTAATAGTATTTCCACTCCCTTCCCATTCCAATCTTTCCTTCATACTGCTTATCAAAGAAATATTTTCTTATTCATAGATCTGGTCATGTCACTCCTCTCATTAAAACACTTTTCATGGCTCCTAATGATTCTTGAATACAGTTCAAACTTCTTAGTTTGGCATCCTAGATTTTCCACAATCTTGCTCTACCCTAGTCTTTCAGACTTATCTCATACTATTTTGTAGATACTATAGTAGACTCTAGTCAAATTGGATCCTTTGTCAATTAATATGTATACTTTGTGCTTTTCCACCTCCACATTTTTGATCACACTGTTCACTGTGCCTAGAAATTACCTTAATCCATCTCTCCATTTTTTGAATGGGATTCATTTTTAAAAGTCTGACTGAAATACCACTCTTTCAATGCAACTTTACCTACTTTCTGTAGTTTTCTGACTTTCCTTTCCCCAGACTCACATATAACTACACTATTTTATGATACATGTATCATGCATTGTTGTTTTTTTGAAATAGTTTCTGCTTGCTGTTTCTCATCTGCTTCTCAATCAGCAAACACTTAAGTGCCTGATGTGATGTTTATACTAAACATGAGGGATACAAAGAAAGATAAAAGACAATCCCTTCTTTCAAGGAATTCACAGTTCACTGGGGAAAACAACATGCAAACAATTATGTACAAGCAAACAAAGCTCCATCAGAACCATGAACAAACCTTATCAAACTACGCCCTTTACAATTTAGCACATCCTTTTTGAAAGAAATTTAGAAATTCAGTTCTCTTGATAATCACTGTTCTAGTCTAGTCTCAAGGAAATCTGTTATCTTTGAGGGATGTGAGAGATACTAGGGAGTCTGGTCTAGTATCTTTATACCACCAAGGTATTTTTCAAGGATTTCTGGTTTGTTTTTCAAAAAAGTCTAGTCTACTATCTTTAGCTTTGCAAGTGGACACAAACACTGAATGTTTCTTAGTCACAGGAGGAAAGGGCATTGTTGCTAGCTTCTCATTCCCAATTTACAACCAATTATATTGTCCTCACTTCCATGATGCTGCTATCCTATAACCTAGTGCATTATTTTTCTCACCTACTCTGTTCTGCTCTTTGTTCTATGCTTATAAAAAGAGCTGGGATTCCTTTTCTGAGTCATTGGTTTAACTGACTCATTTTGTTAATTATTCTGACCCCTATTAATAAACTGATAAAGTTCAGATAAAATTCTGTGCCTCATTTTGTTGTTCAGACTTTCCAATCACGTTTGACTACTTGTGACCCTATTTATGGTTTTCTTGGCAAAGATACTAGTTTGTCATTTTTTTCTCCAGCTCATTTTGCAGATGAGGAAACTGAGGCAAACAAGGTTAAGTTACTTGCTCAGTATCTCACAGCAGGTATCTTCATGATTTGAACTCATGAAGATGAGTCTTCTTACCTTCACAGCCAGCATTCCATCCACTGCACCATCTAGCTGCCCACATCTCAGTTTACCCATAAAATTCTATTGAAATAGCAGAAACATCAGCTTACAAACTGGATCTTAAGTCCTGGGCTGTCTTACTATTTCTTTCCTTCCCAGAGTACAAATCAGCCACTTGTGATCCTGAGTAATGGTTGTTTCCAACCTTGGCAATTAACTCTTGGATCCAAAGAATCCAAGTTCAGGATTTAGATATTAACCAATCAGATCAAGGAGGAAAAGGTGATTATCTCAAGAATCATCAGTACCTAATAGGCTAAAGAAAGTCATGTCTTATCTGGCCAGGAAATCAAAACCTTATTAGTTGCTTCAATGTAGGTCTGAGGTGAATATAAAGTATTTGTTTAACAATCTCACAAAGATCTTGATATCCTGGGGATAATCAAATGTAAAGATTCTTTTGCACAATTGTACTTATTATAGAAGGAGGTTAGAGCCTACTTCTTGCAGACACCTTAAGAGTCCCCATTATTATATGAAGAAAACATATTTTGTTCAGCTTGGGGGAACATAAACAGGAATATGATCTCATAATTTGGGAATTTCTGGAAATTGCTAGAAAAATTTAAGATGCTCACTAGCAAATGAGTAAGACTTCTTCCTTGAAAATTGCTAATTTTGCCAGATGTTTTCACTCCAAATGGATCATAAAAAAATAATTATGTTGAATCTTTGTTATGGAAGAACTTACAAAAGGAATACAATTGATTTTTAATTTCAGGAAATGACAAGCATTTAGCATCACCATTTGGTGATTTGTATTGTGATTGCCTTCATGATGATAGAGTGCTACATTTGTTTCTATGAATGGAATTAAAAAAAAAAAAAGAAAATTTAGGGAATTACTGTGTATTATTAAATTTCAATCTTGTTGCAGGTTAGCCTTTGTATTTGCAAGTCCTTTTGCTTATGGATTGAAAAAAAAAAGCTCTTCAGTGATGGCTAAATCAAGGAGAAATATTTTAAACTTTTTTGTAAAAATGCTTCTTATTTTCAATCTGAAAAACTTTGTATTAATTTTTATTTTCATTTATACATAGAGGATTGTATATGATCCTAGAGCACTAGTTGTTTTGAGACTATTTGAGAAGGAAATGGCAAACCATTCCAGCATTTTTGTCAAGAAAACCCACAAAGAATTAGACATGACTGAAATGATTGAACAATAACAAGAAAAATAAAAAGGGAGAAGTGGACCATGGACATATCTCTAGCATTCATGGCCATGTTCTCTCCACAAAGTGGAAACTAAGCAATGTACTGTCAGTTCAAAGTAAGTTGAGATAAAAAATAAATTGGGGATGGTATGCAGTTGAAAAAATGAAGGCAGGATAATACAGAGTTAATCTCTAATTGGGGATTATTTATTCACAATTTACTATCCATAGACACTGACTTTCTAGCTATGCCTTGTTTTTTGTTTTTTTTTCTCTAGCTATTCCTTATACAAAGCACTCTATTTCCCAGCTCTTTTCTTTGTATTGACCTTTGCTCATGCCTGGAATGCTTTCTCTCCTTATTCTCTCCTGGTTTCATTTAAGATACAATTCAAATCTTACCTTCTGCAAGAAGCCTATCTCAACCCACTCTCAGCTTCCAAAGATTATCTTCAATTTATTCTAGTATTTTATATCATACAGTAGGTTTTTTTGCATATTGTTTTCATTTTAAGCTCCTTAGCACTATGTCTGTTTTCTTCACTGTTTCCTTCTCCTTTTCACCTATCTTTATGGTTGTATATTTGCTTATTCTTATGTTAATTGAGTGTTTGTAGACCTCTTAAATCTGTGAGATCTCTGTGAGACCTCTGATCTCCCTCTGCCTCTGTGTGTGTGTGGGGGGGTATGGGGTGTTTTTGCCAGTCAACATGAAAGTAGCAATCCTATTCTTTTCCATCCTACTCTGATGCTTCACTGTAATATAACAGTGATCCTAGGTACTTCAAGACTGCATAACCAAAGTACTCTGGTAGAAACTTTGAATGTATTCTTGGTGACACATATGCCTATTATTCATCCTTGATCAGTCAGTACAGAGAGATTTAGAACTAGAAGGTTGCCTTGAAAAGAATGAGGGTTTGATTTTGTTATTTGTTCTCTTTTCTTTTTTGGCCAGATCAGATGGTAACAGAACAGTCCTGGATCCTAGACACCTTAAAAGTAGTTAAAATTTCAAAATTATATTCCCTATGTGACAATATTCTATTGGCATTAACTTTAGACAAATAGAAATTTGATATATATGTTAGCTGATATTCAACAGAGACAACTTGATAAACTAGAGATATATTTTCTGTTCTGCAAACAGAAGAACTTTGAAAACCTAGAGGCTTGCAAATAATCTGTTTTCAACTTAGTAAACCCCTCCTTTCCTTCATATAGGATTGAAAATAAAAACAAAAGGTCATTCAGGATTTTTCCTGTATGAAGTCTAGCCTTCCCTCAAGTCTATCAGACCCAATTATGATTTCCCATTTTTTTCCTTCCCCATTCCACTTTTCTGATACTTCATAAAATTTCCTTTATAGGAAGTAGTTATTTTTTTGGGGGAAGAAATTGGAGATCCTTAGTTCAAACCATCCAGTACAGAGAAGATAGTACTGGGGGCAGCTAAATGGTACATTGGACAGCACACTGGTCCTGGAGTCAGAAATATCTGTGTTAAAATATGGCCCTAGACACTTAACAATTACTAACTGGTATGACCCTGGGCATGTCTTTAATCCCAATTGCTATACCCCTCCCAGAATTTTTTAAAAATGCCCTTTTTTCAAAATCTCTAGAAACAAAGATTCTATAAATGCTTATGGTATACTATTTATATTTGTTACCTTCATAATTATGATTCTTTATGTTCAACTGAAATATGTTCTGCTTTAATTTTATATATTTCCTTTTGTTATATTAGTTATAAAGGTAATTTATTGCTCAAACCCTCCACAATTTAAAACAATAATTATGACAGTAATAATAATCAATATTTATATAATACCTACTATATGCCAGGCACTATGCTAAGTGCTTTACAATTATCTCATTTGATCCTCATAATGAAAGCTAGGTGCATTTATTCCAGTTTTACAGTAAAAAAAACTGAGGCATCTCTTAAGGCTTTCCTTTTCTAGCTTAATTACTTTAACCTATTTTTCCATCTCTAGTTTTCAGTAACTATTATCTTTTGAGACTTCCCAATTTCTCTACATTCTTTTTCAAATCCAAAGAATCCCCCAGTTGAAATGAAACACTCTAATAAGAGTCTGATTAATGATAAGTTTAACAAGATTATTTTCTGACCCTTGTACAGTATCCAACTTTTACCAGAGATCAGTAATATGTAATCAAGTTCTCCTATAGAAACAGTGGATTTATCTCAATCTCTCTCCAAATTTTACTGTTTTTTTCTTCCCCTTGATAACACCTCCTGGACACGTCTTTATCTTTCCATGCTTACATCTACAGCCTTAGTCCTCCTGCAAGAGATGAGAATCATTTAAATTTTTTTTTATTATTCTTTTTTTTCTCATAATACATGTATATTAAATTTTTAAAATATACTTTTCTTTATGAATCATGTTGAAAGAGAAAAATCAGAACAAAAGGGAAAAACCATAAGAGAAAAAAAAGAAAAACAGAAAAAGTGGACATAGTTCTCCATAGTTTTCTCTCTGAATGCAGATGACAATTTTTTTAAATTAAAGTTTTTTATTTTTCAAAACATATGCATGGATAATTCTTCAACATTAACCCTTGCAAAATCTTGTATTCCAATTTTCCCTCCCTTCTCCCCCATCTCCTCCCCTAGATGATTAATAGTCCAATATATGTTAAACATGGTAGAAATGTATGGTAAATCCAAAAGATGCATACATATTTATACAATTATCTTGCTGCACAAGAAAAATCAAATCAAACTGGAAAAAATAAGAAAATAAAATATAAGCAAACAACAAAAAGAGTGAAAATGCTATGTCGTGAACCACACTCAGTTCCCACAGTTCTCTCTCTGAGTGCAGATGACTCTCTTCATCATGAGATAATTGAAACTGGTTTGAATCATCTCAATATTGAAGAGAGCCACATCCATCAGAATTGATTATTGTATAATATTTTTGTTGTGTTCCATGTTCTCCTGGTGCTGTTCACTTTGCTTAGCATCAGTTTGTGTAAATCGGAGAGACAATCATCCTATTGGTCATTTCTAACGGAATAATGTATCATAATATTCATGAGTAAGTACTCAGCCATTCTCCATCTGATAGACATTCACTCAGTTTCCAGTTTCTAGCCACTACAAAAAAGGGCTGGCCCAAACATTTTTGCACATGTGGGCCTCTTTCCCTACTTTAAGAAGAGACAAGAATTTTTCTACTACATTGTAAGTTTCTTAAGGAAAGGGCATAATATTCCCAGTTTCCTAAAACATCATACATGCTTTCTTATTGGTCATGGGGAACTAGTACAATTTAATATTATAGCATGATCCTTTGGTTTCAGAGCCCTTCACAGCAGCCTACCTCCAGTATTCCCTGATTCCCCTTTTGTTTGTTATTTAATTCCTCTGCCCAAATTGCTTTTTTTTTTTTAATGAAGACAGACTGGGCCATCTTTTGCCTCTATTCTTATCTATCCTTTTAATAGAATGGGTGTTGCTTCAGACAAACTGAGACCTGGGAAAGACCTTAATTTACAAAGGCCCAGGTTTCCCACTGCATCTGAGGCCATTGTTAGTAATCTGCACCTATGTCTTGTCGATGGTCTCCGATGATTCTGGAGGACAGAACTAGACTGATGATTTGCGTAGCTTTACCTCATTTAAATCTAATTCACTTGGAAGTCCAGATATCACCCTTCTTGATGTCATTGGTCCTTTTCAAGAAAGAAGGAAACCAGCAAATAAAAACTATAATTTACTTCCTTTCTATGGCATTTCTGCCTCCAAACTCTCTTCTCAGGCAGTATCCTATTTTTGAAACTTTTCTCCTGCTTTACCAGTACTCTTAGCCTCTTTTCATCCTTATTCAAACTATTGAAATCCTTCTTTTATGCAATCTCCCCTAACTAGAATAGCATTTTATCCTTATATGCAGCTATGACTCCTTTTTGAATTATAATCCCATCAAATACACTGAAATTCTTGCATCTATACAATATAATAATAATACTTCTGGTCATATGAGGCTTTTTTCCTCACTGTGAAAAGACTAAGTTAGAACAGAGAGCTGTGTCCAATTTACTTTGTGCATGACTTAGCAAGGAACTATAACACAGACATCCTTTTTACATATTTCTAATCATTATTCCTTCCCGCATCTACTCTTTTTATCCCATTTCCCCCAAATCTATGATTTTATTAACATGAAGAATTCCCTGGGAAAAACTTCAGATCAGAGACTCATGTATAACTTTTATTCTTAGGGAGTTGCAGGGGGTCCTGAGATCAATGATTTGTCCAAGATCAACTAGTAGATGTCAGAGGTAAGATTTATACTCCCATCTTTTTAACTCTGAAGTTAGTTAACTGCTCCATCATGATGCTTATTATCCACAGAGAAAGGAAAAATAAACTGCATTTGCAATTTTTGCATAAAAGACCATTTATTTTAAGGTTTTGATTACAAAATGATATATACTGACTTCTCACAAACAAAAAAAAAATTAAAACATCTTTTAGTACTGTATAAGAAGAAAAAATACTGGATACATTTCACATTTATGTCTTCAGAAAGTAGCAGGATGACGAATCTCATGCCTAATTTTAAATATTAAATTAAGGCTACAAAGTCCTGAGCCTCTTTGGGATGAGAGAAAAAAGGGAAGAGAAAAGAGAATAGGAAGAAAGAAGGGAAGTGAGGCAGAAAACACAAAAGCATCTTTTAAAAAATTGAGTCAAAGAATTTATGTATAATAGCATTTTACTTGAAAAATTTCCTAGTTTGTGCTTTTTTGGCATTATTTTAAGTGTAGTCAAAGCAATTAATTTTTAAAAGAACTTTTCAGTAATTTCTGGATACATCTAATAATTAATCATTTGACCAGTACAATACATCTATCTTTCTGGACCCCCAATTAAATGCCCTTAAAACATAGCCAATAGTTATTCTCTCGGAAGAATATGACCAAGATATGCCTGGAATGTGAGTTAGTCCATTTAACCATAAAGCAATGAAACTGACTTTTAAAAAATGTCAGAATGTCTACATTCAAATGACCATTGTCTTTCAGAGTAGTCAACCTGAGAAGCTACTGAGTTCATCAAACTGTTATTGCTACTGTCCCAACCATCTCTAGAACTCTTTTTTTAGGAATTGCCTTCAGAGTTGTTATATGCTATACAACAAAACCATTATCATTACTTTATGGTATATAATCTCAGCTGGATCATTGACCTTATTCATCATACTTGTCTTTGACTATATCCAAGAATCATTTCCACTTTCAAAGAATCCATATTTGCTCCTACTAAGGATATTCAAAAGAATACACTGCGGATTCTAAAGGTCATACAAAACAAGGGAGCACCAAGTATGTTTTAAGTCTCCCTAAGGTGACTACTTGAAAAGGCAACACTGAATTAGATGTACATTTTGCAATGTATCAAATCAATTACATTTCCTTAAAGTAACACCTTGTGTTTTTGTTCTTCCTGTTTTTGCACCTAATACATAAACATAATCTTTTCCAGTTTCTAAATTTGGACCAGGCAGGACTATTTCTCCCAATAAATCCATGAGAGAAACAGCATCGGTAGTTCCTTATACGCTCTCCCCAAAACCCTTAAGTTGCATTTACTATAAATTGGTGGATTCTGATTGTCAATTTTGTTAATATAGGTCATTTAAAGGGCAATCTTAATACAAGTTAATCAAAAGTAACTAGTGTTCCACCCCATAGCTAGATACATTTTGTGCATTTGAATAAACACCAATAACCTCTTCCAAAGACAATGTATTTTTGTTTTTCACAGTGTGATTCCTATACATATGGGCTTTAGGTGGTCTGATATTTGGTTTTTGATCTTTTTTTGGCACTTACAATTCACAATATTCAGTCACATTGGTTTAGTTTTTTGCAATTTACATCAGTCTCAGCACTTTTGCAAAAACATAATTTTTGTGGGGATTGGGTTTGTGTGTGTGTGTGTGTGTGTGTGTGTGTGTGTGTGTGTGTGTGTGTGTGTGTTAATCAGGTTTTCTGGAAATGGCAAGCCCTGTTCCCCTCTTGTTAATCTCAGTATAAAATGTTTGGTTCTCAGAAACTCCAGTGATCCTCAGTGGAATTGCCTTAGCCCTAAAATGTAAAGGACAGAATACTCCTGTGGTACTACTTGGCTCTATCCATGAACACAGTCCATTTTAGAGACTAGTGTCCGCTGTTTTGCGCTGCATGGCTATTTCTGACGCCGTCTCTGGTAGACCATCTCTGCAGAAGAGTAGGGCTGGATTTCTACAAGCCCACATGGCCACATCCCTTCCTCCTTCACCATTAGTAGAACTGCAAGAGGATGCCCTGCTGCACCGGCCGAGCCTGTGCGCGTAGCGTTCTCTGAGACGGTTCGCCACGTTGCTGGCCTCCAGATGTCTGGTGTGACTGACTGGACAAGCAGGCAGCTACGTTTCTAGTCCTGTAGCCCTCCTCCCTTTTGTGCCTCAGCAGCACGGAAATGTTGGGATTGCGGATGGCGTAGATGAGAGGATTGATGGCTCCATTTGCCCAAGCCATCCACAGGGCCACGATGTTCAGGACGGGGTGGACCGGGGGTGTCTGGGCGCCCGCAGCGCCGGCTGCCGCTGTGAACAGTACCAGGAGGCAGTACGGTCCCCAGCAGAAAATAATGAAAACGATCATGATGAGCACAGTGGTGGCGGTGCGCGTCTCCCTGTAGAAGCGCAACAGGTGCGCGTAGGTTGTCACCGGCCGCACCCTAATTTCCGACAACTTCACGGTCTTGCAAATCTGGTAGAGACAGAAACACATGATCCCAAAGGGAAACAGGTAGCAGGTGACAATCAGCCAGATGTTGTAGGTGGGACCCAGGCGGGAGGGGCCTGGATAGGAGAGGTAGAGGCAGCGGTGGAAGCTCTGCTTGGGTCCCACTAGCGCATCATCGTCCCAGTCCCCCTCGGAACTTCCTAGGAGATCCCAGGGGAAGGAAAGGCCCACTGCCACGAGCCAAACGGCGGTCAAGAGCAGCAGGGCCCTGCGCCAGCCCATCTTTTCCCTGGGATGTCTCACGATGGCGTTGTAACGGTCCAGGGAAATGAGGGTCATGGTCAAGGTGGACACGATCCCGAAGCAGGAGCCGAAGAAGCGGCTGGCGGCGCAGAAGCGCCGCCAGGGGCGCGCGGCCGGGGGCCCGTCGAAGCCGGCGGCGTGGCGAGTGAAGAGGGCCAGGAAGGCGGCGGGCAGGCAGAGCAGGGCGGTGAGCAGATCAGAGAGGGACAGCGACAGGATGAAGGCGTTGGTCACGGTTCGGAGCTGTCGGTGCTTCACGATCACCCCCATCACGGCGCAGTTGCCCAGGCTGGAGAGCAGGAAGATGAGCAGCAGCACCAGCGCCTGCGCCGCCACGGCCGCCCAGGGCTCCAGCGGCAGCCGCTTCGCCCCGGCCGCCGCCGCCGCCGCCGCCGGGACGGGATCCTCGCTGGGGATGCTGCCGAGGCTGGGGATGCTGCTGCTGCTGGGGATGCTGCTCCCCGGCCCAGCCTTCTCCCCCCCAGCAAGGCCGCTGCCGCTGCCGCTGCCGCCGCCATCCCGGCTCCCCCGCGCCTCGGCCACCGCGGCCGCCACGGTGGTGAAGGAGATCACGGCCGCGTGGAAGCTCGCGACCCGCACAGGGCTGGACGAGGAGCCCGAGGCCAGGGCAGCCTCTGGGCGCAGGCTGCCCCCGCCGCGGGCGGCGCCCAGGCTCGTCAGGTTGCTCATCTGGGCGATCTTGGAGGCGGAGGGAGGGGGCGGCGTGGGCGTGGAATAGGGCGGCGGCGGCTCCTCCTCCATGGGGCTCTGAGAAGACCGGACCATTCATGCCTCAGCTCGGCCGGTGCCGAGGCTGCCCCTCTGAAACCCGGGGGGAGAGGGAGAGGACGCCCCCCGGCCTACGGGATAGGCAGAGGAGGGGGGAGAAGAGGAGGAGCCACGGCCCCACTGCCCATCGCCCCAGGGCTGCCGCCACTGGGGCTCTCGGAGCAGGTGACTGCAGCGACTCAGTCAGTTGCCATACCAACCGGGTGTTTACGCACAACCGGGCTGGGAAGCGCTTTCTCCTGTTCCTTGACACACCCACTACTCCCTACCGGACTGCCGGTCTGAGGGAGCCGAGATACGCGGCTGGGGGACTGATGATAGATGGGTGGCCTGCCCCGATTTCCCTGCGATTGCTCCTGCTTCCACACCGCTTAGGGAGAAAAGTATATTGTCTTAAAACTCTGTGGGCTCTTAACTACACATTTGCTGCACTGAATTGAGTCTGACCAGTATCTACAAGCCTTCTTTCATTCCGTGGGATCGGACTGGCAAATTTGATTCATTCAATTTAGTGCCCAAAGTGCAGCCAGTAGTGGAAAGGTTGGCCTGGGAATCTTATGTTATTGGAAGGATAGAATAAGGTTTTGTCCTTAAAAATGTGAATATAATATTAATTGACTCAAAAAATGATTATGAAAGACTTTGAGTGTATCCTTCAATGGAATGTAAGCTCTTTGAGCGCAGGACCATCTTTTCATTCTGTCTTTACAGCTTCTGTGCCTTAGCACATTGCCCAATAATTTAAAAGAAATTTTTGTTGGCTGTGCTGCTGCTGCTGCTGCTGCAAAAAGAAATTATTTTCCCTATTTAACAAGGATCTCTTTTCACTCTTTACCTTCCCTCCCCTTAAGAAAGAAAAAAGAAAACTAAAACCCTTTTTTAAACAAATATGTATTATCAAGCAACATAAATTTCCCACATTAGTCATATTCACACATGTATGTCTTATTCTGCATTACTTTTACAATCCAATACTTTTCTCTCAGGAGGTAGGTGACATTTTTAATTATGGACTCTCTGGAATTGGTTATTTCATTGATCAATCTTAAGTCATTTAAAAATGTTTCTGCTCACTTCACTCTGTATCAGTTCATATAAGTCTTCCCAAACTGCTCTGAAATCATCTATTTCATCATTTTAAAACTATATGAAATGTTTATTTTAAAAATTAATATTATTATTCATTTTTTTCCTTTTAAATGTTGAGTTTCAGATTCTCTTCTTTTCTTCCACAGCCCCCCCCACCACAGAGAAAAATAAGATATCAATTATATGTGTGAATTCATGCAAAACATATCTCCATAATAGCTATATCACCAAAAAAGTAAAAACAAAAAATCCATAAAATTATATTTCAGTTTGAGTTAATCACTTTTCTCTTTGGAAGTGAGTAGCATTTTTTTCCTCATAAGTCCTTTATAATTATCACTTGTCACTGTATGGAGGCAATAAAAGCACACCCCCTTCCTAGACTTGCTGCAAGAATAAAATGAAATAATATTTGTAAAGAGCTTTGCAAATTCAGAAAATCATATAAATGTTATTAGCTCACATATATTGTTTAAAGAGTCAAGTGGCCAAATGAACTCCATCTTCTTCAATATTTCTGGTTTATTTATGGAATGATGTTTTTATAAACAAATTCTGAAGCAAATGTACTTGATATCACTACTTTTAAAAATATAAAACATTCACCTGTTAGTTTTTTAATCCTTAGTTTTTCTTTCCAGCCTCAGTGAACTCTAGGTTTTAATATGCCTTACCTCTAAGATTATCTTTCATTTAGGCTGTATATGTAGATATTTGTATATGTCTATGGCATACATGTATGTATATATTCCACATAAATGAGTGTTTTATATATATATATATGTATATATACACATACACACATACATGAAAAGGTATACACATGTATCTATAACACACACAATACACATGTGCATGTAAGCATGTATATGAGGCTGCTAGTGGTTCAATGTCTAGAGCACAGGATCTGAGTCAGGAAAACCTGAATTTCAAATGCAGTCTCAGACACTTCCTAGCTGTGTGACCTGAGCCAGTCACTTAACCTCTGGTTGCCTGACAAAAGGTCTACTGGATCCATTGGAGAAGGCAATGACAATCTGCTCTGCTCAACTGTTTGACCAGAAAATGCCATGTATAGTTGATCCACGGGTTCATGAAGAGTTGAACATGACTGAATAAAAAAAAAGTGCATGTATTGGCTCTTTTCAACAATGAGATGATCCAGACCAGTTCCAAAGATCTTGTGATGAAGAGAGTCATCTACACCCAAAAAGGACTGTGGGAGCTGAGTGTGGATCACAATAAAGCATTTTCATTCTTTTTGTTGTTGTTTGCTTGCATTTTATTTTATTTCTTACTTTTTCCCTTTTTGATTTGATTTTTCTTGTGCAGTATGATAATTGTACAAATATGTATACATATATTGGATTTAACATATATTATTTAAACATGTTTTAACATATATTGGATTATTTGACATCTGTTGGAGAGGGTAGGGAAAAGGGGAGGGATTTGGAACACAAGGTTTTTCAAGTATTAATGTTGAAAAATTATCAGGGGTGGAGCCAAGATGGCAGAGAAGATCCATGCCAATTTGTAAGCTCCCTTCTTCCCTCAATACCAACTAGTTAAATTAGCCTCAAAAATAACGTTGGACTGATAAAAACCACAAGGATTAGAAGCACAACTTACCAGCCAAAGAGATTCTGGAATTTTGACAGAAAAGGTCAGTTCCGAGGGGAGGAAAAAAAAGATCAGCACAGATAGTGTTGGACTGGGGCTAGCACACTGTGCCAAATGGGCTGGGGAGAACTCTGGGATCAGAGAAGCCACTGAGATAGAAGAATCTGGCATAGGCTGATAGCTCTACTCTGCTTTTAAAAATAGCAGATCAGAAAAGAGATCAAAGCCACATTAAAGCAACAGCCAAATAATATAATCATCCCAAACCAGAAGTGACCTAACAGATCTCAGCACAGTTGTGCAGCCTCCTGCTGCTGTCCAGGGCTTTTCCTTGGGGCAGTTAAGAACCTGAACAGAGGGGGACACAGCTCAGGGCAGCCTCTAATCCACATAGTGCAGGGCTCAGCCTGAGGCAATGGAATTCTCCCTGCAGCGAAACTCCAGCAGCAGGGCAACTCCCATAATAGCAGAACCTTCTCAGCAGGGACTGTGCTTTCCTGGCAGACACTTCTGGTTTGAGCTCAGGGGCTTTTTACCTCAGCTGCTAATATCCACGGTCCCACGGGAGGCTTTGGCTTTTACTGTTCAGCCTCTAGTCTCAGGGCAGTTGCTAGGTCACACAGCAGGGTCCTTCACTGGGCATTCCTCACAATGCAGCCATACTAACCATCTCTAAGTCACTTCTGGGGGGGAGGGGAACTCTCTCCCAGAGCTCTCTCTTAGTCCAGACACAGGATAGCGGCAATCTATCCCCATCTGGGAGAAAGCTGATAAATTTCCTACCCAAAGGACAGACCCCACACAGATTTTTAACAATGAGTAAGAAGCTGAAGAGAATGATTGACACATTCTATACAGAGAAAGAGTGGGTATCCAACCCTGAGGAGGCTAACAGCAGAGAATCTCCAGATAATACCATAAAGGGGAATGATACCTGCCCCCTATCATATAACTCTCTCCTAGAAGAGACTATTAAAAAGTTAAGAGAGTTTGAAGAAAAATGGGGAAAGGAAAGAGAAGCTATGATAGAGAATAACAATGTCCTGAAATTTGAGTTGGAAAAGATAAAGAATTCAGAGGAGGTGCAGGGAAACAAAATTTGTGAATTAGATAAAAGGTTAAAAAATCACAGGAAAGTAGGATTTCTGAATTGGAAAAAGAAAATAATTCACTAAAAAAAATTAGTGAAATGGAAAAAAAATCAACAGAGCAAAATAATTCATTTAAAAACTCAATTGGACATATACAAAAAGAACTAAAAAATATGAATGAAGAAAATAACTCATTAAAAATCAGGACTGAACAAATAGAAATGAATGATTCATTGAGAAACCAAGGATCAGTCAAACAAAACAAAGCAAAAAAAAATTAATTAAAAAAAAATGAAAAGCTGGAGAATAACGTCAAATACTTACTGGGAAAATGTATAGACCTGGAAAATAGATCTAGATCATTGGACTTTCCAAAAACTATGATGAAAAAAAGAGCCTGGATTCTATTTTACAGGAAATCATCAAAGAGAACTGTCCAGACATAATAGAAACAGAAGGGAAAATAGGCGTTGAAAAAATGATTGAACACCTTCTGAAAAAGACCCTTAAAAAAGAACTCCATGGAACATTGTGGCTAAGCTGCAGAACTACCAAACTAAGGAAAAAATATTGCAAGCAGCCAGGAAAAAAACAATTCAAATATCAAGGTGCCACAATAAGGGTCACCCAAGATCTGGCTGCTGCCACATTAAAGGATCAAAGGGCCTGGAACCTGATATTCCAAAAGGCAAAAGAACAAGGATTGCAACCAAGAATAAACTATCCAGCTAAGTTTAGCATTTTCTTCCATGGAAGAAGATGGTCATTTAATGAAACAGAGGAATTCCATTTGTTTCTAAGAAAAAACCAGACTTAAACAAAAAAAATTTGATCTACATCCACAAGACTGAAGAGAAGCAGAAAAAGGTAAAAATAACTCTTGAGAATTGTATCTCTGTTGTGGATATACAGAAAGTCCACATGGATAATTTGATTGATATAATATAAAAAAGGGAAGTAGTAAAGGGAAGGGGATAGTATCAGAAAAAGGGAAAGGAGAGATAAAAAGAGGGAAACTACATCCCAGGAAGAGGCAAAGAAAATCTACCACATCTGAGGGAATTTAGAGAGGGGGAGAAACATTGTGTGAATCTTACTCTCATCAGAGTAGGCTCAAAGAGTAAATAATTGACATATTTGTTTTTCAGAGAATTCTCTCTCACCTCATTAAAAGGGGGGAGAGGAAAAGGGAAAAGGAAAAGGGGAATAAGGGAAGGGTACAAGAAAGGGGAAGGGACTTAAAAGGAGGGGGGAGGGATACTAAAAAGGGAAGGCTGCGTGACACAAGTGGGGACCATAAATTTGATACTGGGGAAGGGGTTCAGGAGGGACAAAGGGAAAAATGCATAATCAGGGGATAATATGATGGAAGGAAGTTCAGAATTAGTAATTTTAACTGTAAATGTGAATGGGATGAACTCTCCCATTAAACGGAGGCGGATAGCAGACTGGATCAAAAGTCAGAACCCTACAATATGTTGTTTACGGGAAACACAGTTAAAGTAGGGAGATACATACAGAGTAAAGGTAAAAGGTTGGAGCAGAATCTATTATGCTTCTGGTGAAGCCAAAAAAGCAGGGGTTGCCATCCTTATCTCAGATCAAGCAAAAGCAAAAATTGATCTAATTAAAAGAGAAAAGGTAGCTAAAAGGTAGCATTGACAATGAAGCCATATCAATACTAAACATATATGCATCAAGTGGTATAGCATCTAATTTCCTAAAGGAAAAGTTAAGAGAGTTGCAAGAAGAAATAGACAGCAAAACTATAATAGTGGGAGATCTCAACCTTGAACTCTCAGAATTAGATAAATCAAACCACAAAACAAATAAGAAAGAAATTAAAGAGGTAAATAGAACATTAGAAAAATTAGGTATGATAGATCTTTGGAGAAAACTGAATGGCGATAGAAAGGAATATACTTTCTTCTCAGCAGTTCATGGAACCTATACAAAAATTGACCATATATTAGGACATAAAAATCTCAAAATTAAATGCAGGAAGGCAGAAATAGTAAATGCTTTCTTCACAGATCACAATGCAATAAAAACTACATTCAACAAGAAGTTAGAGGTAAATAGACCAAAAAGTAATTTGAAACTAAACAATCTCATCTTAAAGAATGACTGGGTGAAGCAGCGAATTATAGAAAAATTAATAATTTCACCCAAGATAATGACAACGATAAGACATCATACCAAAATTTCTGAGATGCAGCTAAAGCTGTAATAAGGGGAAATTTTATAGCTTTAGAGGCTTATGTGAATAAAACAGATAAAGAGAAGATTAATGAATTGGGCCTGCAACTTAAAAAGCTAGAAAAAGACCAAATTAAAACCCCCCAACCAAAAACTAAACTTGAAATTCTAAAATTAAAAGGAGAAATCAATAATATTGAAAATAAAGTAACTATTAAATTAATAAATAAAACCAAAAGTTGGTTTTATGAAAAAGACAATAAAATAAATAAACCTTTGGTAAATCTGATCAGAAAAAGGAAAGAGGAAAATCAAATTTAGTCTTAAAAATGAAAAGGGGGATCTTTCCACCAATGAAAAGGAAATGAGAGCAATAATGAGTTACTTTGCCCAACTTTATGACAATAAATTTGATAGCTTAAGTGAAATGGATGACTACCTCCAAAAATATAGGCTTCCTAGATTGACAGAGGAGGAGATAAACTGCTTTAATAGTCCCATTTCAGAAAAAGAAATAAAACAAGCTATAAATCAACTCCCCAGGAAAAATCCCCAGGACCAGATGGATTTACATGTGAATTCTACAAAACATTTAAAGAACAATTAGCTCCAATGTTATATAAACTATTTGAAAAAATATGGGATGAAGGAGTCCTACCAAACTCCTTTTATGACACAGACCTGGTACTGATACCTAAACCAGGTAGGTTGAAAACAGAGAAAGAAAACTATAGACCAATCTCCTTAATGAATATTGATGCTAAAATCTTAAATAAGATATTAGCAAAAAGACTTCAGAAAATCATCCCCAGGATAATACACTATGATCAAATGGGATTTATACCAGGAATGCAGGGCTGATTTAATATTAGGAAAACTATTAGTATAACTGACCATATTAATAATCAAATTAATAAAAACCATATGATCATCTCAATAGATGCAGAAAAAGCATTTGATAAAATACAACATCCATTCCTACTAATAACACTTGAGATTATAGGAATAAATGGACTATTCTTTAAAATTGTCAGGAGCATATATTTAAGACCGTCAGTAAGCATCATATGTAATGGAGATAAGCTGAAACTTTTCCCAGTAAGATCAGGAGTGAAACAAGGTTGCCCACTATTACCATTACTATTCAATATTGTATTAGAAATGCTAGCCTTAGCAATAAGAATCGAGAAAGAGATTAAGGGAATAAGATTAGATAATGAGGAAATCAAACTGTCACTCTTTGCAGATGATATGATGGTATACTTAGAGAACCCCAGAAATTCTAATAAAAAGTTATTAGAAATAATTCACAACTTTGGCAAAGTTTCTGGATACAAAATAAATCCACATAAATCCTCAGCATTTTTAAACATCACCAACAAAATGCAACAGCAAGAGATACAAAGAGAAATTCCATTCAAAACATATGTAGAGAGTATAAGATATTTGGGAATCCATCTACCAAAAAATAGTCAGGAATTATATGAGCAAAATCACAAAACACTTGCCACAAAAATAAAGTCAGATTTAAATAATTGGAAAGAGATTGAGTGCTCTTGGATAGGCCGAGCAAATATAATAAAGATGACAATACTCCCAAAACTAATCTATTTATTTAGTGCTATACCAATCAGACTCCCAAGAAACTATTTTAATGACCTAGAAAAAAAAAACGACAAAATTCATATGGAAGAATAAAAGGTCGAGAATTTCAAGGGAATTAATGAAAAAAAAAAAGTCAGATGAAGGTGGTCTAGCTGTACCTGCTCTAAAGTTATATTATAAAGCAGCAGTCACATTGGGCTTATATCCCAAAGAAATACTGAGGAGGGGAAAGGGACCTGTATGTGCCAAAATGTGTGTGGCAGCCCTTTTCATAGTGGCTAGAAACTGGAAGATGAATGGATGTCCATCAATTGGAGAATGGTTGGGTAAATTATGGTATATGAAGATTATGGAATGTTATTGCTCTATAAGAAATGACCAGCAGCAGGAATACAGAGAGGCTTGGAGAGACTTACATCAACTGATGCTGAGTGAAATGAATAGAACCAGAAGATCGCAGTACACTTCAATGCTGTATGAAGATGTATTCTGATGGAAGTGGATATCTTCAACATAAAGAAGATTCAACTCACTTCCAGTTGATCAATGATGGACAGAAACAACTACACCCAGAGAAGGAACACTGGGAAGTGAATGTAAATTGTTAGCATTGTTAGCATTACTGTCTATCTACCCAGGTTACTTACACGTTCGGAATCTAATACTTAACGTGCAACAAGAAAATGGTATTTACACACATATATTGTATCTAGGTTATATTGTAACACATGTAAAATGTATGGACTTGCCTGTCATCTAGGGGAGGGAGTAGAGGAAGGGGGGGATAATTTGGAAAAATGAACACAAGGGATAATGTTATTTAAAAAATTACTCATACATATATACTGTCAAAAATTATAATTATAAAACAAACAAAAAAATAGCAGCAGTCACCAAAACCATTTGGTATTGGCTAAGAAATAGATTAGTCGATCAGTGGAACAGATTAGGTACAAAGGACAAAAAAGGGTACAACTATAGCAATCTAGTGTTTGACAAACCCAAAGATACCAACATTTGAGATAAAAATTCATTATTTGAAGAAAACTGTTGGGAAAACTGGAAATTAGTATGGCAGAAATTAGATATGGACCCACACTTAACACCATATACCAAGATAAGATCAAAATGGGTTCATGATTTAGGCATAAAGAATGAGATCATAAATAGATTAGAGGAACAGAGAATAGTCTACCTCTCAGCCCTGTGGAGGAAGAAGGAATTTATGACCAGAGGAGAACTAGAGATCATTATTGATCACAAAATAGAAGATTTTGATTACATCAAATTAAAAAGCTTCTGTATGTTAGGATTACTAAGTGAGAACTGAGGTTGTCTGGACAGTGACAAGGTGAGAATTCAGGTTTTCTGGACAATTACAAGGTGAGAACTCAGGTTGACTTGATAGAGGGGGCAAGCTCATTGGCTGGGGTGGTTCTTCCCAGAAGCCCTTGCATTATCCCACGCCCATTCTCTGGGAGAATAAAAGAGAGGACTCTCAAAGAAAGAAGAAGACTCTCTGCATTACATCAGGCCTGACGGGGCTCTCTGCAGGAAGGGAAGTCACTTCTAAGGACAAGAGTTAACAGCAACTGCCTGGAGACAACGGTTCACTACAGGAAGAAGAATCTGTCTTAAAGATTTGAGTAGACACAGCAGATCTCTTCCCAGAGAGCGATCCGGCAGCTTCTAGAGACGACAGCTCGTTACAATTGGCGTCCACACGTGGGGCAAGGACTTTTGCTTATCCTGACAAGAGGAGCTAGACCAGACCTTCGCAATTTGGCGCCCGAACAGGGACAGACACAGTCCTGATTCCAGTAGAAAAGCCTCCCATCCAGATCTCAGTCTCTCTGACCCAGAACCGTGAGTAAAGAGGAAACTTTGTTAAAGATTAAGTGAGTGTGCTAATAGATAAATAAGGAACTTAACTTGTTAAGGCCAAACCAGGAATCTCTTATAGTGAAATGGGGCAAACACCTTCTGTTCAAGGAAAATGTTTAGAGAGCATCATCAAGGTTATGAAAAGCCAAGGATTGATTATAATTTTAGAGGAGATTACTGAACTTTTAAGAACTGTGAAGGTCATATGTCCTTCTTTTTCTCTGGAAGAAGAATTGGATCCAGATAAGTGGAAATTAGTAGGAGAGCAATTAGGTGAACAGTACAATTACCTTTGTGACATTTTACCCTTTGGTTCCAGACCAAACTCAGTTTCCAAAGATACAATTCATACCTATAATTTAATCCAAATGGCTTTAAAAAATGTTATTCTAAAGGAAGAGATGAAGGAGCAAAATGGGGAGGTGTCAACTAAACTAGGTGAAAAGGATGAATCAGATAACAATGAAGTTAAGTACAATTCTGAGCAACAGCAACAGGAGCACCTCCAATCTCCTCCCTCAATTAACCCTTCAGAGATGGAGGAAGAAAGAGGGGAAGAGGCAGAAACACAAACAGAATTGCCTGTGAAGAAGCCTAAGCCTATGACAAGATTAGAAAAAGCATTGGTTAAAGCTAAGAGAGAAGGACAGGATATAAGTGATTTTATACATGCATATCCTGTGATTGAAAATACTGACTCTGTAGGTAAAAAAAGGAGAAGATATGCACCTTTAGATTTGAATAAAATTAAGGATTTGAAAAAAGGTTGTACCCTTTATGGGGCTACATCAGCTTATGTCAAAATGTTACTAGATGGTTTGTCTTATGAAGTCCTAACCCCGAATGATTGGAAATCCATAGCAAGGACATGTCTGGAACCTGGAGAAAATTTATTATGGCTTGCGGAATTTCATGAATTATGTAAAATTCAAGTCAGATGCAATTTGGAAATAGGAGTTAACACACAATTCACTTTTGAGCACTTAGCTGGTGAAGGTCAATATGGAGAGAATTCGGAACAGATTAATTATACCATGACAATATATGAACAAATTGCTAAGGCTGCAATAAAAGCTTGGGGTGTCCTTCCTGGACACAAAGATCGTGGAGAGGCTTTCACTAAAATACAGCAAGGTCCCAATGAACCTTTTGCAGATTTTGTGGGACGTTTGCAAACTGCTGTCAAAAGAACTATTGGAGAAAATGCAGCTACAGAAATAATGACCAGACATCTGGCTAAGGAAAATGCCAATGAGATTTGCAAAAGAATTATATGGGGATTAGACAAAGATGCTCCTTTAGAGGAGATCATAAGACGCTGTGCTACAGTGGGAACAAATGCTTTTTACACCCGGACAATGATGAATGTGGAAAGACAGGGTCCCTCATGGCAAGGGCCTTCTAGAGAAACTCGGCGATGTTTTCAATGTGGAAAAATTGGGCATCTAAGAGCTCAGTGTAGATATGGAGATACAGTGAGAAGACAGGGTGAGAGAAGACCTAAAACTCCATGTCCAAAATGTCACAAGGGCCTCCACTGGGCCTCCGAATGTAGATTGACACAGGGAAATGACAGGTGGGGCCCAGCTTCAGCCCCCCAAGTGGGGCATGATGGCAGCCGAGGTTACATCCAGAGAATTTTAAGACACGATCAATCAGCCAAAAGGCAATCAGATGGAAGAAAGGGATTGAAATTAGGAAAAATAGAGTTGTGTGCAGTAGAGACTACCGAGATACTCCCTGGAGAAGTGAAATCTGTTCCTGTTGAGCCTATGGATCCTTTGCCTCCAGGCACAGTAGGCTTGACCATTTCACCTTCTGAGAGTGCCTACAAAACAGTGTCCATCCATACACTGATGTGGGAGACTGGAGAACGTGTATCTAATATTCCAGTCACTAACACAGGCAGACAACGTGTGATTTATCAACCAGGAGAAGTAGTAGCATCAGGCTTATTGTTACGGACCCCTAATAAGCAACCTAGTGATAGTCGCCTAGATTTTGACTCCAATGAACAAAATCCAGGAATATATTGGACAGCAGCTGTGACAGCTGACCGACCTATGCTTACTATTTATATAAACGGAATACCATTTGAAGGATTGGTAGACACGGGTGCAGATCGTACAGTTATTAGAGGTGCCAATTGGCCCGGTCACTGGCCAAAGATTAAAGCAGACACCTATATGTCTGGGGTGGGAGGATCAATAGCAGCAGAAGTTAGTGCTAGGCCTTTGAGATGGGTATTTGAAGGAGAAACAGGAGCTTTTACTCCTTTTGTGGTTGAAAAAATCCCCATCAATCTGTGGGGAAGAGACATTTTACAGCAGATAGGATTACAAATAAGCACTTCGGCTTTTTAGGCAGGGCTGCTGTTGAAGGCCTACCTGCACTTTCACCAGTTCCTATTCAGTGGAAGACTGATTCACCAGTGTGGGTAGAACAGTGGCCCTTAAGAAGTGATAAAATTCAGGCCTTATTAGACATAGTGCAAGAACAACTTGACCAAGGACACTTGCGGCCTTCTCTAAGTCCTTGGAATTCCCCAGTATTTGTGGTGAAAAAGAAATCTGGAAAATGGAGGATGATAACTGATCTAAGAAGAGTAAATGAACAGATGGAAACTATGGGAACTCTTCAGCCTGGACTTCCATCTCCTACTCAGTTGCCAAGAGAATGGCCTCTATGGGTTATAGACATTAAGGATTGTTTCTATTCTATTCCTCTAGATAAGGAGGATATGAAAAGATTTGCTTTTTCAGTGCCTAGTGTTAATTTGGCTGAGCCTTATAAAAGATATGAATGGACAGTTTTGCCACAGGGAATGAAAAACAGCCCTACTATGTGCCAAATGTATGTTGCAGCTGCTCTTGCTCCAGTAAGAAAAGCCTTTCCAAAAGTAATATTGTTACATTATATGGATGATATTTTGGGATGTGCACCTGAGGAACAAATGTTAGAGGCATGTCTACAAAGGACCATGGAAACATTAAAGTACTACAAACTGCATATAGCTACAGAAAAAATTCAAAGACATGCTCCTTTTCAATATTTAGGATATGAAGTATATCCTAAGACACTCACAGTACAAAAGCTTTCTTTAAGAACAGAGAAGTTGAACACCTTAAATGACTTTCAAAAATTAATAGGAGATATCCAATGGATGCGTCCAGTGTTAGGCTTAACTACCAATCAACTACAACCTCTCTATGACATTTTAAGGGGAGACAGTGCTTTAAATTCACCACGCCAGCTTACAAAAGAAGCACAAAAGGCTTTGAGAGAAGTTGAACTGGCTTTATCCAATGTGGTTGAAAGAGTCACTCAAAAACCCTTGGAAATATCAGTTTTTGCTACAAAAGAGGCACCCACAGCAGTCCTTCATCAAGGAGACAGAGTGATTGAGTGGGTGAACCTCCCAGCACAACCAGAACAAAGCCTTACACCTTACCCAGTGCTTGTGGCTAGGATTTTATTAAAGGCTATTAAGAGAGTAACACAATTATCTGGAATAAGTCCTGAAAAAATATACACATTCTATACTAATGCACAGATTAATGTATGCTGTGAGACCATCCCAGAATGGCAAATTTTATTGGCCACCGCTCCAAATTTTGCACATGGATCTCCATTAAAGATTACCCGGCTACTACATAATTGGCGATGGATTTTTGAAGAAAAGGTTTCTAAGGTTCCTCTTAAAGGACCAACAATCTTTACAGATGCCTCCAAAGAAAATATTTGTGCCATATACTCTCATGATTTAACCATAAAGAGAGTAATCAGGACTCCTTTTCAATCCACTCAACAGAATGAATTATTTGCTATCATGCTAGCTCTTATTTATTACCCAGGAGACGTAAATATAATTACTGATTCAGCCTATTCAGTAGGTGTAGTACAAAGAATTGCCACAGCCCAAATAAAATTTGCAGCCTCCAATATTTATCAGCTCTTTAAGGAACTTCAAGAGCAAGTGAGAAAACATCCAGGCAAGATTTATATCTTGCATGTCCACTCACATAGTGGACTTCCAGGTCCCATTTTTGATGGAAATTCAAAGGCAGATAGCCTTCTAACCATGTTAGCCAGTAGTCCTTTATTTCAGGAAGCCCAAGAATCTCATTCTAAATATCATCAGGCTGCTCGAGCTTTACGTTTACAATTTGGAATCACAAGAGAGGAAGCTAGGAGCATAGTAAAAAGCTGTACAGCTTGTCTTCCTTTCCATGCTCCTACACTCCCTCCAGGGAAGAATCCTCGTGGTTTGAGACCCAATGAAATCTGGCAAATGGATGTGACCCATTATAAATCTTTTGGTCGTCTATCTTTTATTCATGTCGTGGTAGACACCTTTTCAGGATTCACATTTGCAATGCCAGCAGCAAAAGAGACAGCCCGAGTGGTCACTGAATTCCTTATACAAGCTTTTGCAATTATGGGTATGCCACAAGCAATAAAAACAGACAATGGACCTGCATATACGTCCAAACATTTTACACACTTTTGTGCACAGTATAAGATTTTACATACCACGGGCATACCCTTTAATCCTCAAGGGCAGGCAATAGTAGAGAGAAGAAACAGAGATATTAAGACACTCCTCCAAAAACAAAAGAAAGGGGGAGCCACAGGTAGCCCTAGGGAACTTCTAAATTTAGTTCTCTATACCATTAATTTTCTAATTTTTGACAAAGATGCACTGGCTCCGGCAGACAGGTTTTATAACCCACCAGAAGAGCAGTGTCCAGTGCGAGCATCTCCACTGTCCTTAGATAATCGCCAGGTGATGTGGAGAGATCCAGAAAGTGGTGAATGGAAGGGACCAGATAGGTTAACTGCCTGGGGGAGAGGGTTTGCTTGTATTTCTTCAGCAGGAGAAGGAATCAGATGGGTGCCAACGAGTCATATTCGCCTTGTCCATCAGAGAGAGACAGAAAAAGAGAAAGACCTCAAAATAAAGGAGAAGATCTAAGAAACATCTGACACTGAAAGAGCATGGATAATAAGAAGACTGTTAAAGAACTTTAAAACCAGCAGGAATCATTGGACTTCCTCACACAAGATGAGACTAATGGACAATGGACTTATGGACATTTATAAATTTTCAATTTATGATTATGTTATATACTTCTAGCATGTGTTATGTTACTATGTTACTATATGCTTATGTAATTTATGTAATTATCTGTAATACTTCCCATATTGATGGATTTATGTTTCAAGGTCATTTATGTAATTATCTGTAATACTTCCCATATTGATGGATTTATGTTTCAAGGTCATGACTGTCCTATGTTCTAAATCAAAAGAAAGGGGGAGATGTTAGGATTACTAAGTGAGAACTGAGGTTGTCTGGACAGTGACAAGGTGAGAATTCAGGTTTTCTGGACAATTACAAGGTGAGAACTCAGGTTGACTTGATAGAGGGGGCAAGCTCATTGGCTGGGGTGGTTCTTCCCAGAAGCCCTTGCATTATCCCACGCCCATTCTCTGGGAGAATAAAAGAGAGGACTCTCAAAGAAAGAAGAAGACTCTCTGCATTACATCAGGCCTGACGGGGCTCTCTGCAGGAAGGGAAGTCACTTCTAAGGACAAGAGTTAACAGCAACTGCCTGGAGACAACGGTTCACTACAGGAAGAAGAATCTGTCTTAAAGATTTGAGTAGACACAGCAGATCTCTTCCCAGAGAGCGATCCGGCAGCTTCTAGAGACGACAGCTCGCAACATCTGTACAAACAAAACTAATGCCAACAAGATTAGAAGGGAAGTAACAAATTGGGAAAATATTTTTACAAATAAAGATTCTGATAAAGGCCTCATTTCCAAAATATATAGAGAACTGACCCTTTTCCAAATGATAAATGGTCAAAGGATATGAACAGACAATTGTCAGATGATGAAATTGAAACTATATCCACTCATATGAAAGTGTTCCAAATCACTACTGATCAGAGAAATGCAAATTAAGACAACTGTGAGATACCACTACACACCTGTCAGATTGGCTAAGATGACAGCACAAATAATGATGAATGTTGGAGGGGATATGGGAAAACTGGAACAGTGATGCATTGTTCGTGGAGTTGTGAAAGAATCTGGCCTTTCTGGAGGGCAGTTTGGAACTATGCCCCAAAAGTTATTAAACTGTGCATACCCTTTGATCCAGCAGTGCTACTACTGGGCTTATATCTGAAAGAAATACTAAAGAAGGGAAAGGGACCTGTATGTGCCAAAATGTTTGTGGCAGTTCTTTTTGTAGTGGCTAGAAACTGGAAAATGAATGGATGTCCATCAATTGGAGAATGGTTGGGTAAATTATGGTGTATGAATGCTATGGAATATTATTGCTCTGTAAGAAATGACCAGCAGGATGAATACAGAGAGGTTTGGAGAGACTTACATGAACTGATCCTCAGTGAAATGAGGAGAATCAGAAGATCACTATATACTTCAGCAATACTATATGAAGACATATTCTGATGGAAGTGGATATCTTCAACATAAAGAAGATCCAAGTCACTTCCACTTGATCAATAATGGACAGAAACAACTACACCCAGAGAAGGAACACTGGGAAATGAATGTAAACTGTTAGCACTACTGTCTTTCTACCCAGGTTACTTATACCTTCAGAATCCAATTCTTAACGTGCAACAAGAAAATTGGATTTACACACAGATATTGTATCTAGGTTATACTGTAACACATTTACTATGTATGGGATTGCCTGTCATCTAGAGGAGGGAGGGGAAAATTTGGAAAAATGAATACAAAGGATAATATTATTTTAAAAAATTACTCATGCATATGTACTGTCAACAAATTTTTTTTAAATTATAAAATTAATAAAAAAAGGAAAAAGTATCCATGCATGTTTTGAAAATAAGCTTTAGTAAAAAAAACTTATATTAATTTAATTTAAAAAAAAAGGGGGGGATACTTGCAACCCCAGGGTGTAATGTTCTTTTCTAAATTGTAATGTTCTCCGGAAGCAGGTTTCTTCCGGGCTTCTAGAGGCAGCCTTAATTTCAGCTCAAAGTAATAATCACCTCAAATGCAGCCAGGGATTAAAGTCCAAATCCTTTATTGTCTCCTTCTAAGTATTATCACCTTCCTGGGGCTCTGTTAGCTTTCTTAAAGGCCTATCTCTCTCCTTGGTTCCTGCTGCTAGTCCTTTGCCTCTGTGAACTTCAGCCTCCAGCTCCCTCCAAATCTCCATCCAGTACAAAGGTGGAATATGGAATGAATCTGACTCTGCCTCCAATAGCGGGCTTTTCCTTTAGTGGGCCTGTGGGAGCTCCTCCTTATATATGCTCTCTTAAAGGTGTGAATCTTGTGGAACTCTAATAAGTACTAAGTACATCTAAAGAACTGTAAAGCACCCTGCTAAACAACCATTGTCTCAATTCCACTGACTTAGCACCTTGTAAAAATTCTCACACCAGAGAGAAAAAAATGCATATATATACAAGGCTAGGTAAATATTGAGGGGGAAAAATGGTCTTGGTTGCTTGCATAAAAGTATTATTCTGGGAAGGAAAACCCAGAATTTTTGGCAAGAGAAATAATTGCTAATTACACTTACTCTGAGCCATCAAGACCCAAAGAACAAGTGAAGCTTGGACTAGGACCTATTGTTGATTGACATATCATTGAAAGCAGAGTAATCAGGGAGCACCCATGGTTAGTGGGCATTTCCTGAATTAAGATCTAACAAAGGAAACTGAAACAGGTCTGACAGGGAAAGTAGAACCTGAACCAGGTTAAAGCATTGTAATGAAGTTCTGGAAAATATTCAGGAGAAAAGGATGATCAACAATGTGAAAAGCTGCAGAGGTAAAAAAGGATAAACATTAAGGAAAGACCATCTGACAATTTAAAAATCATTGGTTACTTTGGAGAGAACAGTTTTGTTGAATGATGAGGTTGGAAACCTAAACCTTAGAGAACTTAGAAGGAAGTGACAGTATTAGTGGCTTTATTAGTTTATAGTCACAAAGGGAAATAGAAATATAGAACAATAATTAGTAGGATTGGTCAGGTGTGTGTGTATCTATGTAAAATGTATACACACAACACAAGTGCACACATGTGCACACATAGTAAGGACGGGCAGAAATATATATATATATATATATGTACATGTATTTGCATGCCTGTATGCATACAACTTGTTTGAATGTATATATATATATATATGTATATATATGTAAATATATTTTATTTTAATTTCTTGAGGGCAGGGGCCATGAGTGTTCCTTTCTTTATATTTCCAGCATTTAGGACAGTGTCTGGCACATAAGTGAATAATTTTTATTGTTGTGATTGTTAGATATTGCTTAAGAACCTAATGTATCATGTTTTAGAATTAAACTATTATTTTTAAAAGTTTCTTTTATTAAAAATCTAACACAACATGAAAAAATAAGATGGTACTTTCATTATTATTTATCAACATGATTTTGTATAAGATGGTACTTTCATTATTATTTATCAACATGATTTTGTATAATAAAGGATTATGATATTAGATAGAATGGCAATATACATATATAAGATGATATAATTTTTAATAGAACATGAGAACAATTAGCTCTTAGATTTAGATCTTGAATAAGGTCATTTGAGAAGAAATCCATTTTTCAGTGGATCCTCTTCTTCAATTATAAAGTTTGCAGTACCTGTATAATAGGCTTGTCCTGATACTTCAACTATAACTGCTTTGAATTCCCCACATTTGGTTTCCTGAAAAGAGAAAAAAACAAAAGGAATTTACTATAACAATGATTTGACACAAAACTAAGAATGATGCTTTAATTCAAGATAGAACATTTTGTTTGACCTACAACAAACACTACATTTCATAAAAAAGAAAGAGACTTTCTTCTTGTATCATATTGTTCAAACAAAAACTTGGACTAATATATCTGATAAATGAAAGAAAAATAAGTAAAATGTGTTTTTTTCTCATGTTAGGCACTTCTTTTGTATGTAGATATTTTAGTTGTTTAAAGGGGCAGAAAAAAGGACTTTTTCTCCTCTTAAAAATTATTTTTAGATGTATAATTCATTTTGAATATATTTCTATATGTCATGTTGGGGAATAAAAATCAGAACAAAAAGGAAAAGGCTTTGAGAAAGAAAAAAAATGAAAGAAAAAAAGTCAAAATAGTATGCTTCAGTCTGCATTCAGTCTCTATAATTGTTATTCTGGACAAAGATGGCATTTTCCAACCAAGTTTATTGGAATTGCCTTAGATCACTGATTTAATCATCTTACAACCTTGTGTTGCTGTGCACAATATTTTCCTGATTCTTCTCACTTCACTCAGTCTTAGCTCATGTAACTCTTTCAAGACTTATCTGAAATCAGTTTTCTTATAGAGCAATAGCATTCCTTCCATTAGTATAACATAACTTATTCAGCCATTCCTCAATTGATGGGTATTCACTCATTTTTCAATTTTTTTCCTGCTGCAAAAAGAGTTTCTACAAACATTTTTGCACAGGTGGATCTTTTTCTGTTTGGTTTTTTTTTGGGGGGGAATATAAACTTAGCAGTAATATTGCTGAATCAAAGGATATACACAGTTTTATAATTCTTTGGGGGGCATAGTTCCAAATTGCTCTTCAGAATGGAAAAGAACATTTGTGTAAGGAAAACTGATTGAATTAATTTGAGAATAAACACAACATCTCAGAGAAAATATTGAGCAAAGACAGACACTTCTGAAGACCTGAAAGACTGTTTTCAAAATTTTGAAGTTCTATTTATAGTTTATAAATGGAATAACCAGAGACAAATAACCAGTGCAGATGAACTAGTCCTCATAAAATGAACATATGACCAAAAGGGAAAAACAATGACATGATAAAAAGTTGGTCAAAAAAATTCAAAATTATCTAAATAATTTAGAAATATGGATTTATATCCACTCATTAATGTGAACCTCATTTTGACTATCTGTGTCTTGATATAGTGACAATATGAAATCAATATGATTAGCAAAAATTTTGTTTCCCAAAAATGATGGGTGTTCTCTATAAAACTTACCATATCTCCACTTGCAAAAAGAATTTTCTAACTTAGTTAAAAATCTTTTAACTGCAGTTTTAATGGATTTAGATTCTATTATAAAATTTTAAAATGCAATACCTCCTTATTAGTTTGTAAAAACAGCTGATTGATATAAAAAAACAGAAATTTAATAAGTCAAATTTCAACAAAACCCTGCATAACTGGTGGATGGGACTGAAAAATAAAAATAATAATTCGGTTATAGCCATTTGGGTCTACATGTGAGATACCTTTTCAGATATGATTATCATTAAAACAGTGTTAGATGGGCAGCTAAATGGTACAATGGATAGAGCAACAGCCCTGAAGTCAGGAGGACCCGAATTAAAATCTGTTTCCTAGGCAAGTCCTTAACCCCAATTGCCTCTGCAAAAAAACAAACAAAAAAAAGTTTTTTTATTCTATCAATTTAAAATATGAAGTAAATATTATTGAAAGATTTTTATCCTTTGTATTTCAATTTTTGCTTATGTTTTATAATGTACAAAATAATATATAATTTACAAATAAATATGCATATATCAAGGATATGTTCTTTTTTTTTTTACTCATGGTGATACATGATAAAAAAATCTCTATATCTTATCTATAGTTTTTCTTTAGTCAGTTTTCCTAGTGCATGTGTTAAAAGTTAAAAAAAAATATCTATCATGTAAGGTGAGGCAGTCCTGATTTGTACAAGAAACATAATTGAACTGAGATCATAATAATGTTGTAGTATAATGTTTTGGCAGAATTGAATGAAGAAATGCATCTAACACCCAGCTTAAGTCCCCTCTTTTCATAATATTAAATCTGACAACAAAAAAAAATTAGAATAATTCTTCTGATCACCTTCACTGGTTTCCCAGTGAACAGTGAGCCTGTTGCACCACTTTTAAAGGTTCTGGTCTGGTTCAGTTGAATAAGTCCTTTGTGATACTGTAAGGCAATTCGAGCTGTCACCCCAGAACCAGTGGGGCTGCGGTCAACCTGTTTTGGAATAAACAAAAATGAGATGTAATCGTCACAAATATATTCATCACATCCATTTGTCCTATTATAGGGGCTCTCAAACTACGGCCCGAGGGCCAGATGCGGTCGCTGAGGACGTTTATGCCGACCACCAGGTTATGGCAAATGGGCTAAGGGGCGGAGACAGAGTGTGAACTGTTGTTTTTACTATAGTCCGGCCCTCCAACGGTCTGAGGGACAGTGAACTGGCCCCCTATTTTAAAAATTTGAGGACCACTGTTGTGCCACATCTATTTTAGAATTCTCATGCTATTTAAAAATGTCCTAAGTTTTAAAATTCAAAATCAGATTTTTGGGATGATAGGTTCCTAAAATATTTTGGAACATTCTTGGTAAAAAGCAGTAAATTATGTTTTCACAACTGTTATAAATTTCTTTTCTGTAAACCACAGGGCACAATTTACCTTTTCAAGGGTAATCCCCCTTTTTTTAAATCTCAGGATCTAAGAAAATGACATAGAGCCTACAACTGTATAATCTAATTTTCACAAACTTCTAAATAAATTTACTTTTATATTTCATCTTTAGAGTCTATTATTTCTTCAATTAAAGTCATTAAAATGTAAGATTTGAACCAAGTCCCTGTAGCTTACATTTCCTTAAGAATAAATTCCATGGATAGCAATGTTTTATAATGATTAAAAAAGAAAACAAAAAAAAACCTTTTAAGTAAGGTTAGATTTAAGATTAAGACTTACTTAAGACGTTTAAGTAAAATACGCACGATATTCTTATAGATTCTGAGGAAAACTATTGGTTGCCTTTTTCTTATCCTTTCACCTAGCCTTATTCTCCTGATTCATTTTCCTCATCCTAGTTTCATTTGCCTTTATGCTCAACTTTTCCCTCTTGGTCTGAAATTTTAAGGTTTCATTAGTTATTATACAACTTAGTTACTTTAGTTTTCTGCCCTTCTATTTTTTATAACCTGCTAATACTTATCTCTGTATAATTTGTACCCTCCAATCTCCCTGCTCTTACTCCATGTATACTGGGAAATACTGGAGAAAAAAATATTACAAAATTGATCTGAGGCTACCCACTCTAAATTTATTATCCATAATTTTAGCTAGTCCTTGCTCCTCTACTATGCTTCCATTCTAACCCAATTCTCTCCCTCTCTCATTCTCCCCACAGTGATTGCCCCAAAGTTTTTCTGTTCTAGCCCTCTATTTCACCCTCTACTTACCACATCTAAAATTGATGACTTAGATACCTAGGTGCTTCAATGAGAAGTCTGGGGTATCCACTATGATTTCCTATAGGGATCTTCCATTCCTCACAATTTCTCAACATCATCATTCTCTCTTCCACTCACTACAGAAGAGATATACCTATTCTTCATTTATGCTACTATTTCTTTAGATTCCTTTATCCCATTCCCTTAATCCTCCTTCATACAGCTTTAAATTCTTAAAAAATTCTTCCCATAACCTTATTCGATCCAAATATCATCTTGCCTCTCCTTCAAAGTGCTATATAAATGCTAGTTATAATTACCAGCAGCAACAGCAGCAGCAGAACATATCAGGAATAAAGAGACCAAAAAAAATCTTTACCCTCAGAGAAATGTTTACTTTTTTGAATGGAAAGAACATGAATGCAAGATAAGCAAATATCAAATATAGATAAATAATATGTTTGTGTATAATTTAAGTAATATGGATAAAATAAATACAGATAAAAAATTCTTGAGCAGGGGGATGGAAATGGGGGTACAGTGAGACTAGCAATTGGGGTAATCAGGGTAGGCTTCTAATAGGAAGTAATGTTTGATTTGAGCCTTGAAGAAAACTAGGGATTCTACAAGGTGAAAGTGAAGTGAGATAAGAATGTATTCCGAGCTTAGGAGACAATTTGTGCAAGGGTACATAGGTAAGTGACGGAAAGTCAGTTATGGAATGCAGTAGTAGAATAATTTAGTGTAAAAGGTAGTAAGGTACAATAAATCTGGAAAAGTAGTCTGCAGTCAGATTAAGAAGGAGTTTATATTTTATAATAATGACAAATGGGAGCTGTTGGTATTTCCACTGTAGAGAAAAGAGATTGTCTGACTTGGGCTTTAAGAATCTGGCAGATGTCTTGAAGTGAGATTATAACGGGGAGAAATCAGAAGTCATGAGACTTATTGCCATATAGTCCAGTTGAAAGGTGATAAGGGCCTTACTTAGGAGGGAAGCTGAATGATGGAGAGAAAAGAATAGACAATAGATATTTTTAAGGTGGAATCAACAGTACTTATATTGTGTTTTTAACATAATATAAGTCTCATCTGGCTCCTTGAACCTAATATCAATAGACAGAAATTATCTTTCTTTGGAACAAAAAAAATTAATATGTGACTCAGAACTAAGCTAATATTATCAATAGAAGATGATTTGGCTTTGTATGGTGCTTCTTATTTTCCAAAATGCTTTCACATCTTTATCTCAATTTGTAAAAAGCATGACCCGATCATTATTATTATTATGAGTCTGATTTTACAGATGTTAAATAGCACAAAAAGATTAAGAGTAGCATGACTAGTGAACAGCTAGATAGATGGCCCAGTGGATAGAATGGTAGGCCTGGAGTCAGGAAGACATTTTTTTGTGAATTCAAATTTTATCTCAGACACTTACTAGCTATGTGGCCCTGGGAAAGTCCCTTAACCCTGTTTGCCTCAATTTGTACATCTGTAAAATGAGCTGAAGAAGGAAATGGCAAACTACTCTGGTATCTTTGGGATTGTGAAAAATTGGACATGACTCAACAATAACAATAACAAAATAACAAAAAGCATGGTTAGTAAATGAGAGAAATGTATCTAATACCAAGATCTCCTGAACAATTAGCTCAGTGTATTTTACACTGAAAATTCTTCCTAAAGTAGATGGTAGTGTCTATATGTAAAAAGCTTTTCATTTCAATACCTGTGCATCTGCAAACACACATATGTTAGTTGTTGGTTCTTCATTAAAAGTATCATTTCCATCTGTTAATATAGTTCCATATAGAAATGCAAGCTCTTCACTGTCTGGATGATGAATTTTAACCTGAAGAAAAGCAAATAAAAGATAAAAACTAACATGGAAAGGTAGTAAATGACTTAATTCAAATGGATTTTTACAAAATAATATAGATATAGGTATTCAAAGACATCACTATTCACTTTATTGAGTATCTACTATATACAAGGTATTATGGTAGATATGTGAAATTGTGTCATTCTAATAAGTATATAAACATAAGGGAAAGATTGTTTGGTTACTTGATGAATTCAAAACAATCTTGTCAAATCACTATTGATCAGAGAAATGCAAATTAAGACAACTCTGAGGTATCATTACACACCTGTCAGATTGGCTAAGATGACAGGAACAAATAATGATGAATGTTGGAGGGGCTGTGGGAAAACTGGGACACTGATGCATTGTTGGTGGAGTTGTGAAAGAATCCAACCATTCTGGAGAGCAATCTGGAATTATGCCCAAAAAGTTATCAAAATGTGCATACCCTTTGACCCAGCCATACTACTACTGGGCTCATACCCCAAGGAACTACTAAAGAAGGGAAAGGGACCTCTATGTGCCAAAATGTTTGTGGCAGCCCTTTTCATAGTGGCTAGAAGCTGGAAGATGAATGGATGTCCATCAATTGGAGAATGGTTGGGTAAACTATGGTATATGAATGTTATGGAATATTATTGTTCTATAAGAAATGACCAACAGGAGAAATACAGAGAGGCTTGGAGAGACTTACATCAACTGATGCTGAGTGAAACGAGCAGAACCAGAAGATCATTATACACTTCAACAATGATACTGTACGAGGATGTATGCTGATGGAAGTGGATTTCTTCAACATAGAGAAGAACTAATCCAATTCCAATTGATTAATGATGGACAGAACCAGCTACATCCAGAAAAGGAACACTGGGAAATGAATGTAAACTGTTATTTTTACCTTCTGAATCCAATTCTTCCTGTGCAACAAAAAATTCGGTTCTACACACATATATTGTATCTAAATTATACTGTAATATATTTAACATATATAAGACTGCTTGCCATCTGGGGGAGGGGGTTGGGGGAGGAAGGGAAAAAATCTGAATAGAAGTAAGTGCAAGGGATAATGTTGTAAAAAATTACCCATGCATATGTACTGTCAAAAAATGTTATAATTATAAAATAAAATAAAAAATTAAAAAAAAAATTAAAAAAAAAAAACAAAAAAACAATCTTGTTACTCCATTTTGGGGGGGGGCTGGACCTGTTATTTCATTGATATAGGAAACTTGTAATGGGGAGGAGCATAGAGAAAGGGAAGGGGAATATAATTTATTTTATACTCAGTATTGTACTAAGCAATTTTTTCACAATTATTATCTCATTTGTTCCTCACAAGAATCCTGTAAGGTAGGTGCTATTATTTACCCCAATCTATAATTGAGGAAGCTTCCTCTATAAAAACTAAAGAAATTTCCTCTACAGACTTCTCTGCAATTTAAAGTCTAGGTCTTTGAGAGATATTATTTCATTTGATTCTCACAACAACCTAGAAGGTAAATGCTATTATCATACTCATTTTACAACTGAGAAAACTGAGGCAGATAAAGCTTAGGTGATCACACAGCTAGTTAAAAGTCGGGCTGAATTTGAACTCAGATCTTTCTGACTCCTGGCTCAGCACACTAACCACTGTGTCACCTCTAATTGCCAGCACGTGTAAGAGACAAACTTGAATCCATGTCTTTCTTATTCTAACTCTCTATTCAGTATGGCATACTGCCTTTAATTCCAACTAATAGCATACTAGTTATACTATTTGATCTTTTCTTTTTTCCCTTTGCACTCATAAACCTATCAACTTTATTTTACTGCACTGAGATTTCTAAAATCTACAAAATAATTCTAACATGTGATACTTTGTTTTCACCATATAATCATTAAACAATTCTTCATATTTTCCTACTTCTTTTGATATTTATTAGTTTAAGTCCTCAAATGCAAGAATTGTTTCTCTGATTAAGAAATTAATGCCTTTATCTTAGTTTTCTTAAGGAAAATGTTGTAATAAATTTATCTTTTGTAAAATTGTGTTCAACTGCTAGCTCATTAAAAACGCCTGGAGAAGAAAAACTGATGCAAAATAAATACTTTAAACAGGTTTGTTGGTTTATGACTGGAATCTCTATTACTGGGTAGGCTCAGACTAAAACTGGTTCATCCCTTAACTCAGGAACTCTGAGCTCCTGACGTCAATCAAGTTTCTGCGCTAAGACTGGTTCCTGATGAGTCCCTGGGGAAGGGGATTTTGGGTGATGGTGTGGGAGTAGGGTAGCTCAAGCTGGAAATAGAACAGGCCAGGGCATTGTACTAGTCACAATTCTGACTAGGTAACAGTCTTCTGCATTTCTAAGTTGGGAGATTTGGAGATGCAGTCTCAAAATAAAGTCAAATGAAATTAAAATTTCAGAGTCACTCCATGATTTTCACATAGGGAATTATCCTAACAATTCTATAAAATATCATTTGAAATAGATCTGGTGTAATTTCTTGTTATTCTTTATATTAAATATTACATTTCATGGGAAAATACTGGAAATGCTAAAAATGAAATAATGAATTATCAATATAAGTATATAAAAGTGAACTACTATGCTAGCCTTCTATAAGTTATTTTTTAATCCAAAAACTTAATTAAATTTTCGTAAAACAAAGCAAAGAAAGTATATTTATAAATTCTAAACCCAAATTAGGGTCTTAATGTACTGTACAATGGCAAATTTTTGCTGGTAATGAAGGATAAAATCTTTTAGACTATTTATCTTTATAAACCAGCATTAAACTTCAATTTTTATTTTTTGTTTATCAGATGACATAAATCAACACCTTAATTGATAAGTTACTGGTACAGTTAAGTGGTGTAGTGGCTGGAGTCCAGGGTCTGAAGTTAGGAATATCCATCTTTTTTAATTCAAATGCTGGCCACATATACTCTCTAGCTGTGTGACCCCCCAGGCAAGTCATTTCACCCTCTTTGCCTCAATTCCCACATTTGAAAAATGAGCTAAAGAAGAAAATGGCAAATTACTCTATTATCTTTGCCAAGTAAAGCCCAAAAGGTTCAGAAATAGTAGAACATAATAATGATAGCATAATATATCTTATTACCTAAAATAGAAAATTTCACTCAGTTGAATTAAATAATACATCCAACTACATTTACATTAAGTGATTTTTGAATTTCAGCTCCAAGTTACAAGAGAGGGAGTAAAGCACATATATAATGCCATGTCAAAAAATCATTAATTACTGATTTAGTGGGGTCCAAACTGATTGTTTGGTTATGTAGTCAAAGAGTCACATGTATTGTAAATAAGTGTTAAAAGAAAGATTAGTAAATAACTTGAAGAAAATAGTCAACAAATTGAATGAGAGATTTATTTTCATTCTGTTATCATCCTCTACAAGGAATTTTAAATATTTTCATTACAGTGATCTTTAGGATAAGAAAATATTAGGCTTCTTATTCTCAGTACCACTTTTGTATATGTAAGTGTTTTTTTAGGAAGTCTGATAATGAACTCAATTTAAGAAGGCTGGTCCTCAGATGGCTGGTGTAAAGGCCACTATTGTTACCTTTCCATTTTGGTAAGATCTGCCAGAAAAAAAATTCCAGTGTCTTAGCCTTCAAAAATCCAGAGTTATCTTAATACAATGATGATGCATTAAAAAGTTGGAATTTAGCACAGTTGCATCACCAGACTGGACACAGTCACAATTTTTTTGGCTACAACATCTGTCAACAAAAATGTTAAAGCATGAAGGAGTTGTGATTTGTATGAGTATAAGGAATATCCATACTGATATATACATGGATTCTTGAGGGTCTGAAGGAAGCTACCAAAGTACATGCTATTTACCTGTGCTTTAACTGCCTCTGTAACTGCAGTTGCTGCATCTACAAGATCCCTTGTCTTGGAAGAACAGACATTTAATCCAAACCTTTTAGCATTAACAAATGCATAAAATGCACCACCATATCCAATGTCAACTACAATCTCTCCTTTTCCAGGAACATCCACCACGAGATCTAAAAATGTTTAAGAAAAAGACATTTCACATTTAGTATTTTTACAATAAACTGCTGTCCTTTTCAGATGTCCAGAATTTTAAAAGGTTATATTAAACTGGAATGAATAAGTTCCAACTAGTATAAAAGGCTTTCAGGGCCTTTTTCACCTTTTTAACTTAGATGAGGTTCAGAAGCAATCATGAATTATTGAATTTATGAATTATCTGAATTTATGAATTTCTTAAGTCCCTATGATGCTTATTTTTTCTAGGTAATTTCACAAGCATCTATTTGTGTTATTTCCAAATTCTAGGTTACGAAGTAGCTTAAATTGAAAGTGGCTTTCTATGTATTGTAGATAGAGTTTACAAGTAGCTTTCTACTTGCTCAGTTCTCATAGTATGGCTCAAATTCAAATCAGAAATATAAATTCCCTTGGTTATAACTAGGTAAAAATTGAAGTCTGCATAATAATGCAATTTTGAATAGAAATGACTCATTGTTCATTTGGATATTTCTTAAACTTAAGGGACTAGCTTCCACAACTGGTAAATTGAAAAGGAGTGTGTGTGTGTGTGTGTGTGTGTGTGTGTATATAAATAAAAGCAGATAACCCTTATACTGTTAACTGTTGGACAGGCTCAGACTCAGTGGAACTTTGGAGAGCTTAGCTGTCTACTGAATTTGCAAGCCTTTCCCCTTAAAATGGTTTGTTCCTGTATGTACTGAGCATGGTTAATCCCATTCTATTTAGCTGCATATAAAGGTTCTATTTCATCAACATTTGTTGAATTATACTGTGTTCAGACAGATCCCTCTGAGTTAGATTGGACAAAAACTGACCTTACCTCCTATAAGAATCCTGACTGTGGGTGTTGTAGAATCTTTGACTTTCAGGATGCTATAATTTATGAGAGGCTGTAGAGATAAAGGAGGTCAGAGAAAGAAAAACTCACCAAGACTGAACTTGGAATCTAGACTATCCGCTTACCTGTTCACCTTAGTTTCCTCATCTATAAAATGGGGATCACAGTAGCACTGTTGTAAAGATCAAATAAAATCATTATAAAGCACAGTGCCTCGCACATAGTAAGCCCTTCATAAATGTTACCTGGTGACTAAGGTGACCTGAAAAAGATAAGCTGAATTTTGGAAAAAAGGTCAGAAATGACCCTCTGAAACATTGTTGTTACTGTATAAATTGTTCTCTTGGTCAGTTTCCCAGATTTCTCAGATTTCTTACAATGCAAAAACATTTCATTACATAGAAAAAAAAAAAAAACATTTTATTTTGCCATTCCTCAAATGATAGGCACCTTTTTAGTTTCTAGGAGATCATGTCTTCTAAGTACAATATCAGAAGACTCATGAACTGCTTTCCTCACAATTCCAAGCTACTTTTAAGGTATTAGATTTCCTCCTACCTTCTGCTCCTTTCTATTTTTTATGTCTCAATTCTCAGATAAGTTGGTTTTTTTTTTTTTTTTTTTTTTGTACAGAAAATTCTCCAAAATAAGCTCCTTAGGAGTGGAATCATCCTTCACTATTGTTTTCTAAAAGATATTGTTATAATTAATTTGGTTCCTTCCTTTCTCAAAACATATTATGTAATTTCCAGCTTTGCCTTGCAACAAAGATGTGGCATTCCACATTTCTGATGCCTCCTTAACAAACTCATAAATCCTTCAGGGTCCAGCCCAAGTCCCATTTCCTTTATGATTTCTCAACCCACTTAAGGTTAGTAACTTTTCCCTTTCAAAACGTGTACAACACTGAGTGCTCCCCTTAATCATATACCGTTTTTGTTTTACATTTTTGAATGTGCGTCTTTTTTCCTTCACGGGATTGTAAACTCTTTACCCGCTGTGATTATGCCCTCTACTTCGTTTCTCCAGAACTGTCCTGGGAAACTTTTTTCTGCTCCCTAAGCTTAGCCAGGGCCTTATTTCAACTGTTATAAAACTCACAGGTACTGTGCATATCCAGGCTCAAATTTCTTTTCATTTTCCTTCTTTCATAGGCCGGACTTAGGAGGAGTCATTATCTCTCCCTATTATCATTTCAGCATCTCTTTTTCTCCTTTGAGGCAATTGGGGTTAAGCCCAGGGTCACACAGTTTAAGTGTCTGAGGCCAGATTAGAACTCAAGAAGATGAACATCCCTGACACCATATTGTGCTACCTAATCTAATGTGTGTTGTATGCACCCCCTCTCACACAACACACAGATAAGTATGCATATGGATATGTGTACTATGATTATAACATATACTGAGTTGTCAAAACATTCATTGAAAACAAAAAATAACCATATTCAAGGACCCGAAGTTACTTAAAACCCTTGTTTTAAGATACTGGCTTGTAGATATCACTGTAATAAATTTCTGGTCTTCCCAAGCATGCAGGGAGTACTTGCAGGCAGCTTTGTGTTTTAGTCGTTTATTAATTGTAATTACTACGTCATATGTAATTAATTGCATTTCATTAATTTCCACGGCCCCGAGTTAGTTGTGTTGTACAGTGCAATTAGTGAACACTCGATAAACACTTTAATCAAAAAAAGCATTTTAATAAGCGGCAAGGTTCTCGTTAGTAGGGTTACTAGGCTCCACTCCTGCACCGCAGGCCTTGGATCTTGAGAGACGCCAGCAGGAGCATGGCGGTTACCTGTGGCCAGAGCAAAGGCCGGAACGCTGTGGAAGCGGACCGGCCCCAGGCTACGGCCACCCTCGCATTCCACGAAGGCGGTGACCAGGCCGCAGGGGCAGTGCAGGCGGATCTGGGCCTCGCGTACGCCAGGCGGGGGAGGCGGCACCAGTCCGTAGTCGAGCGCGAAGCGTCCCAGGGCCAGCACGCCATGGCCGCACATGGAGCTATAGCCCTCGTTGTGCAGGAAGAGCACACCCAAGTGAGCATCTGGCAGCTCGCTGCGCACTAGCAACGCCCCGTACATGTCCCGATGCCCCCGCGGCTCGTGCATCAGGCGCCGCCGCAGCGAGTCTAGGTGCTCCCGCACGTAGCGGCGTTTATCTAGCAGGGTGGCGCCATCCACTTCGGGCCACCCCGTAAGGACGATCCGCAGGGGTTCCCCGCCTGTGTGCATGTCCAGGACCGACAGCACCGGGGTGCTCGAAGCATGCGGGGGTAGCTGGTGAACTTCCCGTGGGCCTTCCATAACAAGAAGCTGCCTACTGGCGAGTCCTAGAACTTGCCCAGCGGGCGAGTGGCTGGCAGCGGGATGGGGGAGGCGTGGCCTCGAAACAAGAGCTGTCACTATTGGCCGAGAGGGGAAGGGGCGGGGCATTAGTCTAGTGTCTCCACAGTTCCCTAGAGGAGAAGGAGGCGCTTAGAGCTCCCCTGTGTCGGATGTGATTATCTGGGTAGTGTAGCTTTTCCTGATCCGGAATCAGAAAGACCAATGGGTGAGTGTTCCGGAAGTAGTCGCCCACAGGCAGAAGGCGGAGCTTTAGTCTAGCTGTACAGACTGTTAACTGTTTGGGGAGTTCCTGCGGCCCGGATGTAATCATCCTGGCTGGTGCAGGCTTTAGGCTAGTCTTGGTTGTCAGTCTTAAAGGCCAATGGGTGAGTGGTCAGTGGTGGTTGGTAGCCATGCAGACTTTAGCCTCGCCGCCACTTCACTCTTCCGTGGGAACTGGAGGCGGCGGGTGACCCTCCTCGGGCCTGATCCCTCCAGCGCTCTTTCGACCATCCTTCCCCTCCCCCCATGCTGCGGACCAGCCGCAGTCTCTCCGAGACCCTGGTCGGTATCCGGGAGAATGAACCTCCTAAAGACTGGGATTTCCGGGACCCCGGAATGGGATGTAGTCCGAGCGCCTGGACACAGGAGGAAGCGGGGAAAACTGAACCGTATTTCAAGTGAAATAAACTCACTAGAAATCCATTGTGTTATGTGTTGGGAGTGGAGAGAGAACGATGATTTCAAAATTAAAATGCTGTATCTAATGCATAGCATGAGTAATATTTTCGTATCTCATTAAGGTTTATAAAGAGTAGAGAGTGAATTCAAAATTTTAAGAAGCCGTATGTTTTTTAATAATGTTTATGTACTACTTTACGGTTTGCATGGAAATGGGGGAGTGACCTCAACATTTAAAATGCTGAATCTAAAGTGTTTTTTAAGAATTGAAAAGGTTTGGAGAAATTTAAAATTTCAATTTAAAATGCTAAGTAATAACAATATTTATATAGCTCTTCAGGGTTTTCAAAGGCTCAGGAAAAGTAATTTCACTGTTTAAAATTATGAATCTAGTTTATTAATATTTAGCTTGCATTCACTTAAAGGAGAAAGTGAGATATTGAAGTGACGTTGAAATATGTTCTAATGTTTGCACAAAAATGCTTCGACTACTCTTATTTCATTAGTATGTACATTACAATTTTGTCATTTATTTTTCAAAAGCTATTGATATTCAACCAGCATGCCTTGGACTTTACTGTGGAAAGACACTAATATATAAAAATAGTTCAACCGAGATATATGGAGAATGTGGGGTAAGCTTTACCATTATTTAGCACTTTATAAGTCAGGTGTTTTTTTTTTTTTTAATATCTATGAAAAGCAATTACAAAATTTATTTTATTTTTTTAATTAAAGCTTTTTATTTTTCAAAACATGCACAGATAATTCTGCCACATTAGCCCTTGCAAAACCTTGTGTTCCATTCTGCCCCTCCCACCTAGATGGCAAGTAGTCTAATATGTGTTAAACATGGTAAAAATATATGTTAAATCCAATATAGGCATACATATTCATACAATTATCTTGCTGTATAAGAAAAATCAAATCAAAATCAGAAAAGAAAGTGATGAAGAAAATAGAATGCAAATAAACAACAAAAAGGTTGAGAATGCTATGCAGTGAATCATACTCAGTTCCTACATTCCTTTCTCTGGGTATAAATGATGCTTTTGATCACAAGATCATTGGAACTAGTCTGAATCATCTCATTGTTGAAGAGAGCCACTTACTTCAGAATTGATCATTGTATAATCTTGTTGTTGCTGTGTACAATGATCTGGTTCTCATCAGTCAGTTTTTGATCTTCCTTGCTTTTTAAAGTTTTTAAAAAGTAAAATTTTTGTTCTTTTGCTTTACTTAAAAGGTTTTATAATTTATCAAAAGTTAATTAATATAAAATTCATATTTTATTATATTGATTATCTGCAGAGTAATGCAGTTTCTTACTTCAAAGTTATATTTCCTTAGGCACGTGTTAAATCATTTTTATAGCAATTTCTAATTATTTTTATTACTGTAGCATATTAAATAGTATAGATTAGTGTTTTTACCCACAGAATATCCCTATGGGATTATTTTTAAATTCAGTTAATAAGTAGGTTTCCCATTGTTTATTAATAACTTTAGCAAATAGAGTTCGTTCATTATAAAATATTTAATATCATAGTCATAAATCTTATGATGATTCAATGAAGGGAGTACATTTATGCTTTAATAATGTCTTTAATTTCTGAAGACTGTTGAAATGATGGTCTTACAGAGTAATTATATTTTTATGCTTTTAGTTAATATTCCCAAAGTAATTCTATAAATAAGAAAAGTTTTTTTTTGTATTTTTTTAGGTGTGCCCAAGAGGACAGAGAACAAATACTCAGAAATATTGTCAGCCATGTACAGAGTCACCAGAACTTTATGACTGGCTCTACCTTGGCTTTATGGCCCTGCTTCCTCTTGTTCTCCACTGGTTCTTCATTGAATGGTATTCAGGCAAAAAGAGGTTAGCTAACCTTGCTTATGGGTGAAATTGGCTGGGGAAAGGATCTTTCAGGGTAGGGATTCTTAACCTGAAATTTATGAACTTGCTTTGTAAAATGCTAAGTGTATTTTAATATAATTAGTTTCTTTGATAATCCTATGCATTTCATGCATTGTGAAAGCATTATTCTGAAGAGAGCCATAAACTTCACCAGCTTGCCCAGAGGACCCATGATAAAAAGATTAAGTACTCCTGTTATAAAAATATCTTACAGCATTCAAATTAAATATCTTCAATTATTTACCTTCACATTATAAGCACTGATTAGTTGAATAGTTGTCATAGTCATCCAAAATCTGATTAATTTTAATTAATAAAGTAAATGTCATTTGTCTTTATTTTGAGGATATTAAAAAAAGATGATTTTATATAGTTATGGTGTAGTATCTAGTTGTTGTGCAGTGCTGTGATTTAATGTTTATAATTACAGGATTGACAAATGTTTTAATTTAGTGGAATGATATTAATAATATTTGTTTACAATAAAACAGATGTAATCAGATTAATCCTAATTTGAAAAATTAGGAGGAAAACACAAATAAATTGGGAGTGATTATTACATCAGAAAATGTTAATTTTTTTTGCAAAATTAGTGTATGACCCCCTTGAGAGCAGTCTATTATATCTTTTCTATTTTTATTCCCAGCACTTAGTACAGTGCTTTGCTCAAGGGTTAGCACTTAACTCTAATCAGTCATTCAAAATAATCCATAAAGGAATTATTCTTCTTAAAGGCTTCTTAGAGAACAGTGCCTAAAAATGATTTTAATTTAATGGAGGGAAGGTTGGTGAAATGATAAACTTAAAGATAAATTGTAATAATATCACTTATCAACAGTGACATACTTTGTCTGATTTAGGGATTGGGGAGTCATTTTAGGACTTATATTAAAGATTATTATAGCATGAAACTATGTAGGAAATGATAATTTCATATTTGGGGGACATTCAAAAGGTATTTAAATGGGTCAGGCTGAAGCTATTTTAACTTCATACAATGTCTTCCCTTCATGCTAATATGCTTTTGAATTTGATATTTAAATAAGTCTGTGGTCTGACTGTATACATATCCTGGAAATGACTTTTATCCCAGTAGTTTTATCCTTTCTATTAAGATATATTCAGTTGAATTTGTTGTGAGTCTGTTTTAATGCTCAACAATAATTAAATTGGAATCGGCCAGCATATATATACCAAGAAAGAGATGGAAAGGTTTTGTTCAATTCAATAAACATTTATTAATCTTCAGAGGTAGAGTCTGCTAGCACACCTCTAATAGACCAAGACATACTTTTTGTCTTAGAAGAATTCATTGAGTAGGGAAATAAGGTCTTTTGTTTGAGCAGTAATTAATCCCTGCTCACTCTTAGTGGAGAGTAGCATACAGAAAGAGGAAACTAGTCATAGGAGAAAACTTGCATTATGAACTTATACGTGTTTTTTTTTTTTTTTAAGTTAAATTTTAAATAAAAATCCTTAAATTTTTGAAGCAATATCTTAATCATGAATTTTAGAAGTTTAAAGAGACATTAGAGGTTGTTTAGTCTAATATAAATCCATTTTATGACATCCCCAATAGGTACTCATTCCATTCTGTGCTCATCCATTTGCAGTATTAGTGTGTTCACTTTTTGAAAAGGTCCGTTCTACTTTTGCGTAAATTCCCTTAATTTTCCATTTTTGACTCTAGTTTTGCCCTAAGTTCAAGAAGAATAATTTTAATTTTTCTTGAGAACTCTCAGATGACTGGAGATAATATTCCTGTCATCATCCTCTCTTCCAAATATTTTGTTTTCTAGGTTTCATATTCCTAATTATTCCAACCAGTCCTTATGTGATGTGATTTTTGAGTCCTGTTGTCATTCTAGTATACTCTCTTTTGGTTACCTCACCCTTGCCAATATGGGAATCAATTTTAGATACAGTATTTCAGATGTTATTAGACAAAAATACAATAAAATACCTTTTTTGTTTGGGTAACCTAAAATTTTATTTACTTTTTTGAGCAGTTACTTCACATTGTTGATTCGGTATATTTTGAATTACCATTACAGGACCTTATAATTATTCCTATTAAATTTTATGTTGCTGTTTCAGCTTCTCAAGATCTCTTTAGTTCTGTCATCAAATACCTTGCTCACTCAGCTTTGTGTTAAATCTATAAATTTTATCCAATACATTTCTATAACAGAGTCCAAGGTAGAACCATGTAACATATCTTTCTTGATTGATATCAAGTCATTAATCAATGCTCTTCGGTTTGATTGTTCAGTGAATTCTGAAATCACCTTAATAATCCTGAAATTACTTCATTAAATATATTCAGCAAAGTGGACTGGAAGCTCCCACTAAACATTTTATTATTATTATTATTATTTTTTTTTTTTTTGGTAATAGTCATTGTTGGCCTTTAATTTTAAAGGGATAGAGATAATTTCAGTGTAGTGTATGTGTGTGGGGGGGAGCATTTGGGATTAAGTGACTTGGCAGAGTCGCACATCTGGTAGTAAGTACTTGTCTGAGACTGGATTTGAACTTAGGTCCTCCTTACTTACAAGTGCTCTATCCACTCTGTTAGCATCTAGCTGCCCCTCTATGTAACTTTTTATTTAAATTGTACTATTTGCTAGTGTTAAAACTGGTACGGGTATCTTTTTTTTACTAGATTAATTTAAAATTCTTCTCAATTTTCATATTTGTACCTTCTCTGTATATAAAGTTTTGTTTGTTTGTTTGTTTTGGTAAAAGGTTTCTAGAAATCAGATTCTGAAATAGCTACATATAACTTTATAAATTTCTTGCCACCTTTTTCTTCCTCTAGTTCCAGTGCATTATTTCAGCATGTAACTGCCTTATTTGAATGCAGTATCGCAGCTATTGTTACATTACTTGTGAGTGATCCAGTTGGTGTTCTGCAAATTCGTTCTTGTCGAGTATTAATGCTTTCTGACTGGTATACCATGCTTTATAACCCAAGTCCTGATTATATTACCACAATACACTGTACTCATGAAGCTGTCTACCCACTGTAAGTATAGAGTTTTTCCTAGTTCACTTTATTTCATTTCACTTTAAAATTTATTTGGCTTCTAATTAGCCCTAGAGAAAAAAAAAATTTCAAGTAATATTCAACCCCTGCTTACTTTTAGTTTATAATGTAGCAGGGCAATATGATATGCACACATACATTACTTAAATGTAAAATAATATAAAAACATATCAGAAAGGTGAAAAGTACTTAATATAGTTCATGGAGGAAAATTTTTTTCTTAGTGGAAAGTATCTGGAAAAGTTTCATGGAGCCTTCAAGTTAAGAACAAGTTAGGATTCTTAACAGAAGAAAAGAACAAAGACCATAGACCATGTTCAAGAGATGGCAAGTAACTTAGTTTAATTGGAATAGAGACCATGTGAAAGGGAGTAGTAACAGACAAGTTTAGAAAGATAGGGTGATACTTTATTCTGAAAACCCTTGAATACCAGGCATTGGAATGTGAACTTTTATTAGGTAGACAAGAAGGAAATACTTAAAAAGTAGTTAGTGAAAGGGTAAATGATTAGATCTAGTTATAATCAGCCAAGCAAAAACATTTACAAAGTGCTGACTATGTATTAACGTGCTATGCTAAGCACTCAATTGCCAAAAAAAAAAATCCCTACTCAAATATAATAAAGAACTAAGAAAGTAAAAGGGTAGAAAGAGTAGATGGGGAAGATTAGTTTTAAATGCACTTACAATTGTAAATATATGATCCTATGATATAGTAAATGTTTAATTTTCATCAAAATGTCCCATTTTAAAAATAACTTATGAAAATGAAATGTTAATATGAATGAGAATACTAGTTATTCCTTGTATATTTTTGACACTTATAATAGGTACATTTTACTTGGTGAAGAAAATACACTAACCTGATGTTTCAGTTCTAAGAATTATAACCACGTGAGCTTTTTATTTCATGCTAAATAAAAAAAGCTTACATTGAGTGAATTTGAGGGAGATAGAGATGAAAAAGTATACCTTAGGTCAGCATTAATCCTTAAGTGTGTTTTTTGTTAATAAATGAAGTATTAATGAAGATAAATCACATGGCCTTTTAAAGATAAGTATACACATTCAGATTACTTTACATACCATATGTAGCAAAATCTAAATAGCCTAATGAAATATTTTAGGATTTGATATTTAGGATATAACTTTTTGAAATGTGAGAAGGATTTGCCTAACTCGTGAGAATGTATGGAGATACAAAATGTAACTAAAATTTTGAGATGGATTCTATAAGCTACACATGAAAATCAGTCTTTTAAGTTTATAAGACATTTCTGGAGGTGTACTCTGGTAGAATCTTTATAAAAGATGTGAAAACTTGATCTTCATATCAAAGAATGAATTATATATATTCTGAACCTTCTTACACTTTTGATTTGAAAATGGCTATGAAAGAAAAATTTAAAACTATTAAGTATATTAGTTAAAATTACTTAAAATTTGATTTCATAGAAGTAGCTTCATGTTATATGCACTTATTTTTCACTTTAAATTTTATTGATCTAATTTTATTTTATAGATATACCATTGTGTTTATCTATTATGCCTTCTGCTTGGTATTAATGATGCTACTCCGACCACTTCTGGTAAAGAAGATTGCCTGTGGCTTAGGGAAGTCTGATCGATTTAAGAGTATTTATGCAGCACTTTACTTCTTCCCAATTTTAACCGTCATTCAGGCAGTTGGAGGAGGCCTTCTTTGTAAGTGGAGTACTGTTAGTGAACTATATTTTTATTCGTATATAAAATGTCATTTTATTTCTTTAAGCTTTTAAACACCTATACTTGAAGCAATGTGTAAGTTCATCTTAGAAGCACATCAACCATTTCTGACAACATATGATATTCTGTTCTTTTAGTCCACCTCCTTTTTACTCAGGAGAAGAAAGTTTGTTTAATGATTAGTTCTCTGGAATCAAGATTAGTCATTGCCATAATCCAAATTCTGATATATTTTAGTGTTGTTTTTCTACATATTATTATATCTATTCTTATTTATGGACCATTATTTTAGTTCTTTTTCACCTTTTCTTTCATCTGACGCAATAATATTCATTATATTAATATGGCAGTTTGTTAGCCAGTCCCCAATTAATGAACACTCATTCTGTTTCTAGTTATTTGTTACATCAAATGCTACTGAAAATATTTTTTCTTTGCCATTGATATTCTTAAGATGCATGTCTAGTAATGATATTAATGATTCAGAGCATGAGTAATTTGACCATTTTTCTCATCTACCTCCAAATTGTTTTCAGAAATGTTAATTTATTAATTTACCAGTAGTATTTATGTATTTGCCTTTCCACATTTCCTGTAGTACTATTTTCACATTTCATCATTGCCAGTTTTCTTGTTGTGAAATGAAACCACAGTTTTATTATCATTTCTCTTATGGTAATTTGGAGCATTTTTTCAATTTAATCATTTACGTTTCTTTTTTCAGAAACTTTATATCCTTTTACCATTTAGCTTTTTGGGGAATGGCTTTTGATGTCATATATTTGCATTACCTTATTTTGCCAATCATTCTTTTAAAGTGTATTTTGTTGATATCTTTTGTTTTTACATCAACTTCATTTCTGACTATATCTCTTCCCCTCTTCTATCCAGTGAGCCTAGTAACAAAGAATTAAAAAAAGTAAAGGAAAGAAGTTAAGTAAAACTAATCAGCACAATAACTGTATCTGACAGTATAGATTGTTTAATATACCCATACTGTCTTATCTGTCAGAAGAACAAAGGGAGGAACATCTTCTCATTTCTTTTTCAAAGACAAATTTGGCCTTTATGCAGCACTGTATTTGTTGTTTTCCAGGTTCTCATTTCACTTCTGTATATTTCTTCTCTGTATTATATTTAATATTTTTACATCAACATTCTTTACTGATATTAGTTAAAGTTTTCTTTTCTGATTAGTTCTTCCTTATTTGACTATACATGAAATGGAAAGTTAGGTAATTTTTACATTAGGAGAGATCTTAATGATACATTTGCTTTTTTTTTTTTTTTTTTTTTTTTTTTTTTTTTAAGGAATATTTTAACTTTTTTCCCAATTACCTGTAAAAATAAATTTAAACATTTTTAAAAGATAATTTGTGAGTTTCAAATTCCCTTCCTCTTTATCTTCCCCTCTCATTGAGAAGATAAGCACTCTAAAAAAATTAATATTTTATTTTTCTCGTTACATTTAAACAATTTTAACATATATTTTTTAAAACTTTTGAGTACCAGATTCTCTCCCTTCTTCTCTCCCCCCATTGAGAAAGTACATGTCAAATTATGCAAAACATTTCCATAAAAGTCATGTTAAAACAAGCACTTTTGATATACTTTATACCTACGAAAATTATAAAAATAACAGTACAACTTAATTTAAAGACTTAGAATGTGATGCTAATCAAATTTCTGAGGGATTACTTTAAAGAACTAGCCAAAATAACAGATTCATGTGGTGAAACGACAAGTAAAATCTCAGGCGAAATAATGGAAACAAAATCAAATGAAACCAAACCACCCCAACAGAAGTTAAAGGGGTCTAGCATTACCAGATTTCAAATTATACCATAAAGTAGTCATCTTAAGAACTATTCAGTAAAAGTTAGAATCCTGTAGAGCATATTTCCATATTAGTTATTTGCAAAAAAAAAATACAAAACAAGAAAAGTAAAGTTTAAAAAATATGATCTGCATTTAGACTCCATTTGTTCTTTGGAAATGGATAGCATTTTTTATCATAAATCCTTTTGAATTATCTTGGATCATTGTATTTCTAAGAATAGATAAGTCATTCACAGTTGGTCATCATCCAATATTGCTATTACTATTTATAATCTCTTCCTGGTTCTACTCACTTCACTTTGCACAATTCATGTAAGTCTTTCTAGGTTTTTCTTACAACATCCTGCTCATCGTTTTTTACAGCACAATTTCATCACAGTCATGTACTACAACCATTTAACCATTTCCTAATTGGTGAACATCTTTTCAATTTCCAATTTTTTGTCACCACAAAAAGAGCTGCCATAAATATTTTTATGCATATAAGAAGCTTTTCCTTTTTTCTTTGAACACTGAAATACAGACTATATGCTAGTATTGCTGGGTCAAAGGATATGCACAGTTTTATAGCCCTTTGGGCATAGTTATAAGCTTTTTCAAAGCACATTGATAATCAGACTTTTTCCAAAGGTAAATTAGCTATGTAGATTTTTCAAAGACAGCTTCTGTGAAACTGTTAATTTTTTTTGTTGTTTTTTGCTAAAATTTACTTAAGATTAGGATTTGATTCTTTTTTTCAAACACAATATTATTTGTCCTGCAGATTATGCCTTTCCATATATTGTATTAGTCTTGTCCTTGGTCACCCTGGCTGTATACATGTCTGCTTCAGAAATAGAGGTAAGAATCCTTTTTTACCTATTGTAAAGATCTTATAGATTTGAGCCATTTTTATATATATGTTGAGAATGTCTAATAGCTCTTACAACTTACTAACAGCTTAATAGACTGCTGAAGAATATTAGCACAATAAGATATGATAGCTTTTATTTATAGCCTAATCTTTTGTGTAACTGAGATTTATTCTTTTCAGCATTAGATCTTTTCAGTCAAGATCTTTCATTTCCCTCCCATCTTGAATGGAGGATAGTCATTTTAGTACTTTCATGATTTAAAATTTTCTCAGTCTAGTTATTCTCCCTAATAAAACAGATTGCATCCCCTCTATCTTGGTAATTTAAATTGATTGACTCCAGTGAAGAGTTCTTTGTTCTACCACCATCCTGGCAACATGCCTCTTGATTTTTTCTTTTAATAATTCAAGATTGTCATTATAATTATTAATTATGGCACATAGGATAATACAGGAAGTTCAGAGTGAGAGATATATATAGGTCTGACCCCAAACTGCACAGTGATCCCATCTTTGGTCTTTTTTGAGCCAACTCTTCCTTTCTCAGATATATGAATATCTGCTATTTCCTCCTTGGTCAATGTTTCCCAGCTCAGCTGCTGCTGCTTAGCACTTAGGATTTTCCCAGGTCTCATTTTGTGCATTAGCTTACAAACCACTACTCAGCAATGGTTTCTTTCCTTCTGGAAGCAGAGGAAACCTGGCATTATCTTGGAGTTTACAACTCTTTTCTACCAGAGAGCCTTTTTTTCTTTTCTTTTTTTTTTTTTTTTTTTTAAATTCCTAATTCATTGTCGTTCTGGATATTTGAGAGTGCCTGAATTCAACTCTATGAATAATTATGGTATTACTCTATACCCTCCATAGATCGTTTTGTTTTTTTTTTTACTTAAATCTACTTGAGTTTGTACTATCACAATGCTATATACATGTTTTCAGATAATTAGTGTATGACCAAATGTGATTTTACAGTAAAACTATATTGAATACATTACTTAACCTGGTCTAGTGGAGTTGGGTTTAAGCTTAGCATCTGACACATACTAGCTGTGTGACCTTGGCAAATCACAGCTTGTCAGTGCTCTGGGCAACTCTGTAAAAATATAAGTTGCAGAAAAGGTGCTCAGTCAAATTGGTAGAGGTATCCCAATACAGGAGTTTTCTTTGTCAATAAAGCATATCTCTAGTTCCATCTCTAACCTTGATGATTCACAAAATGCACCAGTATCTTTTAGCATCTTGGTCATCATGAAAGTTGTCTTTGTGATCTTTCATAAATTTGGTGATTTTAACTTTTCTAGATATTTGGAACTTGAGTAAAAAGTTATTTTCATTACCTTTTGGATTTAAATTTGTGACTATGGGGAGTTACATATTAAGAGATGCTGTAATAGAGCTAAAAAAGGTGTAATATTCATGTATCCTTTTTAGTTAAGGTAGTCATTAGACTGTCAGAGTTGGGAGAAATGAATGAAATGGCCTTCCCTTTTTTATCTCCATAGCACTGTATGATTACAGTTTAACTAGCTGTGAAAATAGAAATCACTTGCTTTCTTATAATTGTTATGGTAAAAATATTTTTATTTGCATCTCAAAGGGGATTATGATTATTTGTCACACTTTCAAAAGTTCATTTTTTCTTACAAATATTTCCTTTTTCTCCCTCTCAATTCTCTGCAATTGAGAAAACAAGAAAAATGAAAACCTTAAATAAGTATAATCAAGCAAAAGAAATTCCCACACTGGCCACGTCCAAAAAGCTTTTATGTTTCAATATATATTGTCACATTTTAGTGTAAAAATATAGGCAATAGTTTTCTAAATTCTGAACTTCAGATACTATAAGATATATTAAATTGTATTAGTCAAACACATATCTTCATTTCTTTTTTGTTTTGTTTTATTATATACAGTCCTTCAAAGATCTTCTTCTCAGAAAGAAAAGGTTAATTATTCTCTTCAGCCACTGGTTACTTCATGCCTATGGAATAATCTCCATTTCCAGAGTAGATAAATTAGAGCAAGACTTGCCACTCTTGGCTTTGGTGCCGGCCCCTGCACTTTTTTACATACTTACTTCAAGGTATACAGAACCTTCCAGAATTCTTTCAGAAGGAGCCAATGGACATTAAGTAAGATGGAACATGTGCCAACAAACTCAAGAAGCATTCCCAATAAAAACAAGCTGGAGAATCAAATGTGAAATGTGTGAACTCTTTGCATTTTTTGCCAGAGCTGATACCATCTAATTGTCTGCAAACCTTGTGAACTAGATTTCTGAAAAGACCAAGAAAACCTCCAAGTTATATTTACTTGGAAGAATCAAGTCCCATGATGAAGTACTGTGTTGTCCTACTGCTTCAAGTTAAACTGCAAAAGGCAAACAATAGCCCTTTGGTTATTTCTAGCTTATTTTTTTGCTGTAATTCAGAATGGTATTCTACTCTGTTTCCTAAAAAATAAATATGTAAATATGTATAAGTTGACTTGACAATGGTGGTGGTATATAAAACCCACAAAATTTGTTATTATTTATTTTCACTATATAATATTTTGACTTAATACACAGAATAAAGTAGTAGTGTGCAACAGCTTTTCAGTTTAGATAGCTTTATTGAAGAGATGTTGAAATTATTCCTTAAAAAAATACAATAATTTAATGAAAATTCTAAAATAAAAATTCTGAAAATTTGTGTCATTTTAATTACATTGTTATTAAGTATTTTCTTTTCTGGCTAATTCTGGAAATAATGCTAACTTCTAAATAATGATATGGACTGCTGAAGGGTTCTTTGATATAAGAAAAGATCAAGAATCCTGGATTTAGATCAGGGGTGGGAAACCTTTTTTTTTCTGCCAGGTCAGTGGATATTTATTCCATCATTGGTGGGCCATTCAAAATAATCAACTTATATAAGCAGTGAGATGTGGTTGTACTTAGCATCACCTATGGTTGCTTTGGCAGGGTCAAATCAAACGATTTCACAGGTCACATGTAGCCCATGGACTGGACATTCCACTGTGATTTAGATTTTTTTTTTTCTGTTTTAAGGGAAATTTTAGATCCCCTCATTAAAGTTTTATAAATAATAGCAATGCATTATAAAGTACTATTTGTTAACTATTGATAGAGTTTGAATTTATTGTATTGGTAAACACTAGATAATTTGGCTGCTATTGTTTTTAATTTTTTTAAAGATCAGTATGAAGCAAGATAACCCAATTGGGACATTTTTTTTTTTTCTGTAGGTATACTTTAAATCTAAAAAAGCTATTTTCTGATACAAGTATGAATTAGTTATTAATGGAAAATAATAGCCTGAATACTTCACAATAGTTTTAGATGTTTTCCCATTATATTTTAAAAGTTATTTTAAATTTATGATTTATCTAAAAACTGGTAATATGTATATAGCCTGATTGTGACTGATAAATAGAAAATACCAAGGCTAGCTACAAGAGCTACATTTTCTATAAGGATGTACTATTGAAAGTAAATAAACAATTCCCCCTCTTACTTTTTTCCCTCTCCTCACTTCCTCCCTCTTCCCCTTCCCCTTATAGTTAAATCTAAATGGGAAAAAACATACAGATAGTAATCATCAAATAATTTTGGAATATTTGATGCACAATATTTTATTTTTATATGATACTCTATTTTTTTATTGTACATCATGGGAATTTATTTTTATTATTTTTTATTTTAACTTTTTATTGACAGAACATATGGCTGAGTAATTTTTTACATTATCCCTTGCACTCACATCTGTTCCGACTTTTCCCTTCCCTCCCTCCACCTCCTCCCCTAGATGGTAAGTAGTCTTATACATGTTAAATATGTTATAGTATATCCTAGATAATCAATATATGTGTGCAGAACCAAACCATTTTCTTGTTGCACAGGGAGAATTAGATTCAGAAGGTAAAAATAACCTGGGAAGAAAAACAAAAATGCAAACAGTTACACTCATTTCCTTTTCTGGGTGTAGCTGATTCTGTCCATCATTGATCAATTGGAACTGAATTAGATCTTCTTTTTGTTGAAAATGTCCACTTCCATCAGAATGCATCCTTATACAGTATCTTTATTGAAGTGTATAATGATCTCTTGGTTCTGCTCATTTCACTTAACATCAGTTCACGTAGGTCTCTCCAAACCTCTCTGTATTCATCTTGCTGGTCATTTCCTACAAAACCATAATATTCCATAACATTCATATACCACAATTTATCCAACCATTCTCCAACTGATGGGCATTGATTTATTTTCCAGTTTTTAGCCACTACAAAAAAAGCTGCCACAAACATTTTTGCATATTAAGAGCTCTTTGGGATATAAACCCAGTCAGTAGAAACACTGCTGGATCACAGTTTGGTAACTTTTTGAGCAGAGTTCCAAATTTCTCTCCAGAATGGTTGTATCTATTTACAATTCCACCAACAATGTATCAGTGTCCCAGTTTTCCCACATCCCCTCCAACATTCATCATTTTTTCCCCGTCATCTCAGCCAATCTGACAGGTGTGTAGTGGCATCTCAGAGTTGTCTTAATTTGCATTTTTCTGATCAATAGTGACAGACCTGGAAAATAGATCTAGGACAGATAATCTGAGGATCATTGGACTTATTGAAAATTATGATGAAAAAAAGAACTTAGATTCTATTTTACAGGAAATCATCAAAGAGAACTGTCCAAAGATAATAGAAACAGAAGGGAAAATAGGCGTTGAAAGAATTCATCACACACCTGAAAAAGACCCTAAAAAAAAAAAAAACTCCATGGAATATTGTGGCCAAACTGCAGAACTACCAGACTAAGGAAAAAATATTGCAAGCAGCCAGGAAAAAAACAATTCAAATATCAAGGTGCCACAATAAGGGTCACTCAAGATCTGGCTGCCTCCACATTAAAGGATCGAAGGGCCTGGAATCTTATATTCCGAAAGGCAAAAGAACTTGGAATGCAGCCAAGAATAAACTACCCAGCTAAGTTTAGCATTTTCTTCCATGGAAGAAGATGGACATTTAATGAAACAGAGGAATTCCATTTGTTTCTAAGAAAAAACCAGACTTAAACAAAAAATTTGATCTACATCCACAAGACTGAAGAGAAGCAGGAAAAGGTAAAAGGAACTCTTGAGAACTGTATTTCTGTTGTGGATATACAGAAAGTCCACATGGATAATTTGATTTTACTGATATAACATTTAAAGGGAAGTAGTAAGGGAAAGGGGATAGTATCAGAAAATGGGAAAGGTGAGATAAAAAGAGGGAAACTACATCCCAGGAAGAGGCAAAGAAAATCTACCACATCTAAGGGAATTTAGAGAGGAGGAGGAACATTGTGTGAATCTTACTCTCGTCAGAGTAGGTTCAAAGAGTAAATAATTGACATTTCTTTTTCAGAGAATTCTCTCTCACCTCATTAAAAGGGAGAGGAAAAGGGAAAAGGAAAAGAGGAATAAGGGAAGGGTACAAGAAAGGGGAAGGGACTTAAAAGGAGGGGGGAGGGATATTAAAAAAGGAGGGCTGCATGACACAAGTGGGGTCCATAAATTTGATACTGGGGAAGGGGTTCAGTGGGGACAAGAGGAAAAAAGCATAATCAGGGGATAATATGATTGCAGGAAATACAGAATTAGTAATTTTAACTGTAAATGTGAATGGGATGAACTCTCCCATTAAGCAGAGGCAGAGAGCAGACTGGATCAAAAGTCAGAACCCTACAATATGTTGTTTACAGGAAACACATTTAAAGCATGGAGATACATACAGAGTAAAGGTAAAAGGCTGGAGCAGAATCAATTATGCTTCAGGTGAAGTCAAAAAAGCAGGGGTAGCCATCCTTATCTCAGATCAAGCAAAAGCAGAAATTGATCTAATTAAAAGAGATAAGGAAGGAAAATATATCCTGCTAAAAGATAGCATAGACAATGAAGCCATATCAGTACTAAACATATATGCATCAAGTGGTATAGCATCTAATTTCCTAAAGGAGAAGTTAAGAGAGTTGCAAGAAGAAATAGACAACACAACTATACTAGTGGAAGATCTCAACCTTGCACTCTCAGAATTGGATAAATCAAACCATAAAACAAATAAAAAAGAAATTAAAAAGGTAAATAGAACATTAGAAAAATTAGGTATAATAGATCTTTGGAGAAAACTGAATGGTGATAGAAAGGTGTATACTTTCTTCTCAGCAGTTCATGGAACCTATACCAAAACTGACCATATATTAGGACATAAAGATCTCAAAATTAAATGCAGGAAGGCAGAAATAGTAAATGCTTTCTTCTCAGATCACAATGCAATAAAAACTACATTCAACAAGAGGTTTGGGGTAAATAGACCAAAAAGTAATTAGAAACTAAATAATCTCATCCTAAAGAATGATTGGGTGAAACAGCAAATTATAGAAACAATAATTGCACCCAAGATAATGACAACAATGAGACATCATAACAAAATTTGTAGGATGCAGCTAAGAAGAAATTTTATGTCTTTAGAGGCTTACTTGAATAAAATAGAGAAAGAGAAGATCAATGAATTGGGCATGCAACTTAAAAAGCTAGAAAAAGACCAAATTAAAAATCCCCAACCAAATACTAAACTTAAAATTCTAAAATTTAGAAGGAGAAATTAATAATATTGAAATTATTGAATTATTGAATATTGAATTAATAAATAAAACTAAGAGTTGGTTTTATGAAATAGCCAATAAAATAGGCCTTTGGTAAATCTGATCAGAAAAAGGAGAGGAAAATCAAATTGTTAGTCTTAAAAATGAAAAGGGGATCTTTCCACCAATGAAAAGAAAATTAGAGCCATAATGAGTTACTTTGCCCAACTTTATGCCAATAAATTTGATAACTTAAGTGAAATGGATGACTACCTCCAAAAATATAGGCTTCCTAGATTAACAGAAGAGGAGATAAACTGCTTAAATAGTCCCATTTTAGAAAAAGAAATAAAACAAGTTATTAATCAACTCCCCAGGAAAAAATCCCCAGGACCAGATGGATTTACATGTGAATTCTACAAAGCATTTAAAGAAAAATTAACCCCAATGTTATATAAACTATTTGAAAAAATAGGTAATGAAGGAGTCCTACCAAATTCCTTTTATGACACAGACATGATACTGATACCTAAACCAGGCAGGTTGAAAACTGAGAAAGAAAACTATAGACCAATCTCCTTAATGAATATTGATGCTAAAATCTTAAATAAGATATTAGCAAAAAGACTTCAGAAAATCATCCCCACGATAATACACTATGATCAAATAGGATTTATACCAGGAATGCAGGGCTGGTTTAATATTAGGAAAACTATTAGTATAATTGACCATATAAATAATCAATTTAACAAAAACCATATGATCATCTCAATAGATGCAGAAAAAGCATTTGATAAAATATAACACCATTCCTACTAAAAACACTTGAGAGTATAGGAATAAATGGACTGTTCCTTAAAATAGTCAGGAGCATATATTTAAGACTGTCAGTAAGCATCATATGTAATGGCGATAAACTGGAACCTTTCCCAGTAAGATCAGGAGTGAAAAAAGGTTGCCCACTATCATCATTACTATTCAATATTGTATTAGAAATGCTAACCTCGGCAATAAGAGCGGAGAAAGAGATTAAAGGAATAAGAGTAGGTAGTGAAGAAATCAAACTATCACTTTGCAGATGATACGATGATATACTTAGAGAACCCCAGAGATTCTAATAAAAGGTTATTAGAAATAATTCACAACTTTGGCAAAGTTTCTGGATACAAAATAAATCCACATAAATCCTCAGCATTCTTATATATCACCAACAAAATGCAACAGCAAGAGATACAAAGAGAAATTCCATTCAAAACAGCTGTCGAAAGTATAAAATATGTGGGAATCCATCTACCAAAGAAAAGTCAGGAATTATATGAGCAAAATTACAAAACACTTGCCACAAAAATAAAGTCAGATTTAAATAATTGGAAAGACATTGAGTGCTCTTGGATAGGCCAAGAAAATATAATAAAGATGACAATACTCCCCAAACTAATCTATTTATTTAGTGCTATACCAATGAGACTCCCAAGAAACTATTTTAATGATCTAAAAAAATAACAACAAAATTCATATGAAGGAACAAAAGGTTGAGAATGTCAAAGGAATTAATGAAAAAAAAAGTCAGATGAAGGTGGTCTAGCTGTATCTGCTCTAAAGCTATATTATAAAGAGGCAGTCATCAAAACCATTTGGTATTGGCTAAGAAATAGACTAGTTGATCAGTGGAACAGGTTAGGTACACAGGACAAAATTGGGTACAACTATAGCAATCTAGTGTTTGACAAACCCAAAGATCCCAACTTTGGGGATAAGAATTTATTATTTGAAAAAAACTGTTGGGAAAACTGGAAATTAGTATGGCAGAAATTAGATATGGACCCACATTTAACATCATATACCAAGATAAGTTTAAAATGGGTCCATGATTTAGGCATAATGAGATCATAAATAGATTAGAGTAACATAGGATAGTTTACCTCTCAGACTTGTGGAGGAGGAAGGAATTTATGACCAAAGGTGAACTAGAGATCATTATTGATCACAAAATAGAAGATTTTGATTACACCACATTAAAAAGCTTTTGTACAAACAAAACTAATGCCAACAAGATTAGAAGGGAAGTAACAAATTGGGAAAACATTTTTACAGTTAAAGGTTCTGATAAAGGCCTCATTTCCAAAATATATAGAGAACTGACTCTAATTTATAAGAAATCAAACCATTCTCCAATTGATAAATGGTCAAAGGATATGAACAGACAATTTTCAGATGACAAAATTGAAACTATATCACTCATATGAAAGAGTGTTCCAAATCACTACTGATCGGAGAAATGCAAATTAAGACAACTCTGAGATACCACTACACACCTGTCAGATTGGCTAAGATGACAGGAACAAATAATGATGAATGTTGGAGGGGATGTGGGAAAACTGGGACACTGATACATTGTTGGTGGAATTGTGAAAAAATCCAGCCATTCTGGAGAACAATTTGGAACTATGCCCAAAAAGTTATCAAACTGTGCATTCCCTTTGACCCCAGCAGTGCTACTACTGGGCTTATATCCCAAAGAAATACTAAAGAAGGGAAAAGGACCCACATGTGCCAAAATGTTTGTGGCAGCTCTTTTTGTAGTGCCTAGAAACTGGAAAATGAATGGATGTCCATCAATTGGAAAATGGTTGGGCAAATCATGGTATATAATGTTATGGAATATTATTGCTATGTAAGAAATGACCAGCAGGATGAATTCAGAAAGGCTTGGAGAGACTTGCATGAACTGATGCTGAGTGAAATGAGCAGAACCAGAAGATCACTATACACTTCAACAACAATACTGTATGAAGATGTATTCTGATGAAAGTGGGTATCTTCAACATAAAGAAGATACAACTCACTTCCAGCTGATCAATGATGGACAGAAACAACTACACCCAGAAAAGGAACACTGGGAAATGAGTGTAAAATGTTTGCACTATTATCTTTCTACCCAGGTTACTTATACCTTCGTAATCCAATTCTTACTGTGCAACAAGAAATTTGATTTTACACACATATATTGCATCTAGGATATACTGTAACACATTTAATATGTATGGGATTGCTTGTCATCTAGGGGAGGGAATAAAGGGAGGAAGGGGAAAATTTGGAAAAGTGAATACAAGGGATAATGTTGTAAAAAAAATTTACCCATGCATATGTACTGTCAAAAAATATAATTATAAAATTAATTTTAAAAAAGATTCAGAGAGATCTTAAAGTTTTTCTTGTAGTGATATATTTGGGTCATATGATAATTTGGCCATCTAACTTGATTAGACAATTTCTTACTAGTTGAAACAACCACCATTACTTCTTTTACCCAAAAAAGGTTCAGGGGGAAATTTCTGTGCAAATAATTCTTTAAAAGATTTCCTGAAATGTAAAACTTCTTTGGTTATAATCAGAATTTTCTGATTTTCCAAAACCTATCAAAAATCCAGAGAATAGATTGTGTCATATTTTCTCTAAAGTAAGCTCACTGTGCTAGGTTAACTCCTTGAAATTATTCAGTCTTTATTTTAAAGTATCTTTAGTGGCCAAAAAAGCCTCACTGGTTTAGCTCAGATACAATGGAGTAATTTAATATTAATCAGATATCTTGCTTGTATCTTTCCAGTTTTAAAAAGTGCATTGGATTTTTAAATAATCTTAGTACCTTTAAATTGTGATAAGTATGTTACTATTTATTTTTAATTAAAACTATATTGTGCTCTTTGGCCTTAGGTTGAATATATTTTTAAAATTAGTTGCATTCCTCTTATTTATCACTTGCAAAAGAGAAGACTGAAGCACAAAGTATTAATTATACTTTGCCTATAAAACCCAAATTCTTCTTTTCATTCTTTACTACATAGACATAAAAAGCCATCTAGTAAACAACTGTCCTTTTAGTCTATCCAATGAAAAGACTTGGGTCCTTTGCTATTTAATCAACTTTACTATTTCAGGCTTTCGGGGTCAAGCATATGTTGGGAGCTGAGATGCTTCCCAGGTGTGCTTGGGCCTCTTCTTGCAGGGACTAAATAAAAGCTTTCTCTTTGTAACTGAAGATGTCTCTGTTTAGTTAATTTAGGTAAGGGGGTGTAGCACCCATCCCACACATCTTTGATCATCCTTTTGAACTACTTAGGACCTGAGTTTGGATCACAATTTATGTCCAGGAATCAGTATTATCAGGAAAATCCAGTTTGTGGAAACTCCAGCTCTGGTTAAAACCTAGCATCCAGACCTCAGGGAGAACATAAACTGGTGAAAATGACAGGACAGAGCAAGGGGTCTTTCTATGATAACCCCAGGAGACCCAAAGAAAGACCTCAGTCTGGGTGCAGTGCAAACACCTCTTGGCCAGCTCTGCAGAAACTAAGTGGGGACTCTTGGAACTAGCTGGAGTCACAGGGGGAACCACAGAAACTCACTGGGGAAAGATTGAAGGAACCTTGGCTGATCAGGAATGCCAAACCTAGCTGTGCTACTGAGACTGGGTCTGGGTGAGAAGTCAGCACACCCAGTGAATGTAGAAGCAGTGAGAGAAGGATGCTGCTGGCTGCGGGAACTTTCAGGAGGGGGGAGCTCTTGATTTGGGTTTGAGGGGAGAGCTGAACAGAAACTAGAGGCACCATTCCCCCACTCATGATTAGAGATGCTTATACTAATAGTTCTCATTAAAAAAAAATGAACCAGCAAAGAACTACTCAAACATAGAAACCTACTATGGGAACAGAGAAGGAAAGATGTCTTCTTCAGTGAAGACCTGGCGTTCATCTTCAGAAGAGGGTGCTGAAATAAAAAATAAAAAAGCTTTTTCTACCTCAAAGAGAAACATTAAATGGCTCCCTACCCAGAAAGAATTTATTGAAGAATTTGAAAAAGAATTTAAAAATCAAATGAGAGAGATTGAGGATAAACTAAAAATAAAAATTATCCAAGAAGAATACAATTGTGAAAAAAAGTCAACCAACTAGAAAAAGAGATCTCCAGATGCTTAAAGATGAAAATAATTATTTGAAAATTAGAATTGAGGAACTTTCTTTAAGGACACACACTTCTATCTAAGCTCTTCATTAAAAATCAGAATTGAACAAATGTAAATGATTGTCTCGAAGAGGCACCAAGAAGCAGTCAAGCAAAATCAAAAAAATGAAACAATGGAAAAAATATTAAATACCTTCTTTGGAAAACAACAGACCTGGAAAATAGATCTAGGAGAGATAACCTGAGAATTATTGGACTTCCTGAAAATTATGATGAAAAAAAGAGCCTAGGCACTATTTTCCAGGAAATCATCAAACAGTACTGCCCAGATGTTATAGAAACAGAGGGTAAAGTAGACATTGAAAGAATTCATCAATCACCTACTGAAAGAGATCCCCAAAATCAAAACTCCAAGAAATATTGTGGCTAAATTCTAGAGCTATCGGACCAAGGAAAAAATACTACAAGCAGCTAGAAAAAACAATTCAAATATAGGGGAGGCACAATAAAGATTATTCAGTATCTTCCAGTGTCCACATTAATGAATTATTTTCATTTACTTTTTAAATTTCTTTTTGTAATTGTCCAATTGAGTTTTTATGTGAGTTGTTTTGTTCTATGGAATTTTTTTCCATTAGAGAGCTATTTTCTTTTTCATGGCCAGCTCTATGGCCACTTGCAGCAGGAAGTAGCTGTGGAAGATCTGAGACCCACCACTCTTTTTCCAAAAGAATTTGTGCTTATTGCTTGAGGGGGGAAGATGATGAGAGTAAACTCTGTATGACCTGAGTGAACCCTGTAAAATTATGTAAAATCAACCAAATAATGTCTCTTTTGATCTACAAACCCAAATGGTCTTGCATCCTCTCAGAGCAAGATAAGCTTTCCTGGGGAAGTCACAACTCCAGGCATGATTTCACATTTACCTGAAACTTCCTTTAGACTCATGCATAAAATGGGTCTTCAGAAAATGACTCTTTCCAGATCTCTTCTTTCTTGAGAATGATATGCCTGCCAAGAGAATCCCTCTTGGTGTTTCTTTAACAATAAAGCTTTTTACCATAGTCTTTTGGTTTAGTAATTTCCTTCCCTCATTAACTCCTTCCTGCCTTGGAGAAGGGAACATCACCCATTCCTGCCTAACCTCAACATTGGTATCCTCATCCCTCATCATTTTGAATCCTCCTGATATTCTTTTTGGTACATGGCAATGTTTTGGATTTTTTTTTCCTTTTTGTCTTTTTTTTATTATTTTGAATTTTGTTTAAACATTTTTAAAAAAAAGTTTATAAGCTACTACATATTGTGCTAAAAAAAAATTTGGATGGTCATGAAATGTTGAACAACATAAGACAAAGGACAGATAGATCCCTGAAGTATTCCACTTCAAGATGAAAATGATCTGCTTACTCTGACTTTTTGCCATTCAAATTAGTTTTAAATTTAATTATCCATGCAATTATCAACTTAAGCCTTCATCTTTTCTTTGGGTATAAGAATTTCATAAGATATTCTGCTGTTTTGCTAAAACCTAGATGAACTAGATTTCTATATACCCCATAAACCAACCAAAACCAGAAATGAGACTATTTTGGTAGTGTATGTCCTTAGTGAAGCCTATTTTTACCTGCATAAACCATCCCTTTAATAATAAAATCAATTTTACTGCTCTATTGTTTATAGACTCCTCTCTTAAGGCAGGAGAGTGGAAAATCAAGACATTTGCCCTCCTACAATTCTGCCTCTCTTTTCTCATTGAACATGTTTCAAAGACAATCAGCAATTGATTTTGCCAGATCTTTTATTAATACTGTGTAAGATTGGTCTAAACCTAGTTACTTGAACATAAGTTATAATACTTTTAATCATATAACATTTTTCTTATTTTTATTCTTTTAAATTTATATTAATTTGAATCTTTGATCTAACTTGACATTCCTAGATCTCAGTTTCCTCCAGTAAAAAAGGAAAGAATTAGGCTTGATGGATTCCTTGTTTTCTTCTAGCTCTAATTCTTATGGTCTTCTGAGTTAAAGCTTGTTTATATACAGTCTGTTGATTAAGAAATGGCTTTCACATCAATGACAGTTTATATCTTGTCTGTTAAAAAAAAAGATCAACTTCAGTTTTCTGTAATTTATTATTTTCTTTGTTTGGGATCTTCAGGTTTTTTCCTAAGGAAAAAATATTTATAATGTATAAATAAAATTCTTCTGTAAAGTTTATATAACACTGTTCTCACTTATTCCTGAGTAATATCCATTATTTACTATCATTGTCTCTATAAATGCCAGTGGCTCTCAATTTGTCTCCAGGATAAAATACAAATTCCTGTTTTGTTTTCAAAGTGTGTAACACAGCCCCTTTATATATTTCCGGTCTTGTTATAAATTACTCCCTGCCATATGTTCTTTGATCTAGTTACAATGATCTGACTTCCATGACCCAGGCACTCCATCTCTCTGCTCTAGGTTATTCTACATGTTTAGAACTCTTCCTTCCTCAACTTCTGCCCATTGATTTCCCTGGCTTCTTTTAAATCCCAATTAAATTTGTGCCTTCTACAGGAATCCTTTTCCAACCTCCCCTTAATTTTAGTACTTTCCTTTTATTAATTATTTCCTATTTATCTTAAATGGGGTTTATATGGCACGTTGTCTCCCCCATTAGATTGTAAGCTCCATCTGGGTAGGGACTGTCTCTTGACTTTTTATTTATTTTATTATTATTATTATTTAGCCCCAGCATGTAGCACCATTCCTATTACTTTGTAGGCTTTTGTTTACTGGTTGAAGTATCAAAATACAAAATGATTTGATTTGCTGGGTCTTTTTTTTTTTTTTAATTCCATTTTGTGGAAGACAAGATATTAGGACAAAAAATATAATCCATTTATCAGTCAATTAGTCAACAAACTTATTAAGAGTTTGCTGTTATAGGCTAAATTCTAAGGATGCCAAGACAAAAATGAAATAATCCCTGCTCTCAAGGAACTTATATTCTTTCATTGCCTAATGGACCTCATTATTTAATAAACCTTATTACTTAAAGAACTCTACCCACTTTTTTCCAGTTTTGTGACTTTTCTTCTTTTTTGTTCCTTCATCAGTCTTTCTAAAAAAGATAATTTCAAATGGTTAAATTGGAAATACTCGCACTTTTCAGTTATCATGAATTTCACAAAAATAAAATATTTCATTTTCTACTGATTTTGGTTAAGAATTTCAATTGCAGAAATGAATAGCAATTTTTAAAAAGTTATATTTGAGGCTTTAATCAAGAAATTATGATAGGCTATTGCAGAGCTTCTTAAACATTTTCTACTTGTAACCTCTTTTCACCTGAGAAATTTTTGTGACTACTGATACAAAGGTATGTAAAATAGATATACAAATCTTGCTTGCATTTCCTGAGAATTAATCATAATTTTGTGACCCTTTACATTCAGTTTTGAAACTTCCCATGAGGTTGTGATCCACAATTTAAGAAGCTTTGGGTTATTCAGATTATGGTAACTTCAGAGCTTTTTGTCATAGATTATAATTAAATTGAAGATATAAAGAGAGAAGGATCTGCTATTCATATTCCCCAAGAAAAGTTTGAAAACTGTGTTCACAGAATGCTCAGTAAAAGATATGAATCTTTACTGTACTATATGAAATAAAGGCCTGTGTGCCATAAAAAGTGGATTTTCAGGCATAAAAAATTTTATAAAAATAAAAAAAAATAACTCATGCACATTATCCTTCCATTATCATTTGGCTTTCTCCATCAACCATACTATCATATGTAGTTATCTTTTTTGCTTATTAGGCATAGATCTAAATATAAGCAAAGATTTAATACTTTGAGAACATTACTTACACAATTTCAATAACAGTGGTTGATTCCTTATAATCAATTATGTATTCCAGATTATCAACATTCCGTCTGAGCCAACCACAAATGACTTTCAACCTGTCTTCTCTCAAATAAAGATATCTTATCAGCTTTTCAATTTCATCCAAAGTAATCATGTTTTCATCTTTAAATTTCTATAATAATAATAGTAATAATAATATTTTACTACTACATGTAGGTTTGGAGAGGGTCATTTCTAGAATGCTGACTATTCAACAATTTCAGCAAACTTTTTAAAGCAATTTATACATGGTGGACTTATTGCTAAGCATTGAACTATAGATACAAAAATAAAGCAATCCCTTCCCTCAAGAAGCTTATGTTTTTCTGAATTGCACCTTCAAGTTATTCATTTTCTAAGGCACTGTAATTCATAAAGAACATCTATTAAGTTGAAGAGGTACTATGACCAGCATTGTTGGAGAGTGGATGTAAAGCAATGGAATTATATTAAACAAATATATGAACCCACCTTTATTTCCTTCAGAGTTTCCCTCCACATATCCAAAAACATGTCTAAAAGAAAATTTTTGAAAATTATTGAAAATAATTTCCCATTGGTAATTTTTAAAAAATTAGTTCTTTAAAACTTAAGAGATTATTTAAATCTTTATAACAAATTGCCTATTACCTTGAAGATCTTGCACTTCAGTTTCCAATTTTTGTACTGTAAAATTATATTCTTGTCCTTTCATTTTAAGATGATTTATATCTTTTTTCACTAGTTTAAGAGCCTGGGATAAAACATATGCAGTTCTTTAAAATAACATAGAAAAAGTACATTAAGAATTAATTCTTCATTATTCAATTTGCCTTAACAAATTAACAAATTAAGCATGAGAAAGTTGATAGGGGGAAAAGAGCTATGCAGAGTATTATGAAAGTTTTTTGAGAAAAGCCAACATCTTGGAAAAAGCACAGAAAATGACTGAAGAAAACAACTTAAAAATTAATTTGGCAAAATGGAAAAAAGAAAAACCAACTCTTTAAAAAAAAGAATTGGCAAAATGGGGGGGGGGATCCACTGAACAAAACAACTCCTTTAAAAGTACAATTGAGCAAACGCAAAAGGAGATAAAAAAGTTAACTGAAGAAAATAATTCACTAAAAGTTAGAATTAGACAAATGACACAATGAAACATCAAAAATCAGTCAAACAAAACAAAGCAAAAAATGTAAAATGTCTTGTAGGAAAAAGAAAAGATCTGGAAAATAGATCCAGGAGAAAAAAAAATCTAAGAATTATTGGACTATCTGAAAGCCATGATGAAAAAAAAGGAGCCTGGACAATATCTTTCAAGAAATTATCAAGGAAAACTGCCCTGATATCCTAGAACCAAAGAGCAGAATAGTCACTAAAAAAATCTCTCCTTTTAAGCTTTCCCACCTTACTAGTGTGTTTTGCTTCTGACCAATACCTCCCTCACCATTTTAATTTTTTAAAAACAAGTTTTGGTTTTTTTTTCCCTTCTTTGACTGATTCAAATTAAAATGACAGGAAATATAGGATTAGTAATCTTAACTGTGAATGGGATGAATTCTCCCATAAGACAAAAGTGAACAGAGTGGATAAAAAGCCAGAACCCTATAATATATTGTTTACAAGAAACATATTTGAAGCAAAGAGATGCATATAGAATAAAGGCAAAAGGCTAGAGCAAAATATATTGTGCTTCACTGAAGTTAAAAAAAACCCCAAAACAGGACAGCAATGCTATCTCAAATAAAGCAAAAGCAAAAATAAATCTAATTAAAAGAAATTACATCTTGTTAAAGGAAAGAAATTACATCTTGTTAAAGGGCACCATAGATGATGAATGCTAAATTTATATGGACCAAATTGTATAACATCCAAATTCTTAGAGGAGAAGTTAAGTTGCAAGAAGAAATAGCAAAACTATACTAGTGGGGAGATCTCAACCTCCCTCTACCAGAACTATATAAATCTAATCACAAAATGAACAAGAAAGAAGCTATGGAAGTGAATAGAACTTAGAAAAATTAGATATAATAGAACTCTGGAGAAAGTTGAATCGGGCATATGAATATACATTTTTTTTCTCAGTGGTATATGAAACCTGCACAAAAACTGACCATGTATTAGAGCATAAAATTCTCACAATCAAATGCAGAAAGACAGAAATTGTAAATGCCTAATTTTCAGATCATGATACAATGAAAATTATATGTAATAAAGGGCCATGAAAAAATTATTTGTAAACGAAATATTCTAATCTTAAAGAATGAGTGGGTCAAACAACACACTATAGAAACAATCAATTTCATCCAAAAGAATGACAATAATAAGGCAACATGCCCAAATTTATGGAATGCAGCCAAAGGAATTCTAAGAGGAAAGTTTATATCTCTAGAGTGCTTACATGTATAAAATAAAGAGAAGATCAATAATAAGTTGGGTGTGCAACAACAAAAACAAAACAAACAAACAAAAAAAAACTAGAAAAAGAACAAATTTTAAAAACCCATTTAAATACCAAATTAAAAATTCTGAAAATCAAAGGAGAGATAAGGAATATTGAAAGTAAGAAAACTAATGATCTAATAAATAAAACTAAGAGTTGGTTTATGAAAAAACAAAAAATAGATAAACTTTTGTTTAACTTGATTAAAAAAATAAGAAACTAGCCAAATTACCAGCATTAAAAAATGAAAAGGGTAAAATCTATCACTAATGAAGAGGAAAGTAAAGCACTAATTAGGTGCTATTTTGCCCAATTGTATGTCAATAAATTTGATAATTTAAGTGAAATGGATGAATACTTACAAAAATACACATTGCTCAGATTAACAGATGAGGAAATAAAACATTTAAATAATTCCATTTTAGAAAAAAAGAAATTAAATAAACTCCTAAGAAAAAAAAAATCTCCATTGTCGGATGGATTTACAAGTGAATTCTACCAACATTTAAAGAAGAATTAATTCCAATACTGTATAAACTATTTGGGAAAATAAGAGGAGTTCTACCAAATTTTTTTATGACATAGATATGGTGCTGATAGCTTAACTAGGAAGGACCAAAACAAAGGAAAAAAATATATATAGATATAGATAGATAGATAGATAGATCATTTCCTTAATGAATATTGATACAACATTTTAAATAAAATATTAGCAAAGAGATTACAACAATTTATCACCAGCATAATACACTATGAGCAAATGGGATTTATACTAGGAATGCAGGGCTGATGCATTATCAGAAAAACTATCAACATAATTGGCCATATCAATGACAAAACTAACAAAGAATATGCTAATCTCAAAAGACACAGAAAAAGCTTTTTGACAAAATATAGTACCTATCCTATTAAAAAACATGAGAAAGCATAATAAATGGAGTTATCATTAATATGATAAACAGCACATATCTAAAACTATCAGCAAACATTATATGTAATGGGGAGTATCTAGAGTCATTCTTAATAAGATCAAGGTGAAAAAGGATGCCTGTTATCAGCATTATTATTCAATATTGTACTAGAAATGTTAACTTAAGCAACAATAGAAGAAAAAGAAATTGAAGGAATGAGAGTATGCAATGAAGAGATAAAGCTATCATTCTTTGCATATGATATAATGGTACCTTTAGAAAATTCTAGAGAATCAATAAAAAACTACTAGAAACAACTAACAACTTTAGCAAAGATGCAGGATATAAAATAAACCCATGTAAATCATTAGCATTTCTATGTTTCCAACAAAGCCTAGCAGAAGAATATCAACATGGGTAGGCCAAATATAATGAAAATGGCAATTCTACCTAAATTAATTTATTTATTCAATGCCATACCAATCAAACTGCCAAGAAATTACTTCATAGAGCTAGGAAAAAATAATAACAAGATTTATCTGGTTGAACAAAAGTTCCAAGTATTTCAGGAGCATTAATGGGAAAAAAGTGCAAAGGAAGGTGACCTAGCTGTACCAAACCTAAAACTATATTATAAAGTGGTTGTCATCAAAGCTATTTGGTACTGGCTAAGAAATAGAGTAGTGTATCAATGGAAAAGGTTAGGTTTATAAGACACAATAGTCAATGTCTATACTAATCTAGTATTTGATAAACCCAAAGACTCCAGCTTCTGGAAGAAGAACTCATTATGTGACAAAAATTGCTGGGAAAACTGGAAAATAATATGGCAAAAATCAATAATTGACTAACACCTCAAAATCTTTATCAAGATAAAAGTTAAAATGGGTTCATGATTAATCATAAAGGATGATATTATGAGCAAGTAAGGAGAACAAGGGAGAGTCTACTCAGAGCTCTAAAGAAGGGAGGAACTTTTGGTCATAGAAGAACTAGAGAACATTATAAAATGCAAAATGGATAATTTTGATTACAAAAAGTTAAAAAGACTTTGAGAAACAAAATCAATGCAGCCAAGATTAGAAGGAAAGCAGAACATTGTAGGAAAATATTTATAACCAGTATTTCCGATAAAGACCTCATTTCTTTTTTTTTATTATTAATTTTATAATTATACATTTTTGACAGTATATATGCATGAGTAATTTTTTTATAACATTATCCCTTGTATTCATTTTTCCAGATTTTCCCCTCCCTCCCTCTACTCCCTCCCCTAGATGACAGGCAATCTCATACATTTTACATATGTTACAGTATAACCTAGATATAATTTATGTGTGTAAATTCAATTTTCTTGTTGCACATTAAGTATTGGATTCTGAAGGTATAAGTAACCTGGGTAGATAGACAGTAGTGCTAATATTTTACATTCAATTCCCAGTGTTCCTTCTCTGGGTGTAGTTGTTTCTGTCCGTCATTGATCAGCTGGAAGTGAGTTGTATCTTCTTTATGTTGAAGATATCCACTTTCATCAGAATACATCTTCATACAGTATTGTTGTTGAAGTGTATAGTGATCTTCTGGTTCTGCTCATTTCACTCAGCCTCAGTTCATGCAAGTCTCTCCAAGCTTTTCTGAATTCATCCTGCTGGTCATTTCTTATGTAGCAATAATATTCCAGAGCCTTCATATACCATAATTTACCCAACCATTTTCCAATTGATGGACATCCATTCATCTTCCAGTTTCTAGCCACTACGAAAAGGTCAAAGGGTATGCACAGTTTGATAAATTTTTGGGCATAGTTCCAGATTGCTCTCCAAAATGGCCGGATTCTTTCACAACTCCACCAACAATGCATCAGTGTCCCAGTTTTCCCACATCCTCTCCAACATTCATCATTATTTGTTCCTGTCATCTTAGCCAATCTGACAGGTGTGTAGTGATATCTCAGAGTTGTCTTAGTTTGCATTTCTCCGATCAGTAGTGATTTGGAACACTCTTTCATATGAGTGGATATAGTTTCAATTTCATAATCTGAGAATTGTCTGTTCATATCCTTTGACCATTTATCAATTGGAGAATGAAGACCTCATTTATTTTTCTTTTCTTTTTTTTTCAGAGTGTGACAGCTAAACTCTATTTTTAAAAGCTTTTTATTTTCAAAATATATGCACGGATAATTTTTCAATACTTACCCTTGCATAGCTTTGTGTTTCAGTTTTCATTCTTCTCCCTTTCCCCTCCCCTAGATGGCAAGCAATCCAATATATGTTATACATGTTAAAATATGTGTTAAATCCAATATGTGTAAACATATTTATACAATTTTTTTTTTGCTGCACAAGAAAAATCAGATCAAAAAGGAAAGAAAATGAGTAAGAAAATAAAATGCAAGAGAACAACATCAAATAGAGTATTAATGTTATGTTGTGGTCCATATTCACTTCCCACAGTCCTCTTTCTGGGTGTAGATGGCTCTCTTCATCATAAGATCATTGTAGTGCCTGGCATCAGTCATCTCATTGTTGGAAGGAGTCACATTCATTAGGATTGATCATCATATAATCTTTTTGTTACCATATACAATGATCTCCTGGTTCTGCTCATTTCACTTGACATCAATTCATGTAAGTCTCTCCAGGCCTCTCTAAAATCATTTTCCTGATCATTTCTCATAGAACAATAATATTCTATAACATTAATCTACCATAATTTATTCAACCATTCTCCAATTGATGGGCATCCATTCAGTTTCCAGTTTTTTGCCACTACAAAAAGGGCTGCCACAAACATTTTTGCACATCAAGTGTGACGGACTTGGCTCTTTTCAACAATGTGGTGATTCAAGGCAATTGCAATAGACTTGAGATGGAAAGTGCCATCTTCTTACAGAAAGAGAACTTTGGAGACTGAAAGTGAATCAGAGCACCATTTTTGTTGTTCTTTGTTTGCTTGTGTGTGTGTGTGTGTGTGTGTGTGTGTGTCTTTTTTTTCCCTTTTGAGATGATTATTCTTGTACAGCATGGTTAATATGGAAATATATTTAAAAGCATTGAACATATTTAACTTTTATTGGATTACTTTCTGTCTTGGGGTGTGCAACTTGGGGAGAGGGTAAAAAATTGGGAAGTCATGCAAAGTGATTGTTGAAAACTAAAACTAGAAACTAGAAACTAAAATGCTACATTAAAAGTTGGGATTAAATTAATAGAATAAATTTCAAAGAAGGGACAGGACTACTCATGTTGTATGAGAGGTGATAATACCATTATATTCTTCTCTAGTTAAACTATATTTGGAGAATGGCATTTTGTGCTGAATACACATTTTAGAAAGAAATTTAATAGACTACAGTTTATTATACATTATATCTACTCTTATAGATTAAAATATTGCGATGTTAAAATTTGTTGTTTTTTAATTATTTTTGGCTGCATGTCTAATTTATTAATCTATTCCTTTTCTCTTTTATTGAAGATAATATTTAAAAGTATAATGTTCCTCTTAAGGAGTATTTTATCTGTGGCCCACACATTTTTGGTTTATTTTTTCATTGTTATCATTCTCTTTAATAGAATTATCTATTGTTTTATGTTCTTTAATCCACCCATTCTTCAGTCTCCAATTAATTTTAATCTTTTCTTCTAGAGTTCTTTTTATTTAATATAATTTTTGTATTGTTGTCTTTAATAACGTGTTTGTCATATATCTGTTTTTCTGCATTTGTGAGATCTTATGACATGGGGTATGGCTTCCTTTTGAAAAAATGTTAAGTACAGCTAATTTATAAGCATATTCTAGGCCTTTTGTCTTATTTTCCTTCTTCTATGAACTTTGAAGATATCAATCAGTGTTCTGAATGCACTCTGGTATCCTTTCCATTAGAATGTGAACAATAAACATCAACAAAATTCATCTGGAAGAACAAAGCCTCAAAAATATCAAAATAATTAAAGAACAAAACAGGATGGCTTAGTAGTACCAAATCTCACAATATATTATAAAGCAGCAATCATCAAAACTGTCTAGTATTGATTAAGAAATAGAGTGAGATTAGTGAAGTAGAATAGATACACAAAATTAGCATCATAATCTAGTATTTGATAAATCTCCAAACCCCAACTTTTAGGATGAAAATTCACTATTTGACAAAAACATCTGGAAAAACTGGAAAATAATAGGCCAAAAACTATGTATAGATCAATATCTCACACCATATACCAAGATGAGAGCAAAATGGGTACATAACTTACATATAAAGAGGGACACCATAAGCAAATTAGAAGAACAAGGAATAGTCTTCCTGTCAGATCTATGGAGAAGGGGGAAATTTATGACCAAACAAGAGTTAGAAACCATTAAGAAATGTAAAACAGATAATTTTGATTATATCAGAAACCTTTTGCTCAAACAAAACCAATGCAATCGAGATTAGAAGGAAAGTAGAAAGCTAGGAAACAATCTTTAAAGCAAGTGTCACAAATAAATCCTTCATTTCTCAAATAGAGAACTAAGATTACAAGCCATTGCCCAATTAATAAATGATCAAAGGATATTAAGAGACAATTTTCAGGTAAAGAAATCAAAGTTATCTCAATGCATATGAAGAAGTGCTCTAAATCACTTTTTGATTAGAGAAATGTTCATTAAAGCAACTCTGAGGTACTACCTCATACCTATCACATTGATTAATATGATAAAAAAAAAGGCAAATGCTAAATATTGGAGAGCATATGGGAAAATTGCATGCATTGTTGGTGCAGTTGTGAAGTGATCCAACCATTCTGGAGAATTTGGAACTCTGTCCAAGGACAACCAAGATGTGTATCCCCTTTGATCCAGCAATACTACAATGAGGTCTGTATCCTAAAGATAACATAAAAAGGGGGAAATGACGTACATCTGCAAAAATATTTATAGCAATCCTTTTTGTAGAAGCAAAATATTAAAAACAGAATGCCCATCAATTGGGAGATGGCTGAAAAGCTTTGGTATATGGATGTAATGGGATATTATTGTGTAATAAAAAATGATGAACAGGTAATTTCAGAAAAAGCTGGAAAGACTTATGTGAACTAATGCAAAGGTATATGAACAGAATCAGGAAAATGTTGTATACTATAAGCAGTATCATGTGATGATCACTAGGCTCTTCTCAGCAACATGATGAACTATTAAATCTTGCAAAATTCTGTTACTCTTTGGTACTTGAATTCTCTTGGGGGAATGACTGCAATATTTTTTTTCTTTGATATGGAAGCTCTGGATTTTGGATATGACAATCCTGGCAGTTTTAATTTAGGGTTTTCTTTAAGGAGAGGATCTGTGTATTATTTCTATTTTCACTTTATTCTCTGGTTCTAAGTACAAGGGACTCATAAAGAAAAGGCTATTCATTTCTAGATAAAGATAAACTCTGAATGGAGATCAAAGCTTCCTCTTTTTTTCATGTTCTTCATTCTTTTTCATGTTTTTTGTTTTCTTTTTGATCTATTTCTTCTTTCACAACTGAGCCAGATATGGAAATATATTTGACATGATAGCACATGCACAATTTATATTAAATTGCCTACCAATTTCAGAAGAAGGAGGTGAAGAAAAATTTGAAATTCAAAATCTTGTAAAAAGAATGCTAAAAATTTTCCTGACATGTAATTAGGGGAAAATAAAATATTATTAAAAATAATAGAATGTAAACAAAGTCTTTTTTGATTGTTCATTTGTATTGACTTTTTTGTCTTTCTTTTGACTCAAATGCTACTATGCCAAAAGCTTTTTCTGATCTTTTCAGTAAGAATGCCTGAAATTTCATTTGAGTTCTAAGCCTCCTCAGTACTATTTTTAGCCCTCCATTATATTGTACTCAATTTTACTGAGTTATTTGTGGTTGTAGATTTACATATATGCTTTTCTTTTTGAATATCACATTTCAGGCACTCAATTCCTATATATTGGTAACTGTTAAGTCTTACAAAATTCTGTTATTCTTTGGTACTTGAATTCTCTCTGGGGGATGACTACTGTATTTCTTTTTCTTTGATATAGAAGCTCTGGATTTTGGATATGACAATCCTGGCAGTTTTAATTTGGGTGTTTCTTTAAGGAGAGAACCTGTGTATTATTTCTATTTTCACTTTACTCTCTGGTTCTAGGAAATCTGGAAGTTTTCTTTCATGATTTTTTAATATATGAGGTGGCTTTCAGGTAGTCTAATGTTTCTCAAATTAACTCTCCTTGATCTGTTTTCCAGTTAAGTTGAGACATCTTATATTTTCTTCTATTTTTCAGTTTTTACCATGCTATAATACTTATTATTTTATATTGTCATTGATTTCTGTTAGGTTATTCTTAACCTAAACTATTGGTTCTCTTTCTAAGTCTTTCCTCTAAAGCTTTCCTGTTTTCCCATTCTTTTCTCTATTACTCTCATTTCATTAATAATATTACTTTAAAGCACCTATTTTTTGAAGGGGGGGGTTAACTCTTGCTTCATTTCTTCTAGGAATTCTAATTGATCTTATGGTTGGTTTTTTTTTGTTTGTTTGTTTGTTTTTTCTCTTTCTACTATATCCATATATCTATAGTGTCTATTTTGTCAGGATTCTGTATGGTATCATTGGAGGAAGGATTATCAAGTAGTTCTGGTTTTAGGTCTCTCTGGTAGTCTCTAAGTGGGTGAAGCTTGGACTGGGGCAGTTGATATGATATCAAATAGCTACATATTCAGCACTTTGAAAAAATGTATTAAATCTGATGATTCAGGCAAGTTCCAATGATCTTCATCCTGTGAGAAGACAGTGGGAACTGAATGTGCACAACTACATAGAATTTTCACTCTTTTTGATGTTGTTTGTATTTGTTTTCTTTCTCATTTTTTCCTTTTTGATCTGGTTTTTCTTGTGCAGTATGATAATTGTGTAAATGTGTATGGAAGACTTGCATATGTTTAACATATATTGAATTACTATCATCTAGAGGAGGGAGTGGAGGAAAGGGAGGGAAAAATTTGGAACATAAAATTTTTCAAGGGTGAATGTTGAAAATGATCTATGCATATGTTTTGAAAATAAAAAAGTTTTAATAATAATAATAATAAAAGGAAAAATGTATTAAAAACTAAAGAGTAGAGAAATATTTTTCTTCCTTGTTTTCTCGTAGTATTTTTTGGCAAGGATGATTAAATATTGTTTTCCTTTTTAATTATTTTCCCCATTTCTCTTTCTTAAAGAGAAACTCAGAAGGTATTTCCCCATCCTGCTCACTCAATTTTCTCGGAACTTTGGCTTGCCTTTTTTTTTTTTTTTTTTTTTTTTTTTTTTAATAGCTGATGATCTCTTAGATTCTCTTCCTTTCTTTGCCTAACTAGGAACTTCTAAACACCCTCACAAGAATGATCCGGTGAAAACTTAGGAATCCCATCTTTATTTCTCTATATTACTTTCTCTACAAATTGTGGCCTCCCTTTTTGTCCTCAATAGTTCATCTCTCCTCAACATAGGACTTTCCCCTCTCATGATTGTTAAGCCTATTAATTTACAAACTGACTTAACTATAGTAGTTAGAAGTTACTCTTAGAAGTTTTTAATGCTAAATTACTCATGCAAAGTAGTTATCTAATTGAGTCCATTTTCATTGCTATGAAAATGATTTACATAATGCCTTTGAGTCAAAATATAACCAACATAATAAATTAATATTTTAATTATATATGGTTAATCAATTTACAGTTGTATTCAAAGGATTTATAAGAGTATGAGTTAATTACAATCTGCCAAAATACACTATGTGCATTATACTCTTGGACAATACATAAAAGAAACTCTTATGCATAGGATTATATCTTTTAAAAAATATTTATATTGATATCTTTTGTTTTTATATCAGTTATATCTTTTGTTTTTATATCAGCTATTTTTCCTTTTATATCTTTCCTTACTCCCCAAAAAAGCCATCCTTTATAAGAATTTTTTTTAAAGATGAAGAAGAGAAAAAAAAATCAACAAAAAGAATCTCCTTGTAAAAAAATAAAGTCTACATTACCAGCAATGTTCCATACTCATGGACCCCCTACCTCCTCTACAAAGAAGATGGGGGAGGCATCTTCTCACATTCAGCTCTTCTTCATGGCCAATCATGCTACTTAAAATTTTGTGACATTATTTTCATTACTTTATAATTGTTCTGTCCTTTTCCATCATTATACTCACTATGTATAGTTTCTATGGATTCTCTTATTTTACTCTGCATGAGCTCATTTAAGTTTTTCCAGTTTTCTCTCTATTAATCTTGCTTATCCTTTCTTATACTATAGTCACAGTCCATCAAATCTATTCTTAAAATTTGCTCAGCCATTTCCCAATTGATGGGCTGTTATGAATATTTTGGCATATGAGTCTTTTCAATCTGTCATTGACCTTCTTGGAATATGTGCCAACAGCAGAATTTATGGGTCAATTTTATAGGATAGAGATATTGTAATCACTTTTTTCCCCATAATTTCAAATTGTTTTCCTGAATTGTTGGATGAAGAGAGAAATGTTTTCCTTTTCAGTCAAGATTACAAATAATGATCTACAATATAATCAAGAGGCAGACAGATGTAATTAACTTCAAAGAAGATTATAAAAAAGCTTTTAATATTAAAAACCAGGGTATTTGATGGAATATCCATGTACAAATTGATTGCTCTTATTTGTAGTTGCATCATGGGCATTCAGGCCCATCCTTTCATAACACTTCCCACAATGACTTTTCTAAAATTTTGTCAATTTTTTGTCAACTTAATAGATTTGAGGTGAAAACTCAGGGTTGTTTTGCTTTGCATTTCTCTTAACATTAATTATTTGGAGCATTTTAATGGATATTAATATATCTGCAGATGTGTTATCTAGAACACTAATTTCAACCCAGTACAACTTCTATTCCCCCATGCGTAAGTGATCCACTTTGTACTTACCTTTTTTAGTCTATGGTTTTCCAGAACTAAAACTTTCAGGTGTTGTTCTACTTCATAGATACTTTTTTCTGAAGTAAACAGAGAGTTTAAATGATCTCTCATGAAGGCAAATTCCTTATTTCGGCTTTTCTTCAATAAATTCTTTAGATGTTCCTGTTTATACATATGTTAGCAATTAATTTTTTAATATTTTGAAGATATACCAGCATATATAAGGTTTGCTGAAGAATATGCAGAAGCAAAGATGTGATTCATCAAATGAAATGTTCATTTTTAAGGACAAAGGGGGAAAAAAGACGTATATAACAAATCTTCAGGAGAGATTCCCTATGTTATTTGGAAGGAAAAATTATAAATGGCTCTTCTTTTGGATATCAAAGTAAAAGAGGTAGAGAACTGTCTTGGAAATCAGATAAATCTGCATTTGAAGACTTCCTCTACCCATACTCATCCTCTGCCAAGTTATTCAGTCTCACAATATGCAAGGGAATTCTCAAAGGCACTCAGTTGCAAAGCAAGTATTTCTTTGAAGAGGGAGTTTCATTTTTGGGAGGTCTTCATATGTAAATGAATTTTAAAGTCAAATAATCCTTTTACAATCATTTTGGACATGGATATTCTATCAAATATCCTGATTTTATATTAATAGCTTTTTTATAATCTTCCTTTGAATTTAACTCCATCTGTCTGCCTTTTGATTATATTGTGGATCCTTATTTGTAATCTTGACAGAAAAGGAAAACATCTCTCTCTCTTCATACTATGTCTTATTTTTTTCTACTTGTGACTTTTTCTAATGGAATACCTGTCTTTCCCAACCTATTCCCTTGTTGAATCATACAAGTTGTGTCTGACTCCTCAAGATTATTTGGGGTTTTCTTGGCAGAAATACTAGTGTAGTTTGCCATTTCCTTCTCCAATTCATTTTACAGATGAGGAAATTAAGGCAAATAGGGTTAAGTGGCTTGCCTGGGGTCACATAGCTAGTGTTTGCATTCATACTCAGGTTTTTCTGACTCCTGATCCAGAGATCTGTCTGATGAGGTTAGTGCAGTGCAGAGAATTGTGGAGATCCCCTTTTGGTCAGAAGCACAGGTTCTTTGTGAAAGAATTCATGAATCCTGAAATATTAATCGCAAAAATGGAAGTTTATTGTTGGATAGGAAACCAGTTTTGCTAAGAGACTGACTTCTTGAGTGGCAAGGTTAGGGAAATGGAGGCTGGCACTGAGAAGAGAATGTCTTTTCAGTGAGCAGGGTCCTGGTCCACTATGCCAAAGAGGCAAAGAAAGCTGCTTTGGACCTTCTGCAAACAATGACTTCAGAAATTGGCCTTTAAAAAGGAATCTTGAAGTTCAGATTTGAGGCTGAAAAGAAAGCCAAAGTCCCCAGACCTAGATGCTTATCAATATCTGGCCCAGATCTCCAATTGGAATTTAAAAGGGTCTGGTATCCCCAATGTGATACTTTTTGACAAGATTTCTAATTGAATAATGACACAACTTGTATGGGGAGATATGCTTTCCCAGGAGGGCCTGAGACTCCAAGATCAAAAGGGAACACAATTTCAGTGTTAATTTTACAGATTAAAAGGGAGCACAGTTTCAGAGTGATTACAGAGTTCATTCTTGTCATGTCCACTATGGAGATCAACCTTTTTATAGTACCAACATACAGATCTTAATAGGAAGAGGAAAAATGCCTCTCTGTTTCCAAAATAATTCTCATAAACTCATCTTTAAAGTCAAGCAATTTTTACCCACTTATCCAGAGCTTTACATCAGTAAAGCTATAAAACAAATACTTTTTAAAAAATAAGTATAAATGGTGATGTCTCTTGAGGAGGGATTTCATAAATTTAGATCAGAGAAGCAATGTAATCTAGGGCATTGAAAACTATCCTTAGAATCATAAAGACTTTGCCATTTATTGATTATTTGACCCTAGCTAGGCAAATCACTTAAGGTCTTCAGACTTCCAGGTAGATCTTTAAGACCATATGTTAAAAGTGCAGATGTCAATTTGCTTTTGTAAAGAAAGTTTTTTTCAAGTAGAGTTCCCCATCTGAATGAAATTATATAGTAAATGAAATTATATGGTACAAAAATGAAAAAACAAAAAATGAACAATGACAACCCAAACCAATTGAAAGCTTGGTTATGTGGTTTACAAGTTCATATTGGATGAGAAACAACAAAAAGCAAAAGCCCTAAGGGGTAACTAAGTGGTGCAATGAATAGACTGGCTTAGAGTTAGGAAGACTCATTTCTGAGTTCAAATTCAGTCTTAGAAATTTACTAGCTTTGTGACTTTGGGCAAGCCACTTAACCACTACAATTCCATTTTGCCAAGAAAATGAAATGACACTGAAATGACAAAAAAAGGTCCTGAGAGGTATGCTTTTAGAGGGATGACATCAGGGGAAGTTATATCTGATAACCAGACCATAAGAGAGGAGACAGGAAGACTAAAAAGCTATTACATACTGCTATTCAGGACAATAATTAGTATTCATAATGTGATATTTAATTGATTAAATTGTTCTCTGTTCTGAAGGATTATAAAGTGTGTAATACATTTTAGAAAGATTTCCTATTTTTTTTTAAAGCTTTGCTATTTAAGGTGACAAGACAGTTACTTGGAAAATTCTCTTATTTCATTCCCTGATAATACTAAAAAATAGAAGATGCCACATTACTAGTTATACTACCAAGATATCTACAAAAGGAGAAAAAAAGTTAATTAAAACATTACCCTCTCATTTTGGTATGTTATTGTTTCCTTTCTCATCAAATCAATGCCACGTTCCAATGAAAGATGTTCACGAGTCTGTGCTATTAAACAAACAATCATACTCAAATTTATTCATACATTTTTTTATATGTGCCATGCATTAGATGTATCAATTTCATTATTATATGACTATTGGGAACTCTAGGTGGTATCTTAGATACTGAGTAGTAAATGTCTACTAGATACTGTTTTTTTTTTTTTCCTCAGTTATCATTTGCCCTGCTTTTGAGTCCATTTCTTTTCTTTCTACTTCCTTATTCTATTCACATTAGCATTTGCTTTTTTTTCAGTTCTCTTTTAATAATAATGAACATTGAATTTATATCACCCAACATGTAAATACCCCAAAGTTACTTACTTTTTTCAACCTCTGAGGAAGCATTTACTGTGAGTTGAGCCTAGAACAAAGAGACTGTGAAGGAATGCCTGCCATTTCCTTTGTATGCCTTCAGGAAAGTAGGTAGCATTTAGTAGGATGGAGCTAAAACTATTCCTGGAATCTCTGAAAGTGGCCCAAATATTCCTTAAGAGCAAGATGGGTAATCATGAGAACAGGATTTGAAGTTTCAGACTAATTAAAATCCTGCCTCAGATACTTAAATACAAATCACTTAACCTCTCAATCTTTTCATCTATAAAATAGGGACAATAATAGTATCTACTTCACAGCTTCCTATTGTGAGGTTCAAATGTACCATAGAGCTTTGCAGGCCTTAGGAGTATATACAAATGCTAAGTGAAGGCAGGCTCAATCTTCAGAAGACTAATAAAAACTTATGAGAAATAGAAACTAGATTAAAATCTCAAAAAAAAAAAGTTTAGTGAAATACAAAAAATTCACAATTCTTGGCATCCAGTTTTGCGAATTTAAACCTGAAAATATTGAGTTAATTTCCATATGCTGAACTATATATATATTTTTATTTTTGGCTCATTTTTTGTTCATCCCTCTTATTTCTATATGCATCCTTTCTCCATTAGATGATTCCTCTTTTGTCCCAAATGAGAAATCCTAGTCACTTCTATGATACCCATACCTGGTCTTATGGTCTATCACATAATCTTTATGTATGTATAATGCTAGAGAAAAGATTCTTCCTTCTTTACATTAAAAAACCCAAGACTTGAGGGAAAGCATTGATGAAGCATCTACTATGTGCCAGGCTAGGTGGCACAGTGTATAGTTTTTTGGGTGTGGAGTCAGGAAGACATGAATTGAAATCTGACTTCAGACATTTACTAGCTGTGTGATCCTGAGCAAGTTATTCAAATCTATTTGCTTCAGTTTTCATATCTGTAAAATAAGCAGGAGAAAGACTGGACAAATCACTTCAGTATCTTTGCCAAAAAAATCCCAAAATGGTGTCATAAAGACAAAGACAAGTGTTAGACATGACTGAAAATGATAATGACAACAACTTTGAGTTAAGCTTTGAGTTAAGAACTATATAACTCTTACATCATTTGGTCTTCATGGCAACTGTGAGATAGGTGATGCCAGTGAGATCACAGCCCCCTTTAAGATTCCTTGTACCTTTGATTTACAAGATCTGTATCTGAGCCAGTTTGGGCTGTACCCAGCCCCAAGAGGATCTGAGCTGGCTTGGGTTTTCAGCCCCCATTCTAATGACCTGCTCAGATAACCCAACCCCCATCTGCTCAGGTTTCCCCAAAACAGTTTCTTCTTTATCTGAAAAGCCCGCCAAAAATCTGGCCTTCCAGGAATTAATCTGAGCCCCGCCCATATGCTCCTTCAAGCAGATAAAAACAGCAAAGATAGAATCATCCTTTGGTCAGAGAGTTCAAAGATGCCAGCAAAGATGCTTTGCATCAGAGACTCTCTGTCTCACCACTTTCCACGTATATCTTCCTCTATCTAATGTCTTTTACTAACCAGACTTTAACCTTAGTTCCAAACCCTACAATAAATCTCTTTTTACCAATCTAGGTTTTCAGGCCTGTAAATTCATTTACAGGGGACTCTCGCCTCTACTAGACCTGATTTAACTTTGTATCCTTGCGCCGAATCCTAAGGGGTTGCAGGGGAGCTCCATGTGACTCCCTGTACCTCAATCCTGCCACTAGACTTCAATTAATCCTATTGAGGTATACCTCACCATTAGGTATTTACCTCATCATTTGGTTCCCTGTTACCTCATCAATAGGTACTAGTTGAAGAAACTGAAGCAGATAGAGAAGTGACTTTCCTGAAGTCACACAATGTCTGAGGCCAGGTTGGACATTAGGTATTCCTGATCTGTTCATTGTGATACCCAACTGTATTTTAAATTTTTATATGACATTTTAATAGGTATTTAAATAATCTTTTGCATTAAAAAGTAGTGTTTTATGAAATGTGAAAAGCCAAGTCAAAAAATTTAGATATAGTCTACAAAGTCATGAGTGGAAATGAAAATGTTCTTTAACTGTGTTAATTAACATATCGTGCTATAAGATGAAGGGGAAAGTGAAACCTGAAAAAGATGGCTTAAGAGGCTTTATTTTAAACTCTTTTTTAAAAAAAGTAAAATTAACATTGGGATTCAGAACATTAAGAATGAGAATTAGAAGAGAGTAGCAAGAAATAAAAGTATATCAGCTCTTTTTGTGGTGACTAAGAATTGGAAGTTGAAGGGATACCTATCAATTGTGGAACTGATGAGGTTTAGGTTTTGGGGTTCCCTTCTGTCAGGGAACCAAATGATAAGGTCTAGATTTAGGGAACCAAAATGAGATTAGGGTTTCTGGTGGTCAAGGACTTAAATGATATGGTCTAGTGGCAGGTTTGGGGTTCAGGGAACCAAATGGAGAAGTTAGGCTCCCCTACACTACCCCTTGGGATTTGACACAAGGGTAGTGAGTTTTGGGGAGATTCTCTGTAAAAAGGAACTTACAAACCTGAAAAAACTAGACTGATAAAAGAGGTTTATTATTGACATTGGAAGTCAGCCTTTACTATGCAAGAATAGTAAGGCTGAATTCCTCAGTGGAGGAGTTCTGGCAGAGAAGTTAAGTTTAGAAAAATCCCGACAGAGAGGCAAAAAGTCTCTTTAGGGAAATAAGTGAGGGAGATAAAGAGAGGATAGTGCTGAAAGAGAATATCAGCTCAGTGGGCAGAGGTTTCCTTGGCATGTCAGGTCCTCTGCTAGGAGTTGTTCTAAGTTGGCTCTTTTTATCTACAAGCTGGGTTTCAGCTTGGGCTGGAATTTGAATAGAATTGAATGAATCTCTTTAATTCAATAGGGTTGGAATTCTTTAGCTTCAGGATTGAACCAACCCCACCTAGATAACGGAATGAAGCTGTTTATCTTGTTTCCCTCCGGCGGGGTCTCTCACTGAGGCAAAGTTAAAGGAGATTTTCTCCTTTAGGGAGTTTTAGAGAGTTTCAAAATGAGTGACAAAGTAGAGGTATATAATTTAATGGAATTCTATTCTTCCATAAGAAAAATCTGGAAAAACTTACACAATCTGATATAGAGTAAGGTAAGTAGAATCAGAAAAATAATGAATAACAATACTATAAATGAACAATTGTGAATGACTAACCTATTCTCTTAATCATTTATTAGCAATAAATAATTCTTGATAAGCTTCCAGAAAAAAAGAACTGAAGAGTCTGAATGCAAATCAAAGCATATATTTTTTACTTTCTTTCCTTTTTTTTTTTTTTTTTTGGTGTGTTTTCTTATACAAAATGAACAACAAGCATATATTTTACATGATTTCACATGTATAACTTATAGAAGATTGCTTACCCTCTTAGGGAAAGAGAAGGGAAGGAAGAGAAGAAGGAATAGAATTTGTTACTCAAAACTTTTTTTTTTTTTAAAAAACAAATGTTGAAATGTGTTTTTTAATGTAATTGGATAAAATAAAAATATATCTGTAGGTAAACAGATAAATACTATTTATGGTAACAGAGGAATTTTATTGAATGCCTTAATGAATATCCTTAATACTTAAAAGAAATACAGTCATGACACAGTCACTGCCCAGTTTTAGAAAACATCAGGAGGTTCATATACTTGGTTATATACCACTTGATATTAGACATCACTGTTCTTAGAACTATAATTCTACCCCTGTTCTTCTGCTAATTTACTTGACTTCTGATTTATAATAAACAGAATCTATATTTTGTCCTTGACTACAAAAGAAGCAACAGGAAACTTGATTATTGAAATATTAATTGAATCGAATAAATTGAAATATTTACTTGCTATTTCATTTTTGATGTTTTCAAATGCTCTGAAATGTTCTTCATATTCTTCCTTAACTGCTTTCAATTTGGGAACGTAGTCTTCCCATTCATCTTCCTTTACTTTGGTCATTTCAGTTTCTATAATATATTCATCCTTTAAAAAATGGTTATGAAATATGACTTTGACCAAATCACTTATCTCCCTAGTTATATACATTTCTTCAATTTTAAAATAAAGTCTAGGTGGTGTTCAGCAAAGTTGGGCAATAAGGTATTGAACTTTAGAAAAAAAAATCGATCATACATTAATTAAAAATTTGCTATTTAAAATATGCTTTAAATATTCAGATTCATATGATGCATTTAAGTGATTTACCTGAAAATTAATGACTTTTCAACTTTTAAAAACAACCACCTAATAAACAAGTTGTGCTATGCTGTGAGAAATGATTAATTGACTGATTTTTTAAAACCATGGAAAAACTTGCATGAAATAATGAAAAGTGAACTAAGCAGAACTAAGAGAATGATGTATACAGTAACAGCAATGTTGTTTGAAGAATAATTGTGAACAACCAAGTTATTCTGAGTGTTATTAATATTCAAATCAACTACAAAGGACCTATGAAGGAAAATGCTATTCACTTCTAAGGAAGGAACTAACAGAAGTCTAGACAGTATGTAAAACATACTGGTTTTACATATATTTATAAATCTGTGTCAAATGGTGGCTTTCTTTAATGGAAGGTAGAAAGGGAGGAAAAGAGGGAGACAGTTCAAAACTTAAAATGTAACAAAAAAGGAAATAAAATTTAAAACAATAACTATCTTTCAACATCTAAATTATCAGTGAATTTCAAAGAATGGGTAGTAAAAAGAGGATACATAGAAATTCTAATAATGTGGACTCAAAAAATAGGAAAGTGAAAAATTAGATAAAATTAGGGATTGATAAATATTTAACAATTGGCTGTCCAAAAAAAAGTATGCATGTCACATTTTTTAAAAGTTTTTATTGATGTCTTTTTTTTTAAACATCATTAGAGTTGTTTCCAACATACCTCCCCAACTCTCTTCTAGAGAGCCATGTCATCCATATAACTAGAACTATTTTTAAGTATAAAAACAAAAAATAAAAAAGGAAAGAAAAAAATCAGCACAACTGGTCTATACTGAAAACATGTGCAATGTGTACCAATTGTGGATCTCCCACATGAAGGGGTTGGTTGGAATTGCCTTCTCATATTTCTTTATTTAAGTCCTTCTTGATCTTGTAATTTTGTTATATTAATTTGTGACTTTGGGAGGTACAATTCTTTCCATTTACATTGTTGTTACTATGTATATACTTTTCTTAGCTCTGCTTACTCTACTTTCCATGCTTCTTTGTATTCATTACATCACATCTTTTTTTTTTATACTAATAATTTTTAATCTTTCAAAATACATGCAATTAGTTTTCAACATTCACCCTTGAAAAATCTTGTGTCCAAATTTTTCTCCCTTCCTCTCCCTCACTCCACTTCCCTAGAGAATAAATAATCCAATACAGGTTAAATATGTGTAGTTCTTCTAAACATATCTCCACATTTATCATGTTGCACAAGAAAAATCAGATCACAAAGGGGAAAAATGAGAAAGAAAAAAACAAGCAAGCAAACAGCAAAAATAAAAAAGGTAAAAATACTATGTTGCAATCCATATTTAGTCTCCTTGGTCCTCTCTCTCTGGATACTGATGGCTCTTTCCATAACAAGTCTATTGGAATTGCCCTGAATCACTTGAAAAGAGTTGAAAAGAGCCAAATCCATCACAATTGATCATCACATAATCTTGTTGCTATGTACAGTGTTCTTTTGGTTCTATTCACTTCACTTAGCCTGAGGTTATACAAGAGTGAATGTTGAAAATTATCTTTGCATGTATTTTGAAAATAAAAGGCTATTATTTTTTTAAAAAGCCTATTGAAATTGGCCCAAATTGCCTCATTGTTGAAAAGAGCCAAGTCCATCTCAGTTGATCTTCTCATAATCTTGTTGTTGTTGTGTACTATGTTCTCTTGGTTCTACTCTCTTCTCACTTAGCATCAGTTCATGTAAGTCTCTCCAGGCCTTTTTGAAATTATCTTGTGATTGTTTCTTATAGAACAATAACATTCCATTACAGTCATATACCATAACTTATTCAGCCATTCCCCAACTGATGGACATCCATTTAGTTTCCACTTCCTTGCCACTACAAAAAGCACTGCTATGAACAATTTTGTGGGTCCTTTTCCATTTTTTTATGATCTCTTTCAGATACAGATTCAGTAGAGACACTGCTGGATCAAAGGATATGCACAATTTGATATTCCTTTGGGCATAGTTCCAAATTGCTCTCCAGAATGGTTGGATCAGTTCACACCTTCACTAACAGTGTTTGAGTCCCCCAGGTTTCCCACATTCTCTCCAATATTTATCATTATCTTTTCTTGTCATCTTAGCCAATCTCAGAAGTGTGAAGTGGTATCTCAGAGTTGTCTTAATTTGCATTCCTCTAATCAATAGTTATTGAGAGCTTTTTTCATATGACTAGAAATGGTTCTAATTTCTTCATCTGAAAATTGTCTGTTCATATCCTTTGACCATTCACCAATTGGCAAATAGTTTATGTTCTTATAAATTTGAGTCAATTCTCTATGTATTTTTAGAAATGAGACTTTTACCAGAACCTTTGGTATATCACATCTTATAATACAACAATATTTTGTTATATTCATCTATCACAATTTATTTAGCCATTCCTCAATCAATAGGTATCTACTTTGTTTCTTGTTCTTTGATTTCACAAAAAGTGTTGCTATATATTTTGGTGTATATGGAGATTTTCTTGTCATTGATGACTTCCTTGGAGTATAAGCCCTATAATAGAATCTCTAGTTCAAAAGGTATAGACACTTTAGTTATTTTATTTGCATAATTCCAAATTGCTTTTTTAAATGATTGTAGCATTGTACTACCCAACTAACAATATATTAATGTGCTTATTATTCCATAATCCCTCCAACCTGATGCCAAATTGCCATTTTTTGTCATGTTTGTCAGTTTGCAGCTTGTGAAGAAGAATCTCAGAGCTATTTTGATTTGCATTTTTCATACTATTTAGTGATGATTCAGACCATTTTTAAAAATGTGGTTGTGAATATTTTGCAGTTCTTTTCAAATTGTTTTGTTCATATTCTTTAGTCACTTATTTAAAAGGGAATGCTTATTAGTCTTATATAATTAATTGTTTACTTATCTTAAATACCAAATCCTTATGAAAGAGATTCCCCTTTCCATTATGCCTCACTCCCAGAACAATACTAATTCCTTCAGGTGGGGACTTCTGGTCCATAGCACTCCCAACCTCCTTCCTACCATGCTTATGCAGCCGAGTTCTGATCTATACCCTCCCTGTGGTCACCTTCCTCCTTTATTTACCTCAAAATATCTTCCCCGGGGGCCATGACCTTACAATCCTCCAGAGGCCAATTGCCTCCCTAAATTCCAACTCCTTACCTCTTGAAGTTGGACTTCAAGTGATCTTTGCAACCAAAAAACCAAAAACCAGGAATTTCAGCTTATGTTCCCCATTTCCCATCACAGTAAGTCTCCCTTCATCTATTTGAGGATTTATCAATGGAATCTCTTTCTCACCATCCTCTCTCCATTATAATTCGTACCTCCCTGCTCCTCAGTTACTTTCCTGTGGTCTTCTCTTCCTGAGAGACTGACCTGGTTACAGCACACACTTTTCTGTGTACCCTTCCATTTTTGTAATGTATGTAGTCCCACAAAATACATTGATTCACCTATAGAGTGTAACAAAGTCTATTCATAATACCCCAGGCAGCCTCACTTATCGCCTTTACCTCCTCCTGGAACCACCTGACTTCTGCCTTCACTTTTGTCTTTGTATATACTTAGAAATGATTTTTAGTGTTTTTTTCTGCTGTTGCTATATTTCTGCTGCATTCATTCATTTCTCCTTCATTTCTGTTGTCGAGTTCTAAAGAAGCAAATCATCTCTTCACATCTTGTTTTCTTTCTAAGATGTTTAGAATGTTCATTATTATTGATCAGCCATCTTTTTCATTTACCTTTTTTCATTTATGGTTAACCTCAAATTTGTAGAGTTGGTCATCCTGGGCTGCTTTCTAACTCTATTACTTTTTAGAATATCACTCCATTTCCTCTTGCACTTTCTGGTGGTTGAAGAATAGTCCTACATTATTAGAATTTCCTTTCCTTTGTATTTGAAGGCCCTTCACTTAGTCACTTGCAAAATATCTTAAATTTATAGACTTGTTTAATTTAACCAGTATGTTGTTTGGAGTTTGGAGTTAGCAGCCTTGAGGTGTTTTCTAATGGAAACCTTTGCATTCTTTCAATTGGTATTTCCTTTTCTGTATTCAGAAGATGTGAACAATTTTCTTATATTATTTCTTGCATTATAATATTGAGGTTTTCTGACTTGTCATGTTCTTCTGAGTGACTTGTAATCCTTAGAGTGTTTCTACACATCAAGATCAATATACTTCAGGATCAGTATGTTTTGCTTGAACTGAGACCATATTTTCTTTTAATGTTACCACTTTTTGTTTTTCTTCTTCTAGATTGTCATTCATTTCTGTGTTATCAGTTGTCCTCTTTTTTGTTTCTTTGGTGAGACTTGCTATGACAAATTCAAATTTTTCTGTGCTACCAATTATTTCTGATATAAAAGTCACAAATTTTGCCCTTGTTATTTTCATTCTTTTTTAAAATAAATTCAGGAACAGCATATTATGGTATCATAGTCACCTAAAATTTCACAAATTATTCAGGTGTTATCATTCTCTTGTTTTGCAGTATTTGTTCACAGAGACCTGAACTTATTTACTAGATCTGGAGATTATGTTTCCTTCTACTATTATGTTTTCCCTATTGGTTTATCTCTTTATGATCAAAGTCTATAAACTTTTCCTGAAATCTTTAGTAATTTCAATCTTCCCTTTTGATTCAGCCCCCAAAGTATCTCAGCTTTCTCCCATATCAAGCAATTCATGGTTCAGCCCTTTACAGATAAGTAAGTGTCTTGTGCCTTTCTCAGTTCCATGATTTAGCAGTTCCAGTATGCTGCCATATGGATTCTACTGCAGATGATTGCTGTCATTTGGACTTTGGATCTCTGAGGCTCTTGGACAAAATGAAAGAATGAGGGAGAACATCAGGAAGTAGAGTTAAACTCCATTTCAACTCCAGGTACATATTTTGGCTCTTTGCTTCTCTGTTTCTCCACTCTCTTGTAGAGATCTTTTGTTTCAGAAAATGTGGGCTGCTGAGGCCCCAGCAAACTTCTGCAGCTCAGATCTCTCTAACACTGAAAAGAGGCAGGAAGAGTGCATGTAGGATTGGGTTTTGGGGTAAGTTCATGGGTCGGGTAGGTTAGTGCTACTCTACTACCAGTAGTATGGTAGACATGTAGAAAAAGTGTTGATTTAGCTCAAGATAAGTGTTAAATTATGTTCTATTTCTTTCCTTTCCTTCCTTCCTTTTTCTTCTTTCTGTTGTGCCACAGTTCTCTTTTATTGTCCTGGCTTAGTTTCCCTAATTGTCCTGACTCAGTTTCCCTGAATTGTTCTGCCTCAGTTCCTAATTGTTCTGCTCAATACTGCAATACCATTCCTTCCTCCTAATCATGATGATCCAGATAAGGAGAAAGACCTTCTATCTTAGACATCATCAGAATGTTCTGTGCCTCCTCCCACCCAGTCAGAACCAGATTGATAGTCCCTTTCCCCTCTCACTGCTCTGACTCCTCCCCTGCCTTGGTTTACCCCTATAGCTGAGCCACCTGCATATATACGTCATTGAGAACTCACATTGGTGGCTGGATACTTTGGACATCAACCCTGGGGGCAGCATGCCCCCAGCACAATCTCTCCCTTTCAAATAAAATATTAAAAACCTCTAATCTCTATCTTGCCTCAGTTTCTCTGGCATTCCATTTTGGAGACTTCCCACTGAGATATTAGAAAATGAGAGCAGGATTAGAGATTAGAGACATTTGGATCTCTGTCTTGGGCCTTGGGGTGGTTGAGGATTGGGGTTCTTGGCCTGGAGAGTCTGTCCCTCTGGATTTCTGCAGAGTCTCCAGGGAAGAGAGCAGTTTTCAGTAGCAGCCACCCTCAAAGGTGGACACTCTATTTTGGCCACAGGAGAGTAAGTCTGGATGTCTTAGGACATAATCTGATCTGTTTCTCTGTTCCATCTGTCTGTGTTCTAGACCTGGATTCTCAGAATAACAAAATGCTGATGGCATTAAATTCTGAGAAGGGTATCAGTGGGATGCTGGATGATTCCCTCTGTTTTGTCCGTCTTCTAACACATCTGGTCTATCTGATTCTGAGCACCTTTTTGAGCACTATCTGGTTATATGTGTTAAATGTTTTGTTTAATGTTGTAACTATGCAGTCTATGTCTGTGTGATCTGTGTTTTGTGTTCTGTGTGACTTGTCTGTTTTGTTGGTTAAAGAGTTTAGCTCAGCTAAAGGTTGAGGAACAATGATTAAGAATTGGTTATTTCAATGTTGCAAGTGTGCTTAGCATAAAAATTGCTTGTGATTTTAAAGTTTTTAACCTGTTGCATTGATCTGTAAGTAAAAGGAACAGAAAAGTTTAGCTATTTTAAGAATGGCAGAAAAGTTTTTCTCTCAAAAAAAAAAAAAAAAAAAAAAGCTGTCTGCTTTAGTTTGAAAGGAGGGAAAAAGCAATAAAATTCAAGCCTGGCCTGGGCTAGGCTGGGCAGATAAGGCCTCTGGAGGACAAAGGAGTTTATACTAATTGCTTTGAAACTTGGGGAAAAGGGTTTGGAAAACTATTTTAAACCTAAATGAGGAAAAAAAAAACAAACTGTATTTTTTGGGGCAGTTTTAAAATTGTGGGAAATAATTTTACTGTTGCCTATGCAGGCTAGATTTGGTTATCTTTGAGGATAAGATCTTAACAACAATGGCTTGTTAAAGAGAAGTTCTGTTAACTTACCTGAAAGGGGTCGTGTGCCTCTAATTAGGTAAAGAATGTTACCTTCTGAAATACATTGGGTAATTTGTTAACTTTATAAGTTATGCTTTAAATTCAGCTCTGCTGGATGTGTGGATTTTATGGAGTCATTTAGCTATCCACTGTATTGTGAATCTTAATAGTTTTGAAGGTAATTTAGAAGAGACAAGAAAAGCTGCATGTGGAAAAGAGGATCTTTTGTCTTCAAGGGTGAAGCGTTAAACTCACTCCCCCCCTACTGCTTTCTGCTACTTTAGCAATGAAGCGTCTAGTTAGAAAGGTTGTTGGAAATATAATATAAAATATTTAGCAAGAAGAAATAGGAAAGTTTTTAATGGAAGGATTTCTGTGTGTGAAAATTGAGTGCAAAATGGGAGGGAATCTTGTCCACCGATGCAGTTAAGCTGGGCCCTCCCCCTCGATTCCTATGGCTACCTTCTTGGAGATGGAGAGGGGGGAAGGACAGCCATGTGGAATCACACACACACACACACACACACATACACACAATAAGTGTGTCCCAGCCATTTTCTGCTGAGGCTTAGTTGATTGACTGAATATTTGTTTCTTTTGATACATAATGGTTTCCTTGGTTAAGGAATATGGTCATAAATGTGATCTATAATTTGGTAGGGTTATTTCTAAAAGTCTAATATTTTTAAGAACGTGGATGCTTTTATGTGGAATTAGGATATTCTATATAAGTTTTAATTGATTTTGTATTGGGTCATCTTGAGGTCGTTTAAAATAATAGTTGTTTTTTTTTTCCTTTGTCCTTTTGAAAATATTTCTGTTATGGACAATATGCAATTTGGGATATTTGTCTATGTATTAGATATTTTAAAAGCAAACTGGTTTGTATGTATAATGTTCACTTATGAGACATCTACTTTGGTATGAAAGATAATTGTTCTAATTTGTGAACTTACTGAGACAAATTTCTTACTGTTATCAATATAAAGTCATACCTGGTTGGGATTTATCTGAAATGTTGATTAAAGGGATTTGTTATTGGAAGTAAAATTTCTTTGGCTTATAGTTAATATTATTTGGGAGTTATCAGTTTTGATTGCTTATCTTGTTAAAGTCATTTTTTCCTCCTGTGACTGAGCTCTATAATCAGAGCCATGGTCAGTAGAAATTGCTAATGCAATTCAAATATGTGATACCTTGCTGTTTCCAATCTGGTTATATGTAATCGTTATATTCTAAATACTTGGACAAATAAGTCTGGTCATCTATCTGTACTCAATATTGTGTCTGGATATTCAAGTTTTTTTTAAAGGTTTCTAAATAATGAGAGGATAATTAACAGTGGTCTGTGAAACCTGTTGTTTTTTATTGGGACTACAACCGTTTGCCTGTTCTGTGAAGCAAACTCATCTCTTCACATAAGAATCTGTTCTTCACATTTTGCAGCAGTTTTATGAATCAAGTCTTTCTAATTCAGACTGTTCTAACCTTCATTTGTTAAATTTGTTGTTGTTGTTGCTCTAGATTTTGGTCAAATTACAGCCATATCTGGGACCTACATCAGCTTTGATTGTCAGCACCCCATCCCCTTCTCTGGATTGAGCATCTCCGCCCATCCTCAGCATGAAGCAGTTTTTGAGAGACCATCACCCCTGCTCCTAGTGTACTTTGGACTGATATGGGGGAATTTAGGAATGGTTGTTGCATGACAGGAAAATTCTTGTACATAACAGATTAGTGCAATAGGGTTTCCTAAAAATGGGATTTACATATGGGATGGTTATTTTATAATTCCTTTCTGTGGGGAAAAAAAAAAAAAAAAAGAAGGAAGAGATAGGAAATTGGGGAAACTGGTGGATTTTTCTCAAAAAACTGAAAGAATGGGAACCTTTAGTTCCTATTCACTTTGCCTTAGGCACTTCTGCCCCACCTTCTGTCTCACTAATTCAGATTGAATTGGAAATCCTTTAAACAGTCCTTTTCAGTTTTATTTATTTATTTATTTATTTATTTATTTATTTTTCATTCCTTGCTTAAATTTACTGAACTATGATTTGCTGGTTATGTTTTAATTTTGAAATCCCTTATTTTGTTGTAATTGCCCTGGTAGACTCAGTTTTGGGGATTATTATTTTTTTTTTTTTTAGAAACAACCAGAAACCAGACTCCTGTCTTGGAATTGGCAGTCTCTCTGATCTGTTTCTCCACTCCTGTAACCCCAGTTCCTTAATTAGTATTTCAGCATTCTCAAAGGACCTTGCAGTTTGGTATCATGCCTCTGAAAGTTTGGGGTTTGATGGTCTAGCTGAATACTCTGACACTTTGCTCAGAAATCTGGATCCTTTCTGTTTCCTTGTAGCAGCCCTGTCTGTTCCTCTGGGCAGGGACTCCAAGCCTCACCCTTTTCCCCTGCAGTGGGTTGTCCCTCTGAATGGGTTGCTCTATAAGCAGAGACGAAGTTAAATGCACAAATGACTGCAGACCACCTAACTCAAAGTGAGCTGTCCATCTCAAACTGGATTCTCTGGCTCAGATGCCCCGGAACTGCAGAGGACCTGACATGATAACAACAGGGAGCCTTTGTATTGCTGATTAATTCTGGGGTTATCCAGGAAAGACTTGTCCTTGCTATGTTTTATTTTGATTTCACATAGGGTTGGTCAAAATTATGGTGCTAAGACTTTTCAGGTATCTAGAGGAAGGTAATGCAATGATTTGAAAATTCAGAAGTGAGAGCATGTAGAATGTTGTGCCATAGTTCCCTTTTATTGTTCTGACTCAACTGAGTCAGTCCCTAAATTGTCCTCAGTTTTCCTGAATTGTTCTGCCTCAGTTCCAAATGGTTCTGTTCAATCTTGCAACACCACTCCTCCCTCCTAATCATGGATGCAGATAAGGAGAAAGACCTTCTATCTTAGACATCATCAGAATGTCCTGTGCCTCCTCCCACCCTGTCAGAACCAGATAGATAGTCTCTTTCCACTCTCACTGCTCTGAGTCCATCCCTGCCTTGGTCTACCCCGATAGCTGAACCATCTGTGAGAACTCACATTGGTGGCTGGATGCTTTGGACATCAGCCCCGGGGACAGCATGCCCCCAGCACAATCTCTCCCTTTCAAATAAAATATTAAAAAACTCTCTAATTTCTATCTTGCCTCAGTTTCTTCAACATTACACTTATTCCCTTATTTCCTTCCTCCTTTCCTTAGTCCTTCTTTCCTTCCCTCTTTCTTCTTTTCTTTCTTTCATTTCAGTTTCAGTGTTCTAGATTAAAGTCTGGGTCCTGAGAATCTTGGGGGGTGGGTGGGGCTCTGAAACCCTTGAAGAGGGTCAACAAATTAAAAATTAAGTCTTAATTTCTAAAATGGTAACTAGCTAAAAATATAACCCACACAAACAAAATGTTATTGGATAGATATTCAATAATTTTTAATAATATAAAGATACTGAGAACAAAAGCTTGAGAACCACTGTTTTAGATCAGTGATGTCAAGGATTAAATAGAAATGAGGATCACCAAACCCTATATTAAGCATCCCTAAGGGTCACATGTTGATTTAGAAAGTAAATATTACATTACCTATGCTCTATTGTGTTTTTGTTTATTTTGTTCAATATGTTACCCACTATATTTTAATCTGTTTAGCTACAGAGAGGAATTGGGCTTTGAGTTTGACATCTGTGATCTAGACAATCAATAAAAAATAAATCTCTAATTTATAGTTTTAGCCAATTTCTAATTCTTTTGAGAACATACAATTTTCCATGCTAAAAGTAGATGACTGACAAAATATAAAGACATAGTTGAAATCAGTAAAAAAAAAAATAAGTCTTCTATTGTTATGGGCATGGTAGGAAAAAAAACTCTGATAAATCTGAAAGATTATTAAACATATTGAATTGAGGAATATTGAGTGATGTCAATATCTGCATGAAGATGTTTAGCAAGAGAAACATTTTAAGGCTGAGTTTTTCTCTATTGAATAAGATTTTTTTTTTATAATTATTAACAAGTTAATTCAGTGGAGTCTTATGTGTACTGTACCCCTGTGTCAGTTGTATGATTTGTGAAGATTAGGACCACTATATAATGTTATTTGAAAAAACCTAACTGATTTCTTTTAAAATTTTCATCAAGAATATTTTTGACAGAAATTTTATAGGGAGGAAAAAGTGGGTATGTGAGCTGGTAATTGTCAACATCTTTTTGAACATTTGATAAATATAACATTAGGAGAATATGCTTCAAGTTATTTTTTTCATTGAAAATGACATTTACCTCAATTGCTTTTAATTCTTCAGTGACAACATGCTCAATTTCTGAAAATATTTCCTCTTCTTCTTTTATTTCTTCAGTAAGTTCTTCTATCATTTCTTCATGTTTAATGATTTCTTCATCACAAGAAAAACCCTGGTTATTGAAGAAAAAAAAGAGCTATAACTCTCCCCAGTGATCAGGTTGGCACTTTCTAATAATCACACAAATTTATTTCCTGGAATGAACTTCATCTTTCTATTACAACAAAGCATTTATTAAGTACTCTGTTAGGGGCTAAAGAGAAAAAGACAAATCTGGGCTTCTTTATTTCAAATAAAATATTATTTTCTCTGGGCTCATTGACTGGCCTCTGTAGTTCCCTATTCAGAAAGGCACATAAAGAATTAAAAGGTAAGTTTTAAGGGTTTTAAATGCAAAAAGAAGAGATTATATTTGATTCTGGAGTGAATAGGGACACCTTGGAGTACACTGGAGTACACTGAGTACACTTGGAGTACACTGACATGGTTTAACATGTTTCAGTATCATCTCATTAGTGTACTATGTGAAAGGAGATTGGAGAGGGGAGAGACTTGAAGAAAGGCAAACAATTAGGAAATTATTACACAGTCCCAGTGAGAAGTTATAATAACAGTCTATCTCAGGGTGATGGTCCTGTGGTGAGAAGTCATAATGATAATCTATCCTAGGGTGGTGGTCCTGTGAATAGAGAGAAGGGGATAGATGTGAGACTTGTCGTAATAATGGTGTCACCATTCAAAGGATATGAACAGACAATTTTCAGATGATGAAATTAAAACTATTTCCACTCATATGAGTGTTCCAGAATCACTATTGATCAGAGAAATGCAACATTAAGACAGACTCTGAGATATCATTACACACCTGTCAGATTGGCTAAGATGACAGGAACAAATAATGATGAATGTTGGAGGGGCTGTGGGAAAACTGGGACACTGATGCATTGCTGGTGGAGTTGTGAAAGAATCCAACCATTCTGGAGAGCAATCTGGAATTATGCTCAAAAAGTTATCAAAATGTGCATACCCTTTGACCCAGCCATCCTACTGCTGGGCTTATATCCCAAGGAAATACTAAAGAAGGGAAAGGGACTTGTATGTGCCAAAATGTTTGTGGCAGCCCTTTTCATAGTGGCTAGAAGATGGAAGATGAATGGATGTCCATCAATTGGAGAATGGTTGGGTAAATTATGGTATATGAATGTTATGGAATACTATTGTTCTGTAAGAAATGACCAACAGGATGAATTCAGAGAGACTTGGAGGGACTTACATCAACTGATGCTAAGTGAAACGAGCAGAACCAGAAGATCATTATACACTTCAACAATGATACTGTATGAGGATGTATTCTGATGGAAGTGGATATCTTCAACACAGAGAAGAGCTAATCCAATTCCAATTGATCAATGATGGACAGAATCAGCTACATCCAGAAAAGGAACACTGGGAAATGAGTGTAAACTGTTAATTTTACCTTCTGAATCCAATTTTTCTTGTGCAGCAAGAGAACTGTAAGGATCTGCACACATATATTGTATCTAGGAAATACTTTAACATGTTTAACATGTATATGACTACCTGCCATCTAGGGGAGGGGGTGGAGGGAGGGATGGGACAAGTTGTAACAGAAGTGAGTGCAAGGAACAATGGTGTAAAAATTACCATGATTTTGTTCTGTCAATAAAAAGCTATAATTAAAAAAAAAAAAAGCACAGTACCTGACCCCCCCAAAAAATGGTGTCACCATTGCCTAATGACTGATTGACAATATAAAGCCATACTTGAAATTAGAAAAAAAAGATTCAATAAATATTTAATATTTGACTCTCTGGAGCCAGTAGGAGCTGGCTTCAAACAGCCCATGGGTAGAACTGAACATGAAGCTATCAAAAATATTTAAGTGAATATGAATTAAAATAATGTGAGGAGTCAAAATTGTGAACATGGGAAAATGAAAGGATAATGTTACTTTCATTTTTAAAAAGGGTATTCAGAAAGTAGTATTTGTCTACACTGAATCTATCATCTGCATTATACATGACTTCGGTAACAATAGTTAGGGATTTTGCTTGTAAGACTATTATTACAGAGTGCTGGACTTGGGGTAAAGAAGACCTAAGTTTAAATCCTGCCTCAGATACTTACTGTGTTGACACAGTGTAACTTAACCTGTTTTCCTCAGTTTTCCTCATCATCTGTAGGATGAGGGTAATAACAATAATTGCATCTACTTCCCATAGCTGTTGTAAGGATAAAATAAGGTGATTTGTAAAGCATTTTATAAATCTTGATGTTTATATTTATATTATAATGGAGTACACTAATATCTATTATTATTGCTATAGAATAGGCTTTTGAGGCCATGTAGAGAATACAGATAAATCATTTTCCTTCTCAAATTCTTAAAGATATTTTTCTTTGGAGATTGCCCTTGCTGAAAACCCCAAATAATTTTCCAATCAAATGTTTCAAAGACATATGAAAATACAACTATATTCTTGAGCAGAATTCTTTATCTTTTGGTAAATTTCTATTGCAGATATACAGTAAATAGACATTTTTCTTAAGAAAGTAAAATTATCTACTCATCAGCATGAGATTGAGTAATAAAAATAAAGTTTTGAAAAGAGAATAAATATATTATTTATTTAACTGGTCAATAAGGATTTTTTTTAAAAAGAATGTCTGATTTTCCTAAAATTTCCATTTTTAAAAAAGTTCCCCACCTCATCAATTAGTTGAGCTCGCTTTTGTTCAATATATTCAACTCTTTGGATGATTTCTTCGAGGTCGTCATATTCTGTTTTCCTCCAGCGCTCATGCTCTTTTTGAAAATTGATTACTTTCCACTGATTCTTAATGCTAAGAATGAGCACATACAAAATGATGATTAAATGGATACTTTTACTTTAAAAGAAATAAAAGCAAAGCAAGAAGATAATTCCTTAATGAGTCTTACAACACTACAATTTTACAAAAACAACTTGTGGTGTTGATTTCTACTCTTACTGACACAATATATTTCAGAAAATAACAGTTACCAAAAAAGATAGTACAAGATGCTGAGAAGAAAAAATTTCTCCAAATTATTATTTTTATGCTAATCTGTGATCTATCTAAACCACAATGGGTTCCCCACTGTGATTTAGATACATAACAGATTGTGATGTGGAAGGGACACAGTTGTATATAGTGGAGATATACATTATGACTTCCTTTGATTTTTTTTTTTTTTTTTTTAGATTTTGTGGTGAGGTTTGAGGTCCATCTAATATATTATCCTAACTTGTGATGAAGTTCTAATTTGATGTGGAAACTTACTAATTGTCTTGCTGACAAACCCTTCTTCCCTCCTTCCACCAGGGCATTGGTTTTCCCTGCCTGTGAATTGTGATAACCTATCCTGTTTGGCATAATGCTATTATCATTGAGATGGCTAAGACTGGACTGGCCTACACTTATGCTGCACCTGGAGATGAGTCTCATCACTTTGCAGATGGGGACAGAGATATCTGTGAAGAACTTTACAAATTCCCCCCATGCAAATCATTATTCAATGGACCAGTCACTACTGGTCTACTGAGGGCAGATGAGTTGGTTGGTTGGTGGAGGCATGGTACAAAGAACCAATCTGGAACCTTTTCAAGCCAGAGAGTTTCATTAATCCAAGAATCTCATTGGAAATTTACTTTATTAAAAAACCTATTGAATCAATTAAAGATCTCAGATGGGCACTATCTTTTGTCTCTTTTTAAGTAGTTAAGATGGAGATTTATGCAGACCTGGTCACATAAAGATGAGTTTGTAGCCAATTTTTTTTTTGAGACAGCAAAAGACAGGGTGAAATTCCTAAAAGAGAGGGATTTGATAGACTGTGTCTAAACTGTTCTGCCCCTGGATTTCATGCCTTATGATCAGCCTATAACAAGAATAATTAGAGCCTGTCTTTTGGGTAGAACTCTAAATAGTATCAGGTTTTACCCAGACAGACCAGCTGATAAGATTTGAGTGGGAGGTCACTATTCTGGTAAATATGGATGTCTATTCAAATAGGCTATTTAGGGATGGCAGGCAGAGAGCTTGCCACCTTGTTTGATGGACAGAGTGTGACAAGTTCAGGAGTGTGGTTCCTGAAATATGTTAATAAAGAGACAATTGATTGACATATAATGGGACTACTAGTAAAAATGTAAGGTAACATAAATACATAGGGCAGTAAGGGCCCTCCAGTTGTGCTTAACTCTAAGACATCTCTTAAAGCTTCACCCCATTTGAATATAAAGGGCTTCTGGATACTGTCAGATAGATTATTATTATAGCAAGAGACTCCTAAAGGATCCACTGGGGAACTCCAGTTTCTCTAGGAGTTTGCGAAATAGACAGCTAAGAGAAAGAACATTTTTGAATTTTTGGAAGTTGGAATATATATGAGAGCTACCATAACCTCTTTGCTGGCTGTTGTTGTCAGGATCAAACGGAAATCTCTGAAGTTACCCAAATCATATCATAAAGTTAAAATCAAATGAACCTGGTTCTTTGAGAAGTCACAGTTACTTCCTCCTTAATGATGGAGAGGAAGGAGTCCAGAGTACTTTGCCACATCACATCCCCTTATAAAAAGCATGTATAATTAGTGAGGAAGATGATGTCTAGTGATTTATAATAGTCTATAAGGATCTGAACAAAATTGTTATGTCTATCACTGTGATTCCTCTTTACCTTGTCAATGTGATGGGCTATGTTGTTTTGGCCCCAGGTGAATTGTCAGAGGTTATTGGTCTCACCGATGACATTTTTATCTTTCGGTGTCTGAGAATAGTGAGAAGCACTTTATTATCACGTGGGACAGACAGTCTAATATAAGCCTTTATCATTCTTCTCCAGGATCACATGAACTCTTTCATTTTGCCACATTCTGATGGGCAGAGAAATGAAAAAGGTCCCATTCCTGAGGATATTGATATTTACCATTGATAGCATGATATTTATCGTATCAGATGACGTCATAGTAGCAAAGATTCTAGAGTAGATAGTGGCCCAGATGAGAAGCAAAAGATGGGAGGGAGAACTATCCTATGAAACCCCAAAGTCTGCTCAGTCAAGAGTTGGGGAACTTCTCTGCATTTCCCCATTGGGTAATGAATGAATAAAAAAGTGTTTTTCACACTTACTATGTACAAATCACTTTACTATGCACTGGGGATATAAATAGAAAGCAAAACAATAACTGCCTTTAAAAGAGCTCATGTCAAAATAGATAGACTTATTTAATACATATAGGGAGAACCCAAATGGTTCTGGATGTGGCCCAAAATAATTGAATTGTGTTCACCAGCACATTAAGTACTGATAGTAGATATCAACAACCACATAGAAGACTCTTACAGGTAACAAGAAAGCTTTTCCAATGATTTTAATCAATGGATCCTCTCTTTACCATTGTGAACAAACACTTTTATTTGACAGAACAAAATGCCATCAAATCTTTTTTTTTTTTGAAACAAATTGTTTCCCATCCATTTATGATAATTTGATGTTTTTTAGGGAGAGATAAAGCAAATAATTCTAATCAATGACTCTTTGATTAAAAAGCATCAGATAAAATGTAATAGAGGGATATATATTCTCACCAAAGATAAATATTCTATATTATACCCTTTTGTGAAAAGTTTATTTTTGCCCTTCTATTCTCTATTTTAACAAAACAGTATTTTATTTTTTCCAAATACATGCAAAGATAGTTTTCAACACTCATTTTTGCAAAACCTTGTATTCCAAATTCTTCTCCCTTTTCCTCCTCTACCTCTAAGACACTGAGTAATTCTATATAGGCTAAACATGTCTTACTCTTCTACTCTCAACCAAAATCTCTCCTTCATGTCAAATATCCCTAATTCTTCTACTAGATAATCTTAATGGCTTCCTTTTAAATTCCCTCAACATAGTAGCTGTTTTATTCTATGCACATCCTAGGTTTTCAATATTTCTTAAAATATAACCTATAGAATTAAACAAAATATTATAATTGTGATCTGTTTGCATTAGGATACAAGAAAAATGTCAAAAGCCTTTATTCTATTCAATTTTCTTCTATTAAGGTTAAGATGACAATTAGCATTTTTAGTCACCAGATCATAATATAAATGCATTTTGAATTTACAGATATTTTTCATGAGAACTTTTGTCATTATGGCTTTCTTATTTTGTACTTGTACAGTTCTTTTTAAATGTTGTAGGACTTTATATTTATCCCAATTAAATTTCATCTTCTTATCGAGTTGGTATTCTATTGAGATCTTTTTGAATTCCAATTCTGACAAATGGTTTAACTAACTCTTCTAGCTTTGTGTTATCTCCAAATTTGAGAAGCATGTCACTTATGATTTCATATAAGTCATTGGCAAAAAGTTGAAGAGCACTAAAGAATGATCTCTGAATTCTTTCACTAGGGTTACTGACATTCACATGTTAATATAATTTTCTTGATGCTATAGAAATATTCCATAAATGTACATGTTTTAATTAAGTACTTCTTAATATTCTTTATTTAACCACTTTACATCTGACAATCTTAGTTCTTTTACATGGAGACAAAAAAGTTTAAGGTAAACAGAATTTCATTTTGTAAAGTTGGTCATTTTGAACTACAATAATCATTAAGTGATTCTATTTTCTCCTCTGGAGTTATACAAATTGCTGTGTCCTTATCAAATATTTCTAACTTACATTTTACAAAGTGAATTTTAAAAATAAATTTACCTTTTTTGGCTTTCTGACATCCAATTTCCTTTCAGAAATGCTATTTGTTTACGATAGGATTCTATTGTTGTTCTGAAATAAAATGCAATATTTTAAAATTTAATAATAAATGTATATTGATTTTATGCACAATACAAAATATTTGACTCTGAAGAAATGTCTTTTCCACTTGGGAGCCAATTCAGAGCCAAGATGGTGGAATGAGGACTCACTTGAATTCTCCCCCAAATCCCTCCAAATACTTTTAAATGATGACTCTAAACAAATTTTAAAGCATCAGAACCCACAAAAAGATGAAGTGGAACAATTTTCTAGCTGAAGGCAGCTTAGAAGGTTGACATGGTCTGAAGCCACTGTGTCAGCACAGCCCAGGCCCTTGTAAATCAGGAGCAGGATGTGGGTCCTCTAAATTGGTGGCAGTAGGAATGATGAACAGAACTCTCAGCCCACAGAGGCCAATGACAACTCAGCAGGAAAGATTTGGTGTACTAGGAGGTGAGAGGGAGGCACAGCCCAGGATTGGGCTTTGGGAGTCACTGAATCAACAGTGGCAGCAACACAGTGGTAGGAGCAGTGTCAGTGACAGAGAGCAGTGGTTCCAGAGATCTCAGTCCACAGGTAGCAGGGCTAGACTACTGATCAGAGGGAGATTGTATGGGCCTCTTTGCAGGTATTGTGGCAAGACTTTGTTGCTTTGCCCATACTTTCATCTGGATAACTATTGGTTCATAGTACAGGTCCCTAGAAGGATCTCTGAAAACAGCTGCACAAAACCTCTGAAGCATGGAACATTTACATCCTTCACCCTGGAAACAGAGCCCTACTTTACCAAAAATTTTAAAACCAAGCAATAGGTTGGGGAAATGAGCAAAAAACATAAAAAGCTACTGTGGTGACAAGGAAGACCAAAATACATACTCAGAAGATGATAACAAAGTCAAAACTTTTACATCCAACATCTCCAAGAAAAATAAGAATTTGTCTCAGATCATGGAGGAGCTCAAAAAGAATTTTGAAAATAAAATAAGAGAGATAGAGGAAAAATTAGGAAGAAAAACAAGAGTGTTACAAAAGGAAATACAAAAAAACAAAATTGGCCAATGTACAAAAGCTCACTGAGGAAAATAATTCTTTAACTATTAGAACTGAGCAAATGGAAGTTAATGACTTTATGAGAAACAAAAGAAAAGAAAATCAAAAGAATGAAAAAACCCAGTTGGAATGAGAAAGACAAAACTTAAACAAGTAAAGAATTTGTGGACAACCTAATACAATGATAACAATAACATTTTATATTTAACATCTGATATTTTGAACTGGATGTTCCTAAGCATATCAAATAAAGTATGTTTAGAATAAAACGCATTATCAAAACCATCTCTCCCCTTAACCTGTTTCTAGTCATTTAAATCCTCAACATTGAGGTCCTTTGTTGTATCATTCTCACTCATGCAACATAACTATTTGGTTGCCAAGTCTTCTTAATTCTACCTCTAATAAAATCTCACATTTATTTTCTCTAACCACAACTATTCTCATGCAGGTCCTTATTTCTTATGCTATTATACCTCTTTTGTTCATTTTTGTTTTCATTTATGTCTGAATCTTTGGGATTCCATTTGGGGTTTTCTCAGCAAAGACACTGGAGTAGCTTGTATTTTCTTCTCCAGCTCATTTTATAGACAAGAAAATTGAGGTAAACAGGATTAAGTGATTCCCCTAGCTTGTAAATTAGGAAGATATCTTCCTAACTTTAGGCCCAGTCCTCTATCTACTGTAATGCCCTGTAATAATTTTATAATTGATTTCTCTGACTTGGATCTCTCTTCCCCTCTCCAAACTATTCTCCACCAAGCTACAAAACATATCCCTAAAATACCTTAAACTGTTCTCACTAAACTCCAGGGACCTTTTGTTATCTCTGGATAAATATACATTTTTAAAATCTGGCTTTTGAAGTTCTTCAAAAATTTTTGAGACTTTTAAGGCATAGTATAAATTATTTCCCATCACTCATCCTACAGTCCAGATAAGACTGGCCTTCTTGTTTTTCTTTACAAATTTGGCAATCCAGAGAGGAGTTGACTTCCAGGGGCCAAGATGGTAGGATAAGCAATGAATTTCTGTAACCTTTCTATAATCATCTCTAGGCAATCATAAAATAGCACCCTAAGCCAGAATCTGGAGTAGGAGAACCAATAAGGAGACAATAAAGAGAAAACAATCCTTTACTCCAGAAAACTTGAGAGGATCCAGAGGAGAAGTCCATCTTACTCAGGTAAGAGTGGAAAGTAGCAGTCCAAGACAGGAAAACTCCTTCCACCCAAGGAGAAGAACTCAAATTGTTTTTGTTTTGTTTTATTTTTTTTAAAGTAATTTTATAATTATAACATTTTTTGACAGTACATATGCGTAGGTGATTTTTTACAACATTATCCCTTGTACTCCCTTCTAGTCCGAATTTTTCTCCTCCTTCCCTCCAACCCCTCCCCTAGATGGCAGGCATTCCCATACATATTAAATATGTTATAATATATCCTAGGTACAATATATATGTGCAGAACCAAATTTTGTTTTTGTTGTTGTTGCAAAGGAAGAATTGGATTCAGAAGGTAAAAATAACCTGGGGAGAAAAACAAAAAATGCTAACAGTTTATACTCATTTCCCAGTGTTCCTTCTCTGGGTGTAGCTGATTCTGTCCATCATTGATCAATTGGAATTGGATTAGCTCTTCTCTATGTTGAAGATATCCACTTCCATCAGAATACATCCTCATATAGTATGGATGTTGAAGTGTATAATGATCTCCTAGTTCTCTTTCCCTGTAAGATCAGGAGTGAAACAAGGTTGCCCACTATCACCATTACTATTCAATATAGTACTAGAAACTCTAGCCTTGGCAATAAGAGCCGATAAAGAGATTCAAGGAATTAGAGTAGGAAATGAGGAAATCAAATTATCACTCTTTGCAGATGACATGATGATATACTTAGAGAACCCCAAAGACTCTGCAAAAAAGCTATTAGAAATAATTCAGAACTTTAGCAAAGTTGCAGGATGCAAAATAAATCCACATAAATCCTCAGCATTTTTATACATTACCAAAATAATCCAACAGCAAGAGATAAAAAGAGAAATTCCATTCAAAATAACGACCGGTAGTATAAAATATTTGGGAATATATCTACCAAAGGAAAGTCAGGAATTATATGAGCAAAATTACGAAACACTTGCCACAAAAATAAAGTCAGATTTAAATAATTGGAAAGACATTCAGTGCTCTTGGATAGGCCAAGTGAATATAATTAAGATGACAATACTCCCTAAACTAATCTTTTTATTTAGTGGTATACCAATCAGACTCCCAAGAAGCTATTTTAATGACCTAGAAAAATAACAACAAAATTCCTATGGAACAACAAAAGGTTGAGAATTTCAAGGGAAGTAATGAAAAAAAATTAAGTGAAGGTGGTCTAGCTGTACCTGATCTAGAACTATATTATAAAGCAACAGTCACCAAAACCATTTGGTATTGGTTAAGAAATAAGACTAGTTGATCAGTGGCATAGGTTAGGTTTACAGGGCAAGATAGTGAGTAAAAATAGCAATCTAGTGTTTGACAGATCCAAAGATCCCAAATTTTGGGATAAGAATTCATTATTTGACAAAAACTGCTGGGAAAACTGGAAATTAGTATGGCAGAAACTAGGCATGGACCCACATTTAACACCACATACTAAGATTAGATCAAAATGGGTCCAAGATTTATTCATAAAGAATGAAATCATAAATAAATTGGAGGAACATGGGATAGTTTACATCTCGGACTTGTGGAGGAGGAAGGAGTTTGTGTCCAAGGGAGAACTAGAGACCATTATTGATCACAAAATCGAAATTTTTGATTAAATCAAATTTAAAAGTTTCTGCACAAACAAAACTAATGCAAACAAGATTATAAGGGAAGTAACAAATTGGGAAAACATTTTTACAGTTAAAGGTCCTGATAAAGGCCTCATCTCCAAAATATATAGAGAATTGACTTTAATTTATAAGAAATCAAGCCATTCTCCAATTGATAAATGGTCAAAGGATATGAACAGACAATTCTCAGATAATGAAATTGAAACTATATCCACTCATATGAAAGAGTGTTCCAAATCACTATTGATCAGAGAAATGCAAATTAAGACAACTCTGAGATATCATTACACACCTGTCAGGTTGGCTAAGATGACAGGAACAAATAACGATGAATATTGGAGGGGCTGTGGGAAAACTGGGACACTGATGCATTGCTGGTGGAGTTGTGAAAGAATCCAACCATTCTGGAGAGTAATCTGGAATTATGCCCAAAAAGTTATCAAAATGTGCATACCCTTTGACCCAGCAGTGCTACTACTGGGCTTATATCCCAAGGAAATACTAAAGAAGGGAAAGGGACCTGTATGTGCCAAAATGTTTGTGAAGGTTATGGAATATTATTGTTCTGTAAGAAACGATCAACAGGAGGAATACAGAGAGGCTTGGAGAGACTTACATCAACTGATGCTGAGTGAAATGAGCAGAACTAGGGGATCATTATACACTTCAACAATGATACTGTATGAGGATGTATTCTGATGGAAGTGGGTATCTTCAACATAGAGAAGAGCTAATATAATTCCAATTGATCAATGATGGACAGAATCAGCTATATCCAGAAAAGGAACATTGGGAAATGAGTGTAAACTGTGAGCACTGGTTTTTTTTGTTTGTTTGTTTGTTTTGTTTTATTTTGTTTCTCTTCCCAGATTATTTTTACCTTGCGAATACAATCCTTCTTTTGCAACAACAACAATAAAATTTGGTTCTGCACATATATATTGTACCTAGGATATACTTTAACATATTTAATATGTATGGGAATGCCTGCCATCTAGGGGAGGGGGTGGAGGGAACGAGGGGAAAAACTCGGAACAGAAGGGAGTACAAGGGATAATGTAAAAAAAACAAGTTACCTATGCATATGTATTGTCAAAGAAAATGTTATAATTATAAAAATTAATAAAAAAACAAAATAAAAAAAATGATCTCCTAGTTCTGCTCATTTCACTCAGCATCAGTTGATGTAAGTCTCTCCAAGCCTCTCTGTATTCATCCTGCTGGTCATTTCTTACAGAACAATAATATTCCCAAATATTTTATACTATCCACAGTTATTTTGAATGGAATTTCTCTTTGTATCTCTTGCTGTTGGATTATGTTGGTAATGTATAAAAATGCTGAGGATTTATGTGGATTTATTTTGTATCCAGAAACTTTGCTAAAGTTCTGAATTATTTCTAATAGCTTTTTTGCAGAGTCTTTGGGGTTCTCTAAGTATACCATCATGTCATCTGCAAAGAGTGATAGTTTGATTTCCTCATTACCTACTCTAATTCCTTGAATCTCTTTCTCGGCTCTTATTGCCGAGGCTAGCATTTCTAGTACAATATTGAATAGTAATGGTGATAGTGGGCAACCTTGTTTCACTCCTGATCTTACTGGGAAAGATTCCAATTTATCACCATTACATATGATGTTTACTGACGGTTTTAAATATATGCTCTTATTATTTTAAGGAGTAGTCCATTTATTCCTATACTCTCAAGTGTTTTTAGTAGGAATGGATGTTGGATTTTATCAAATGCTTTTTCTGCATCTATTGAGATGATCATATGGTTTTTGTTAATTTGGTTATTGATACAGTCGATTATGCTAATAGTTTTCCTAATATTGAACCAGCCCTGCATTCCTGGTATAAATCCCACTTGGTCATAGTGTATTAACCTGGGGATGATTTTCTGTAGTCTTTTTGCTAATATTTTATTTAAGATTTTAGCATCAATATTCATCAGGGAGATTGGTCTATAATTTTCTTTCTCAGTTTTCAGCCTACCTGGTTTAGGTATCTGTACCATGTCTGTGTCATAAAAGGAATTTGGTAGGACTCCTTCAATCCCTATTTTTTCAAATACTTTATATAGCATTGGAGTTAGTTGTTCTTTTACATGTTTGTTAGAATTCACATGTAAATCCATCTGGTCCTGGGGACTTTTTTTAAGGGAGTTGGCTAATAGCTTGTTCTATTTCTTTTTCTGAAATGGGACTATTTAGACTATTTACTTCTTCCTCTGTTAATCTGAGAAAGCTATATTTTTGAAGGCATTCTTCCATTTCATTTAAGTTATCGAATTTAGTGCCATAAAGTTGGGCAAAGTAGCTCCTAACTATTGTTCTAATTTCCTCTTCATTAGTGGCAATTTCTCCCTTTTCATTTTTAAGACTAACAATTTGCTTTTCCTCTTTACTTTTTAAAATCAGATTTACTAAGGGTTTGTCTATTTTGTTTGTTTTTTCATAGAACCAACTCTTAGTTTTACTAATTAATTCAATAGTTTTTTTACTTTCAATTTTATTAATCTCACCTTTTATTTTTAGAATTTCAAGTTTCATGTTTGTATAGGGGTTTTTAATTTGTTCCTTTTCTAGCATTTTTAGTTGTAAACCCTATTTGTTGACCTTCTCTTTCTCTATTTTATGCAAGTAGGTCTCTAGAGATATAAAACTTCCCCTTATTACTTCTTTGGCTGTATCCCACACATTTTGGTATGATGTCTCATTATTGTCATTTTCTTGGGTGAAGTTATTAATTATGTCTATGATTTGCTGTTTTACCCAATCATTCTTTAATATGAGATTATTTAGTTTCCAATTATTTTTTGTTCTATTTTCCCCTGGCTTTTTATTGAATGTAATTGTTATCTGAAAAGGATGCCTTACTGCATTTGATCTTGAGGTTTTTATGTCCTAGTATATAATCAATTTTTGTATAGGTTCCATGAACTGCTGAGAAGAAAGTGTTCTCCTTTCTGTCTCCATTTAGCTTTCACCAAAAATCTATCATATCAAACTTTTCTAGTATTCTATTTACCTCTTTGACTTATTTATTTTGTGGTTTGATTAATCTAATTCTTCAAGTGCAAGGTTTATCTAATTCTGAGTGGGAGTGAGATCTCCCACTATTATGGTTGTGCTGTCTATTTCTTCTTGCAGCTCTCTTAATTTCTCTTTTAAACATTTAGATGCTACACCACTTGGTGGGTGTATGTTTAATATGATGCTGCTTCATTATCTATGCTACCCTTTAGCAAGATATAATGCCCTTCCTTATCTCTTTTAATTAAATCAATTTTTGTTTTTGCTTGATTTGAGATGAGGATGGCTACCCCTGCTTTTTTGGCTTCACCTGAAGCATAGTAGATTCTGTTCCACCCTTTTACTTTTATTTTGAATGTATCACCTTGTTTCATGTGTGTTTCCTGTAAACAACATATAGTAAGATTTTGGCTTTTAATCCAGTCTGCTAACTGCTTCCTCTTTATGGGGGAGTTTACCCCATTCACATTTATGGTTAGAATGACTAATTCTATATTGCTTGTCATCCTGTTAACCTCTGCTTATGCTTTTCTCCTTTCCTTCCCTCTTACCCCCCTCCCCAGTATTAAAACTTGTGAGCACCACTTGCTTTTCACAACCCTCCCTTTTTAGTATCCCTCCTGCACCTTAAAGTTCCTCCCCCTATTTTACCCTTTTTCCTCACAATTTCTGTATTCCCTTCCCCTTAGCTTTCTCCTTTCCTCCAACTTTTCAATGAAGTGGAAGAAGTTTCACCATAAATCGAATATGTCTATTGATACACACTATGTTCATCCCCCTCCTTTCTTTCTCTCAGATATAATAGGTTACCTTTGCCTCTTCATGAGATATAGTACCACCACTTTACCCTTTTTTATGAAAAATTTCCTTTCCACCTCTAGTTTCTAGGATAAATTATACATTTGTTCTTTACATATCTTTATGGCAGAAATAAAGTTCTCAAGATTTCTTTTTACCTTTTTAGAAATCTCTTGAGTTTTGTATTTGAAGATCAAACATTTTGTGTAGATCTGGTTTTTTCATCAAGAACAGATGGAATTTATTTATTTCCTTAAATGTCCATCTTCTTCCCTGGAAAGAGATGCTCATTTTTGCTGGGTGAGTTATTCTTGGCTGCATACCAAGTTCCTTAGCTTTTCAGAATATCATATTCCAGGTCCTGTGCTCCTTTAATGTGGACGCTGCTAGATCCTGGGTTATCCTTATTGTGGCTCCTCTGTATCTGAATTGCTTTTTTCTAGCAGCTTCCAATATTTTTTCCTTCATCTGATGGTTCTTGAACATGGCCACTATATTTCTTGGCATTTTGATTTTAGGATCCCTTTCAGTAGGTGATCGTTGAATTTTTTCAATGTCTATTTTACCCTCTGTTTCTAAAATGTCTGGCAGTTCTCTTTGATAATTTCCTGGAAAATAGGGTCCAGGCTCTTTTTTTCCTCACATTTTTCAGGGAGTCCGATTATTCTCAAATTGTCTCTCCTGGATCTGTTTTCCAGGTCTGATGTCTTTCCAATAAGGTACTTGACATTCTTTTCAATTGTTTCGTTTTTCTGGTTTTGCTTGATTACTTCTTGGTTTCTCCTTGAGTCATTCATTTCTACTTGTGTGATTCTAATTTTCAATGATGTATTTTCTTCACTCATTTTTTAAATATCTTTTCGTAATTGTCCAATTGAGTTTTTAAGTGAATTTTTTTCTTCTATGGAATTTTTTTCCATTTCTTCAATTTTATTTTTTAGAGTGTTTTCTTTTTCCAACTCACTAATTTTATTTCTCAATGATTTGATCTCTTTATCCACTCTGGATGACTTCTCCATACTCTCTTGCCAAGCTTCCCTTTTCTTTTCCCATTTCTCTTCTAGCTCTCTTGTGAGAGCCTTTTTGATTTCCTCTATGAGAGTCTTGTGTTTTGAGGAGCTGATCATATCCCCCTTAGGGGATTCCTCTGGAGACAGTCTGCTTTTAGTCTCCTCAGGGTTTGAAATCTGCTCTCCATCCATACAGAAGCCCTTTTAACTTTTTTGTTCATTTTGTCAGAGTGGAATAAAAAAAAAAAAACAAATTGACAAGAGAAACAATTGGTCTGTTTCTGGAGGGGGAATAGGGCTAGATGGTGTTACTAGGCTTCCTCTACAGACTGTGGGAGACAGCAGCAAGGCACTAACAGGACAGTGATGGCTGCACTGAGTTTGCGCTCTGAGGCTCTAAGAAAGCTCTGAGTCATTCCGGGTGGGGGTGGGGGTGGCCGGGACCGAGAGAGGCTAGCTTTCCGGGGTTTTATTCTTTACCTCCAGTGATTACACCTTCTCTGCTGCTCCTGGCCTGCTGTCAAGACAGAATATCCACACTGGGGTAAAGGTCGTTTTGCAGAAACGAAAGAGATTGCACCCCTCTCCCCCTCGGGTCTGAGCAGTGTGAGCTGCCTGCCTTGCTCTGGCTGCTTGCCCTCAGCCTGCACCCAATCTGTTCGTCCCCTCCCCTGAGGAAACACAGACCTTTTCTGGCGAAGTACAAGGATGTCTAATGTTCATGATTATTTCAGATACAAAAATTCAGTGAAGAAAATAACTCCTTAAAGAATACAATTGGCCAAATAGAAAAGAAAGTAAAAAACCTGAAGAAAACAACTTTAAAACTTAAAATTGGACAAGTGGAAGCTAACAACTATATGAGACATCAAAAATCAAACAGCTTCCAACAAATAAAAAAGAGAAGGAAATGAAAAATATCTACTAGGAAAACCAATTGAGTTGGAAAATGAATTCAGTAGAATATCAGAATTACCTAAAAGTCATAATCAAAGGGAGGACTTGGACAGCATCTTTCAAGAAATTATGAAGAAAAATTCCTGGAACTAGAGAGTCAAACAGACATTGAAAAATCCACTGATCACTTCAGGAAAGAGACCCCAAAATAAAAACTCTAAGGACCATAATAGCCAAATTCCAGAACTATTAGGCTAAAAAAAATTACAAGTGGCCAAAAAAAAAAAAATACAAATACCAGAGAGCCACAAGTAAGATTACACAGAACCTAGCAGAAGCATCATTAAAGAACCAGAGGTTGTAGAATATGCTATTCTGGAAGATAATGGAACTAAAACTCATCCAAGGATCAACTACCTGGTGAAATTAAGCATAATACTTCAAAAGTCATTTGATGAAATAGAAGGATTTCAAGCTTTCACAAGTTAAAGAGCAGAACTAAATAAAAAATTTGACCTCTGATATCAAGATTTAAGAGAATCATAAACAGGTAAAAAGGGGGAAAAAGCGATTCAATAGAGCTAAACTATTCACATCTGTACATGGGACTGGTAATTCTTAATAATTGTATCATCAATCATATAGTTAGAAGGAATACACATAAACAAAGGGTGTGGTTATAAGGTGAATTTGAGGGAATGACAAAAAAAATTGTGATGAGAAAAAGGAGTACACTGGGTATCAAAAGAAGGGAGATGTAGAATGTGATCAATTATTTCACACAAAGAACCAGAAAAGACCTCTTCCTGTGAAGGAAAAGAGGGGATAATGAGCAATGAGCATCATTTGAACCTTATTCTCATTGGTATTGGCTCAAATTAGAAATAACATACATAATCAATTGAAAATAGAAATCTTGATAGGCAAGTAGGAGGGGAAGAGATTAAAAAAGAGAAGGGACTAATAAAAGGGAGGGCAGAGAAGAAGAGGTGGTAGACAAGCAAATTACTGGTGGAAAAAAAAAAGAATGAAAAGAGTAAGGGTATAAACAGGAGGAAGAATAGTATAAAGGGAAATACATAGGTAGTAATTGTAACTGTGAAAGTAAATGAGATGAACCCTCCCATAAAATAGAAGAGGATAGCAGAGTGGATCAAAAAATAGAATCCTAGCATATGCTGTTTACAAGAAACACACTTAAAGTAGAGAGATTCCCCCAGAGTAAAGGTAAGGGTTTGAAGCAGAAGCTATTATGGTTCAGCTAAAGTTAAAAAAAAAAAAATGCAGGAGTAACGATCCTGATATCAGAAATGCAAAAGCAAAAATCGGCCTAATTAAATGAGATGAAGGAAACTACATTCTGCTGGAAAGGTACCATAGACAATGAAACAATATCAGTACTAAAAATATATGCACCAAGTGGCACAGCATCAAAATTCTTATAGGAGAAACTAAATGAACTACAGGAAGATATATATAGCAAAATTATACTAGTGGGGGATCTCAACTGCCCCTTCTCAAAACTCAATAAATCCAACCAAAAATAAACAAGAAGGAAATATAATATTAGATAAGTTAGATATTACAGAAAGGAATATGCCTTTAAACAGCACATGACATCTAGACAAAAATAGACTATGTAATAGGGCATAAAAATATATTCTTCTTAGATCGTAATGCAATAAAAATATTCAAAAAGAGCAGCAAAAATATAGATTAAAAGTTAATGGGAAACAAAATAATTTGATCCTAAAGAATAAATGGGTCAAGGAACAAATCAAATTCAAATTTCACCAAACTGAAAATCCTAAAAATCAAAAATAGCTTAATAAAATTGAAAGTAAAAAAACAATAACAAAAAAACATTGAGCTAATAAGTCTAGAAGCTAGTTTTATGGGAAAATAATCCAATAAGCCAGAAAAGCCATTGATTAATTAAGAAAAAGAAAGAAGAAAACCAAATGTCCAGTATAAAAATGAAGGATGAAACCATCACCAATGAAGAAGAAATTAAAAATTGGGAAATATTTTGATTAATTATATGTCAAAATATCTGGCAGTCTGAGCAAAATAATAAATCAAGAAATAGAATGTCTAAATAACCCCATTAGAAAAAGAAACTGAATAAGCCATCAATGTGGTACTCCCTAGGAAAAATCTCCAAAGTCAGATGGGGTCACTAATTGTACCAAACATTTGAGAAACAATTCTAATACTAAAAATACTATTTGGAAAAATGGGTGAAGCAGAAGCAATACAAACATGATGCTGAAACCCAAACCAGGAAGAGCTAAAGCAGACAAATAAAATGAATAATATTAATGAAAAACTTAAGAGCAAAATACTAGCAAAGAAATTACAACAATGTATTACAAGTATTACCACTATCATCAGGTGGGATTTACACCAGAAATGCAAGGTTGGTTCAATATTAGGAAAATCATCAATATAATTGAACATATCAAAAAATCAATAGAAATCATATGATTATCTCAATAGATGCTGACAAAATACAGCATCGATTTGTCACTATAGTGAGCATAAGAATAAAGAGAACATTTCTTAAAATTTATCTAAAACCAAATCATTTTAGGTTTTAAACAATCATGATTGTTTAAAACATTATATATAATAATATATAAACATTATATATAATACATAATTATATATAATATAATGTTTTAAGCATTATATTACATCTATAATATAATTGTTGATTGTACAATTATATTAACAAACATTATATGTAATGAGGATAAAGTAAAACTCTTCCTAATAAGATCGAAGTTAAGCAAGAATGCCCATTATTCAGTACTGTATTAGAAATGTTAACTGTAACAATAATATAATAATAACAATATTATAACAATAATAATATATAGAAAAAAATAGGATGGAGGGAAATACAGAGCTGTTAATCATAGCTGTGAATGTGAATGGGATGAACTCTTCCATGAAATGAAAGTGAATAGCAGAGTGGATTAAAAAACAGAATCCTACAATATGTTTTTTACAAGAAACACATTTGAAACAGAGATAGATACATCCAGAGTAAGGGTAAAAGACTAAAGCAGAATTTATTATACTTCAACTGAAGCAAGAAAAAATGGGAGCAGCCATTCTGACTTCAGATAAAGCAAAAGTGAAAGGCAATCTAATTAAAAGGATAAGGAAGGAAGTTATATCTTGTTAAAGAGTACCATAGACAATAATATAATATCGACACTAAATATATATGCACCAAGTGGTAGAACATGCAAATTCTTAGAGAAATTAAGCCAATTGCAGGAAGAAATAGACAGCAAAACTGTATCAGTGGGGGGACCTCAATGTCTCCCTCTCAGAATTAGATAAATTCAACTACAAAATAAATAAGAAAGAAACTAGGGAAGTTAGTAGAATCCTAGAAAATTTAGACATGATAGATCTCTGAGGAAATTGAATAGAGACAGAAATAAATACACTTTTTTTCTCAGCAGTACAGGGCACCCACACAAAAATTGCATAAAAATCTCAAATCAAATGCAGAAAGGCAAAAATGGTAAATGCTTCCTTTTCAGACCACAATGAAATAAAAATTATATTCAATCAAAAGCCAGGGAAAGATGAACTGAAAACCAATTGGAAAAGAATTTAATTCTAAAAAATGAGTAGTTTAAACAATAAATTATATTAACAATCAATAATTTCATCCAAGAGAATGACAATAATGAGACAACAAATCAAAACATATTGGATGTAGCCAAAGCAGTTCTTAAGGAAAATTTTATATCTCTAAGTAGTAATATGAATAAAACAGAACAAGTGGAGATCAACTAATTGGGCATGCAACTAAAATAACTAGAAAAAGAACAAACAAAAAATCTCAAATACAAAATAAGAAATCTGAAACTCAAAGGAGAGATCAATAAAATTGAAACTAAGAAAATTATTGAACTTATTAATAAAACTAAGAGTTGATTTTATGAAAAAAATCAACAAAATAGATAAATCTTTCATTAACTTGATTAAAAAAAAAAAGAAAGGAAAAACCCCCAAATTACCAACATCAAAACTGAAAAAGGTGAACTTACTACCAATGGAAAAGAAATTTTAAAAATAATTAGGAGCTATTTTGCCCAACTATGTGCCAGAAAATCTGACAATCTAATTGAAATAGATGCATATTTTGAAAAAATATAAATTGTCCAGATTAACAGAAAAAGAAATAAATTACTTAATTACTTAAATAGTCCTAATATATAAAAAGAATTTGAACACGACACCAACTAGATGGATTTACAAGTGAATTCTACCAAACATTTAAACAACAATTCATTCCAATACTATGTCAACTATTTGGAAAAATAGGTAAAGGAGTACTGCCAAATTCCTTCTATAGCATAAATATGATATTAATACCTAAACCAGAATGAATCAAAACAGAGAAAGAAAATTACAAACCAATTTCCCTGATGCAAAAATTTTAAATAAAATTAGCAGAGATTACAACAATTTATCCTTGGATAATATATTATGACCAAGTGAAATTTTTGAGGTGGCAAAGAATTAGAAAATCAGTATGTGCCCATCTACTAGAGAATGGCTGAATAAGTTATGATATATGAAAACAATGAAATTGGGTTTTTTTTGTATTTTTGTATAAAAAATTATGAACAAGCTGATTTTAGAAAGACCTGGAATGATTTACATGAACTGATGCTGAGTGAAATAAGCAGAACCAGGAATACATTGTACATAGTAACAGCAAGATTGTGCAATAATCAACTATTAAAGACTTGGTTCTTCTCCGCAGTTCAGTGATCCAAGGCAATCTCAATAAATTTTGAATAGAAAACACTATCTGCATCGAGAGAGAGAAATAGGGAGACTGAAAGCAAATCAATAAATGCCATGTTCACTTTTTTTCTTCTGTTTTTTTTTTTTCTCTCCCATTTTTTTTGCTTTTGTTTTGATTTTTCTCTCTCAACATAATTCATAAGGAAATATAAAAAAATAAAATACATGAATAACCCCCCAAAATAAAGCAACTTAAAAAAGAAAAACATAATAACTCTGATCAATACATCCATCAAATGAAGTGTTTATATTTTAATGAGGAGTTGATCCTAATGTCTTCAGGACCAGCAGAAGAATTTAAATATTAGAAGAATTGGTGAGTGGTTTTAAGTTTTGATGATCTTAAAAGAATAAAGGAAAGAGAGGGAAAGAGATTCACCAAGAAAGGAAAAAACAATAATGGTATAGGAATTTAACTTATATAATTGAGGTGTGCAAATAAAAATTTATATATACAAATAAGGAAGGAGTAGGGGGAGTGAACATCACTTGAACTTCACTTCCATCTAAACAGGTCAACAACAGGGTGGAATACAGATGTTATTAAAAGGGAAAGAGAAGGGGGAAGAAGAAAAAGGAAGAGTAAATTCAGGAAGGGATTAGTTGTATGTAAAACAAATTAACTCACAGGAATTAAAAAGAAGGATTTAAAAGAAAAGAAAGATATTGTGATTGGGCTCTGAGTGGAAGAAAAGAAGATGGAAATAGGAGCTGAAGCAGATTACATAAAATATAGAGCACTGTGCTGAAGCCTAAAGGAAAGTAGACTGAAAACCAGCAGAAGCTAGCCAGTTAGTTCTCTTCCCCTCAGAAGTTTCTTAGGTTAAGAACTGAGGCCAGTGAACAGGGAATTCTTCAACGTGAGAAAAGGCTGGGATTTGGTGCAAAGGCAGGGAATTTGGGGGAACCCCCTTCTGGTGGCACAGGGATTCTCTGTAAAGGAATTTACAAACCCAAAAACCTAGATTGATAAAAGAGGTTTAATAAACCCCTAGGGAATTGAGAAGTAAAGTTATAAATCCTGACAGAGAGCCATAAAGTCTCGTTAGGGAAATAGGTGAGGATAAACAGAGGATAACACTAGAAAAGAATATTATTCCAGTGGTCAGAAGCTTCCTTGACACAGCATGGCATAGTCTAGCATGGCATACCATGGCATATTTAGAACCTCTGCAAAGAGGGGATTTTAGATCGGCTCTTTTATAATAGTACCTTTGGCTACAAGCTGAAGGGAGCTGAAGGTTTCAGCCTGAACTAGAATTTGAATAGAATTGAGTTTCTTTAATTCAATAGGGTTGGAATTCTTCTGCTCAAGACTGAACCAACCCCACCTAGATAACAAAATGAAACTGTTTGTCTTGTTTCCCTCCTGTGGGGTCCCTCACTGAGGTAGAATTGAAGGAGATTTAGGTTTCATTTTTAGGAATCATTGTGATGAGAGATAGGAAAGGGGGGAATCTTGTTGTCGGTGCAAAGATCCCATGAGGCACAGTGCCCCCTATAAATGAATTTACAGGCCCAAAAACCTAGATTGATAAATAAAAGGTTTATTGTAGGAATTTGGAAGTAAAGTTTAGTTAGAAAGACGCCAAGGCCAAAGGTGGTTGATAGGCGGGCAGGAACCCTTACATGGCCGGAAGGATACCATGTTTGGGGGGAAGGGCTCCTGCAAAGAGAGAGCTCCAGCTTGGCTCTTTTATACCTAAAAGGAACTTGTGGGCAGTGCCCCAAGTTCTGGCGGGCTTTTCAGATAAGGAAGAAATTGTTGGGGGTTGGGGAAACCTGAGCAGATAGTGGGGGCTGGGCCTGGATATTCAAAAGGGTGCTTTTTAACCAGGATTTGTGAATCAAGGTCAGCCACGGGGGTTGGGAAATCAGAAAGGAATCTTAAAGGGACCTCAACCCCTATCAAGTGCATTGCTTGTCAGTCATTACCCTTCTCACACTACAAAACATACATACAAAGAGCTTGTGTATAATATTTCAAGAAATCATTATTTTTATGAACAGTAGGGGGAAATGAAAATAATAAGAACTCACTGTCATCTTCTAAAAGAAATCCCAAAATGAAAACTCCTAAGAACATTGGAAACAAAATTCAGAGTTTCTTGCAAAAAAAAAATTGTAAACAGCCAGTGAGAATTGAAGAATAGTCAAGATTACAAGAAGATTTGTCAGCTACCACTATAAGTGGTAGGAATCATGGAAAAATAAAAGATATAAGCTCAATAAAAATTAACTTCCCCAGAAAAATTAAGCATACTTATAGAAAAAAAATGGATATTTAATTAGAGAACTCTATGCATTCTTTATTAAAAGACAAAAGTTGAGTAGAAACCTTAAAATATAAGCACAGGAAGAGATTATATAGGATTATACATCCATCAAAGACAATTCAGAAAGATTCATGATAAAAATTGTTATCCACTTCCAGAGAGAGAACTGGTGAACTCAGTGCAAATTGATTTATAATGTTCTTACTTTATTTTTCATGCTTTTCTTTGACATGGTTAATATGGAAATATGTTTTGCATGATTTATATATAGAAAGGATATCATATTAGTTGCCTTCTTGGTAGGTGGGGTAAGGGCTACAGTGAGAGAATTTGGAACACTTATGTTTTTAATGTTAAAAATAAACAAACTTTAACCAAAAAAAAAAAAAAAAAAAAAAAAAAAAGACTTAGATTAAGGATAAGCAGTCAGTACTGTTGTACTGAACCTCCAGAGTCTTCTAGCTAGTTGACAAGGGGGTAGGGTGAGCAGGAAATATCTACTAGAACTTATCTGTGAAATGGGGACAATAATAGCAGCTATCTTCTAAGGTAACTGAGATAATAAGTGTAAAGCAATTAGCACAGAATTTGACACAATAGTTACTATTTAAAAGTTATCTATTAAAATTATCCATTTAAAAATGAACAAGGTAAACAAAGTCACCACAATTCATAAAGTTTAAAAGATTACATACCGATAAAGGTGCCTGAGATTTTCTATTGCTTCTTCTAGGGCTTTGGTATCCATTAGTTTTTTGCTTAAGAGAGCTTTTTTCTCAGCGATAAGTTCTTCTATTTTGCTCACTCTAATAAGTTTAAAAAAAAACACAACTGCATTTTAGTGAGTTAAACTTCTCAAAAGGAAGAAAGTTTTCATAACCAAGTAAGATCCCCCAAAATGTAAAATATTTGGCAATTCATGGTATTTAACAAAATGAATGAAAACAGCAAACCAGAAAGCCTTTCTAACCCTTTACTGTTTCTTCCATGAAAGAGTAGAATTTTCAATAAATTCTTTGGATATTCCAAATCACAGAAAGAATAAAGCAAAAGATAATAATTGCTATTGCTTTTGTATTTCTGGGTTAATTGTATAAGTTCTTATTCACTTTAAAAGCTTTCACTGAGAAAGCTTTGTAAAACTGGACTTTTCCCATTTTGACTAGCTTTTCTTTACTCAGATCAGGGAAACTGGCAAATTATATTTTATAATTTATCATAAATTATAAACACTATAAACTTTTTATAAATTAAAAACACTAAATTTGTAATGTTAAATACAGTGTCCCCCTCTTTCCCTGGGTTTATGTGTATGTAGATTTTCTTACTCTCCATCTCACAAATGGTAAAAGTAATTTCATAGAGGTCAGGTAGAGCTGAGAATGCTACTTCATTTTAAGCCAATCAAGTCACCCTATAAAACTTTTCTGATTTTTCTTTATAACTGCCAAATCATTTATCTTCCAAGCATGTGACCTGAGCTATTCTTGATCTACATAATACCAATTTCAAATGGTGACAAATTTATTAAGTTTTTAAATACTTGGTTCTGGCTTCAAGGGGCATCTGTTCCGGAAGATTTGTTTTTTTTCTGTGTATTTTAGAAATAAAATAGTGTTGCCAGTCCTAAAGATGGTTGACATTCATATATATATACATGTATGTATTTTATATAATCTATATATGTTTATATATTTTTATATAATCTATATATATTATATTATATATAGTATGTATTTTATATAATCTATATGTATTTATATATTTTTATATAATCTATCTATCTATCTATCTATATAAGCCTTGCACTGTATACACACAATATAAAGGCAGCTAGACTTGGGACATGAACATATTAATGAAGCTAACAACCTAACATTTCATAGCTTTATTGAAAACTTATAGGTGAAATCTGGAATAGATTTAAAGAATCACCAATATGAATCTCAGACAAAGTATACAGTTGCTGACAACTTAAGCCTTAATGAATTCTCACCACTTGGTGGCAGCAAAATGAAACAGCGGATTATAAATTATAAATTAAAACATACAAGTCTTTATAGTGTAGCTCTGATAAATTATATTCTTCTTCTTCTTGTAGAGCAGTTTTAAGCTGTTCATTAAGAATTTTATTTTTTCCTCTAAGATCAGTATTTCGTGCCTTTATTTTTGAGAATTTATCTTTAGTCTGGAGAGAAACAAAATTAACAGAGTAAGAGATCACGCCCTTATTTTCTCCTTTTTTATCATTCCATACTTGAATCTTTCCACTTTCCTTCCTTCCCTTTTCCCTCTTCTCTGCCTGTCTCTTGTCTCTATCTATATATCCATTTCCTTCCCTCCTTCCTTTCCCTTTTTTCCTTTCCTTCTTTTCCTTCCCTCCCTCTCTCCCTCCTTCCCTTGCTCCTTTCCTTCCTTCCTTTCTTCTTTCCTTCCTTTCTCCCTCCCTTCCTTTCTCCCTCCCTCCCTCCCTCTCTTCCTCCCTTCCACTCTTCCCTTTCTTAAATAATAGTTGTATAAATGCTTAGTTTCTTCCTCTCTGTATTCAATGCTTATCATAGTGTCTGAAACACAGAACTGCTTGTTGACTTGATTATGATTTCATTTTTAAGCACTGATACAGAAAAGAAAGTTTTTCTTGACTTTGCTATGTCCAAATTCACTTTGAGACTTGAGGTATTTTTAGGATCCTTATCATAAATTAGAAATTATACCAATATTGCTATGTCACCATGTCACCTAATATAAATATATATGATTGAAGAGTCACAACAATAGTATCAAGAAATGAAGAGCTGAATTAAAACCCTAAAAGCCCTTTGCATCAGAGAAAAGGACAAATAATTAACAGCTTTCAAAGATATGGCCAATTAAGTGTCTCACAGATGCACGAGCATTGGTTGATATCTACCCAATCAATCATTTTAAGGTTTATGGCACTTTGGAAGTGATTATTTCTTTTGACACTCACAACAACCCTGTGAGAGAAGAAATTGAAATGTGTAAAATTGAAGCAACTTGCCTATTTAAGGATTGAGGTAGAATTTAACAAAAATCATCCTGACTTCAAATCTAGATCCCTTTTCACATCTGTGTACTTACTCTTCAAAGTGCTTGATTCATTGCCCTTTTACCCAAACATTATAAATATCATTACTTTCATTTTATGGATGAAGAACTTGAGATGGAAAGGTAAAGTCACATGGTTTCTTGGAACCAGAATGGTGACTTTGAGCATGTTCCACAGGAAGTAGGGGTGGCTATCACTCCATCTATTATATTTCTTTTTAACAGATATAGAAACAGTCTAAGTCTTTTCCTTCTTTCCATGGGAATAGGGGTAGAATGGAGAGAATGTATGTATTTCTTGCCTTTCTCCAGTAACATCAATTGACTTCCATGGTATCCTATCCTCAATACACTCAGCAAGGAAAGAACCATGAAGAAGCAGTTTGAAAATTTCTATACACTTTGTTTCCAAAGCTTACAAAGTGAAATAAATTTAGCTTCATGGAAATTTCTCAGAAAAATATAATTTATTCTCACATATGGAGAGTTCTACTCATTCATATTTAACATATTTTGGGGGGATTAAGATTTAAGTTTTTTTTTCCCAAATTGTGATTGCTCATGACTTTTATTAGTTAGCAAAAATTCAAATGTCCTTTATTTTAAAGTGTCACAAAATATACATCAATTTTGATCAGTTTTTTATATGCTTTACTATTAAATGTTTAAAAATAAAATCAATTTCCTAAGGGAGAATGCTGTTGTTCTTCTCACCTGTCTTATCTTACTAATCAAGTCTGCTTGTTTCGTTTTAGATGATTCTATCAGATCCACAAGGGCATTGTCATATTCAATCCTAGAAATAAAATGGCCCAAAATATATGAATAATATGACAAAATATTTTAAAGGAGAACAACTTGCACACCTAAACATGAACATATATGACTTCATAACCATTTATTTATATTCTCTCTCTTTTTTTTTTTTTTTTTTTTTTTACGCTGGGGTTAAGTGACTTGCCCAGCTAAGAAGTGTTAAGTGTCCGAGACCAGATTTGAACTCGATTCCTCCTGAATTCAGGGCTGGTGCTCTATCCACTGCGCCACCTAGCTGCCCCCTATTTATATTCTCAATAGATAAAGATCAAGAATAGGTAATACATATCAATCTCAAGTATTATTTTTAGCTGTTCACTGAATATTGGCATCAATTAAGAGGTATAAAATAAGTGGATATATGAATGTCAACAGGGGTCCACCAGTATCTTAGAAGATGACCTGCAAAAGATCAAAATAAAAGAATTTATAATAAATCATGAGATTCTACAAATGCTTGCATTCAGAAATAACGTTAATTATAACTAATTCAGGCATACTGGAAATTCATCTCAGTGAAATTCAGAGTAATGGGAAATTAGTCTATCCATTCACACTAGAAAAATAAAGTGAATGAAAAAGAAATATTGTTAAGACTATGACATAGTTTCTGGTTGAGCAATTTTTAGTTTACCAACAAGCATATATTGGACATTTGCAGCAGATGAATAAGAGTTTTGGCTTGAAATTAAATAAGGGGGAAAGATTGGCCTGGATAACAATTGGGAGATAATATGGTATTTTCAACATTTCCACATTGTATATAGTGTCAATGGTTTATGCTTCTCACAATAATATTCTTCTGGTGAGAATATACATATTTATAAATCACACAACACCACAATTCAGAGGAATTAAAATGGCAAATTATCTACAGAATCATAGATAGATACACAGTGGGTTTAGGCAGTATATAACATGTTACCAATAAGAGCATAAAAATGTTATGAAAATTCTTACAACCAGAATAAGAGACAGATTGGACTGCAATAGTAATGATATCAAAAATGGTACATTGGGACATCCGAAGTAATAAAAGAACAAAAGAGAGGACTCCAATGTGGACAGTGCTTTCTCTACTAAATTCAAATTATATATGTGTGTATACACATAGATATGTATATATGTATAGACATTGACATATACATATCTGTGTGTATATAGTTATACTTAGAATAGGTAATGAGGAAACCAAATTATCACTCTTTGCAGATGATATGATGGTACACTTAGAAAACCCCAGAGAATCAACTAAAAAGCTATGAGAAACAAACCACAATTTTAGCAAAGTTGCAGGATACAAAATAAATTCACATAAATCATCAGAATTCTTATACATTACTAACAAAATCTAACAGCAAGAGATACAAAGAGAAATTCCATTTAAAATAACTGTTGATAATATAAAATATTTGGGAATTTATCTGCCAAGGGAAAGTCAGGAACTATATAAGCAAAACTACAAAACACTTTCCACACAAATAAAGTCAGATCTAAGCAATTGAAAAAAATATCTAGTGCTTATGGATAGGTCAAGTGAATATAATAAAGATGACAATACTTCCTAAACCAATGTATTTATTTAGTGCTATACCAATCAAACTTGCAAAAAACTATTTTACCAACCTAGAAAAAAAAAACAACAAAATTCATCTGGAAGAACAAAAGGGCAAGAATTTCAAAGGAATTAATGAAGAGAAAGAAAATGAAGGTGGCCTAGCTGTACCAGAACTAAAGCTACATTATAAAGCAATGGTCATCATTTGGTACTGACTGAGAAATAGAATAGTTGATCAGTGGAATAGGTTAGGTTCACAGAAAAAAATAACCAATAACTATAACAGTAGTAGTATTTGACAAAACCAACGGCCCCACCTTTTGGGGTAAGAATTCACTATTTAACAAAAACTTCTGGGAAAATTGAAAACTGGTATGGCAGAAAGTAGGCATAGACCCACACCTAAAACAGTATACCAAGATAAGGTAAAAATGGGTTCATGATCTAGATATAAAGAATGATATTATAAACAAATTAGCAGAACATAGGACAGTTTACTTCTCAGATTTGTGGAGGAGGAAGGAATTTGTGACTAAAGAAGAACTAGAGATCATTATTGATCATAAAAGAGATGATTTTAATTATATTAAGTTAAAGAGTTTTTGTACAAACAAAACTAATGCAGACAAGATTAGAAGAGAAGGTGGGAAAACATTTTTAACATCAAAAGATTCTGATAAAAGCCTCATTTCTAAAATATATAGAGAATTGACTCAAATTTACAGTAGTTCAAGCCATTCTCCAATTGATAAATGGTCAAAGGCAAAGAGACAATTTTCAGAAGAAGAAAGTGAAAGTATTTGTAGCCACATGAAAAATTGTTCCAAATCACTATTGATCAGAGAAATGTAAATTAAGACAATGCAGAGATACCATTATATACCTGTCAGATTGGCTAAGATGACAGGAAAAGATAATGATGAATGTTGGAGAGGATGTGGGAAAACTGAGACACTGAAACTTTGTTGGTGGAACTGTGAATGGATCCAACCATTCTGGAGAGCAGTTTGGAACTATGCTTAAAACGTTATCAAACTGTGCATACCCTTTGATCTAGCAGTGTTTCTACTGGAAATATAGGACAAAGAGATCTTGAAGGAGGGAAATGGACCCACATATGCAAAAATGTTTGTAGCAGCCCTCTTTGTAAAGGCAACAAATTGGAAAGTGAGTGGATGCCCATCAATTGGAGAATGGCTGAATAAATTATGGTATATGAATGCTATGGAATACTTTCTTCTGTAAGAAAAGACCATCAGGATGATTTCAGAGAGGCTTGGAGAGACCTACATGAACTGATGCTAAATGAAATGAGCAGAACCAGGAGATCATTACACATGGCAATAACAAGACTATATGATGGTTGATTCTGATGAACATGGACGGCTCTCATCAACAACGAGATGATTCAAACCAATTCCACTTATTCAGTGATGAAGAGAGCCATCTACAAGAGAGGACTGTGGTAACTGGGTGTGGAATACAACATAGCATTCTCATTCCTTCTGTTATTATTTGTTTTCTTTCTCAGTTTTTCTTTTTCTTCCTTCTTGATCTGATATTTCTTGTGCAGCAAGATAACTATGTAAACATATACATATTTATATGTATACACAAATATACATATATTGGATCTAACATGTATTTCAACATATTTAACATGTATTGGACTACCTGCTGACTAGGGGAGGGAGTAGGGGGGAGGAGAAAATTTGGGACAAAAGGTTTTACAAGGGTCAATGTTGGAAAAATTACCCATGATATGCTGTGTAAATAAACAGCTTTAATAAAAATTTAAAAAAAAAAGATGTATGGGAAAACTTCAGGGCTTAGCCTTGAGCATGATTCTTTTTTCTTCTCATACTGATTTGCTGGTCTCATTAGTTCCCCTAGATTCAATTAGCATCTTTATGCCAATGATTCACAAGTCCACATACCCACATTTATACTCTGCTTTAAATGTGTTTCCTGTAAACAACATATTGTAGGATTCTGGCTTTTGATCCAGTCTGCTCTCCACCTCCACTTTGTGGGAGAGTTCACCCCATTCATATTTATGCTTAAAACTATTAATTCTGTAATTCTTGCCATCTTATTAACCCCAAATTATACTTCTCTTCCCTTTTCCTTTTTCCCTCCTCCCAGTATTACTTATGAGTATTACTTGCCTCAAGCAGACCTGCCTTTTAGAGTCCCTCTCCCTTTCTTACACCTTTCCCCCTTTTTTCCCTTTTGGTTTTCCCTTCTATTTAGCCTACCCCTTCCTTTTCCCTTTTCCCCTCCCCACTTTTCTATAAGGTGAAAGAAGGTTCTCAGTGAAACCAAATATAACTAATATTCTTACTTTGAGCCAAATCTGATGAGAGTAAGATTCACACAATGTTCATTTCCCTCCCTTTCTCTCTCAATTATAGGTTTCCTTTGCCTCTTCCTGAAATGTAATTTCTCTCATTTTACCTCCACTTTCCCCTTTTTCCAATAAAATCCCCTTTCTACCTCTATTTTCTTTTTTATATTATAACAGTAAGATCAAATAATACATGTACTCTTTATGTATACCCATAATAGAAATACAGTTCTCAAGGAGTTCTTTTCTTTTTACCTTTTTATGCTTCTCTTGAGTTCTGTATTTGGGGGTCAATTTTTTTTGTTCAGCTCTCTTCTTTTCATCAGATATATATGGAATTTATCTCTTTTATTTAATGTCCATCTTCTTCCCTAAAACAAAATGTTCAGTTTAGCAGGGTAATTTATTCTTGGCTGCATTCCACGTTTCTTTGCTTTTTGGAATATCAGATTCCAAGCCCTTCGATCCTGTAAGGTGGAAGCTGCTAGATCCTGGGTAATCCTTATTGTGGCGCCTCAGTATTTGAATTGTTTCTTTCTGGTTGCTTGTAATATTTTTTCTTTGGTTCAATAGTTCTGAAATTTAGCCACAATGTTCCTTGGAGTTTTAATTTTGGGGTCTCTTTCAGGAGGTGTTTGGTGAATTCTTTCAATGGCTATTTTACCTTCTGATACTATGACATCTGAGCAGTTCTTTTTGATGATTTCCTGAAAAATAGTGTCTAGGCTCTTTTTTCATCATGGTTTTCAGGGAGTCCAATAATCCTTAGAATGTCTTTCTTAGATCTATTTTCCAGGTCAGTTGTTTTCCCAATTAGGTATTTTAAATTTTTTTAAAATTTTTTTTCCACTTTTTTGGTTTTGCTTGACTGATTCTTGTTATTTTATTGAGTCATTCATTTCTATTTATTTAGTTCTGATTTTTAGTGAATTATTTTCTTCATTTACTTTTTTTTTGTATATGTCCAATTGAATTTTTAAATGAATTGTTTTGTTCTATGACATTTTTTCCTTTTCATAAATTCTGTTTTTTAAAGACTTATTTTCTTGTTCCATTTCACAAATTCTGTTTTTCTGGGAGTTTTCTTTTTCCATTTTGCCAAATCATCTTTTAATGAGTTATATACTTTTTCCATTTCACTAAGTCTATTTTGTGTTGCTTTTTCCAAACCCTCTTGCAAAGTTTTCATTTCCTTTCCCCATTTTTCTTCCAACTCTAATTTAAGAGCCTTTTAAATTTCTTCTAGGAGAGCCTTGTGTGATGGGACCAATTTATATCACCTTTGGGGGCTTCATCTGGATATGATCTGCTTTTCATCTTCTCAGGGTTTGAAATTTGTTCTTCTCTTTCACCATAAAAACTATCTATGGGTTAAAGTCCTTTTTGCTTTTTTATTCATTTTTTTTAAAGTTGAGATCTCTTTTTAGGGTAAGGGAGGTTGTCCAGGCTTCCTCTACAAGTGGCAGTACCTGTGTTGGGTCAGTGATGGCTGTCCTGAGTCAGTGTTTACTGACTTCTGGTGCTGGGTGGGCATAGCCAAGTCCTGTGAGATTCTGGCATGTGGGGATTCACTATTTACTTTTTGTGTTTGTGAATGTTTTATAAGTTCTCTGGTGATCTACTGGCTTGCAACCAGGGCAGAGTAGTCAACACTGCTGTAGATTCCTCCCTATAGATTCTCCACTGTGCGGAGCTTCCACTGCCCTCTGCACAGCCTGCACTGGCATCTGTGTTTGGCCTGCCTCTCTCTGTGTCCAATTAAAATAGACCATTTTTGGTGGTCCTCAAAATTATCTTCTGCTGGTAATTTGTTGCACTCCCAATATTTGTGGATTCTGCCAGTCCAGGGTTAATTCAGAGGCTGGATTTGCTAATTAGTGTGAGGAATGTAGGAGAAGTTCAGAAAGATGCATGTGTCCACTCCACCATCTTGGCTCTGCTCCCCTAGATACCATTTTCTGGCAGAAGGACCATCTGATTAAGGTGACTTTGGCAAGAATATTGCTACAAATAACTGAGAGACTGCTTCGTGACTTTCATAGGACAACCAATTTCCTTTTTCTTAGGAAAGAGAAAGAATTGAGGCATCATTGATCTCTTGGGATATAACCTCTTCTTTCTATATAACCTAGAAGATTTCAGTTAGCTTTTGTGTGAGCAGTGTATAAGCAGAGTGTATGTACATCTCTGCTGGAATAAAATTAGTATCAGGTTCTTTGCCACAAAAGAGGAGCTTAATGGCATTCAAAACTACTTCAGCTGAACATATGGCTAAAGAGGATTGACTTTAACCTGAGGCAAATGGTCAATGGCTTCATCATTGGTTGACAGTCTGTTTGGAATATTATGAAAATATTCAGTCCATATGTCTAGGATCATATCTTTTTCATTAATCAATGTGGCTCCATCAACACTGAATAATTGAGATGCACCATAGGTTTTTGGCCTATAAATAACCTTCAGGGAATTATGGAAGTGCTTTGGATTATTATTATTAGTATAAAACTGAATTCCATCTGCTTTTTTTACTGAACCAATAATCCTGTATTCCTCTAAACTTTACTTGTAACTTAATTATTACTGAAATTAAATGCTGCCTTTTTAGACATAGACAAATCATCTTCCCAGTAAACTCTACATGAATGTTGAAAATTATTTATGAATATGTTTTCAAAATAAAAAGCTTTAATAAAAAACCAAAGACAGAAGGAGCAGCTATATATTAACAAAAAAAAATTAGCTATGGGTCTTGGACAAGTATTTGCTGCACAAATACATCAAAGTCCCTGAGATTCATGTGAGGCAAGACCTGGGTTATCTTCCAATTTAATCTTTGCCTCTTTGGCAATAGGGTTATGATTCTTTGAGTATGTGTGTAGGAACAAATTACAACAATATAGTTGAAGGAGCAAGAGGGAAAAAAAGTGAGGGCAATCTATCAGCACATATTCCAAGCATCTGTTCTCTTCCAAAGCTGTAATCTTCAATTTCTTCTTACAAAGATCATTAAACAAGAAGTTTTATAATATCATGTTTGAATTTCAACAAAAGAATAAACTGAGGCAGCTCGCTGAACAAGATTTATTTTATTAGCAGGGGCATGCAACGTGTCAATACATGGGTTAATCAATAGACTGCATCCCTTAATGCCAAAGATTATGAGCAAAAAAAGTTTCCATTATTTAGGTTTTGGAGAATACAGAAGAAAGATCAAAACAGATATCATGGGATTATGGGCAATGCAATTAGTTATAGAGCTGATGCACAGGGAATGACATGATTGATTGGAAATTCAGTAATGGGGGCTAGCAGTTATCTTTCTTCTTCCTTTATAAGACTAAGAAGTGCTCATTGTCTGAGCTCAAAATAGTAGCCTAGACTTTGGGGTGTAAAAATATCAAGCCCAAATTTCCTTTGTGTTCACGTTCATTCTTCAAAGTCAGTTAAATTCCTTGAGGCAGGAGAGCTAGATTTTTTTTTTATTTTAAAAATTATTTAAGCTTTTTATTTTCAAAACATATGCATGGATAATTTTTCAACATTGCCACTTGCAAATATCTTGTGTTCCAAATCTCCTCCCCCTTCTCCTCACCTCTCCCCTTGATGATAAGAAATCTAACATATGTTAAACATGTGCAATTCTTCTATACATGTTTCTACAATTATCATGCTGCACAGATCAAAAAGAAAAAAAAAAAAAAAGAAAGAAAACAAAATGCAAGCAAACCACAACACAAAGAGTAAAAATACTATGTTGTGAACCACACACAGTTCTCACAGTCCTCTCTCTGGGTATAGGTGGCTTTCTTCATCACAAGATCATTGGAACTGGCCTCAATCATCTCATTGTTGAGAAAAGCTACAACCATCAGAATTGATCATCTTATAATCTTTTGCTGTGTACAATGATCTCATGGTTCTGCTCATTTCACTTAGCATCAGTTCATGTAAGTCTCTCCAAATCTCTCTGAAATCGAGAGCTGGATTTTTAAAATTAATCCATTACAAGTCAGCTGAACTCTGAACTATATTCAAAGACAAAGAACCATGACTTAAACACTTAAAAGAAAAAAGCAGTAACAGGACAAATTCAATTACTTGTCAATGGGATTAATAAAAATGATATAAAATTTATGATACTATATGTTATAACAAATAGCAATTATTATTAAATGTATTCTGTCTTATAAAATGTTTTCAATTACTTTAAAAAATGTGACCATCTACAAACACATGAACCAAAAGACAACATGATACCTCTTAGTCACCAGTTGGTCTGGCTGTTTTAATTGCACTTGCAACTCATTTTGCAAGCTTTTCAGTCCCTCTTCTAGCTCTTCCCGTGCCATATTTTGTTCATTTATTGCCTATTAAAAATGAAATTATTTGATATGCAACAAGAATGCTAGGATTCATTTTGATGCTTCAGTTCTACGGAATGGGGATGGAACATTCTCCTTACTGCTCTGATTAAAGAGAATACTTCGAAGGGTGAATGCTCTTTGAATGGTACTGAGGGAACTGTAATCTTTTATGCTCCTTATTTCCAACAAGCACAGATAATTTTGCTCCAAGAACACCAGGAGAAACTGTCATTGTTTTTAATGAATTCTACATGGCTTCCATTAATGACAAAAAACAAACAAATAAATGAAGAACCTGATAAAATAGTTTTGTTCTTTTCAAACTCAGACGCTTTGAAACTAAGAAGATTTGAATCCTGCTAAAATATCACTTGGGAATTTGAAAGAATGAACAGGCTCATTATGCACTCACTTTACTGTCACAAAGTTTATCTCCCTTACCTAGTCTTACTTAGTAGATTTTGAAGAAGTAGAAAACAGTTTAAGCTAAGTGACTTGTGAAGTCTAGTTTGAACCTCCAACATTCTTTTGAACTTATGGGTTTGGGGAATAAGTTCTACTTCTACATGATCCCATCCTACCCCATCCTGTGGAACTGACCAAGAAATCAAAGGTATTAAGTTGTAGATATTGCTACCATATAATTAAAATTCTACATGAAAATCTGAAGCTACCTGACCTTATAATTTTTTGAGGTTGCTACATCTGTCAGTGCCATCCATTCCTTATCCTATAACTAATCTCTCAACATTCATCCTTCTGTTGCTGAGCCCCCTACTCTCATAGCTATATTTACTCCAATTAATTTTATCCCCTCCCAAAATCACTATCTTCCTTTGGCTACCAATTTCATAATTCCATTAATACCTTTGTTTCCATTATTAATAAAAACTATATTTTCATCCTAATTCCCTTATATCCTTGCATGAAATGAAAACTGGATTTCTCCTAAGGATTTCACAAAAGTAGTGGCCTTTTCCAGTACTGACCATTTCTTTTTTTCTTTCTCCCAACTTCAAATGTCTTAGAGAAGGAAATATACTTAATGCTTCTCACTAATACCACATCAAGATTCTCATTTTGCTCTTATAACTCAATAACTTTTCTTCCTTTGAAGTCTACATCACCCCTGTCTAGTGGACATTTCAAACTTGTAGTCACCTAAGCACCTCTACCTCAACATCCCATAAACATTCCCCTCTCAAATCCTACTCCTATTCTGAATTTTCCTGTGAAGGGATCAATATATTTCCAGGCATTTAGGAGTCATAAACATCTGTATTTGAATCCTACCTCCAATGGCTAATAGTCTGACAATGAGTAAGTCAATTCATCTTTGTGTGCCTGAATTTCCTCATTTGTAAAATGGGAATAAGAATATCTCTTAGGATTGTGAGGTTCAAATGAAATAAAGTATTCACTAAGCCTGAAAAATTCTAAAGTTTTTTGATATTTTAAGTGAACATTTCCCATTTACTGATTGAATAAACTCATTTTTCTCAGATAAAGCAAAGTAAACTAGCCTAGCTTCTCTTCATTTTTTCCATAAATTAAGCATTATTGAATAGAAATGAATGCTTATGATTACTATGTAATTTTAAAGTGAAGCAATACCAATAAAATGTGATCTACTTTAAAGAACTTAGTCATTTTGTATGAATTCAAAAATATATGCCAATATGCCATAGTGATTTTCTCCAGTCTTATTATCATCATAAGTAATTGGCTTTTTTTTTTTCCTGAGGCAATTGGGGTCTAAATGACTTGTCCAGGGTCATACAGCTAGGACCTGTTAAGTGTCTGAGACCAGATTTGAACTCAGATCCTCCTGACTTCAGGGCTGGTGCTCTACAGTAATTGGCTTTTAAAGCTCATAATATCTCTTTCATCCAAGACATGATGATATGTGAAGATTACATATACATGTTATAATTTTTTAAATATACCATCAAAAATAGTAAGGCACCAATCCACTCCCAAGAATTATATGGCATAAAATTCAAGTTTTCAAACCTGTTAACTTAAATTTTAAAGAACTGACACTTTAAAAAAAATTCAATATATCAGTAATCTATTTTATTTTTACCCCTCTTCTGCGCTTGAATTCCTCCTTTATTTTTGCTATTTCAGTTACCATCTGGGACAATTGTCTCTTCTTTTGAAGAGTGAACTTAAGTTCATCATCTTTTTGTTGTTTAATATCAGCAATCTATATTAACAAACATAGTAAACTTTTTTAAGACAAACTATAATGTATTGTTGAATAAAATATTTTTGATATTTGTCTTTAAATTTTCTTTAGATCAAATTACTATTTTGGGGGGGTAGCATTTGAGGGAAAATATATGCATAGGAAAAAAAAACCTTAACTTTTCAAATGCTGTGAAGAAACTATTTCTCTGTTTAGAATGAAAAACTTCATTAGAGAATTTTTGGAAATATTTCTTTATTCAGTTGGTTAAAATAGTATTGAGTAGATTAATATCACAGACTACCATAACTCACATCACATTAATTTTTAAAAATTATTATTTCATTAAATATTTCCCAATTATTGTTTTCTCAGTCATTGCAGTTGTGTCTAACTCTTCATCATCCCATTTGGAGTTTTCTTGGAAAAGATATTGGAATGATTTGCCATTTCCTTCCCTAGATCATCTTATAGATGAGGAAACTAAGACAAAAAGGATTAAGTGACTTTCCTAGGACCATAGAGCTAGGAAGTGTCTAGGATCAGACTTGAACAAAGAATGATGGATCTTCCTAGCTCCAGGCCCAGCATTCTTTCAATTGAGCCACTTACCAACCCCATTTCCTAGTTATATATAATTTATTTTACATTTTGCCTCAATTACATATAAAAATTTTTAACAATCATTTTTTAAAGATTTGTATTCCAAATTCTTTCTTTTTCCATTACTTGGGAAGGTAAGGAATTTAATATTGATTACACCTGTGAGTCATCAAAACATATTTTCATATTGTCTTTGTTGTAAAACAAAATAAAACAATAAAAATTAAGAAAGTTTTAAAAATTATGCTTCAGTCTTCATTCAGAATTTATCAATTCTCTGTAGGTGCACAGTATTTTTCATCATGAGTCCTTTGGAATTGTCTTCCCTCATTATATTAGTAAGAGTAATCAAATCTTTTAATACTATTACTACTATGTACAGGGATCTTCTGGTTCTTCTCATTTCACATTGCCTCAGTTCATGGGTCTTGCTATGTCTTTTGAAACCACTCCTTTCATCAATTTTTATAATACAGTGGTACTTCATCTTAGTCATATGCCATGACTTGTTCAGCCATTTTCCAACTGATGAGCATCCCATCAATTTCTAACTCTGTATCACTATAAAAAAAGTTGCTATAGGTTTTTTTTAAACACACAGGTACTTTTCCTCTTTTTTTGAACTCTTTGGAAAAGAGATCCAGGATTGGCATTGCTTGGACAAAGGATATATAGAGTTTTATAGCCCTTTAGGCACAGGTCCAAATTGTTCTTCAGAACCAAGTCAGTACTTTACCAGGAGATGTCCCTCAGATGAGTGATTTTTTTTTCATCCTTTTGATCCAGCAGTGGACTGTGGGAACTGAATATGGATCACAAGATAGCATTTTCACTCCTTTTGTTGTTGTTTGCTTGCATTTTATTTTTTGAATTTTTTTTCCTTTTTGATTTGATTTGATTTTTCTTATGCAGCAAAATAACTATATAAACATGCACACATATATTGGATTTAACATATTTTTATCCTATATATATTAGATTATTTGCAGTCTAGGGGAGGAGGTGGGGAGAAGAGGGGGGGAAATTGGAGCACAAGATTTTGTAAGAGTCAATGTTGAAAAATTACCCATGTTTTGAAAATAAAAACTTGAATAAAAAATAAAATTTTCATATAACCATGTATAATTGATTTCTTCTTCTGAAAATTGTATTGACTTACAGATTCTCTCTCTCTCTTTCTCTCTCTCTCTCTCTCTCTCTCTCTCTCTCTCTCTCTCTCTCTCTCTCTCTCTCTTTCTCTCTCATTTTCAAAAGCCTATTTTGATTCTAACCCCTGCTTCCCTTAATCTTCTCTTCCTTTTATGATTTCCCCTATTGCTCTTCTGTCCCTTCCCTCCTATTTCCCTATTGAGTAAGTTACATTTCTACACAAAACTCTATGTATTCCATCTTTGAATCAATTCTTATGAGAATGAAGTACAAGCATTGCTCACCCCCCCCCTAAAATTATCTCCTTCATTGTAAAATCTTTTCCTTGCCTGTCTCTTTTATATAATAATTTTTTTTTCATTCTAACTTTCCCTTTACTCTTCTTTTAGTGCAAGTATCTTTCTTACTCCTTTTTTGGAGATTATTGCAACATAACCAATTTACATCCAAATTCTATCTATGGAAACTCATTTTTAACTATCTTAATAACTGTCTTAGGAGGTACATGCCATTTTCCTTATAATTTATTAACAACTTAATTTTATTGAGTCCCTCATGATTATTCTTTCACTTTTTAATACTTCACTTGAGTCTTGTGTTTGAATGTCAAAATTTTCATTTAACTCTTGTTTTTTCATCAGGAATGCTTAAAAGTCCTCCTTTTATCAAATCTTTATTTTTTTTTCCCTTGAAGACTTATACTCAGTTTTGCTGGATAGATTATTCTTGGTTTTAGTTCTAGCTTGTCTTCCAAAATATCATATTTTGAGCTTTTCCTTTTCATGGAATTTACTAAATCTTATGTTATCCTGACTATGGCTCCATATTTGAACTGCTTCTTTCTTGGTATTTGAAGTATTTTCTCTTTGACCTGGGAGCTTTGAGATTTGACTATAATATTCCTGGGAGTTTTTGCTTTAAGATATTTTGGGGAGGTGATTGGTGGCATCTTTCAATTTCTATGTTGTCTTATGAATCTAAGATATAAATTATCCAAGCATATTTTCTTGAATAATTTCTTGAATTATGGAGCCTAGACTAATTTTTTTTTGATTGTCACTCTCCCCCCCCCAATTATTTATTTATTATTTATTTTTTTGACAGTACATATGCATGGTTAATTTTTTACAACATTATCCCTTGTACTCCCTTCTGTGCCAAAATTTCCCCTTTTTCCCTCCACCCCCTACCCTAGATGGCAGGCATTCTCATACATGTTAAATATGTTATAGTATAGCCTAGATACAATACATGTGTGCAGAACCGGACTTTTTTGTTGTTGTTGTTGCACAGGAAGAATTAGATTCTGAAGGTAAAAATAACCTGGGAAGAGAAACAAAAATGCTAACAGTTTATACTCATTTCCCAGTGTTCCTTCTCTGGGTATAGATGATTCTGTCCATCATTGATCAATTGGAATTGGATTAGCTCTTCTCTATGTTGAAGATATCCACTTCCATCAGAATACATCATCATATAGTATTGTTGTTGAAGTGTATAATGATCTCCTGGTTCTGATCATTTCACTCAGCATCAGTTCATATAGGTCTCTCCAAGCCTCTCTGTTATTCATCCTGCTGGTCATTTCTTACAGAACAATAATATTCCATAACATTCATATACCATAGTTTACCCAACTATTCTCCAATTGATGGGCATCCATTCATTTTCCAGTTTCTGGCCACTACAAAAAGGGCTGCCACAAACATTTTGGCACATACAGGTCCCTTTCCCTTCTTTAGTATTTCTTTGGGATATAAGTAATAGCACTGCTGGATCAAAGGGTATGCACATTTTGATAACTTTTTGGGCATAATTCCAGATTGCTCTCCAGAATGGTTGGATTCCTTCACAACTCCACCAACAATGCATCAGTGTCCCAGTTTTTCCATATCCCCTCCAACATTCATCATTATTTGTTCTTGTCATCTTAGCCAATCTGACAGGTGTGTAATCATCTCAGAGTTGTCTTAATTTGCATTTCTCTGATCAGTAGTGATTTGGAACACTCTTTCATATGAGTGGAAATAATTTCAATTTCATCCTCTGTGAATTGTCTGTTCATATCCTTTGACCATTTATCAATTGGAGAATGGTTTGATTTCTTATAAATTAGAGTCAGTTCTCTATATATTTTGAAGATGAGGCCTTTATCAGAACCTTTAACTGTAAAAATGTTTTCCCAATTTGTTACTTCACTTCTAATCTTGTTTGCATTAGTTTTGTTTGTACAAAAGCTTTTTAATTTAAGGTAATCAAAATTTTCTATTTTATGATCAATAATGATCTCTAGTTCTCCTTTGGTCACAAATTCCTTCCTTCTCCACAAGTCTGAGAGGTAAACTATCCTATGTTCCTCTAATTATTTATGATCTCATTCTTTATGCCTAAATCATGGACCCATTTTGATCTTATCTTGGTATGTGGTGTTAAGTGTGGGTCCATTAGGCTATTTCTTTAATCAGGGTTTTCAGATAGTCCAAAATTATTTTCACAATTACTATTTTCAACTGTATTCCCCCTATTTATTCTGTTCTCTCTTTTTACACTGTCCCTCCTCAAAAGTGTTTTTCTTCCTATTACAGATCTAATATGTTCTTCCATCATCCTCCCTACTCCTTCTTGTATCCCCTTTCCATCCCAATTTTCTGCAAGATAGATTTCTATAGCCAATTGAGTATGTATGTCATTCCCTCTTTGAGACAATTCAGATGACAGTTAAGTTTCACTCACTCCCCTTCCCCTCCCCCACTTCTCCACCACTGTAAAAGCTTTTTCTTGCCTTTTTTATGGCAGTTAATTTGCACCATTCCACCTCTCCCTTTCCCTTTCTCCCAGTACATTCTTCTTTTATCACTTTTATTTTTTATATGTTATCCCTTCATATTCAAATTAGAACTATATCTTTTGTCTGTATCTAATGCCCTTTTAAATGCTCGAATAATGATAAAGTTCTTCTGAGTTACAAGTATCATTATTCCTATGTAGAAGTATAAACAATAACCTTAGTTAAGTTTACCCTTATTAAGTACCTTATAATTTCGTTTTCCTGATTGTCTCTTTATGCTTCTCCTGAGTCCTGTATTTCAAACTCATATTTTCTATTCAGTTCTGATCTTTTCATCATGAGTGCGTGACAGTCCTCTATTTCATTAAATATCCACTTTTCTTCTGAAGCATTATACTCAGTTTTGCTGGGTAGAAGAATCTTGGTAGAAATCCTACCTCCTTTGCTCTCTGGAATATCCTATTCCAAGCCCTTTGATCCTATAATGTTGAAGCTGCTAAATCTTGGGTTATCCTGACTGTGGCTTCATCATACTTGTTATTTCTTTCTGGATACTTGCACTATTTTCTCCTTGACCTGGGAGTTCTGAAATTTGGCTATAATATTCCTAGGAGTTTTCATCTTTCAGGAGGTAATTGGTGGTTTCTTTCAATTCCTATTTTACTCTCTGATTCTAGAATATCAGCACAGTTTTTCTTGGTAATTTTTTGAAAGATGATATTTAAGCTTTTTTGAATATGGTTTTCATTAATGCAATAATTTTTAAATTTTCTTTCCTGGATTCATTTTCCTGATGCATTGTTTTCCAGTGAAATATTTCACATTGTTTCATTTTTTGTTTTATTATTTATTTCTCCCAGAGTCATTACTTTTCATTTGCTCAATTATAATTTTTAAGGAATTATTTTCTTCAGTAAACTTTTATACCTCCCCCCCCCATTTTGGCCTTTTTAGGGAATTATTCTCCTCATTGACTTTTTGTACTTTCTTCTGTATTACTTTCATTTCTCTGCCCAATTTTTTCTATTACCTTTTGTACTTGATTTTCAAAATTCTTTTTGAGCTTTTCCATGATCTGAGATCAATTCTCATTTTTCTTAGAGGTTTTAAATGTCAGAGCTTTGATTTTGTTATCTTATTCTGAGTGTGTTTTGATCTTGTCACCATAGTAGCTTTCTATTGTCAGAATAATTTTATGTTGTTTGTTCATTTTCCCAGACTATTTATTACTTAATGTTTAACACTTTGTTAAGGAACAGCTCTGTTTCCAGGGTGGACGGTGCAATTTCTCAAGCTTCAAGGCTTTTGTGTAGTTGTCTTCAGAGATCCTTCTAGGGACTGTAAGTTTTCAGTTCTTTTAAGGTGGTATGATCCAAGGAAAAATGTGTTCACTACTCTCCTGGTTTGTGCTCTGTATCTGTGAGTAACCACAATTACTCTTTTATCCTATGAAACTGTGAGGAAGGTCCCTACTCCCTTGGGGCTACATGTCCTTGCTGTGCTAATGCTCCCCTCACTCTGGGACTGTGAACCAGGGCTGTGTCCAGATCTAAGTGTGGACAAAGCAACAGAGTCCTACCTCAATGCTAGCAAAGAGACTTCTATAATCTCCTTCTCACCAACTAGTTGACCTTTCCATACTATCTGGATTGAGACCTGCTGCTAATTTAGTGATTCCCAAGGTCTGCTCCTGGTTTTGCACAACCGTTTTCAGAGATAGTTCTTTGGGTTTGGAAGTGTGGGCTCCTTCCAAAGTTTTGTGATCTAGGGAGAGATGTGTTCATTGCTCTCTTGGTCTGCTCTCTGATTCTTACCCAGGAGCAGGCCATGATCTTTTGGGATTGAATTTACTACTTAAGTCATCTTGTAATTAGAACATGCATTCAATCAATTAAGATTATCTCTAAGATTCCATCTAATTATCAGTCCTATAAAAATATTAATCATGATAATTACCTTTTTCTCTAAACTTTCTTTTTTTGTTAAAAATATGTCCCTTTCTTCAGTCAGTTCATCATTTATTGTTTGCAATAGATCTTGATAGTAGTCAATTTTTTCTTCATCAACTTTTTTCTGGACATATATCTCTTTTGTATTAGTATCATTTTCAGCTCTTTCTTTCATCTTCATGTTAACCATAAGTACAGCTTTTCGATGATCATCAGCTAATTTTTCCTGTTCTTCCCTATGTAGAAACAAATATCAATGATTCATTGGAATAAATGATAGCTCATTTTAAGAACCTTTAAATAGTATTAGTTACTATATTATTATTTGGAGCAACACTCAAGAAAGCTTGATATGCATAACTGAGATTGTAAAGATAGTAAAGAGAGCCTAAAATTCAATTGCTTTCAGGAAATTGCAAAGCTCCTTTACTAACACTAATCTTTCCATATAAGTAAAATTCAATATTTCCATTATTTCTCACTGTTCCTATATGGCAGTAATAATATGAATATCTTGTCTCCAAAAGAACTCAAAGATAGGTATCAAACATTGGACACGGGGGAAACATATGTCAGGTTGTGCTGGCTGCACCCAATGAGGAACTCTAAAGAATAAGATGCAGTCAAAAAATTGTAGAATAGAAAGATGGGTGATGATCCAACATCAAAAAATGATAAATAAAAAGCTAAAGTACTCCAGTGATAACTATATGATGTTAAATGTTGCCAGCTAAATGGATTTGTAATGGCAAACTTCAGAGAAAAGATGGAAAAATATCACATAGGGTGTGCAGCCATGAATGTGAGAATCATATTCTTACGTGAGAATATGATCTTTATGTTTAGAGGAAACTTTTGAATCAATGATTATACATGTCCATTGAATATTGTGCCTGCTTGGAAGTAACTTTTACTTGGACAAATATGGTACTTAATTTCAATATGTATTATTGGAACATGGATCTATAACTGGAAGAGATCTGAAAACTGAGATCTGAAAATTCATTGCACCAACCCTCTTATTTAAAGATGAAGAAACTGAAGCCCAGAGACAACAAAAGATTTAGTAAGTGACAGCATTGAGTTGTGAGTTCAGATTTTCTGAATACACACTGGCTACCTCAGAATTAGTATCTAAAGTAATTTATGGTCAACCTATTCCTAGTCACTAAGAATACAAAAAATGTTAAAGACATGGTTTTGATGAGCTATTATTTAGTTAAGGGGAAAATATTGACATAAATAGGTCTAACAATGGCCACAGAAATTATCCCTCTTGCTTTTTTGCTTATTTTAACTACAGTGTATAATGCTGAGGAAAATCCTGATTTTTCCACCTCACTGCATTGGTATTAACTTTACTCTCAACATTAGATTCTCCCACAACTATTTTTAAGAAAGTACATACTGACATAGATGAAAATGTGATGGTATTAGTTGAAAAAGTAATATAATTAGTAGAAAAGTAGTATAATTTCATGGGCTCTAACAGTCATTAGAGATTACTAATATTTGGAGTATATCCTTACTTTGAAAATGGGGGTTTATGTAGCAACCTTGCATTATTTAATGAGTTATGGTCATAACATAGCACAGAAAACAAGGAATAAGCTTTGATATGTACTAAAGAAATCAGTGATACAGGAAACTGAGTTAAATTTCTTGCCATCAGAATCAAATATTTCATCTGGGGATAAAACTGACTCCATATTTTCCAAGTGGAAGATCAAAGTATTACTTGAGGGCTAATTCCCCTAAGTCAGAAAAAATAATATTAACCATAACTCCACTTTCCATGTTAGCAGGAGTAAACAGATCATTTATATACATGGGGAGATCTAGCTCTCCTAGGCTGCATGAGAAGTACCACCTGTGTGTAGGTGCTAGACAAGTTATCTTGTTACAGAGAGCAAAGATAAATAAATTTAGGAAATTACTCAAGACAGAGTCCTCAAACTCCTAAGAAAGACTCTGTAAAGGTCTATACCAATTATATATTAACAGGACAAGATTAATTATTTTATGGAAAGAATCAAAGGTGGCATTTTTGAACATTGATGAGATATAAGAAAAAGAAAGCCTGGAGTAATGTATCAGTAATGCAGACAAAAAGAGGAATGGTTATGATCCCGCTGATGGCTAAATTAACTGAGTTTGGTATTTCTATTCAATGCAAAGGCAAGCTGCTATCCCAATACTTATCACAGATGGAAACCACAAACTGAAAATGATGATAGTGATAGCCCCTAATAATGTAGATCGGAGTGATCAAATTAACCCCAGAAGCGATAAGGTTGACTTGATATAAGAGTGTCCCCAGAGGTATTCTAGGTATAAAACAGAAATGAAATTGTGACTAATTGATAGACCACATTAAAATGTTTGAGCAATTTTGAAGGAAGCCACAAAATAGACTGGAGAGCAAAGATTCAGCCCCAACTGCCACAAGGTTGTTTTCTTCTACATAGTCAATAAGCAGGGGAAATGATGTGTAGATGCAGTCAACCAAAGAAACTCACACAATATAGTGAGAGGTGGGTCCAAAAATAAAGCCATTCCACTTGGGATTAATGAGATAATTGAATGACAACTATGTCAAATTAACATATTAACAGCAGCAGCAGATAGCCAGAAAGATGGAGCTACCTTCCCTTACATGCAGAGATGAGGGCTTTATGCAGGCATATGCATATATGAGAGAATGTAATTTTTGTGCACCCAAAGCTGAGAATTACATGACTAGCTCTGGAGAAAGGAAATGAATGCAGGGAATAAGGTTTCTCAGGCCCCCACAAAATGATTAGTATGACCTTATCAACAAATCTTAATAGTCTTTTCCACTTGGATTCCATAGGGTCTCATACAGAAGTTCTGGGAAGATTGGGAATGTGAACTGCATTGCCATTTTGCAGCTTAACATAAGTAACCAGTGTGCCCACTCATTTTATGAAAGACACATGAACAAAGTACTTTATAAATTCTATATGGATTTGGACTTGGAAGACTGAGAGAAACTATCACATCAATACAAATGTGTTATTTTTGTCAAAAAGGTAACAGAAACCCTGCTGTATGACTAGACCCAGCATCTATTTTGGAATTAATTGGGATCAATTCTGGAATATTCAAGAAATTAGCAAAATATTGCAAATAACAAACTGAAAACTTAGACCATATATGGGACCTGTAAGGGGACTTTTAAAGGAGGATAAAGCAAAAGCAGAAATAGTGAACATCACAAGAATATTCCCTCTCCAAACTCAGGAATGGATGCAGAGAAATTTGGTCAAAAGGAGGAGGAAAGAACTGTTGATGCAAAAACTGAGGAAAAATATTAAATAGATGTTTTCTAACTTCATGAATAGAATATGAGATGTTTCCAAAGATCATTTCACAGAATCCTGTTCACTGATTTGCATTCATGAAAATTTAGGAAAATTTCTTTTTATGTGATGGATGATCTCAGTGACCATCTTAAGAACCTTCTGGGCAAAGTTATGACCTCAGAATATAGCAGTTCATGCACAATGCATATAAAAGTCAATAAAATTGGTTGCTAAAGTTATACTAATCACTTATAGTGGGGGGGCTGAACAAATTTATTCCCTGAAATGATTTCCTTTCCCCAAAGTTGGGAGCACAAAATTGCATTTTCTCATATATATAATATATATGGACTGTATATAGCCATTATTTTTGCAGATGTGACAGAAGGTAGCTCCACCTTTCTGGCTATCTCCTGGTGAAGCTAATATGTTAATTTGACATGGTTATTATTCAATGATCTCATTAAGTACTGAAGAAGAATAGGTCAGGTATATGTAGATACTATCTAACTCTGAACAAAAGGAATAAAATGATAAGGGCTATGAACTGTCTCTTAAAAGCAACCAGTGGTGCTCAGTATCAAACTGTATATAAATGACAGGCACTCTACCATCACTGATCTTCATCAGGCTCAGAATGCATTGAACAGCAGAGCCTCACCCCTTTTTATCACGCATGTTAGGTCCCACACTGATGGCACTGGCCCCATATTTGAGGGCAATAGAGTAGCTAATGCCTTTCTTTATCCTTTATGTGGCCTCAGCTCTGATTCCCTTGCTCTAAAGGCATATACTTCGTTTCATTTATCTGCCCACTTATTGCAGAGGCTGTATGGCATCTCTAAAGCAGAAGCTGCAGCTACTGTTCACCGCTGTATTACTTAAGCTCCTTTTCATCCTGCTTCACACAATACTGTGACAAATCCTCATGGTAAGTCAGCCAATGCCTTATGGCAAATGGACATTACTCCTACAAGAAGCAGTGCATTCATGTAACCATGGATACACACTCTCAACTCCTCATGGCTTCACTCCATACTGGGGAAACAGTTAGGTATGTGATCAGCCATGTTTATCATTGTTTTTCCATTGCAGGAGTCCCACATGCACTTAAGATAGATAATGGACCAGCTTATACATCTTCTGCCTTTTGATCCTTCTACATTGAATTTGGCACTGCCTATTCCACTAGCATCCCATATGACTCTATGGGCTAAGCCATTCTTGAATGGGCTAATCGCACCTTAAAAACACTCCTGTCTAAACAAGAAAAGGGAGTGTTGGGTTCGCATAACCTTTCACCCGAATTACAAAGGCTCGCTTACATGCAGCAATATATACATATAATTACCTACAATTTTCACATTCCTTGAATCTCACCCAGCAATGCGTTTCTGACACATGTAGAAAGTGGGGCTAACTAATAGACTGGTCAACAAAAACAAGAGCCCTCTCTCCACAGTGATGTGGAAGGGCCTAGATGGATCTGGAAGGGCCCAGGTTGGGTCAGGGTGTGAGGTCCCAGGTACGTGCTTGCATTCCAGATGCACACCCAACAGCAGAGGAGTGGATCCCAACCAGAAACATCCGGGACCTGGGGAATCAAAAGAAAAGGACAAGACCACTGCGGCGCCAACAACAAAGGCCCAGAAGGATCCCGGATGTCAGCAGCCCTTCAGATGCTGATGACAGTCACGTCCCTCCTGACTGTGACACCAAAGATGGCAGACATAGCACTAGTGTAGCAGCTGAATTAGACTGTCCTGGTTGATGCACAACACCAAGAGACTGACACAACTGGACAATGGGCTTATGCTCTTCTCCCATGGCCTCCCGCTATTCATATGGTGGCCTGAGGAGAGGCTTCACTCTGTTTTCCACTTGCAGGCAAGGCCTCTAAATTAGTGGTGAAAAAACTAACACAGCCACCTGCCAAAGTTAGTGAGGCAGTGCTATGGGGCATGACTTTAAGGATTGTTTCTATTCTATCCCTCTAGATAAGGAAGATATGAAAAGATTTGCTTTTTCAGTGCCTAGTGTTAATTTGGCTGAGCCTTATAAAAGATATGGACAGTTTTGCCACAGGGAATGAAAAACAGCCCTATTATGTGTCAAATGTATGTTGCTGCTGCTCTTGCTCCAGTAAGAAAAAACATTTCCAAAAGTAATATGGATGATATTTTGGGATGTGCACCTGAGGAACAAATGTTAGAAGCATGTCTACAAAAGACCACGGAAACATTAAAGTACTACAAACTGCATATAGCTACAGAAAAAATTCAAAGACATGCTCCTTTTCAATATTTAGGATATGAAGTATATTCTAAGACACTCATAGTACAAAAGCTTTCTTTAAGAACAGAGAAGTTGAACACCTTAAATGATTTCCAAAAATTAATAGGAGATATCCAATGGATGCGTCCAGTGTTAGGCTTAACTACTGACCAACTGCAACCTTTATATGATATTTTAAGGGGAGACAGTGCTTTAAATTCACCACGCCAGCTTACAAAAGAAGCACAAGAGGCTTTGAGAGAAGTTGAACTGGCTTTATCCAATGTGGTTGAAAGAGTCACTCAAAAACCCTTGGAAAATCAGTTTTTGCTACACAAGAGGCACCCACAGCAGTCCTTCATCAAGGAGACAGTGTGATTGAGTGGGTGAACCTCCCAGCACAACCAGAACAAAGCCTTACTCCTTACCCAGTGCTTGTGACTAGAATTTTATTAAAGGCTATTAAGGAGTAATACAATTATCTGGGATAAGTCCTGAAAAAATATACACATTCTATATTAATGCACAAATTAATGTATGCTGTGAGACCATCCCAGAATGGCAAATTTTATTGGCCACAGCTCCAAATTTTGCACATGGGTCTCCATTAAAGATAACCCGGCTACTACATATTTGGCGATGGATTTTTGAAGAAAAGGTTTCTAAGGTTCCTCTTAAAGGACCAACAATCTTTACAGATGCCTCCAAAGAAAATATTTGTACTGTATACTCTCATGATTTAACCATAAAGAAAGTAGTCAGGACTTCTTTTCAGTCCACTCAACAGAATGAATTATTTGCTATCATGCTAGCTCGCTCTTATTACCCAGGAGACGTTTTATTACCGATTCAGCCTATTCAGTAGGTGTAGTACAAAGAATTGCCACAGCCCAAATAAAATTTGCAGCCTCTAATATTTATCAGTTCTTTAAGGAACTTCAAGAGCAAGTGAGAAAACCTCCAGGCAAGATTTATATCTTGCATGTCCACTCACATAGTGGACTTCCAGGTCCTATTTTTGATGGAAATTCAAAGGCAGATAGCCTTTTAACTATGTTAACCAGTAGTCCTTTATTTCAGGAAGCGCAAGAATCTCATTCTAAATATCATCTGGCTACTCAAGCTTTACGTTTACAATTTGGAATCACAAGAGAGGAAGCTAAGAGAATAGTAAAAAGCTATACAGCTTGCCTTCCTTTCCATGCTCCTACACTTCCTCCAGGGAAGAATCCTCATGGTTCGAGAGCCAATGAAATCTGACAAATGGATATGACCCATTATAAATCTTTTGGTCATCTGTCTTTTATCCACGTGGTAGTAGATACCTTTTCAGGATTCACTTTTGCAGTGCCAACAGCAAAAGAGACAGCCTGATTGATCACTGAATTCCTTATACAAGCATTTGCAATTATGGGTGTGCCACAAGAAATAAAAACAGATAATGGACCTGCATATTCTTTTAAACATTTTGCACACTTTTGTGCACAGTATAAGATTTTACACACCACTGGAATACCTTTTAATCCGCAAGGTCAGGCAATAGTAGAGAGAAGAAACAAAGGCATTAAGACACTCCTCCAAAAACAAAAGAAAGGGGGAGCCACAGGTAACCCTAGAGTGTTAGGTTCTTACTAAGTGCTAATGAGATAATGAGATATTAGGTTCTTACTAAGTGCTAAGTCGGTACTTGACAATTCTCTAGTTCTGGCCTTTCCTGGGGAAGAGCTTGCATGCTTAGGAGGAGCAAGTTCATTGGTTGAAGTAATTCTTCCCAGAAGCTTGCATTATCCCACGCCCATTCTCTGGGAGGATAAAGAGAGCAGCTCTGGAGGAAAAAGGGAGTTGTTTCTGGACCAGACTTGAGGCTGCTCTCTACAGGAAGAAGAATCTGTCCGAGAGATTTGAGTTGACACAGCAGATCTCCTCCCAGAGAGCAATCGGCAGCTTCTAGAGACAACAGCACGTTACACTAGAGAACTCTTAAATTTTGTTCTCTATGCCATTAATTTTCTAATTTTTGACAAAGATGCACTGGCTCTAGCAGACAGGTTTTATAACCCACCAGAAGGGCAGTGTCCAGTGTGAGCAGCTCCACTGTCCTTAAGATAATCGCCAGGTGATGTGGAGAGACCCAGAAAGTGGTGAATGGAAGGGACCAGATAGGTTAACTGCCTGGGGGAGAGCGTTTGCTTGTATTTCTTCAGATGGAGATGGAATCAGATGGATGCCATGAGTCCTATTTGCCTTGTCCATCAGAGAGAGACAGAAAAAGAGAAAGACCTTAAAACAAAGGAGAAAATCTAAGAAACATCTGACACTGAAAGAGCATGGATAATAAGAAGACTGTAATAGAACTTTAAAATCAGCAGGAATCATTGGATTTCCTAACACAAGATGAGACTAATGGACAATAGACTTATGGACATTTATAAATTCTCAATTTATGGTTATTTGATCATGTTATTTGTTACATACTTCTAGCATGTATTATGTTACTATGTTACTATGTGTTTATGTAATCTATGTAATTATGTGTAATACCTCCCATATTGATGGATTTATGTTTCAAAGTCATGACCACCCTATGTTCTAAATCAAAAGGGGGAGATGCTAGGTTCTTACTAAGTGCTAATGAGATAATGAGATATTAGGTTCTTACTAAGTGCTAAGTCCGTACTTAACAATTCTCTAGTTCTGGCCTTTAAGGAGAGTTTTACCCCTTTGAACTTCTGGGGAGGAACTTACATGTTTAAAAGGAGCAAGTTCATTGGTAGAAGTAATTTTCCCACAAGCCCTTGCATTATCCCATGCCCATTCTCTGGGAGGATAAAAGAGGGCGGCACTCTGGAGGAGGAGGAATCTACTCTGAGACAGAGTTGGGGCTGAATTCTGGAGGAAGAAGGGTCAAGTCTGGGATTGAGTTGAGACAGCAGATCTCCTCCTAGAAAGCAATCGGCAGTTTCTGGAGACATTACATAAGGTAATGCCAAAAATGCATCAAAGAGGTGAAACAGGATGAAAACTGAGAAAAGAAGTCAGACTTGGCAATTAAGAGGTCATTGTTAATGTCAGACAAAATAGTTTTATTTGTGTGATGAGATCAAAAGCCAAATTTGCAAAGGGTTGACATATGAGGCAAGAACAAGTAGCGGCAATGCATAGATACAGTCTTTTTTCTACCAATTAATTTGTCCAAGAAAGGAAAGTGAAGTAAAAGATCACAGTTGATAAGAGTTTTTTTTTTTTTAAAGAATGGGGGAGAAGGCATTTTGAAGGTAGTAGGAAAGGGATAGCCCCCCCCCCCCACAAAAATCAAAGATTTAAGAGAGAGGAGATGACTGAATGATACTCTGCTAGAGAGAATGATAGGGGATGGGATCAAAGAGCTTGACAATGAGAAGAACCACTTCATTATCATAGACTGAGGAAAAGGAAGTGAGAGAGGAAGGTGAAATGTAGGATTTTGATATGAAGAGAAAGGGAGAAGGAGGAGCTTCTCAGTAGAGCATGAGATGAGGTCTTCAGCTAAGGGTGGGGAAAGTGTGGTAAGATTTAAGAAAAAAGAGGTTTAGAATGATTCTGTGGGGCCGGAAATGTGGGATTCAGTTATAGAAGAATAAAAGGATTGGGACAGCTAGGTGGTGCAGTGAATACAGGACCAGCCCTGAAATCAGGATGACCTGAGTTCAAAACTAGTCTCAGACACTTAATACTTCCTAGCTGTGTGACCCTGGGCAAGACACTTAACCCTAATTGCATCAGAAACAAAACAAAACAAAACAAAAAAGGATAAAAAATTGTCTTATTTCATGTTAATCTAGGGATAATGTAATGACAACAACAAAAATAATAATATAAGTTCAATCGCTTCTCCTTCTACTCTAGGAGATAATTTTGAATTCCCTCTCTCTATTGAGTGAATACAATGGGTTTCCTACTAGCACCATCTCTAGCATGACCACTCAGCTCTTGGCTGCTTCTTCAGTTAAGCTCCTAGCTTAAAGTGCTATTATTACCCACAACCCAAACTGTAAGGAATCCTGGTTTGGAAGAAAGGAGCTCATATGAAGTGTTAACCTTTCTAACACACCATTTCAACCTGATACTACTACATACATCAGGTTACATTCTCTTTCTATAAGTTCTGAACTTCAAACTGTCACTTTTTCTGAGTGGTCATTTCATTTGTCATCAATACTTCTAGTATTTTAGTCCCTCTTGCCATCCTCACTGCTTAGTAAGCAAATAGGTAAAGGGCTCCTTGAAATTTCTTATTTTCTGTTCCATAGTAGTTATTTAATAAATGCTTTCTCCTGCATACATTAGTTTATACTATCATCACATTAGAATCTAAATACAAAAAATAGATTAATTCTTGGCATTTGTATCACCTGAGGCTAGGAGAAGATAGAAATTTAGTAAATTTCTTGATTGATTGATGCTTTTGGTCCTAAAACATGGTCAATTTTGTGACAGTTTCTTGCATGTTTTTAAAAGTATTCTTTTTTTTTCTTCCCATTCAAAGTTTTGCCTAATTTAATTTCTTTAGTATTCTAAAATCTCTAACTTTTTGATAATATAATGTTTATGTTTCTGCAATTTTCTAATACCTATTACTTTTCTATTTAATAAACATTCTATTAGAACTCTTCTCTCAGAATGTTTATCCTTATAAATAAGAAACTTGTAATCAAAAGGACTTTTCTGATGTCATCCAAACACTTAACATATGCTCATTTATACATGAAAAGTTGAGCTGCATAGTATTAAAAAATGAGTTAAGAAATGTAGTCCTGTGTCAGAAACTTATAACACATAAGTAGTTTGCTTTAATTATATAAGCAAGGCCTAAAAAGACTTATAGATTATCATAGGGAATAAGTATTAATTGGCCAAATTGTTAAATATTGATAAATTTTCAAAGAAGCGATTGCAAAAATTATATTTACCACAAATCTACATTCATTTTTTCCAGATTTTCCAGTCTTTCATTCAGTAGATCCATTTCACATGAGACGATTTCAATTGCATTATGTAAACTATTTATCTCTTCTGCATTTGTTACACGGGCAGCAATAACAGCATCTTAAAAATAAGTGACAATATTTGTAAATATTTCACTATTGTCAAAATAATCTTCCTAATGCATAGAGCTAATTATTTTGTCCCTTTTTTGCTCAGAAATCTTTAGTGCATAAAATTCAAATATCCCAATTTGATTTTAAACCCCTTTATAATATAGATCTCATCTATCTTTGTAGGGTTATTTTATCATACTTCCCTTCACATACTTTACATTCCAGTCACTATGGTATGCTTCCCCCCCCTACCCTGCCCGGAACTCAGTAATGCCTTTATATATACTTTCCTCTATTTTTGGAATGTATTCATTCACTTCTGTCTAGAGACAATGAGGTGGTACAGTAGATAAAGTGTAGACTTAGACTCAGGAAGGTCTGAGTTCAAATCTAACTTCAGACACTTATTAGTTATGTGACTTCAATTATAAAATAGGGATAAAAGTATCATTTACATCCCAGGATTGTTGTAAGGCTTAAATGATATATTTGTAAAGTGTTTAGAATGGTGTCTGACACATAGTAGATGCTTAATACGCTTCTTTAGCTTCTTTAAAGACTCAGTTTGTGTCATCTTCTCTAGGAAGCTTTCTCTAATCTCTCTATAATTTGTTATCATTCTTTTCAGCCTTAAATTAAATAATTTTGCTTTACTTATCTATTTACATATTTCATTACTCAGTGGAAGATGAGTTCCTTAAGGCCAAGTATTTATTTTTATTTGTTTGTTTTTCTACCTTAGCACCTAGTATATAGTAGGCACTTAATAAATATTTGTCAAATTGAATTACATTTTAGAAAGGGCAAAAACATTGAAAATCCCTTTTCAAAACATGAATGGATTTTTTTATCATTAAGTATTTTACATTTTTACAGATGAAATATATGTTTTTGCTACCAAAATACCTTCTATTTCCTTGGAAATGTTTCCTGGAAGACGCAGTAATATAAAACGGAGTCTGCTGGCTTCTATGCTTTCAATTTCTAGAAGATCAATTGTGGTTTTCCTCATGCATTCCTGAAAATGTATGTGATATTTAAGAAGCTAAAACAATATGAGTAAGAGAAAGGGCAGAACAACAATGCTCCATAGATATTTACTTAGATCTAAGTTTCTAATTTTTATTGACATGCTCCCCCCCTCCCAAAATGGGGAAAAATATATACCCAATCTATTTTATAAATGCTTGTGGCATTAGATCAATATACCTTTTTATGTCTATTAGTTATTTTTTCATGTTCTTATATTACAGCCTTCAACTTTGCTGAAGCTATTGTCCCAGTATTTTTGCTGATTCTCTAAGATTTTCTAAGTAAACCATATCTGAATAGAGATGATTCTATCTCCTCCTTGTCTATGATTATGCCTTTAATTCTTGTTCTAACAGGTAAGACAGACTAAGATAATTGCAATCTCTGAACCAGGGAACCCAGTCTCCATTGAGTTTTCCTGCAGTTTTAGATTCCAGGAAAAGTAGGGTATCCAACAGGGGCTAAAGGTAGGGGTCTAGTAGTAACAAGTTCAGGGGCACAATAATGGTCATGGAGAGGAAGTGAAAAATGTCGAACATTTTTGCCCTGATATTATTAGCTACAACTGCTCCTTTTGAGAGTTAGGAAAGATTTACCTTATCTTTCTCATTTCTCTAGTGTCAGTAGCAAGTGGGTAAGGTGTTTCCTCCATGACTTTCTCTATTTTTAAAGATATTTCTATTTCATAACTTTGCCTCCTATAAATTGTTCTTAATCACATATGACCTCTGATTCATGTCTGAATGCAGAGATGAATGCAATCTGTGTTGGAATTTTTCCTAACCAAAAGTTCTGAAGAAAGTAGAAAGATTTTCAATGGTTTTGATTCATGACTTTTATAAACTGCTTAAGAGGAAGAAGAAATTTGAATTTCATATATAGACCATGTATGGTCTATATATGTCCCATTGTATGGACTAAAATAAATTAGAGTACCATTTTTTTTGCTCTCTCTAATAAGGTTGGGGCTGTGGGGTCACTCACTTTTCCCCTCACCCCAAATCTCCTGCTTTCATAGAGATACAAAAGTAGTATCAAGGAAAATGGGAAAATAGGTGTGGACTGGCCTAATTAGTAATACACCTATTCCTAAAGTGGAGACCAAAGAGCAAATATCTATGATTTTTAGTCTTATATAGCCAAACCTCACTGATCAACTTCATCTAGTTGCTATGTGGATAATAAACACTGCTATTGTTTCTTTCTCCAGTGAACTTCATCCAATGCTCTCCATCATATTTCTCCTTCAATTCCTGGATTTTCTTACAGAAACATATCTTACTATACACTGCTATCTCCCCCTTATTCTTTTACCTAATATATTTTAGATCTACATCTCAAATAAATAGTGTCTTTTCACTGAGTTTCAGTGATAGATTTTGGTTCATTCATCTCCTTGACTTTAGATCTATAGTTGATCTTTTTTATTAACAAAGCTTTGGATAATTTTATATAGACATGAGGCAATAAATATGTATCACAAATATAGGGGATATCTTGGCATAATTTATTTAGAAAGCACAAGCACTAGAAAGCTTTTGGAGCTGGGCTGTTAAGACATATCTTTTGGATGTGAAGAACATAAATAATATAGTAGTGATAGATCATTTTACTTTGTATGCACAAGTCAACCCAACCAGGGACCAGGTGGCTACTATCATAGCCAAAGAATTGTGAAAGAAGAATTTCTTCCCACAGATCTTCCAAAGTTGCCATCAAGATTGAGACTTTGAGACTGAGTTACATAAGATGATAGTAGCTTTGGGAGGAATGAAAAAAATGTAGAAGTATTCCTTATCATCCTCAAGGAGGTCTTCAATCAGAACATTTAAACTGCATGCTGCTGAGTGCTAGAAATTCTTAGATCTGAGCAAAAGGTCCAAAGGAGTTACCATTTAGTATATAATGCCACCAATAACATAGGTTTTACTTTGGACCTGAGCCCAATTGTATAAGAATCTACTCTGTGAGCAACTGGGGAGACTTAGAATCACAGTGTGTCATCTAGCTGGGCTCAGATGAGCTCTGAAAAGAACAAGCAACAGCATGATGTGTGAGTTTACTTTCAAGAATTCTATCCTGAAAAAGTCCTGTTAATAAGTTTTGGTGTTCATCATGGCCAAGTATAAAACTTTGATAGATGTCTGTTCATCCTAGAGGAGCACCTACTGGTATTTCTCCTAAAAGACAACATGAAAGATGGTATGGTGAAATAGATAGAATTCTATATTTGGATGCAGCCAACCTGGAATCAAACACCAGCTATGTGATTTATTGCTTGTGTGACTTTGGGAAAATCAATTATTTACTCTAGACCTCTGTTTCTTCATTTGTAAAATGAAGAACTTAAATTCATAGGGTCATAAAGGAATCTTCCAGCTCTAAATTTGTGATTCTCTAAAGGATAATGTATCACATTTTTGAAGTAGATAAGAGGTTGATTGATTTGTCAAGGGTCACACAGCTAAAAAGTGTCTGAAACTGGATTTGCACTTACAACTTTATAGTTCACTATACTCACAGTATATATGTAGTATAGTTCACTATACTACCCAGTTGATTAGTTATACCAATACTTTGTACATTTGCATGTAGATACCTGAGGTTCTGATTTTTATTATCATTGGCTTCTTTGAATTTGGTTCCTGTAACTTTTTGATGTCTTTACTTCCTTAGCTCTTCTCTTCAAAGGAGAGAGAGGGAAGTGTCTTCTCTTATCTCTTCTTTGGTGCTACTTTTATTTTTTGTAACTTTGCAGCATTCACTTTTGTTTCTTTTGTATTAGTCATTTCATTTACATTCTTGTGGGTTAATATAATGTTATCTTGGTTCTTCACTCTGTATCTAGTTATAGATCTTTTTTATGCTTCTCTGTATTCATCAGTCATATTTTGTTTACAGCATAGCAATATTCTGTTACATTTATGTGTCCCAACTTGTTTTGCCATTCCCCAATCAATCCTTTCTGTCATGTTGTTGGGAGATTAACTGAGCAAGCTTTTTAAAAGAATTCAATTCCTTGTTATTTACCTTTCATTCTGTTTTAACTAAATGTTTTTTATTTTGATTTCATGAATCATCTGGCATGGTCTGGCAAAATCATTGGTAAGGGGATCAAGGATATGGATTTGCATAGATCCCTACCCACAATAGAACTATTGTATAATATATATGTACATGTATTTATGTGTATAATGTAATTAGAAGACCAAGAATCTTGTGGGAAGGGGGAGGGGCATGTTACACCCAAAGTACAAATGAAAAGAAAGTCACATTTATCTTCAAAAGTCCACATAGTAAAAAACCAGAAACAAAGAAAAAGCCCCACATAGCAAATATTTATGTGTAAAGCAATTTTTTGTGTAATATTAAAAAAAAACAGTTTTGGATTCCACAAAGAAGAACTTGGTTCAAGTTTTGACTCTGAAACATAATGAGACTTTAACCTTGATGAAGTCATATAGCCTCAGTGCTCCAAAAACTAAACTAAATCTTTAAGTTACAGAGTAATTGCTGAGTTGCTTTGATTTTTTTTTAAAAGTGTCTTCATAATTACATTCAGCTCCCAAACTCACTTCTTTTACTCTATTTTGCATACTTTAAAACTCAACTCAAATGCTATTTACTCCATAATTCCTTTCCCAAGCCATCCAACTCTCCACTCAGGAATTACAAAATGCTTTTTGTCTTATATACTTGTGTGTCATATGTCCCTGTTAGATTATAAATTTTATGAAGGTAGGGCATGTTTGCACACTAGATACTTGAATATTTAACTAAATCTACATCAATAATATGGATTATACCGTACCAGTTTTTTAACTGCTTCAGCAATTTCCTCAAGAGTAGTCTTAGCTTCTTCGTTAAATTGAAATGTTTCATTTTTCAGAGCTTTTTCTTTAAAAATTAAATTAAATTCATGGATTATTGTTACATGCAATGTAATATATTTTAAACTAGTAGTACTTATTTATATAGAGCTATCTTCTAAAATAGAGGGTTTGACCTGCAAACATTATTATTAATTGCTTTTCTTAAACTACTTTTACTTTTATAATACATAAATGGGCAACCACCATGCAAACTCAGAAATTCCTGTCTTTTCCTAGACTTGTTACTATTCCATATATCTCCATTTGTCTTATACCTTTTATACTACTTTTTATCCTCACCATGATAAATGGACCAAATTTTCTTCCTTTTTTTCCAGAATTTATTACTATGGTTGCAGTTGCTTACCTTCATTCTTGACCATGTAATTGACCAGTTCAATTGTATACCATTCCTCCAACCTTGAACAGCTTGTCTGCTTTCCTTGATATGCCATATATAGATTTATTTCCATCATCTGCCTTCTTAGTATGTTTATCTCATACTGCTGAGCAATATTGCAGAAACTCACCCAATCAAGTGTCAACTGGACCCCCAATGTACTTGTTAATTGAGTTCCTGAGAAAATTCTAGAATGAATCTTTAGAGTCACAGTTACTTGACATTTTAGAAAAGGGAACAGTGTGATAAACTGGGAAAACATTTTTTACATTCAAGGGTTCTGATAAAGGCCTTATTTCTAAAATATATAGAGAATTTCCTCAAATTTAGAAGAATTCAAGCCATTCTCCAATTGATAAATGGTCAAAGGATATGAACAAACAATTTTCAGATGAAGAAATTGGAATCATTTCTAGTCATATGAAAAGGTGTATGAAATCATTATTGAGAAGAAAAATGCAAATTAAGACAACTCTGAGATACCACTACATACCTCTCAGATTGGCTAAGATGACAGGAAAAGATAATGATGAATGTTGGAGGGGATGTGGGAAAACTGGGACACTGATACATTGTTGGTGGAATTGTGAATGCATCCAACCATTCTGGAGAAAAATTTGGAACTATGCCCAAAAAGTTATCAAACTGCACATATCCTTTGATCCAGTGGTATTGTTACTGGACATATATTCCAAAGAGATTTTAAAGGATGCAAAAATGTTTGAGGCAGCCCTTTTCATAATGGCAAGGAACAGGAAACTGAGTGGATGCTCATCAATTGGAGAAGGGCTGAATAAATTGTGGCATATGAATATTATGAATATTATGAGATATTATTGTTCTGTAAGAAAAGACCAGCAGGATGATTTCAGAGAGGCCTGGGGAGACCTACATAAATTGATGCTAAATGAAATAAACAGAACCAGGAGATCATTATACATGGCAACAAGAAGATTTTACGATGATCAACTCTGATGGATGTGGCTCTCTTCAACAATGAGATGATTCAAACTAATTCCAATTTTTCAGTAATGAAGAGAATCACCTACACCCAGAGAGAGAACTATGGGAAATAAGTGTAGACCACAACATAGCATTTCCACTGTTTCTATTATTGTTTGCTTGCATTTTTGTTTTCCTTCTTAGGTTTTTTTTTCTTTCTTCTAGATCCTAGTTTTCTTGTGTAGCAAGAAAACTATATAAATATATACACATATATTGCATTTAACATATACTTTAACATATTTAATATGTATTGGACTACCTGCCATCTGTGGGAGGGGGTGGGGAGGAGGGGAAAAGTTGGAACAGAAGTTTTTGCAAGGGTCAATGTTGAAAAATTACCCATGCATATGCTTTGTAAATAAAAGGCTATAATAATAAAATAAAAGGAAATAAATACAAAGAAAGATTAAAAAAAGAAAGAAAAGAAATGGGAACAGTGAGCTGCCAAGGCTTTATCAAGAATATGACTCCAGACTAAGCTTATTTTTTTTTTGCTTATTTCCTTTTTTAATAGGCTTACTAAATTCTTAGATCAGATGAACACTGCCTGGTTTACCTAAATATTTGAAAGTTAATTCTCTGATGATTTATTTCATATTACTCTTTTGGAAAAGATAGAGATATGGGCCAGGTCACAGTATAATCAAATGGATTTGAAAGTACTTGAATAAGTGGATTTAAAAAGTAGTTGTTGATGGTATAATGTCTACTTGGCAAATAATCTCCAATAGAGTGAAACCAGAAATCTGTGCTTGATCCTGTGCTGTTTTAGATTTTTATGGATGATTTAAGTTTAAATTATATGTTCATCAATTTTCAAATTGCATAATGGGACAACTAACAGTGGTTGGAAAAGCTAGGTTTTTAAAAGATCTGGATAAACTGTATCACTAGGCTGGATCTAAGAGATGAAATCCAATGGGAATAAATGATAATGGCTTTATCTTTAAATTTAAAAAATCAATTCCAAAATATAATATATATATATAGGTAGATAACTGTCTATCTAACAAAAACATCTGGGGTTTTAATGGGAAGAAGAAAGAAAGAAAGAGGAGGAGAAAGAAGAGGAGGAAGAGAAGGAGGAGGAAGAGGAAGAGGAGGAAAAGAAGGAGGAGGAGGAAGAGGAGGAGAAGGATTAGGAGGAGGAGGAGGAGGAAGGGTGAGAGAAGGAGGTAGGTCGAGGGAGGAAGAGGAGAAGGGGAGAAGGAGGAGGGGATTAGGGGAGAAAAAGGGGAAGAGGAGAGAAAGGAAGGGAAGAGGAGGAGGGGAGAAAGAAGAGGAAGATGAGGGGAAGAGAAGGAAAAGGAGGAGGAGAAGAGGAGGAGAAGAGAAAGAGGAGGAAGAGGAGGAGAGGAAGGGAAGAGGAGGAGGAGGGGAGGAGGAAAATGTGAAGCAAGGTTATTATTAAGAGAGGTATAAGAATAAGAAAATGGTAAGCAATGACAGTTTATGCCAAATTGGTTCTCTAAATAGATTTGATATGTGACCTTGGGCAAGTAAATTATATAAGAATTAAAGGGATTGGAGTAGCAAGTGATGGTGAGGAGAATTGGGTGAGCCACACTGATTCTATCTTGTAACTTAATTCTGAAGTTAGCTCAGTTCTCTTTCTATTCATTTATGGGTCTAGTCCAATTTGTCCTGTGAGAAAACTTTGTTCAGTTGTGGAAATTGGGACAAAACTTTATTCCACTGTTTGAATCTAGCCATGTGTAGCTGGGAAGCTGAACTACCCCTACCTTTTGCTTAGAGAATTTTAACTAAGAAGCTAAGACTCACTGTTCCCTTTTCTTAGATCTTAAATAATTATGACTCTAAAGTCTAACTTTATGCTGATCAGAAACTCAATTAGACCCAAAGATTATTGCAAGGAATTTTCTCACAATTATCCTCTGAAGCAAACAGTTTGGCTTATCTGAAAACTATCCCCATAATGATGTCAGTTGTTTTTTTTATGTTCCTTTGATTGTCTACAGATACTTGGGGAGAGTGGGACATTTCTTTTTCTGATTTTATGGAATTGTACCTATTTACTCTTCCCCCTTCCAAATTGGAAAATTTCTATTCTTTCCTCCAATTTGAAACCTGATTACCTAATATTGTATCAGGATTGTTTCTTTTAATTAATTGGTTTTGTCTTTATTTTTAATTAATTAATTACATTATTTTTAATGTATAAAAGTCTATCTTCACCCGTATTCTGAGGGGGTCTTGTTCCAGTTCATTGAGCAATGGGCATTCATTACTTAATAAACTGACATGCTTAGAAGTTCAAACCTTTTTGTTTCTCATTCATTTCATCTTTCACCTGGCAGAGTTAATCTCTCTGGAATTCAACTTCTTATGTATAAAACAAAAGTACTGGATTTCTAAGGTTTCTTTTAGCTCCAACATACTGTTTGAAGTTAATTAGAAAGGGTAGCTAGTTCCTCAATTCTTGTAAAAGAATGACATATTTTATTTGGTTGATCAAGTAGTCCCCTTCCTATATCTTTCAAAGACACCTAGGGTCATGAGTATGATTTTATTATCACCTTGTATCTGGGAGGAAATGTTAGCTACATGTGACTGGACATATTTATTTACTCTGGGTGAATGTGTTGACCCAGGGTACTTTTACTTTTGCATTTAAAACTAATGCTACAGTACCCCAGTTTGGAAATGCTATTGGAAGTAAACCTTTTTAACTTGTCACATTAAGGAAATGAAGCTAGCTAAATAAAAATAACAAAAAGGTAAAATGTTACACTAAGTTACCATGAGGTTACTTGAAAAGTAGTCTTTGATATAATTAAATTTTGAGAGTTTATAATGAAAATTCAAATTTAAAGTTACCTCTGAATCACTGAGCTAAAGGAGTGAGCAGAAAACAACTATCAATCAAAGACAGCAATAATATCTTGGCTTTTGCCAAAGTATGAAAAATTGAGTGATGTGGAGAAGAATATGGAGAATCAGAAAATGCCAGGACTTTTCATCATGTCAATTCATTTCAACAATATTCACATATGAAAAGATATGGGTAGCCAAGTAGCCCAGGAAATATATTGTGGGTCTGCAGTCAGGAAAATTTGTTTGTTTTTTTTAGTTCAAATCCAACCTCATATACCTTCTAGCTGTAAAATCATAATAGGACCTACCTCCCCAGGGTTGTTGTGAGAATCAAATGAGAAAGGATTTGTAAAACATTAAGCACAGTTCCTGGAACATAATAGGTGTAATATAAATGTAAACTATTATTAGTTAAAAGAACATTAAACCAAAATTGAATGATATGTAGTTGTAATGATCAAGTTAGAAAAGAAATAAGGACATTTGCCTTCCTTATTTCCTTACAGAAAAAGGGTATTATACTTGCAAAATGTTTCATTGGCATGTTATTGGTTTTTGCTCAACTATTTTTTAAAAAATTATTATTTTAAGCAGAAGAATCACTGGAAAAGGAGTATTTGGGAATGGATATAGTGCAACAAACAAGTTATCTGTAAAATAAAAACTATATACATGTATTTAAATTAAAAACATTGTTAATAATAAAATTCAAAGCAACAACAACTAATATTTATGTAGTTATTATTACATGCCAAGCACTTTACAATTATCTCATTTAAATTCAGTATTTCTTGACTCAAGGCCCAGAACTCTAACCAACTCTAATAACTAGATGTTGTAGAGGGTCTTAACCCTAAGAAGTTTAAGGTGGGATTCTTTCCCTCAAGTTAGGTGATTTTATTGAAGAGAACATACATATGGAAAATCATAGAAGAGTAACCTGTAATCATTGTGAGAAATGATTATTTCTCTCTGGCATTAATAACTAATTATTGTATTAGTACTAAGGTTTTTCCCATTTTCTGCTTTCATAAATCAACCAGTGTGGGAAATGTTAAGACAGAGATACATGCAAGCCAAGATCTATTCAAATAGTAAAAGAAATTCTAAGTTTGGGCTGTTGGGTGCATTTCTGCTCATTGTGTTTGTTCATTCAGGTTTGAGGAAGTTTTGATTCTGCTCTTTGCAAGACAAGCTATATGGAAATTGATAAATTTCTTTGATCAAGATAAGTCTCTTTGATCCAAGTCATGTACCCTAAGACCTTCATTATAATATAGTCCACCTCTATTATAATATTCTTTTTCTAATTAATTGTTAACCAGTCAGGGTTGATTGCTATGTTGAGGAACATGTGCTCTTTCAAGGACATATAAATCATGAGCTCATCGCTATGAGGGATCTTTGGTCTAAAAAAGATGGCCAAAGAATCATCCTTATATTAAAATATACTGGTCTTGTTATTAAAGTGATTAAATTAACCATAAACTATGTCTCTCAAACCATTTTATATGTTCTATCATAAAAATATGTATTTTAGCAACACTTGTTAAAAATTTTATCATCAAAGCTCCTTGAAGACAGGGGATATCTTTTTTTTTTTTTTTTTTTTTTTTTAGTTTTAAACAAAAGGTAATTTTAATTTTTTGTTGTTGGCTTGCTTTCTTGAATTTGTTATTCCTTTCTCTCCCTTCTCCTCCTCTCCCCCTCACTTTCTTTCTCTTCCCTTTCCTTTTTTTTTTTTAATTTTTATTTTATTTTATAATTATAACATTTTTTTGACAGTCACATATGCATGGGTAATTTTTTACACTCATTTCCCAGTGTTCCTTTTCTGGATGTAGCTGATTCTGTCCATCATTGATCAATTGGAATTGGATTAGCTCTTCTCTATGTTGAAGATGTCCACTTACATCAGAATACATCCTCATACAGTATCATTGTTGAAGTGTATAATGATCTTCTGGTTCTGCTCGTTTCACTTAGCATCAGTTGATGTAAGTCTCTCCAAGCCTCTCTGTATTTCTCCTGTTGGTCATTTCTTATAGAACAATAATATACCATAACATTCATATACCATAGTTTACCCAACCATTCTCCAATTGATGGACATCCATTCATCTTCCAGCTTCTAGCCACTATGAAAAGGGCTGCCACAAACATTTTGGCACATACAGGACCCTTTCCCTTCTTTAGTAGTTCCTTGGGGTATAAGCCCAGTAGTAGTATGGCTGGGTCAAAGGGTATGCACATTTTGATAACTTTTTGGGCATAATTCCAGATTGCTCTCCAGAATGGTTGGATTCTTTCACAACTCCACCAACAATGCAACAGTGTCCCAGTTTTCCCACAGCCCCTCCAACATTCATCGTTATTTGTTCCTGTCATCTTAGTCAATCTGACAGGTGTGTAATGATACCTCAGAGTTGTCTTAATTTGCATTTCTCTGATCAATAGTGATTTGGAACACTCTTTCATATGAGTGGAAATAGTTTTAATTATCATCATCTGAAAATTGTCTGTTCATATCCTTTGACCATTTATCAATTGGAGAATGGCTTGATTTCTTATAAATTAAAGTCAATTCTCTGTATATTTTGGAGATGAGGCCTTTATCAGAACCTTTAACTGTAAAAATGTTTTCCCAATTTGTCACTTCCCTTCTAATCTTGTTTGCATTAGTTTTGTTTGTGCAGAAACTTTTTAATTTGGTGTAATCAAAATGTTCTATTTTGTGATCAATAATGGTCTCTAGTTCTCCCTTGGACACAAACTCCTTCCTCCTCCACAAGTCTGAGAGTTAAACCATCCCATGTTCCTCCAATTTATTTATGATTTCGTTCTTTATGCCTAAATCTTGGACCCATTTTGATCTAATCTTAGTATGTGGTGTTAAATGTGGGTCCATGCCTAGTTTCTGCCATACTAATTTCCAGTTTTCCCAACAGTTTCTTCCGAATAATGAATTCTTATCCCAAAATTTGGGATCTTTGGGTTTGTCAAAGATTAGATTGCTATTTTTATTCACTATCTTGCCCTGTGAACCTAACCTATGCCACTGATCAACTAGTCTATTTCTTAGCCAATACCAAATGGTTTTGGTGACTGTTGCTTTATAATATAGCTTTAAATCAGGTACACTTAGACCACCTTCCTCTGACTTTTTTTTTCATTAGTTCCCTTGCAATTCTCGACCTTTTATTCTTCCATATGAATTTTGTTGTTATTTTTTCTAGGTCATTAAAATAGTTTCTTGGGAGTCTGATTGGTATAGCACTAAATAAATAGATTAGTTTGGGGAGTATTGTCATCTTTATTATATTCGCTCGGCCTATCCAAGAACACTGAATGTCTTTCCAATTATTTAAATCTGACTTTATTTTTGTGGCAAGTGTTTTGTAATTTTGCTCATATAATTCCTGACTCTCCTTTGGTAGATATATTCCCAAATATTTTATACTATCGACTGTTATTTTGAATGGAATTTCTCTTTGTATCTCTTGCTGTTGGATTGTGTTGGTAATGTATAAAAATCCTGAGGATTTATGTGGATTTATTTTGTATCCTGCGACTTTGCTAAAATTCTGAATTATTTCTAATAGCTTTTTAGCAGAGTCTTTGGGGTTCTCTAAGTGTACCATCATGTCATCTGCGAAAAGTGACAATTTGATTTCTTCATTTCCTACTCTAATTCCTTGGATCTCTTTCTCGGCTCTTATTGCCAAGGCTAGAGTTTCTAGTACTATATTGAATAGTAATGGTGATAGTGGGCAACCTTGTTTCACTCCTGATCTTACAGGGAAAGGTTCTAGTTTATCACCATTACATATGATGTTTACTGAAGGTTTTAAATATATGCTCCTTATTATTTTAAGGAATAGTCCATTTATTCCTATACTCTCAAGCATTTTTAGTAGGAATGGATGTTGGATTTTATCAAATGCCTTTTCTGCATCTATTGAGATGATCATATGGTTTTTATTAATTTGATTATTAATATGGTCAATTATACTAATAGTTTTCCTAATATTAAACCAGCCCTGCATTCCTGGTATAAATCCCACTTGGTCATAGTGTATTATCCTAGGGATGATTTTCTGAAGTCTATTTGCTAATATCTTATTTAAGATTTTAGCATCAATATTCATTAAGGAAATTGGTCTATAGTTTTCTTTCTCAGTTTTCGATCTACCTGGTTTAGGTATCAGTACCATGTCTGTGTCATAGAAGGAATTTGGTAGGACTCCTTCAATCCCTATTTTTTCAAATAGTTTACATAGCATTGGAGTTAGTTGTTCTTTAAATGTTTGGTAGAATTCACCTGTAAATCCATCTGGTCCTGGGGACTTTTTCTTAGGAAGTTGGTTAATAGCTTGGTCTATTTCTTTTTCTGAGATGGGACTATTTAGACTACTTAATTCTTCCTCTGTTAATCTGGGCAAGCTATATTTTTGAAGGTATTCTTCCATTTCATTTAAGTTATCGAATTTATCAGCATAAAGTTGAGCAAAGTAGCTCCTAACTATTGTTCTAATTTCCTCTTCATTAGTGGTGAGTTCACCCTTTTCATTTTCAAGACTATCAATTTGCTTTTTCTCTTTCCTTTTTTTAATCAGGTTTACTAAGGGTTTGTCTATTTTGTTGGTTTTTTCATAAAACCAACTCTTAGTTTTATTAATTAATTCAATAGTTTTTTTACTTTCAATTTTATTAATCTCATCTTTTATTTTTTGAATTTCAAGTTTTGTGTTTGTCTGGGGGTTTTTAATTTGTTCCTTTTCTAGCAATTTTAGTTGTAAGCCCAATTCGTTGGCCCTCTCTCTATTTTATGCAAGTAGGCCTGTAGAGATATAAAATTTCCCCTTATTATTGCTTTGGCTGTATCCCACACATTTTGGTATGATGTCTCATTATTGTCATTTTCTTGGGTGAAGTTATTAATTATGTCTATGATTTGCTGTTTTACCCAATCATTCTTTAGTATAAGATTATTTCGTTTCCAATTATTTTTTGGTCTATTTTCCCCTGGCTTTTTATTAAATGTTATTTTGATTGCATTATGGTCTGAAAAGGATGCATTTACTATTTCTGCCTTACTGCATTTGATTTTGAGGTTTTTATGCCCTAGTATATGATCAATTTTTGTATAGGTTCCATGAACTGGTGAGAAGAAAGTATATTCCTTTCTGTCCCCATTTAGCTTTCGCCAAAGATCTATCATATCAAACTTTTCTAGTATTCTATTTACCTCTTTGACTTCTTTCTTATTTATTTTGTGATTTGATTTATCTAATTCTGAGAGTGCAAGGTTGAGATCTCCCGCTATTATAGTTTTGCTATCTATTTCCTCTTGCAGCTCTCTTAATTTCTCTTAATTTAGATGCTGCACCACTTGGTGCATACATGTTTAATATTGATACTGCTTCACTATTGATGCTTCCCTTTAGCAGGATATAATGCCCTTCCTTATCTCTTTTAATTAGATCAATTTTTGTTTTTGCTTCATCTGAGATGAGGATGGCTACTCCTGCTTTTTTGGTTTTGCCTGAAGCATAATAGATTCTGCTCCACCCTTTTACTTTTAGTTTGAATGTCTCATCCTGTTTCAGGTGTGTTTCCTGTAAACAACATATAGTAGGATTCTGACTTTTAATCCAGTCTGCTAACTGCTTCCTCTTTATGAGGCAGTTTGCCCCATTCACATTTATGGTTAGAAGGACTAATTCTATATTGCTTGCCATCCTATTAACCCCTGCTTATGCTTTTCCCCTTTCCTTCCCTTTTACCCTCCTATCCAGTATTAAACTGGTGAACACCACTTGCTTTTCACAGCCCTCCCTTTTTAGGATCCCTCCCCCACCTTAAAGATCTTCCCCTTATTTTACCCTTTTTCCTCGAAATTACTGTATTCTCTTCCCCTTAGCTTACTCCTTCCCTTTCACTTTTCAATGAAGTGGAAGAAGTTTCACCATAAATCGAATATGTCTATTGATACACGCTATGTTCATCTCCCTCCTTTCTTTCTCTCAGATATAATAGGTTACCTTTGCCTCTTCATGAGATGTAGTACCACCACTTTACACTTTTTTATGATATAGTCTCCTTTCCACCTCTAGTTTCTAAGACAAATTGTACATATGTTCTTTACATATTTTTTTGACAGAAGTATAGTTCTCAAGATTTCTTTTTACCTTTTTAGAAATCTCTTGAGTTCTGTATTTGAAGATCAAACCTTTTATGTAGGTCTGGTTTTTTCATCAAAAATAGATGGAATTCATTTATTTCATTAAATGTCCATCTTCTTCCCTGGAAAACGATGCTCATTCTTGCTGGGTAAGGAACTTGGTATGCAGCCAAGAATAACTGCTGGGTAAGTTATTCTTGGCTGCATACCAAGTTCCTTAGCCTTTCAGAATATCATGTTCCAGGCCCTGCGTTCTTTTAATGTGGACGCTGCTAGATCCTGGGTTATCCTTATTGTGGATCCTCCATATCTGAATTGTTTTTTTCTAGCAGCTTCCAATATCTTTTCCTTTGTCTGATGGTTCTTGAACTTGGCCACTATATTTCTTGGCGTTTTGATTTTAGGGTCCCTTTCAGTAGGTGATCGATGAATTTTTTCAATGTCTATTTTACCCTCTGTTTCCAAAACGTCTGGGCAGTTCTCTTTGATAATTTCCTCGAAAATGGTGTCCAAGCTCTTTTTTTCCTCCCATTTTTCAGGGAGTCCGATTATTCTCAAATTGTCTCTCCTGGATCTGTTTTCCAGGTCTGTTGTCTTTCTGGTAAGGTACTTGACAGTCTTTTCAATTGTTTCATTTCTCTGGTTTTGCTTGACTCCCTCTTGGTTTCTCCTTGAGTCATTCATTTCTACTTGTTCCAGTCTGATTTTCAATGATGTATTTTCTTCACTCACTTTTTTTATATCTCTTTGTAATTGTCCAATTGAGTTTTTATCTTCTATGGAATTTTTTTCCATTTTATCCATTTTATTTTTTAGAGAGCTGATTTCTTTTGTCCAGCTCACTAATCCTGTTTTCCTTGGAGTTGTTTACCTTTTCCAGCTCACTAATCTTGTTTCTCAATGATTTGATTTCTTTATCCACTCTGTCTTTGAATGCATGGGATGACTTCTCCAGGCTCTCTTGCCAAGCTTCCCTTTCCTTTTCCCATTTCTCTTCCATCTCTCTTGGGAGAGCTTTTTGATTTCCTCTATGAGGTTCTTTTGTATTAAGGAGCAGCTTATATCCCTCCCAGGGGATACATCTGGGGACAGTCTGTTCCTAGTCTCCTCAGCATTTGAAGTCTGCTCTCTCTCCACACAGAAGCTGTCAATGGTTAGAGCCCTTTTGAATTTTTTGTTCATTTTGTCAGAGTAGGAATCAAAGAAAACAAACTGACAAGAGAAACAATTGGTCTGTTTTGCGGGGGATGGGGCTGGTTGGGCTTCCTCTACAGACTGGGGGTAGGGCAGCAGAGAGCCACTAACAGAACAGCAATGACTGTACTGAGTCTGCGCTCTAAGGCTCCAAGAACGCACCGAGTCAGTCCAGGTGGGGGTTGGGGGTGGCCGGGCTCTGAGAGACGCTGGCTTTCTGGGGTTTTAATCTTCACCTCCGGTGTTTACACCCACTCCACCGCTCCTGGCTTGCTGCCAAGACGGAGCATCCACACTGGGGCAAAAGCCCTTTCACAGAAACGGCAGAGATCACACCCCTCCCCCTCCGGTCTGAGCTGTGCGAGCTGCCTGTCTTGCTCTGGCTGTCTGCCCTCAGTCTGCACCGAGTCTGATTGACCCTCCCCCGAGCAAACACAGACCTTTTCTGGCGACTTTCAAGGATGTCTTCTCTTGGTGATAATTTGTGGATTTCTTTCTGGGTCAAGCATTAAGTCAGAGGCTTGTCATGAAGTAAGTTCTGAGAGAAAACAAGGAGCTCAAGCAGCTGTCTGCCTCCATGCCGCCATCTTGGCCGGAAGCGACAGGGGATATCTTAATTTTTGTCTTTGTATCCCCCAGTGACTAGTATATAATAAACACTAAATACTTTTTAAATGTTATTTTACTAATCAGTTTGTCAGTCAATAAGCATTTATATATTTGCCTACTATATTCCCGGCACAACATCAAACACACAAAAAAAGTACAAAATACAAAAAAGAATTAAAAACAACCCCCCCCAAAATCAGTCCTTGCTCTCAAGGAGTTCTCCAATCCAATGAGTTTAGAGGATGAGGGCAAAGGGAGATAGTATGAAGACAACTGTATAAAAACAAGCTATGTGCAAATAAATTGAAGATAATTCATACAGATAAAGCATGGTATTGAGAGGAATAAGAAAAAGCTTCTTGTAGAGGATTGGATTTTAGGTAAGGCTTGAAGAAAGCTAGGGAAGTCAAGAAGCAGCTGCAGAGGGAGAACATTCCAGGCCAATGAAAATTGGAGTCTGGAGATGGAGTGAATTGGGCAGTGAAGAGGAAGGAAGCCATTTTCACTGATTTTCAGAGTATGTGAAGGACAGAAGAGAAAGGTATAAGAAGAGTGGGAAGGTATAAGGGCTATTCTGATCAAATAAATTTGATTGCCCAATTGGGGGTTTTATATTTGATTATATTAATAATAGGGACCTACTAGAAGTATTGAAGGGGGTGGGGTAAAATGACAAGATCAGGTATGAGCTTTTTTGTTGTTGTTGTTCACTCATTTCAGTCATAGCTGACTCCTTGTTGTCCCATTTGGGGTTTCTTAGCAAAGATATGAAGGGGTTTGACACTTCTTTCTCCAGCTCATTTTACAGATGAGGGAACTAAGGCAGACAGGGTAAAGTGATTTGCCCAAATCACATAGCTAGTAAGTGTCTGAGGTTAGATGTGAATTCAGCTCTTCCTGGCTCCAAGTCATGTACTCTGTCCACTGTGCCATCTCATTGCCCTCAGATGCAAAATTTAAAAAGATTAATTTAATAGCTAAGTGAAGGAAAGACAAGTGGGGAGAAGAAAGGCAAGGAGACTAAGCAACTAGCTGACTATTGCAATGGTACAGACTAGAGGTGATAAGAGCCTATACCAAAGTGGTTTCAGCATCAGTTGAGAAAAGGGTTTATAAACAGGTAATTTTATGGAGATGGAAACAAGATTCCAACACTGATTGGATGTGGGGAATAGAGAAAGGAAGGAGTCAAGCTTTACACCGAGGTTGTTAGCAGGGGCGGATGGGAGAATCTTGTTGCCTTCAATAAAAGTGAAGTGTGGACAGGAAGAGGACTGGGGTATAAGATAATAAGTTCAGTCTTGAATATGTTGAGTCCAAAATATCTTCAGGGCATTCAATTTTATCTATCATGAAGTTTAGGCGATAGGAAAGAGATCAGGACTAGAAAGGAGAACTGAGAATCATCTGGTTATAGAAGATAACCATGGAAAGTGATAAGATCAAGTGAAATAGGATGAAAGGAGAATCAAGTCCTAGGACAGAGTCCTGGGGATATGGACAACTTTCTCTATTACTCAGGGGCACTGAAGAGGAGGCAGCAGGTGTAATATAGCAAGAGTCCTATGGGTTTAGAACCAAAAACATCCTGAATTCAAATACTGTTTCAGTGCATTTTATATTGTGTGACTTTGGGCAGAGCATTTATTCTTTCTGAATCTTGATTTTCTTCTTTGTAAAAAAAAAAAAAAAGAGAGATGGAATCAGGAACTTCAAAAGTCATTTCCAGTTCTTAAACTCAAGCTTTTCTTTTTTTTTTTTTTTAAATTTTTAATTTTTTTATTTTTTTTAGCATTTCATGAATTTATGTAAGTTCTTAGCAATAAAAACTTCATTTTTGCAAATGCTTACAAAAATGCTTTTAAGATATTCTAGAATTTTGCCAGAAATTGAGCTCAATATTAAAGTTCTACAATTAAAAGATTGCAATCTGTGTTTTTATTTATTTATTTTTATTTTTTTTTATTCATTTTTCCAAATTATCCCCTCCCTCCCTCCACTTCCTCCCCCCCATGGCAGGTAATCCCATACATTTTACATGTGTTACAATATAACCTAGATACAATATATGTGTGTAAATACCATTTTCTTGTTGCACATTAATTATTAGCTTCCGAAGGTATAAGTAACCTGGGTAGATAGACAGTAGTGCTAACAATTTACATTCGCTTCCTAGTATTCTTTCTCTGGGTATAGTTATTTCTGTCCATCATTGATCAACTGGAAGTGAGTTGGATCTTCTTTATGTTGAAGATTTCCACTTCCATCAGAATACATCCTCATACAGTATTGTTGTTGAAGTGTATAGTGATCTTCTGGTTCTGCTCATTTCACTCAGCAACAGTTGATTTAAGTCCCTCCAAGCCTCTCTGTATTCCTCCTGCTGGTCATTTCTTACAGAGCAATAATATTCCATAACCTTCATATACCACAATTTACCCAACCATTCTCCAATTGATGGACATCCATTCATCTTCCAGTTTCTAGCTACAACAAAAAGAGCTGCCACAAACATTTTGGCACATACAGGTCCCTTTCCACTCTTTAGTATTTCTTTGGGATATAATCCCAATAACAGCAATGCTGGGTCAAAGGGTATATATACAAAGTTTGACAACTTTTTGGGCATAGTTCCAAATTGCTCTCCAGAATGGCTGGATTGTTTCACAACTCCACCAACAATGTATCAGTGTCCCAGTTTTCCCACATCCCCTCCAACATTCATCATTATTTGTTCCTGTCATCTTAGCCAATCTGACAGGTGTGTAGTGGTATCTCAGAGTTGTCTTAATTTGCATTTCTCTGATCAGTAGTGATTTGGAACACTCTTTCATATGAGTGGAAATAGTTTCAATTTCATCATCTGAGAATTGTCTGTTCATATCCCTTGACCATTTATCAATTGGAGAATGGTTTGGTTTCCTATAAATCAGGGTCAGTTCTCTATATATTTTGGAAACGAGACCTTTGTCAGAACCTTTCCTTTTAAAAATATTTTCCCAATTTGTTACTTCCCTTCTAATCTTGTTTGCATTAGTATTGTTTGTACAGAAACTTTTTAGTTTGATGTAATCAAAATCTTCTATTTTGTGATCAATAATGATCTCTAATTCTCCTCTGGTCATAAATTCCTTCCTCCTCCACAGGTCTGAGAGGTAGACTATTTTCTGATCCTCTAATCTATTTATGATCTCATTCTTTATGCCTAAATCATAGACCCATTTTGATCTTATCTTGGTATATGATGTTAAGTGTGGATCCATATCTAATTTCTGCCATACTAATTTCCAGTTTTCCCAACAGTTTCTTCCGAATAATGAATTTTTGTCCCTAATGTTGGTATCTTTGGGTTTGTCAAAAATTAGATTGCTATAGATGTACCCTTTTTGCCCTTTGTATCTAATCTGTTCCATTGATCTACCGTTCTATTTCTTAGCCAATACCAAATGGTTTTGGTGACTGCTGCTATATAACATAGCTTTAGATCAGGTACACTTAGACCACCTTCCTCTGGCTTTTTTTTTCATTAGTTCCCTTGCAATTCTCGACCTTTTATTCTTCCATATGAATTTTGTTGTTATTTTTTTCTAGGTCATTAAAATAATTTCTTGGGAGTCTGATTGGTATAGCACTAAATAAATAGTTTAGTTTGGGGAGTATTGTCATCTTTATTATATTCGCTTGGCCTATCCAAGAGCACTGAATGTCTTTCCAATTATTTAAATCTGACTTTATTTTTGTGGCAAGTGTTTTGTAATTTTTCTCATATAATTCCTGACTATTCTTTGGTAGATGGATTCCCAAATACTTTATACTTTCAACATTTGCTTAGAATGGAATTTCTCTTTGTATCTCTTGCTGTTGCATTTTGTTGGTGATATATAAGAATGCTGAGGATTTATGTGGATTTATTTTGTATCCTGCCACTTTGCTAAAATTCTGAATTATTTCTAATAGCTTTTTAGCAGAGTCTTTGGGGTTCTCTAAGTATACCATCATGTCATCTGCAAAGAGTGATAGTTTGATTTCCTCATTTCCTACTCTAATTCCTTGAATCTCTTTCTCGGCTCTTATTGCCAAGGCTAGCAGTTTCTAGTACTATATTGAATAGTAATGGTGATAGTGGGCAACCTTGTTTCACTCTTGATCTTACTGGGAAAGGTTGCAATTTATTTCTATTGCATATTATGCTTACTGACGGTCTTAAATATATGCTCCTGATTATTCTAAGGAATAATCCATTTATTCCTATACTCTCAAGAGTTTTTAGTAGGAATGGATGTTGGATTTTGTCAAATACTTTTTCTGCATCTATTGAGATGATCATATGGTTTTTATTAATTTGATTATTAATATGGTCAATTATACTAATAGTTTTCCTAATATTAAACCAGCCCTGCATTCCTGGTATAAATCCCACTTGGTCATAGTGTATTATCCTGGGGATGATTTTCTGAAGTCTTTTTGCTAATATCTTATTTAAGATTTTAGCATCAATATTCATTAAGGAAATTGGTCTATAATTTTCTTTCTCAGTTTTCGATCGACCTGGTTTAGGTATCAGTACCATGTCTGTGTCATAAAAGGAATTTGGTAGGACTCCTTCATTCCCTATTTTTTCAAATAGTTTATATAGCATTGGGGCTAATTGTTCTTTAAATGTTTGTCAGGATTCACATGTAAATCCATCTGGTCCAGGGGATTTTTTCCTGGGAAGTTGATTAATATAGCTTGCTCTATTTCTTTTTCTGAAATGGGACTATTTAAGCAATTTATTTCCTCCTCTGTTAATCTAGGAAGCCTATATTTTTGGAGGAAGTCATCCATTTCACTTAAGTTATCAAATTTATTGGCATAAAGTTGGGCAAAGTAACTCATTATTTCTCTAATTTCCTCTTCATTGGTGGAAAGATCCCCCTTTTCATTTGTAAGACTAACAATTTGATTTTCCTCTTTCTTTTTTCTGATCAGATTTACCAAAGGTTTATTTATTTTATTGTCTTTTTCATAAAACCAACTCTTGGTTTTATTTATTAATTCAATAGTTTTTTTTTACTTTCAATATTATTGATTTCTCCTTTTAATTTTTGTATTTCAAGTTTAATTTTTGGTTGGGGGTTTTTAATTTGGTCTTTTTCTAGCCTTTTAAGTTGAAAGCCCAATTCGTTAATCTTCTCTTTCTCTATTTTCTTCAAATAAGCCTCTAAAGATATAAAATTTCCCCTTATTACTGCTTTAGCTGCATCCCACAGATTTTGGTATGATGTCTCATCATTGTCATTATCTTGGGTGAAATTATTAATTGTTTCTATAATTTGCTCTTTCATCCAGTCATTCTTTAAGATGAGATTATTCAGTTTCCAATTACTTTTTGGTCTATTTATCCCTAACTTTTTACTGAATGTAGCTTTTATTGCATTGTGGTCTGAGAAGAAGGCATTTATTATTTCTGCCTTCCTACATTTAATTTTGAGATCTTTATGTCCTAATATATGGTCAATTTTTGTATAGGATCCATGAACTGCTGAGAAGAAAGTATATTCCTTTCTATTGCCATTCAGTTTTCTCCAAAGGTCTATCATACCTAGTTTTTCTAATGTTCTATTTACTTTTTTAATTTCTTTCTTGTTTGTTTTGTGGTTTGATTTGTCTATATCTGAGAGTGCAAGGTTGAGATGTCCCACTATTATAGTTTTACTGTCTATTTCTTCTTGCAACTCTCTTAACTTTTCCTTTAGAAAGTTAGATGCTATACCACTTGGTGCATATATGTTTAGTATTGATATGGCTTCATTATTTATGCTACCTTTCAGCAGGATATAGTTTCCTTCCTTATCTCTTTTAATTAGATCAACTTCTGCTTTTGCTTGATCTGAGATAAGGATGGCAACCCCTGCTTTTTTGGCTTTACCTGAAGCAAATAGATTCTGCTCCAACCTTTTACCTTTACTCTATATGTATCTCCCTGCTTTAAGTGTGTTTCCTGTAAACAACATATTGTAGGGTTCTGATTTTTGATCCAGTCTGCTATCCATCTGCTTTTGTTGGGAGTGTTCATCCCATTCACATTTACAGTTAAAATTACTAATTCTGTATTTCCTGCCATCATATTATCCCCAGATTATGCTTTTTCCCTTGACCCCCCTGAACCCCTTCCCCAATATTTAATTTATAGACCCCCCTTGTGACGCGCAGCCCTCCCTTTTTTTTTTAGTATCCCTCCCCCCTCCCTCCACGTCCCTTCCTTTATTCTCCTTTTCCTTTTCCCTTTTCCTCTCCCCCCTTTTAATGAGGTGAGAGAGAATTCTCTGAAAAACAAATATGACTATTATTTACTCTTTGAGCCTCTTCTGATGAGAGTAAGATTTACACAATGATTCTCCCCCTCTCTAAATTCCCTCAGATATGGTGTATTTTCTATGCCTCTTCCTGGGATGTAGTTTCCCTCTTTTCATCACTCCCTCCCCTTTTTCTGATACTACCCCCTTCCCTTTACTACACCCCCTCCTTTTTTTTTCTTTTATATCAGTAAAATCAAATTATCCATGCGTACTTTCTATATACCCACAACAGAGATATAGTTCTCAAGGGTTCTGTGTACCTTTTTCTGTTTCTCTTCAGTCTTATGGATGTAGATCAAATTTTTTGTTTAAGTCTGGTTTTTTTTCTTAGAAACATGGAATTCCTCTATTTCATTGAATGGCCATTTTCTTCCATGGAAAAAGATGCTAAACTTAGCTGGGTAGTTTATTCTTGGTTGCAATCCTTGATCTTTTGCCTTTTGGAATATCAGGCCCTTCTATCTTTTAATGTGGAGGCAGCCAGATCTTGTGTGACCCTTATTGTGGCACCTTGGTATTTAAATTGTTTTTTTCTAGCTGCTTGCAGGATTTTCTCCTTTGTGTGGTAATTCTGCAGCTTAGCCACAATATTCCGTGGTGTTCTTTTTTTAGGGTCTATTTCAGAAGGAGTTCGATGAGTTTTTTCAACATCTACTTTCCCCTCTGTTTCTATTATCTCTGGACAGTTCTCTTTGATAATTTCCTGTAAAATAGAATCTAGGCTCTTTTTTTGGTCATAGTTTTCGGGAAGTCCAATGATCCGCAGATTATCTCTCCTAGATCTATTTTCCAGGTCTATAGATTTTCCCAGTAAGTATTTGACATTATTCTCCAGCTTTTCATTTTTTTTTTGTTTTGTTTGACTGATTCTTGGGTTCTCAATGAATCATTCATTTCTATTTGTTCCATCCTGACTTTTAAGGAGTTATTTTCTTCATTCACAGTTTTTAGTTCTTTTTGTAAATGCCCAATTTCATTTTTAAATGAGTTATTTTGCTCTATTGAATTTTTTTCCATTTCCCTAATTTTTTTTTTTTTGAGAATTATTTTCTTTTTCCAATTCAGAAATCCTATTTTCTTGGGACTTTTTTATCTTCTCCAATTCAGAAATCCTACTTTCCTGTGATTTTTTTACCTTTTCTAATTCACTAATTTTGTTTCCCTGCATCTCCTGTGAATTCTTTATTTTTTCCAACTCCAATTTCATAGCTTCTCTTTCCTTTCCCCATTTTTCTTCAAACTCTCTTAACTTTTTAATAGTCTCTTCAAGGAGAGAGTTATGTGATGGGGGGCAGGAATCGTTCCCCTTTCGGTTGTTATCTGCTGACTCTCTGCTGTTAACTTCCTCGGGGTTGGATACCCGCTCTTTCTCTGTGTAGAAGGAATCTATGGTTTTTTTGGGGCTTTTTGCTCATACTTTAAAAATCTTTTGGGGTCTGTCCCTGGGGTAGGAAATTATTTATTTATCTCTTTACCAGCTTCCTCCCAGACTGGATGGATGCAGCGACCCCTGCACCTGAGCTAAGAGAGAGCTCTGGGAGAGAGTTCCCCACCCCCTCCCTGGAAGTGCCTCAGAGGTGACTAGCACTGCTGTGCTTTGAGGGCGCTGTGTTTTAGCGGCTTCCCTGAGGTTTGAGACTGAACAGTAAAGGCGACTCAAAGCCTAGCCTATGCGTCCCGGTGGGGCGTGGATGTCTGCAGTAGGTGAGTGAAAAGCCCCTGCGCTCAAACTGGAAGTGTCTGCCAGAAACCGCGGTCCCTCGTTCAAAGGTTCCGCTTCTCTGGGACTTCCGTTCCACAGCCTCCAGCTGAGCCAGGCACTATGAGTTACCGTCCCGCCCACTCTTCAATCTCTTAACTACCCCGAGGTGAAAGCTGGATTGCCTATGTCAGCCACACCCACAGTGCCGAGATCTGCTGAGTCACCCCCGGGATCCGGGAAGATCCAATCTGGTTTTAAATTTTAAAGTTGCTTAGATTTCTCTTCTGAACTGCTGTATTATAAGCAGAGAAGAGCTAACAGCCTGTGCCAGATTCTTTTATCTCAGTGGATTCTCTGATCCCAGATCCCTCCCCAGCGCGACCGGCACAGTGTGCCACTACCCCACCGCCTGCGCTGGCCTCTCTTCTTCCTCCCCTGGGAGCTGACCTTTCCTGTTGAAACTCCAGATTCTCTTCAGCTGGTAAGTAATGCTTCCAGTCCTTGTGGATTCTATCAGTCCAACGCTATTTCTGAGGCTGATTAAATCTAGTTGGTTGTGAAGGAAGAAAGGAGCTTACACAGTCGCGTGTATCTTCTCCGCCATCTTGGCTCTGCCCCCCAACTCAAGCTTTTCTTAAGAAGCACGGCTTCTTAAACTTTTTTTCACTTATGATCTCTTTTTCTTTGAGGAATTTTCACATGATTCTGAATATATGAAAAACATATATGTATATATATATATATATATACATATATATATATATATATGATAGGTATATAAACAAAAAATTTACTGATAATTAATCATAATTTCACAACCCCTACATTCAGTTATGAGACTCCATAAACTACAGTTTAAGATGCTGTGTTCTAGAGGGATGGAGGAGAGGGAGCGAGTTCTCCTTCTTTTTTCCACTATCCATCTATGTTTCTACAGAATTTAAAATTACCTTACCGACTTGAAAGAGCTTCTCCAGCACTTCTATGGCCACTGAAGAACCCAAGGAAAGGGGACAGAGACTGTCATCCATGGCCACAGAGAAAGAAGTCAGCTAGTGCTCAGAAGTCTAGGCTAGTTGCCATGGCAACAAGGATAGGAGATGTATAGTGGAGGAAGAAAATTTCCCAGCATCCCTGGAGATAGGAGCAGTCATTGCAGGAACCATTCCAGGTGACAGTATAGAAAAGACATGCTTAAAGAGGGGCTGGCTCTGCCTCTGCAGCCTGAACCACCTTCTGATACAATTCCTACTCAGGATGTCCTTCCACTCTTGTAAGGGTATCCTGAGAAACAAAATATTATCCAAGTTTTCACATAATTGCCTTATAAAATCTCACAAAACTTTTATATCTACCTTATCATAGTTTTCAACTCATTTTCTAACTCTTGGAAAAGGAATTTTATTCAGTATGTAGACCTCTAAGTTAATGCTTCTGAGTTCTATGGCTAATAAAGGTTTAGAGATCAAATCTGTAAATCCATCTGCCACCCAATTCTCACCTGTAGCTTCAAGAAGGTGTAGCATATGTACCAGCCACACTCCAATAAAACTGTGTGAGAAAATGGGCCAAATCTGGCTGAGATCTGACAGGCATCACACCTCTCAGTGAACTAGGAGAATGTCTACTTCCAAACATGTGAAGACTCCCCACTGCAACATGAGTGATGAGAACAATTTGTCCCAATGGCCATGAAGGTGGCTGAAGTAGGTGTGAGTAAGTGATTAGAATTTGGTCAGACATTAAAAACTCCAAGGTCATCCATTGCATCCATTGCATCCATTGAATCTTGGACCATCACCAGCCATCTTGACTTTTGTCTTACCACTGAATTTCTATAATTGTGGAAGTGTTGCAACTTTGCCTCACTTAAATTATACATATACAAGTCAAGACATCACTTTGTGATGTCATTGATCCTTTTCAAAAACAAAGGACAACAACAATTCATAGGCACTGAATTTTAGGGTTCTCAAGGCTGTGCTATCTTAATTTCTGCTTTACATCAAAATATGTAGGTACTGGAAACAAAATGCTGTAAAAGTAACTGAAAATTCCTTACCATAGAAGAATGTATCATAGAAAAAGTATTGCAGAGAGATCACTGACCTTGGATTCAAATAGAGCTCAAGACATGCTTAATGCCTTTATGCACGTAATTAAGTCCTTAAACTTTTTGGGGAAATTTTCCTCAACTGTAAAATGAAAGGTCTGTATTTGAGAAATAGGGTCAACCTCAACTCAAAAAGGGAGGCACTAAATGATATATAAGAATCCTGTGGGTACATATTGACTTAGAAAAATGTACATTAACATCATATATGTATTTTTTATGATTTTTCATATATTTCCCAAATACATTTAATTTGGTTTGAGCTCAATTCAGGAATTTTATGGACCACAAAAATATTTCCACGCTTCTGGAATAGATTATTTTTGAGATCTATTTCAGTTGTAGCTATTATCCCCAAGAAACATATAGTTTAATAAAGGAATGAGATAAATAACAACTATTGTGCCAATAGTGGAGGTTGTGTCACACATGTCACTTGTAACACTTGAGATAAGGAAATGACAAACCATTACAGTATCTTTCCTAAGAAAAACCCAAAATGGGGTCACGGAAAGTTAAACAGAGAGAACTCACTAACTCCTGACCTATTACTTTAGACTTTAATCAGTGAGAAAGGGTAATGTATATGATGTCCACCAGATGGCAGAATACCCAAACCTTTAGCCCAGTGGTCCTCAAACTTTTAAAATAGAGGGCCAGTTCACTGACTGTTAGAAGGCCGGACTATAGTAAAAACAAAAATTCACACTCTGTTTCTTTAGCCACATTGTTTCCTGAGAGTCTATCTATTGTGGCTATAAAGGTGACCCATAGGAGAAGTTTGCTAAACTTCTTCCTAAAAATTGCACTATCTCCATTAACAACTAGAAAGCATTCCCCCTACAATGTCTAGAACTCCTCTTCCTTCTCTCTGGTGGCATGTTTCCTACAGCTCCACCTGCTATAGGGCTTTTGTCCCTATTTATATATTGATCTATGGCACAGGTTCTTAACATGGGGGTCTCTGAATTTTCAAATATATATAAAATTATATTTCTGATATAATTATATATCATATGATTATTATTTTGTCATAAATATACATACTATAATTACATAGCATATAAATATAATTATATATTAAATATAAAGTATATATAATTATGTAATGATTATTACTATATAAAACATAATTATATAATGTAATATAAATGCCTATGTTATTAATATATAATAATTATTACATAGAATGATGATGCCATTACAAATAATTATGTTATAATTATATATATTATATATATCATTGATTTTCCTTTGTGATCTTATGCACTTTAATTTATGTATTTTAAATATTACTATTAGGGTTTCCATATATTTTACTAGACTGCTATAAAAAAATTAAGAACCCCTAATAGACATAATCTACTTCTATTCATAAATTCAACAAATATGGATTAGGTGCATTATATGTGCCAAGCACTGTTCTTATCACTAGGGATACAGAATTAAAAATGAAAGTGACTTTTCCCTCAAGGAATTCATAGGCTACATTCTTTTTTAGGCAAAGGAACAAATGAAATATACATTTTAAGTTATCAAGACTGTGTAATAAAACTCTTCAGTTCAGCATTAAGCATTTCTTAAGAGCATTCTATGTTCAGCATACTGCTAGGTCTTACCTTGGGGTCCATGAGCTTGTTTTAAAAATATTTTGATCCTTATGTTTCAGCCCTGAGACACATCATAAATTAGATTTATACTTTCTGGAAGCAAAAACTAACTGACTAAATAATAAAATACAACCAGACATACTATTCCTGGTTGATCACAATTTTATGTGGAAATAGAACAGTCAACATAAGGGAATATCTTAGAACATTAAAATATCATAAAGGAATGCCTTATAAGAAACAGTGGTAGAGAAATAAGAAAGAGAAAAGTCTGAAGAACTTTCTAACTTCTCAGTGAAGACCTCTAGTCTGCTGTGACAAAAGTGGGCAGTTGAATTAGGTTTTTTGCAACCTCAAAGCAACCCTGTGACTCTCCTGTTACCTAGTTCTGTTTCCCTTTTTTTAACTGCTTGGCTCTTTCCACCTTCCTAATCCAGATAAGTTCAAGCTTCTATTGATATTCCTTCATCCTACCCAGTCCTCTAAATTGTACATTTCTTTCAACTTAAGGTTAAGAAAAGTGAAAAGGCACATTTTTAAAATTTTATTTTTTATTATAGCTTTTTATATACAAAACACATGTAATTTTTCAACATTGACCCTTGCAAAATCTTCTGTTCCAACTTTTTCTCTTCTTCTTCCCACCACCTCCCTTAGATGGCAGATAGTCCCATACATGTTAAATATGTTAAAGTATATGTTAAATCCAATAAATGTATACATATTTACACAGTTATCTTGTTGCACAGGAAAGGTCGGATTTAGAAAGATTTAGAAAGAAGGTACAAATAACCTGAGAAGAAAAAAACAAAAATGCAAGCAAACATTAACAGAGAGAGTGGAAATGTTATGCTGTGGTCCATGCTCATTTCCCAGTGTTCTTTCTCTGATTTAGATGGCTCTGTTTATTACAGATCAATTGGAACTGATTTGCATCCTCTCATTGTTGAAGAGAGCAATGATCATCAGAATTGAACATTGTTGAAGTGTATAATGATCTCCTGGTTCTGTTCATTTCACTTAGCATCAGTTCATTTAAGTCTCTCCAAGCCTCTCTGTATTCATCCTGCTGGTCATTTCTTACAGAACAATAATATTCCATAACATTCATATACCACAATTTATTCAGCCATTTTCCAATTGGTGGACATTCCTTAAATTTCCAGTTTTTAGAAAGGCACAATTTTTAGTGAAGATTTAAATTGCTTCCTTATACCTGCAGGAGAAATTTAGCTGGACCTGTCTGAATAACAGTAAGACTTGAATATGAATTCATTATTCTCAGTGATGGAATGTGATCTCTTTGAGAGTAGAGATTTTTTTCCATTTTTGGATTCATATCCTCAACATCTAACACATTGCAAGGATAAGGATAGGAAAAGGGAAAATTTCTAAACCAGTGATTTAATTGATACAGGAAACTCCCATGTGAGAAAAGTCCTTTTACCAACACAGAGTAGCAATTTATATTTTTTGAGAATTGCCTAGAGAACAGAGAGGTTAAGATACTTGCCCAAGACCAGAGAGACAACATATATCAAAAGTAGGATTGGAACTGAATTTTTACTGCCTTCAAAGCCAGTTCTCTGTTCATGACACCATACTGCTTTTTATTTATTAAGCACCAAGTAGGTGTTTGTTGGTTATTTAATTGCTTCTGGCTGTATTCTTATAATACTTCTGTATCATTCTATCCTTTTGGAGCCTTTATTGTTCTATCTTTTAATCCATAATATTTTATTTATTTTATTGGGGTCTTTATTTTGCTTGTTCATTTTTTTTAGTATTTTTGTTTTGTTTTGTTTTTTAGTTTTCTGCAGGTGCTTTTTCCCCCCTGCAAAGATCCCCTTTTCCTCTGTTTTTTTTCGTTGCAATTTTAGGTTGCTTTATTTGTTGCTTATTTGAGGTGATTAAGGAGAGCTGCACCTGAGCATGGTGCCCATTTTTTCTTGAGTACTGCTTTGACACAAAATAATGGCAGTTTTTTCTTTATTATTGTTTTAATTTTTCTGATTATACATGTACATTAACTTTAAAAATATACATTTCTTATTAATCATGTTGGGAGAGAAAAATCAGAACAAAAGGGGAAAATCACAGGAGAGACAAAAACAGAAAAAAGAGGTGAACATAGCATGTGTTCTTTTTCAGGATGCAGATGGCATTTTCTATCCAAAGTTTATTATGATTGCCTTGGAACACTGAACTGCTGAGAAGAACCGAGTCTTTCATAGTTGATCATCATATAATTTTGCTATTACTATGTACACTATATTCTGATTCTGCTTGTTTCACTCAGCATTGGTTCATGTAAATCTTTCCAGGCCTTTTTAAAATCAGCTTGTTCATCATTTTTATAGAACAATAATAATCCATTACCTTTATATAGCACAACTTATTCAGTCAATCCCCAATTGATGGGTATCTACTCATTTTTCAATTTTTTTTGCTCCTACAAAATAGAGCTGCTAAAAACATTTTTTGCACTTGTGGATCCTTTTTCCTCCTTTATGATTTTCTTAGGATACTAACTCGGTTTTGGCTATGTACAGTTTTATAACTCTTCGGGCATAATTCCATATTGGTCTCCAGAATGATTGCATCATTTCAGAACTCCACCAACAATACATTAACATATGTTTTCCCATATCCCCTTCAATATTTATCATTGTCTTTTCTTGTCATCTTGGGCAATCTGAGTGATGTGAGGTGATACCTCAGAGTTGTTTTAATTTTCATTTCTCTAATCAATAGTGATTTAGAGCATTTTTTCATATGGCTTTAATTTTGTTTCTGAAAATTGTTGGTTCATATCCTTTGACCATTTATCAATTGGAAATGACTTGTATTTTTATAAATTTTACACAGTTCTTTACATATTTTAGAAATGATAACTATCAGAAACACTGGCTGTAAAAAAATTTTTTCCCAGCTTTGTACTTCCTTTTTAATCTTGTTTGTATTAATTTTGTTTGTGCAAAACCTTTTTAATTTAATATGATCAATGTTGTCTATTTTGCATTTCATTATGTTCTCTGGTTCTTCTTTGGTCATAAATTCCTCTCTTCTCCAAAGATCTGATAGGTAATTTGCTTATAATATTACCCTTTATGCCCAAATCATGTATCCATTTTGACCTTATTTTGAAAGGGTGTGTAAGATGTAGTTCTATACCAAGTTTCTGACATATTATTTTCCATTTTCCCCAGCAATTTTTGGAAAATATTGAGTTCTTATCCCAGAAGCTGGAGTTTGGGGATTTATAAAATACTAGATTACTATAGTCAATGATTATTATGTTTATTGTATCTAATCTATTCCACTTATCACTATTCTATTTCTTAGTAACAAATGGTTTTGATTACTGCTTTATAATATAGTTTTAGATCCCATACTTATAGGGCACCATCCTTTGCATTTTTTTCATTAATTCCCTTGATACTCTTGACATTTTGTTCTTCTAGATGAATTGTTATTTTTAAAAATATTTTTCTAGCTCTATAAAATAATTTTTTGGCATTTTGATTGGTATTACACTGAACAAGTAGACCAACTTAGGTAGAATTGTCATTTTTATAATGTTAGCTTGACTTACCCATGAACAATTGATATTTTTTTCAATTGTTTAGATCTGATTTTGTTTTTATGAGAAGTGTTTTTGTAATTGTATTCATAAAGTTCCTGGATTTGCCTTGACAGGTAGACACCCAAATATTTTATTTTGTTTACATTATTTTAAATGGAATATCTCTTTCTATCTCTTGCTATTGGGGTTTGTTAATAATATATAGAAATGCTGATGACTTGTGTGGGTTTATTTTATTTCCTGCATTTTTGCTAAAGTTGTTAATTGTTTCAAATAGGTTTTTGGATGGTTTTCTAGAATTCTCTAAGTATATTATTGTATTGTATGCAAAGAGTGATAGTTTTATCTTCTCTTTACCTATTCTAATTCCTGTAATTTCTTTTTCTTATTGCAAAAGACAACATTTCTAGTACACTATTGAATAATCGTGGTGATAATGGACATCCTTGCTTCATCGGATGTTAGGATTCTTACAAGGTACTTATATACTTAGTTCACACCTTTAAAGGAGTTCATACCTTTAAAGGAGTTCACTCATTGGTTCACACATTAGACTTCATATCTTTAGAGAGCATATAAAAGGACAAGCCCACTCTCTGAGGGAAGATTCAGAGTCAGGATTCAGTCAAGGAGAGGACTTCAGGGACTTTGGGAGATTCACAACTAGGATTGACTTCTGGGAGATTCATAAGGCAGAAACCCACAATCCCACACCCTTGGAGGCAGAGTTTAATTCATTCCCACTTCAACCTTCGTGCTGGCTGGGGACACTTGGACAAGAGCTTTTGGGAACCAAAGAGAGAGAGAGGCAGGCCTCTAAGAAAGCTAGCTTGGCCCAGGAAAAGATTCAAGATTTTGAAGGACACAATAAAGGATCTGGACTTTTAACTCCTGGCTGCATTTTGGGATTTTTGAACTAAACTGAAAGGAGGGTTGCCTCCAGAAGCCCCCAAGAAACCTGCCTCCAAGAGAACGATTACAATCTTCAGAAAAAGAACATTACATCCCTGATCTTATAGGGAATGTGTCCAGTTTCTCTTCATTACAAATAATGCTTGCTGTTGGTTTTAGATAGATACTGCTTATTATTTTAAGGAAAACTCTCTTTATCCTTATGGTCTCTGTGTTTTTAATAGGAATGGGTGCCGTATTTTGTCAAAAGCTTTTTTCTAAATGTATTGAGATGATCATAAGATTTCTGTTGATGATGGTGGCAAGTTTATTTATTTTTTAATTAATTTTATAATTATACATTTTTGACAGTATATATGCATGAGTAATTTTTTTATAACATTATCCCTTGTATTCATTTTTCCAGATTTTCTCCTCCCTCCCTCTACTCCTTCCCCTAGATGACAGGCAATCTCATACATTTTACATATGTTACAGTATAACCTAGATATAATTTATGTGTGTAAATTCAATTTTCTTGTTGCACATTAAGTATTGGATTCTGAAGGTATAAGTAACCTGGGTAGATAGACAGTAGTGCTAATATTTTACATTCAATTCCCAGTGTTCCTTCTCTGGGTGTAGTTGTTTCTGTCCGTCATTGATCAGCTGGAAGTGAGTTGGATCTTCTTTATGTTGAAGATATCCACTTTCATCAGAATATGTCTTCATACAGTATTGTTGTTGAAGTGTATAGTGATCTTCTGGTTCTGCTCATTTCACTCAGCATCAGTTCATACAAGTCTCTCCAAGCCTTTCTGAATTCATCCTGCTGGTCATTTCCATAATATTCCATACCTTCATATACCATAATTTACCCAACCATTCTCCAATTGATGGACATCCATTCATCTTCCAATTTCTAGCCACTACGAAAAGAGCTGCCACAAACATTTTGGCACATACAGGTCCCTTTCCCCTCTTTAGTATTTCTTTGGGATATAAACCCAGTAGTAGCACTGCTGGATCAAAGGGTATGCACAGTTTGATAACTTTTTGGGCATAGTTCCAGATTGCTCTCCAGAATGGCCGGATTCTTTCACAACTCCACCAACAATGTATTAGTGTCCCAGTTTTCCCACATCCCCTCCAATATTCATCATTATTTGTTCCTGTTATCTTAGCCAATCTGACAGGTGTGTAGTGATATCTGAGAGTTGTCTTAGTTTGCATTTCTCTGATCAGTAGTGATTTGGAACACCCTTTCATATGAGTGGATATATTTCAATTTCATTATCTGAGAATTGTCTGTTCATATCCTTTGACCACTTATCAATTGGAGAATGGTTTGATTTCTTATAAATTAGGATCAATTCTCTATATATTTTGGAAATGAGACTTTTATCAGAACCTTTAACTATAAAAATATTTTCTCAATTTGTTACTTCCCTTATAATCTTGTTTGAATTAATATTGTTTGTACAGAAACTTTTTAGTTTGATGTAATCAAAATCTTCTATTTTTGTGATCAATAATGATCTCTAGTTCTCCTCTAGTCATAAATTCCTTCCTCCTCCACAGGTCTGAGAGGTAGACTATTGTCTGTTCCTCTAATCTATTTATGATCTCATTCTTTATGCCTAAATCATGGACCCATTTTGATCTTATCTTGGTATATGGTGTTAAGTGTGGATCCATATCTAATTTCTGGCATACTAATTTCCAGTTTTTCCAACACTTTTTTCAAATAATGAATTTTTATCCCTAATGTTGGTATCTTTGGGTTTATCAAACACTAGATTGCTATAGTTGTACCCTTTTTTGTCCTTTGTACCTAATCTATTCCACTGATCGACTGGCCTATTTCTTAGCCAATACCAAATGGTTTTGGTGACTGCTGCTATATAATATAGCTTTAGATCAGGTACAGCTAGACTACCTTCATCTGACTTTTTTTTTCATTAATTCCCTTGAAATTCTTGACCTTTTATTCTTCCATATGAAATTTGTTGTTATTTTTTCTAGGTCACTAAAATAGTTTCTTGGGAGTCTGATTGGTATAGCACTAAATAAATAGATTAGTTTGGGGAGTATTGTCATCTTTATTATATTCGCTCGGCCTATCCACGAGCACTGAATGTCTTTCCAATTATTTAAATCTGACTTTATTTTTGTGGCAAGTGTTTTGTAATTTTGCTCATATAATTCCTGACTTTTCTTTGGTAGATGGATTCCCAAATATTTTATACTCTCAACATTTGTTTGGAATGGAATTTCTCTTTGTATCTCTTGCTGTTGCATTTTGTTGGTGATGTATAAAAATGCTGAGGATTTATGTGGATTTATTTTGTATCTAGCAACTTTGCTAAAGTTGTGAATTATTTCTAATAGCTTTTTAGCAGAGTCTTTGGGGTTCTCTAAGTATACCATCATATCATCTGCAAAGAGTAACAGTTTGATTTCCTCATTACCTACTCTTATTCCTTTAATCTCTTTCTCTACTCTTATTGCCGAGGCTAACATTTCTAATACAATATTGAATAGTAACGGTGATAGTGGACAACCTTGTTTCACTCCTGATCTTACTGTTCCAGTTTATCTCCATTGCATATTATGCTTACTGACGGTCGTAAATATATGCTCCTGATTATTCTAAGGAATAGTGATGGTGGAAAGTTTAAAAGAAATCTGACCAAAATAAATTCTTCAATCATTGTCTTTATACTTTTCTGGTCTTGATGTAATTTGCCATAGCTACAAAGGGAAAAATGTTACAAAGGATGACAATTTTATGTACACACAGGAGAAGCTCAGAAAATGCTTGTCAAAATTGTATTTTCTTGCAATGTTAGGGTTCTCTAGGAGAAAAATGTCTACAGACAATTCTTAGCTTAATCTGCAGAATTAATATTTTCTCCACTATTTTCTTAACTGTAGACACACAATGAAACAATAAATCAATTCTTGATTTTTAGTTATTATGGATTTCTGAAGTATAATCTAAATTTCTGAAATATAAGTGCTTATAATAGAAATTTAGCAACTGATTTCCATAAGCCATTTAGATATTTCTAGTACATTATTATTTATGTGTAATAGCTTGCTCTTTACTAATAATATATTTACTGCTACCACTATAATAATAATTTACTATCTAATAAAAATTTTAGGGAAATGCTTTACATAACTTCATATGTGTCTTCTCAATGGAAGTGGGGGAAGAAGGGAGAACATCTGGAACTCACAGTTTTACAAAATAAATATAAAAAATTGTTTTTCATGCAATTGGGGAAAATAAAAATATGCTTATTTTTTACATGACCAAATGTTAGTTTAAAAAATCATTGTTTTGGACTTCATTATTCCTAAACATTTAAGATATTTTCAGGATCTGCCTTTCTACCATTCCATAATCATTACAATTCTTAAATTCTTAATGACTACTGGTTTCCCTTAATCTCACTCTTCCCATTTTTTTTAATGAAAATTCAGTTTCATTTATTAGATAAACATTTACACTATGCTACTCACTGGAAGAGTTATAAAACAGAATTGGAAAGACAGTGATATTGGTTGTTGGTATAAAGCAAAACAGAAGTCACAAATTTCAGTGATTCCAACTAGGCCTTTTTGTTTTTACTCTTGAATTAATTTGTATAGCAAACAGGAGTATTAAAGGGAAGTTGAAAGTAATCTCCTCACTCAGGTTCTCCTCAAATCTTGCAGTTTTGCTCAATGGAAACCCTGAAATGATTTTAAGGGGACTTAGACTAATGAACCAGGGAAAGAAAAAAGTTTAAGGACATTTCAGACCATAATTCAAATTAAAATTTAAAACTGAAGGACCATGAACAGGAAGAGAAAAAGAATTAAGTAAACAGATTTTTTAAATTCCTAAAGGCTTTTCCAACTAGCAGCTGAGGTTTGGATTCTTTTCTTTCTCCTCCTCCTCATTACTGACATTTATATAACACTTTAAGATTTTCAAAGCACTTTACATCAATTATATAATGTGATTATAAAAATGCTAACAAAAGTGTTCCCTTGAGTTTTTGAGCTAAGGAAATGATAGCTCAAAAACCACAAAGTTGCCAAGGATCAGCAAATATTAGCAAAAAGCAGTTGCTGAAATCCTAAGTTAAGGACAGAATTTTGGTGTAAATAGTCAGAGGAGACAGACAGCAGGGAGAACAAAGGAATAGAAGATTCTCCTCTCCATGAAGAAAGCAGCTCCTGTGATGACATTCCCATTGAACATCAATAGTACCACAGCTTCAAAAGCATGAATTGTCATGTCTCTACATATTCCATTTACCCCATTCCATTTACCCTATACATATATATCTATATCTATATAGATCTATATTTATAGATCTATATAGATCTATATAGATATATAGTTACCCATTTATGCCATTTCACATATGGTCCTTGCTTATATAAGTCTCCTAGTTCTTCTTGGGCACTGGTAGCATACATAGCACCCTGTAGAAGAGTACCCACTGAATCCATGAGAGAAAAATTCTGTTACTTTCATGCTATATTGTTAAATTAAGTGTTTTTGGAAGTAATGTATATTCTAGTTGATGGGTAAAAGAAATATATAATCAGTGCTTATGAATTGTGATCTTTAGTGGCCATCAATCCATAGTGTCTAGGACCTAGAAGAGTGTTCAAGGGTGGTCACATTGGCTCTAACAATGTATTATAAATGTGCTAATAAACTGCAAAGAACATCCAGAAAGAAAGACCATAGGAAGATGGGAGAGCAGCAAAGAACAGGGTATGTGTTCCCAGACTTCAAGTTTTATCTTTGTTCCATCATTTCAGTCACATCCAACCCTTTGTGATCCCATCTGGAATTTTCTTGGCTGAGATACTGGAGTGGTTTGCTATTTTCTTCTCTAGCTTACAAATGAGGAAAATAGAGGCCAATAGAATTAAATGACTTGCCCAACTGGCAAGTATCTGAGACCTGATTTGAATTCAGGAAAATGAGTCTTCATGACTTCAGACCCTGCAGCCTACTACACCACCTAACTACTTCCAACGTTCAAGTTATGATAGTGCTTGTTTTTGCTTGGATTAGAGAGGCTAGCTAACATTTCAATAGGTAGAGATAGGAGTAATGGTGTTGTCTTAGAAAACAGTGAGACATAAATGTGGAGTTAGGAGATGGTAGTATATACTTGTGGAAGTAACTGTTTAACTGAACTCCAAAGAACCCAAAAGGGTTCTTACATAAAGTATTTCTACTGCTTATAGACATCTTTAGACCTATCCCCTTCTAGGGCCTGAAGTCTCCTAAAATTCTCATTTTCACAAAAGTCCAATTATTTCCTGATAAAAAACAAATCAAATTGCTTTTCTGTTGGCAGCTACAGTTGGTAATATTTCTAAAGTAATTTACTGTTAGGGAGAACAACCTTATTAATTACATATTTCATGATTTTTTTTCAGTGAGTAATTAGAAATTAAACTGAGTCTGAAATACTGAATGAAACAGCTGATATTATACTTGGCAATGGCAATTTTAAATTATTTTAAAAAGCTGAATTTAGATCATGGTAGAGTGGAAAAAGCAATGGCACCCAAGTTCAAATCTTATTGCTCTTGCCTACTATCTTTGTGATCTTTGGCAAGTAAACCTCTCTGGCCTCAGTTTCTTCATATGTAAAATAAGGAATTTAGTAGATATTTTGAAATCATCTATTATAGTAGATGATTCTAGCTTTAAACCTATAATCCTATGATGTTTTAAATAATGTTTACTTTAAATATCATTAACCTTATTTTATAGCTTGAGGGAACTATACAATACCAGGGTGAAATCTCTGTTTAAAATCATTTCCAGGAGGTAACTAGTAAATCTGCAGATGTATACATTAGAAAAAAAAGAAAATGTAGGATGAACATTAAACAAACAAATGTTTACACTCACAATGTACAAAATTATCTTCTAGGCTATTTCCTGATATGGTTGGGCCAATCAATTGCTTTCATTTGCTGTTGATTTCACCAAGAGACTTTGATTTTCCAGCATTTGGAAAAAATACAATCTCATCTGCAAAAAAAGAAATATTTGTAGAGCCTCATCACAATGGAACTTTACTCTTTTGTTAGGACTTTATTTAGGATACCTTCTGTAAGCATTGGTAAACACCTTTGGCAAAAGGTGTCCTGGTCAGTTATTTATTAGGTACAATATTAAATTAGGTACAATAATAATGATGATGATAAGCAGCTTATAGTACATAGTTTTTGTAAATTTCAAAGCACTTTATATAATTCTATGGATGCTTAAGGAAATCCTATAAGTCATGTAGTGCACATTTCATTGCTTCATTTTCCCTATAAGAAAACTGAGGCACAGTGAAATGACTTGCTAAAGAGATCACATAGTAATTGTACTTTCTTCTGTCTTTACCTACTTCCTCTCTTTCTGTTGCCTTTCCACCATCCTTCCTCTTTGTTTCCTTTCTCCTCTCTTGCAAGAATCCCCAACTTGGCTTCATTGAAAATAACATATTTGTCCTAACATAGGTTTTACTTTTTGACTTAAAAAACTCTAGCTGGAGCTATATTTTTGTGCAATTTATTTTCATTATAAGATGATTCAAAGAAAAGATATAGCTTTATATTCGTGGCAATGTCATTTTCCCTTTTAGCAGGAACTTATTGTCATATTTTCTACCTATAATCAGCATAGAAAAGGAATGATCTATACTACATTAAAAGGTTGGGTGCCCTGTGGCAAAGCACTCAGTTTAAGGGTATCAATCAATCAATCAATTAAGAAATATCTTCCATGTATTCTTTTTTTTTCCTGAGGCAATTGGGGTTAAGTGACTTGCCAGATTCACACAGCCAGGAATTGTTAAGTGTCTGAGGTCAGATTTGAACTCAAGTCCTCCTGACTAAAGGGCTGATATGATACTCCATCCATTGCACCACTTAACTGCCCCCCAAGTATTCATTTTTTAAAATGTATTTCTAAATTCCACATTCTCTCTTTCCCACCCTTTACCCCACTCATTGAGAAGGAAAGAAATATGATACACAATTACATAGATAAAGTCTTGCAAATCATATTTTATGTATTATCTAAGTTTTTCTAGCCATTCCTAATTACTGAAGGACTGTATTTATTTGCTGAATATAATAATGTCATAGACTCTGAAAGTTTTTATAAGCACATTGTGAATAATGAAAATATTGGCTATAACAGGGTAATTTCCCCTTACTCATTCCTGAAAATCCAAAGCTAATTTTTAAAATAAAGATATTAATATACAATAGCTTCCTAATGGTCTTCCTGTTTCCAATCTTTTCCCTCTGCAATCTGTCCTCATAGCTGTCAAATGAATACTCTTAAAGCTGGGCTTTATACTGCACCCAGGAACTCATTTGCTCTGGAGCCAATATACATGGTTCAGATACGATTCAATTTTGGGAGAACCTGGCTACCTGAAGGATAGATCTGACTCATTGTGTGACATACTTTGGCTCATTGCATCGCCCACTCTAGTATCCTAGTGAGAAGATTGAATTAACCCTGTATCTTTTTTTATTGATTCTGTTTTCAGTTAATTTATTTTTGTCCTGGAGCCAACTAAGTCATTCCTCTTTGTCTCTGAACTTAGTGCAGAAATTCAGATGATCTATAATGAGTTGAGTTTAGAAATTCACTTCTTTTGTTTATCACTATTCTATTCTTTCCTCAAGGAAATCTTCTAAGTTAAGAAATGTGAATGGACACAAGGGAGTCTGGTCTAGACCACCAAACTATCTTTTATAGCAACAAACTAACTACCTTTCAAAGAGTTTGCTATCTAAAGAAATCTGGCTCACTACTTTCTAACCACTGCAGATTCAACCAATGAACACAACATAGTCACAGGAGGGAAGGAGAGAGCTATCGCTAGCTTCTCATTTCCAACTTCCAAATAATTATATTACTTCCCAAACCTCAGTGATGTGGTCAATTTATGTTGTCATCAACCTCATGATGTAACCTACTCTCTTCAATTTTTTGTTCTGACTTTTTTTAAAAAGTGAGATACATCTTGAGGATACTTGGAATAAATCAAGGCAAACATTTGCTCCTTTATTGATACATTCTATTAATAAATGTTATCTTGATTGGAAAGAATATGCCTCAGTCTACCTTTGTTGAATTTCACCCAAGACATCAAAGATGATTTATACAAAATTTAAGTATTAGCTGATCTCTAGGATCTCCCCAAAATTGAACGGTGTGGAAAATATACTCAATGTACAATGTGAATCAAATATGGGACAGTTATTGATTTCCTATACAAAAAAGTAATATTAAACACAAAACATTACTTGGCATAGAGACAAAATGACTTTAAACAGAATTTAATAACTTTTCACTATTGTTATATTCTCTTCCAAAAGATTAATGTTTAACCTCACCATAATGTAAAACATTTTATAATATTGTTGAGTGAGCATTTTACAATTCACCTCAGTTCTGCACTATCCCTTCCCCTCTTCACAAACCTCAATGTTAGTAACTATATTCTTTCAATCTCAACTAGGACTTGGGCTTAATCTCTTATTGATTTTCATCTATTCCAAAAGCTATAGTGCCAGTGCCAGGAAATTTTATTTTTCTCACCAGTTTCCTCCAGTTGAAGCACCCAGAACCTCTGAGATTCTTGAACTCAGGACTATTAATCATTAGCCAAAAAAAAATAGTAAAAATGCAGAAAAGGCAGTTCCAACTTCAGAACCAGCATGACCCAACACATAAACATGTGCTTCTGAATGCTTGGCCATAGGTGTGGGAGACAGGCAGTGCCAAGCTGGTCAGCAAGTGTTTAGATGCTCTGGGGGAAAAATGAACCTAAGACATACTTTAAAATTTAATTGTATTATCTGCATTTTTCTAGCACTTTCTTAAGTCTAGAAAATAAAACTAAAACAATAAATCAAGCCCTGATACATAGTTGGCTGAGGTGTAAATTCTTACACTAAAAGTTTAACAATGGTGAGGGCTAATTAGAGCTGGCTTCAGGACTCCTCCTGGGTTTAGGGCAAGCTGCCCTTACTTCCTAGCACTGGAGAGTTGAAGGAAGAAAGCAAGCCAGGGATATGTATTTATTTTTAAATGCATCCAAGCTCCAAATTATCTTAGAAGATAAGAAAACTTCTCTATCATATCCAGGTACGAAATTCCATAGGTTTTGAGCATTAAACATACTTTATGTAATTCATGGTTATCCTTAAATTTGACTGCATTACTTTTTTAGAATTTTCAGTGATTCCCCATTGCTTGTAGAATGTAATATAAAAATCCTTCATTTCAGAATTGAAATCCTTTCTTTTGCAAAGCAATTGGAATTGTTACTTGGCCAGGGTAATACAGCTAGTAATGCCCTACTTTTGGGGGTTAATTTCACATTGCTGTTCAATTATTTTTCAGTTATATCTGACTCTTCATGATGTTATTTGGGGTTTTCTTGGCAAAAATACTGCATGGTTTGCCACTTTTTTCTCCAGATCATTTTACAGATGAGGAAACTGAGGCAAACAAGGTTAAGTGACTTGCCCAGGGTCACACAGCCAGTGGTTATCTGAAACTAGATTTGAACTCAGAGAGATGAGTAGTGCTGACTACTCATTGTTGTCTGAATTTCACATCATTCCTCCTCTTCTCCACATCATTCCATCAAACTAGACAACTTAATATTTCTTCTACACAACATTCTACCTTCCACAGTTGCACTTTTATGTCTTGTCCCCACACGTGGAACAAATGATCTCCCTCTGGACTTTTGTCTCTTGGCATCTTTTGTACTCTGCAGAGCTCAGCTCACATAAATATTTTGTAAAGTAAATATTTTGTATTTATTTGAATATATATTATATCCCTCAGTAGAATGAAAGCTTCTTGAAAGCCACTACCTGATGCGGTAAATAGAATACAGGAATTAATCAGGAATGCCTGGATTTAATTCTGCTTACTGAGCAAGTGACTTAACCTCTGTTTGCCTCAGTTTTCTCATATGCAAATTGAAGATAATAATAGGGCCTATCCCTGTACCCAGGGCTGTTATAAGAATCAAATGAGTTAATATTTGTTTAGAGCTCTGGTAACATGACATAAAAGCTAGTTTTATTATTTTAAAATTATTTTTGTGGCCTAAGGCTTGCCACTACATCAGAATGGCTAAGTTGAGGTGTTTTTCCATATCTCCATGCTAGGTTTTTTTGTTTTGTTTTGTTTTGTTTTGTTTTGTTTTGTTTTGTTTTGTTTTTGTTTTTGTTTTTGTTTTTTAAGATCAGTTGCAATTGTTCAGTTAGAGTTAATGTCCTCAAAGAACTACCATTTTGGTTATTCAGGAAACGCTGAAGAATAGCTTAATCACTTCTATCTTCCTGTCCAAACAGGCTTGGGAAGAGAAGCAAAGTGAATGATTTCTATTGGCTAAGAAGGTCCTGGAAGAAATTCCAGTCTAGCAAAGGTGGAATACCCCAAAAGAGTAGAAGAAAGCCAAGTGAGTTTGGATGAAACAAAATGGAATTTTAGTATTTTTGCAAAGGGTCTGAAGCTCTCCCAATTTCCTTTAATGGAAAAATAAGGAAATAAGATTTATACACAGGATGGCACTCTTCACAGTTACCTATGGTAGATTAGGGGATGAAAGCAGGGAAGAAAGAAATTAATAAAGTGGCTAAGTCTGAATTGTTGAGGAACTATCCTTCCTCTTTCCTTGTGTTTAAATTGAAGAAAACATTTCACATCCTTCCTTTTCTATCTTTTCCATTCAAACTTTGGCAGAAGAGGTCTTCACTGTGTTTAACTTCCAAAAGTATTCTTATTAAGTTTAATAGGGAATCAATGTTTAATTCTTTACTGATATCAGTTACTTTTGACTTCTTCAACTACAAATCAGAGTAACAATTTAATCCCAAACTAAATCATGTTTCACTACTTTAAAACAAGATATTATTGATAAAATTTAATCTCTTGGAGGGTTTTTTATATCATCAATACTTCAACACAGTTCCTGGCACATAGCCATCAATGTTTGTTGATTGGAAAAAAATAATAGCGTAAACAATTTAAAAGTGAAGCAATTAAAACTATTGTATCAATATTCTGCCTAGTAGATTAGGCTTAATTTCAATAAAAAAAAACAACCTCTTTCACATGTCTCAATGGCAGTGTAATTTATTCTCCCCTCATCCCCAACATTTCCTCACCAGATTTCAGTGATATGAGAGAACTCCTGATGTGGAAATATTCTCCACTGATGCAGATCTCCACACATATCTGTCACACAATTTTTAGGTCAGACTGGGAAGCACTGAGAGATTTAAATGACTTATAACAATTACACAACTAGTATGCATCAAAAATACCCAATTTTCCTGACTCTATGCACAATGCCATTACCTCTCTCTGGTCTGATAACAATATCAAAAAAGCAAGATACTAAAAAATATGTTGTTCTTCTATTTTAAAAATGAATGTGGCAAATATTTCTCTTATCCTTAACCATTCTCAGAAGTTTAACCTGGGGGAAAATTAGTGAGACAAACAATTAGTGAGGAAATATGCATGACTTTTTTTAGAGAGGAAAGGAATAGGCAATAAGCAATTAGTAAGCACATTCTCTCTGCCATGCATTGTGGAAAATCCTTTCAAAATATTACTTCACCTGAGCTTCACAACAACCCTGTAAGATAGCTGCTATGATACTTCCTATTTCATAATTGAGGAAATTTTAAATTATAAAAATATAAGACTCCAGGATTATAACACTCCATTGTGGCCCTTCACTACCTCTGTTCCCTCTTTTTTTTGTCCTTGCAGGAACTTCATGGCATAAGGTCAAGGTGCGAGAAAAGGAAAGAGAGAGCATAAGGAGCCATACTCCTCAGCCAAGCTGGGCATAGAAAGTAACCAGCAGGGCACACAGATTGATAGTTCATAATAATAGCCACTTTTTATGACCTAGGGTAATGGGGTTTTGGATGGTGGGACCTAAAACAGGGATGAGATCTGCCTACCAAGTTTAGGGAAATTATTATTGCCATGATGAATCAAATCTGGAACCTGGAGCCAGAAGCTTTTGACTATCAGCAGGTGAAATGGAAGGAGGACAAACTCCTCTTGCACAATGTTTCCTTGATCCCAATTAATGTAGAACCCTGAATCTGGAAAGGAGTCCCAAACATGCTATTACTTCCCCTAATTTTTCCCCACCTGGAGAGAGTGGGAAGAGAAGCTGGAAGTGGAAGGGAATTTGAGGAAACGATTAGTTTTCCTATTGTTTCTTCCTGTACAAATAAAACATATGCAGTCACAAACTGGATTGCCTATATAATAAAAAATATAGTATCATATATGAAGAGAGATACTGAAGATAGAATTGAGGGTTTGATTTTTCTGTTTTACTAATTCTGAAAAAAATATTGTTTATCATAGTTTAGAATTCAGAAATTTGAGCCATCAAGGATTAACTTTTTATTCAGCTGTTTGAAGTCTTGGCAGATTTTTGATATTTGCAAATAGTATGAATATGATTTTTACTGATCATATAAGTAGTATGATGTCTTGCTCCCCATAGGTTTAGAAAAAGCAGAGACATAATTCTGGTTCAGTCTTCTTTTGATCTTACAGTCCTTCACATGTTATCTGGGGAAACCCAGAACTTTATAAATGCCAGCTTATGGTTATTACAAACTCAATATCCTTATTCCCTTTATACATCTCTCATAAGACATTATTTCCAGATTCCTCTCCATTATAGTCATTCTCCTTTGGCTTTGTTGCCTTTTGTTGATTTCCTTTATGAAATGTGGTACAGGAAAATGAATGAAGTAATTCCAATGAGATCACACAAGCACATGTTGCCTGCATCTTATCATTACATTATTGCTCAAAGACATTTGTTAATACTACCCAAAGAGTGCATGAAATTTATTAGAATTGGGTCATTTGATACAAACTGGACATTAGATCCTCAAAGGCCAAGAAATCAGTCTTTCATAGATGGATCAATGGATCTACTCCCTTAAACCTTATAGAGAACCATGTATATCAATGGAAGAATAAAAAAAGGAGACTTTTCTATATTGAGTAACATTTATTTCTGCATTCAGTATCAAGTACATAAGTGCAAATATTCAGAGTTCATAATTAAGTTCATTAGGAACTACAGAGAAAGTAATACAAATTGTAATAAAGTTAACAAGCTGGTACTCTTTAGTTACCATACATGTAAATCAGCCCATCAATCCCATACAACAAAAGTACTGGGTATTTATTTTGTTTTTACTTTTTTTTTAAGTTATACAAAATTGGTTACTGTAAATACTACTGACTTTTCATTTGTGTGTGTATGTGTGTTCACGTGCTGGAAAAACACCAAAACATCCACCTACGATTCTATATATAGTTATTAAAGATTAATCCAACCAGCAACTCAGTGACAGTTCACCAAGCAAGAAAAGCCTAGCTAAATGGAACATTAAAAGTTACATAAGCATTGCAAAGAGAAGGGGAGAGGGAAGAACACTAAAGAAAAAAAAAAGATTATTCAGAGTCTCACCATCATGCAACACAAAATAAAAACCATATCCACTACACATTTTCTCTTTACTATACTATAGTGTTCGACACAAGTGATTGCAGATATTTTAAGAGTACAGAACCAGCCTAAAAACAGCTGTTGAAAAGTATATGTTTCTAAGATCAAGGTATTGGGGGAAGGAAACAATCAATTTGCAGTAAAGAATAAGAACAGAGCTTTTACCACTCCTCTTTAATCCCTAGTTGCCTGTTGGAAATCCAGTTTACTCTGTCTGCCTTTTCGCTCCTGGGATTTTGGCCTGAATCCTAAAAATGAAAAGCATTATAAGGTCAGAAGATAATTCGTCACAAATTACTGCTTAAGAACATTGTCATTTCAAAACATATATTTGTTTAGATAGAACTACATGATATCAGATAGCAATGTACCTTAGCTTTGCCTGGTAAAAAGGTTAATATGGTAAGCATGAATCTCTTAGGATCAATGGAATATATAGTATACTTAAGATGAAAAGTCAATATGTCATAGTCTTTTTGTGTTTGAAAAAAAAAGTTTCCAGGTAATATTTTAATTGACTATTCTAAAATTTGGAGACAGGGTATTCTTATGGGAAATATTGGTTTAAGAAATATGTTTCTGTATTTGTGAAAGAAATACAGGGAAAGAATGTGGTTGGGTTTTTTTTACAAGACTATATTTGTTTTTTTCTGATTGATGTTTAATATAATTTAAAACAATAGAAGAGTTCACATATGAATACGAATATTTACAAAACTATTTCTGATTAGCAAATACCAGATCTAATAACGGGTAGCTATTACAATGGAGACAAATTCTACAAATCAACTTTTCATGCAGGGTGGCTTCATGTGTACACTGGCAAAATAGTAAAATTAATAAATTGAAACAGTTTTATGAGTTTGCTTAAATAGGATGACACTTTTAAAGTTTGCAATAGTGTGATCTGAGTCAATGCTATCAGACTCAAATAGAAAGGGAGCCCTTGGGGCAGCTAGTTTGGTCTCAGACACTTAACACTTCTTACCTATGTGGCCCTGGTCAACTCACTTAACTCTCAGCAGAAAAGGGGGGGCCACTAATTCATACATAAAGATATATAAGGATCTGGGGTAACAAGATGGTGCAGTGGATAGAGTACCAGCTCTGGAATCAGGAGGATGAGTTCAAGTCTAGTCTCAGACACTAGTTGTTTCATTTGTTTTTCCGAAGTATAAAATTATAGTTTCAGAATTGCAATGCTAGAACAAAATTAAAATTAAAGACTAATATACTTGAAAACATTTTGTACAGTATGCATTTCTTGATTTAGTCAGTCAACAAATATCTATTAAGCTCCTATTATGTTGTTCCAGGCTAGGTAGTACATACAGTAGATAGAGTGTAGGTATTAAGTCAGGAAGCCACATCTTTTGAGTTCAAATCTGGCCACAGACACTTATTGTGTGACCGTGGGTAAGTCATTTAACCCTGTTTGCTTCTGTTTTCTCATATGTAAAATGAGCTGAAGAAGAAAATGGTGATCCACTCTAATAATTTTGCCAAGAAAACTCAAAATGAGGTCATGAAGAGTTGAACACAACTGAAATGACTGAACAACAATTTATATTTATATTTAAATTATAAATATTCCCAATGCAACAATTAAGAGTATTATGAGCAGCATTTACCCTCAGTTTTTTTCAAACAGGAAGTTTGGACTGATGACCAATTAGAGAAGAATAATATAGACTCCTTACCCTAAAATGCCTTAAATTCAAGTCAATTTTCCAATTTTTTGATGAATATGTATTATAGAAGCTTCATTTTGGAGCTGATTCTACACCAGGAAAATTATTAGTTTTAGCAGTTCGACCTAAGACACCTTGTAAATAATATCTCACATTTGTCTAATACTTCATACTTTTCACCAGTTTTTGACATTTATTTCATTTCATAGAATTATAAAATCTTGAAGTTAGAAAAGACTTTTGTAGTCATCTAGTCTAATATTCCTCCCCTTACAGGTATCCCCATTACAAGCTTCCTGACAGGAGGCATTAAGCTTTTGCTTTGATATTTCCAGTGTGTGTGGGCTCACTAGTTCATGAGACAATTTGTTCAACGATTTGACAGCTGTGCTAGAAAGTTATTTCTTATATTAAGCTTAATCTATCTTCCTATAAATTCCACCCACTGCTCCTAGTCTTACTCTGTGGACCAACACAAAAAAAATGCTATTTTTTTTATCTATGATAGCTCTACAAATATTGAAAGAGAATTACTATGACCTCCATGCTCCTATTCCCTGTTCCCAAAGCAGATGGATAGAATGACGAGCCTGGAGTCAAGAAGACCTGAATTAAAATGTGACATCAGACACTTACTGTTTTGTGACCCTTGTGCAAACCACTTAACAGTTAGTTTGAGTTATCTCATCTATAAAATGGGGATAAGAGGAATACCTCCTTCACAGCATTGGTATGAAGATCACATAGGTAAAGTGCTGTATGATCTTTAAAGAATCAATTAAATTCTGGCTTATTATTAATCCAAAATGACCAACTGGATTCCCTTTATAAATTCCTCATAGGATTTTTTTTCCAGATTTCTTACCATTTTGGTCACTCTCCTCTAGTTTTTGTTGCCCTTTATCAAATTCTTTTATAAAATGTAATTCAGAGAAATGAACAGAATAAATATTCCCAATGTGATCTGACTAGTGCATGAGAGTACAGAATTATTACCTCTTGTGATCTAGAACCTATATTTCTCTTGATAAAATCTATGTTCATGTTATGTTTTAAGGCAGCCAAGGCTCATATTAAGTTTATGATCAACTGATTTCCCTCTCCCCAACCAGTTTTTTGGTTGTCTTTTTTTTTTTATCTTCCTCCAAGAACTAGGTTAAAGTAGTCTTTCTCAGCCCATTCTTTTATAAATCAGTCTTTCAATCACAAAATCCCAGTCTCCAAGAATCTCAACATTGAAAAGGATCTCAAAATGTACCTAATCCAAGCTATTCCTAGACAATAATCTCAGCAACATATCTAACAAGGGGTAAATTTCATTTTTGCTTGAAGACTTTGTATGTTGGAGCATTCGCTATTTCTTAAAACAGACAATTCTATTTTGAATAGCTCTAATCATTAGGAAGTTTGCTTCTGAAATTAAGCCTCAATCTGCCCATCTGTGACTTCTACCCATAGTGCTCTAGGATCAAGGAGAATAAGTTTACTCTTAACTTTACTTATGATTGTCATATGACAATCCTTTAAATATCTCAAGAAAGTTCATTTCCCCCCAAAACCTTCTTGTTTCTGAGATAAAGATTCTTAGTACTCTTAACTGCTCTTCATTTTTCATGATCTTGAGACCTACTTGACTTTCTCTGGACATTCCCCATCTATACCTTATATCTTTTCATCCTGTCTACATATATAGTATAAGAGATTTTGTTAAATCCTTCACTAAAATGTAGGTAAGTAAACTCCGTTAATAGCATTCTTCTTATTTATCAGAATCACCATGCAGCCAAAAAATGATAAGGTTAGTTTGTTTATATGGAGATCTTTATGATCACTACTTCCCTTCAGAGGTTTTTCACTAACCATCCAATAAGATTATATTCTAGAATTTTGCAACAATTTGAAGTCAAGCTTCTTAGGCTACACAATTGTAAGACTCTATTCTTTTTTTTTCTGAAACTCAGGATATTCACCCTTTTCTAGTCCTAGAGCACCTCTAGGAGTCTCCTTGTTCTTTCAAAAATCACAGTGGTTTAGAAAAGAAATCATGTCTACCAGTTATGATTTTCATCAGGGTCTGGTAATCTGAATTTATTAAGGACTTCTAGATAGTCTCTTAACCTCTCCCTTTTATTCCATCTATAAGCTGAATCTTAGCAATTTGTTTTTGTTCTGTCCTTCCAATCTGAAGGTAGATCTCCTTGTGGAAGAAAGTGAACCAGAGTTAAACAGCTCTGACTTTTTCCTCTCCATCATCAATTATCATCACTCCTATTCTTTCTTCTTTCCCTATATAGCTATAATGAAGGACCAATTCTTTTTCTGTTGACTCTAAATGTTATATATTACTTGGAGAAGATAATTTAATTTAATCTAGATTTTGTCACCTAGTATTAATTAACCAGTTTTAGATCACCTATAGATTTTTAAAAATTACTTTATTTTTTCACCTACAAATTTGATATAGATATCTTCAACATCTAAATATTGAAAAGGAAAGATCTAAGAACACAGCAGTGTGGAACATTACTAGAGAATTTCCTCCAAATTGGCCTCATTTTGTTAAGAAATATACTTGAGTATGATTGTTCATTTAGGTTCATTTAGGTTGCGTCATCTTCCAGCCCACATAAGTATTATTTGTGATGACACCATGAGAAACTTTGCCAAATGCCATTATAATGGCCAGAAATCATCAAAGTAAAATATAAACAATAAATATGATATATTAGAAAGAATCTGGACTTTGAATTATAGACTTTGGATAATAACAGATAATAATAATTATATTATATGAATAATATATTAATTATGTTTGTGTGATATATAATTATATTATTTTAATAAATAGTATAAATGGATAACACTTTAAAGTTTGTAACGTCTTTTACACTTTTTTATTTTATCTTCTTAACAACCTTGGAAGATAGATGCTATTATCTGCTTTACTGATGAAGTAACTGAGGCAGACAAAGATTACATTTCTTGCTTACTATCAATCAGCAAGTATCTGAGGCCAGATTCAAACTCAGAACTTCTTAACTCTAAAATCAGCAATCTCTTCACTGTACCACTTAGCTGCCAGTGTTGCTATTTCCCTGAGAGACTTTTGATAAGGTGTTTGATTTTTCTAAGCTTCTTCAGTCACCTTATCTGTCAAATGCGGGGTAATCTCCAAACTCTCTTTTCATTACCTATTTTCTTCTAGTCTAAAATTTCTTACAAATTGAAATAGCTTAACACACCTACTTAGTGAACTTTATTTTACAAATGAATAAATTGAGATCTAGAGAGATTCATTGACTTGTCAAGTAATAGTCATATGGCTAGTGATTCCTTATTTCTTCTCTCTCCCTTCCTTTCTCTCTCCTTTCCTTTCTCTCTTCCTTCCTTCCTTCTCTCTCCCTATCATTCTCCCCTCATAGGTTCAACCCCATTACTGATCATCATGAAAACTTTAACCTACTCCATTTTTGATCAGGACAAGTTCAGTCCTCTCTTGGCAGTCTGATGACTCTTTCCTGCATGCTGCTCTTGGGAACTTAAGATATTAATGCTCGACTTAGTGCAAACACATGATTAGTTTTAGCTCACTTAAGCTCCAAACTCCTGAACTTAAGCAATTCATGAGCCTCAATATTCTAAACAAGAAAGATTGAAGGCTTGTGCTACCATACCATATTTGTCCTGGGATCTTTTTTTGAGGCAGTTGAGGTTAAATGAGTTGCCCAGAGTCACATAGCTAGTGAATGTTAAGTGTCTGAGATCAGATTTGAACTCTAATGTCAATGCCACGTCCACCACTTTACCTAGCTGCCCCAATTTTCAAACCTAATAATAAAAAATATTTAATTTCATTTTAGGGGGGGCTTCCAGTGAACTTTTCTTTCCATTTATGTAGGTCCTATGCAATCAATGGACATTAGATATCTTCTATGAATGGCTTTATCATCTATATCGAATACATTTATTATAATCCATGATATAATCATTCTATTTCTAATTTAACTTGTTTCAAAATTCTGATCTTGTGCTTTCATTTAGGAGCAAAGAATGCAATTTGTATAGTTGAAATGAATAAGTATATAAGTAATTATGGGATTTCTACATGGTCAAGACCTTAGACAAAATTTAGTTCAAATCTTTTATTTTATAAATTGACTTGTCTAGGGTCACATAGGTAGTAAGTGGTAACTCAGGTCCTCTGACTTCAAATCCCATACTCATAAGATTATAATCATATTTCACACTCAAATATGTTAAAAGAAAACAAAACATTCCTTTTAAGAAAGGTATTATTGAACTTACTTTCCCACGACAGTATTTACATGAGTCCTCACAAGTCCCAAATATTGGTCAATCTGTGCCTACAAAGAAAAAGGAATTATGAGCATGCCAAAAGATAGAACTCTGAAATTTAACACAAATTACAAACACTCCATTGAATTTACCTGGTGCTTAAAATATACTACCGGGAGAGTAAACATTGATACCACAGCTAGAGAGAGGGGAAATAAAAAATACAGTTAATGTTCTGAGACTAGAGAATAATAAAAAGCCTATGTACATGTCACTTCTTCTATTTATAAGATGCCACTGCATAGTTCCTTTTAGCATTCTATGGACACCAAAAATAAAGATGCTAAATATAAGTATGCTACAAAATTAAAAAGAAAAGACATGGAGGACCCTACAGGGATAATCCAACTTTCACTGGAGTGAGGTTAAATGCTGTCTGAACTTCCCAGGTGAGTAATTCATCTTAATCCATAGATGCCACAGTATAAAGTGTGAGATAAGCCAGTGGAAGAGCAATATTTGATGGAAAACATAAGGCAAGAGAATAAGACTACATTTTTAGTGGGTAATATATCATACTTTTTTTTTAATGTTCTTCCATGGCAAGAAAGTTACTTTATAGTTGGGAGACTCCATGATTTTTATTTCATTCAGAATATACAAAATAAAAATAAGATAAGAGCAACATTGAAGACAGCATCCAATTCCACTAAAATTCTACTTAAAAATTAAGTAATAATACTGAATTTTCTTTACCCATTATCAGCAGTGTCAGGCCATTGAAGAGAGCACCAACGTATGTCAGTAGCCACATTAGCACTGCAAACTGAAATTTAAAAGGATTGTCAGGTCTTCAAGAGTCAGTTCTCATTGATGTAGTACTTTAAGGTTTGCAAATAACTTTCCATACATTATCTTATTTGATCCTCACAACTACTCAAGGAAGTAGGTATTATTAGTATCCCACTTTAAAGATGATGAAATTGAGGCTCAAAGAGATTAGGGGCAGGATCTCAATCCAGATCCTACCAACTCCAGGTCTAGGACTCTATCCTCTGCACCACAAGTTGGAAGAAAGAGTTTGATATAAATTTAAAAGTAAATCAGTTAAAAAATACTAAGCATTACTATATAAATTTATCATAAAAGGAATGAAAACTAATCAAATCTTCCTTTTTTCTGTATTTTCTGAATCTCCTTGTATAGAAATTCTAAGAAAAAAGTAAAATAATGCTCTGGGGTCTACATCTTTCTAATATGAATACAATTTAACATTCATCTTAAGATATTATTATGGATAGCAACAAAGTTTTTATTATATTTCATAATTTTACAATTTTGTAGTTATTAAAAGTTGTTTAAGGTCAGGGAAGCCTATCTATATCTCTAGCAGCACCAATCATATAGTAGATGCTTAAATAATATTGATTAACTGATTTTATTCTTATTTTAAATATAATCCCCCAAATTAAGAAAAAATGTAATAATAGCTAGCATTTATACTTAATATTCAAAGATTTGGAAAACTTGAGACATTTTATTTTCACAACAACCCTGGGAGGCAAGTGTTATTATTTTCACCCTCATTTTATAAATGAGAAACTGAGGCAGTCAGAAGTTAAGTGACTTGCTTAGAGTCACACAGCTAGCAAGTTTTAAGGTCAAAATTCAGGCCTTCCTGAGCATTTATAGCATGTCTTGTACCTCTGAGCTTCTTCTATCCAAAGATAGCTAAGTCAATTTTAGAACTAAAAATAAAGACCGATGCTTTGGAGTCACACCTGGAGCTTCTATTTGCTATGCTAGATCATTTTATATAGTTCATCCTCAAAGTTGAAATTAGTGTAAGAAGAGTCAAACAGTAGAAGAATATGCTAGTTGAAAACAAAAACAAAAACCTCAGATAATGCAAGAAACGTTTTAATGCATAAAGCACACAATCCTTGAATCCGAAAAAGATGTTTCTACTGCTACCTTAGATTCAAATGAGAATTGCTTTCAAATAAAATTTGATACAAAAGTTCAATAGTTTAAAAGTCTGGCAGTACTTAATCTACAAACAGGCACTGTGTTAAGTACTAAGATACAAAGACAGGTAAAGGAAAATCTGTGTTCTCATTGAGTTCATGGTCTAAACATATCTGTGAGATACATAAAGATAAATTATAGATAATCAAGGGAGAAAAGGGATTAGTAAGAAGGGAGACAACATGTGAATGACTATGGACCACTGAAACACATACAAGATAAATTGGAGCTAATCAATGAAAAAGAGAGATATTAGGAAGAAGAGGAAAAAGGAAAGGCTTTTTATAGAAAGTAGGATTTTAATGGGGACTGGAAGGAATCCAGGGATGCTAATAGTAGAGATGAGGAGGAAGAAAATTCTAGGCATGGCAGGACCAGAAGCAAAAATGCATGGAAATGAGGAAATGGACTGTCTTGTGCAAGGAACAGCAAGTAGGTCACTGAAATGCAGAGTATGTGGTGGGAGTTGAAGGAGAGGAGAGCTATAAGGTTTAAGAATTAGGGAAAAGTGGGAGAGGAGAAGACAGGTCTTGAAGTCATGAGCAAGTGATATTTTTGCTTTAATATAAAAAAATATATAAGAGCAAAACTAAAAGAGATACCAAAGAACAGCTAATTCAGGATTTTTTCACCTTTTTGATGACATAATTTCCTTTGGAAATCTGATGAAGAAGACTATATATCCTTGGCATAATTTATATATGTAAATTTATAAAATTTTAATATATATATATAATATATTATATGTTTTGCATATAAATATACATGTTTATATATGTAAAATACATAGAATTACAAAGGAAATCAATAACATTGAAATAAAAATGTCAAATTAGTGGATGCTTGAATTCTTTTTTTTCTATTTTAAAAAATTTAATAAAAAATAGAAAGACAGAAAAGAAAAATAAAACAGAACATTGTCATGTGCCCAGCAGAATGCCAGGGAGGATTCAAAATGTAACAATTAATTCCAATTCAAAAAAGGATACATAATAGTAAAATAAATTATATTCACAAGTGTCCATATTTTCTTTCCTTCCTTGGAGATTGTTCTTTTGTTTTCTACTGTGAATTTTTTTTTTTACTTTTTTCTTTTTCCCCATTTCATTCCCACCACTTCCCTAAGCAGACTATAGTTAAGCACAGCTATATTTAATAGGTACACACACACACACACACACACACACACACACACACACAGAGACACATATATCTATATATAAACATACATAGAGCAATATGCATATATATCTACATATACTGATGCCCTGAATTTTTAAGGGTCCCTGGGCTTCAGGTTAAGACCAATAATCCTAATGTATCCCCAATATAAGAGATAAAAACGAAGTAAAAATATTATCTTATTAAGGCTCATTTTTTAAAAAGTTCCTACAGTTTTTGATCCCAGGGAAAAACAATGGATGTATAATAAACTACTTAAGTCCATATACCTTTAGGGAGTCTACCAGATCCTGGACCAGAAAGAGCCTTCTCAGTTCTTTAGCTGCACTATTCACATATAACTGCAGGTAGTCTGTGTACTTCTGAATCTGGTCCTGGGAAAGAGAGATCTCGAGCTCTAGGTATGCCCTGCAAAAAAACCAAAAAACCAAAAACAAAACAAACAAAAAACCAAAACAAAACAAAACAAAAAAAAAACAAGAAAAAATAAAATTCCATCAGACAGATTAAAAAATAGTTCATTTCAGTTGTGTCCAACTCTTTATGAAGTCTTTTGGGGTTTTTTTTGGGCTAAAATACTAGAGTAATTTGCCATTTTTTCTTCATTTCATTTGACAGATAAGGCAGAGTTAAGTGATTTGTCAAGAATCACACAACTAGGAAATATCTAATACTAGATTTGAACTCTAATTTTCCTAATTCTAACCTCAGAATTCTATCCATTGTACCATCTTACTGTCACTTTTCTAACAGTATCCTCATATGAAAATTCCCTATACCAATGAGGTCATTGGTCAAGTCCTTGTCTCAGTCTCTAAATGCCTACAAATCCCAGTTGCCAATACCTAATTAATTAGCACTGAGTTCCAATACCTTTTTGAGGTGAACGACTTTACTTCAAGGTTCTAGGTGGAAAATATATAAAACTAAAATAAGGATTATTTTAATTGTTTTTAAAGTTTTCTTATTTTTTATTGTTTCTCTGTCAGAATCTGTTAAATATTTTTCATCTGTACACATCATCAAATTCAGCTCTTGAAAGGATGATCCCAACTCTTCCCAGTACAAATGTATCAAAAGATCAACCAATTAAAAGATCCACTAATTTCCTAGTGACAAGACTTTTGCATCATGGTTATCTCCTCACTCTAACTTAATCTAATCTATTAATTCTAGGTGACTCAATAGAATGTAGGCCTTGGAGTCAGGAAGAACTGAGTTAAAATGCTGCCTCAGACACTCCCTAACTGTGAGATTCTTGAACAAGTCAACTTGATCTCTCTGTGGCTCATCTATAAAATGGGAATAATAATAATTCCTAGTTCATAGTGAGAATCAAATGTGTCAAAATATGTAAAGTTCTTTGCAATTCATATTTTACCTGTATAAAAATGTAATGCATGTACATAGCAGGGAAAAATCTAGGAAATGATGTGCAAACATTGATTCTTGTGTCCTAAAAAGGATGGTTCTGGTAGTATCAAGATAATTTTTGCAGGGGGATTATTTCATAGTATAGAGAATTTACAGTGAGGAAATTCAGTATAACTATGCAGACCAACACTCACTGCCCAATTTAAAATCTTATAGACATACCTGAAGGCAATTAAGATGTTGAATGGCAAGTCATTGCCTCATTACACAATCAGGATATATCAGAGACAGGACTTAAATGCAAATTAAGACTTTCTATCCTCTGAGTCATGTTGCCTCTCCTATGCTACATAAGATACAATATTAATAATATCTTCTAGAAAAATATATTCTAGACAAAATATACAAATAGTTATAGGAACAAAGTATGTACCCATTATGAAATAGTTTGAAATATAAAGATTTACCATCAGGAATATAGGGTCTATCGGAAAATGTGCTTCTCATGTTACTTGAAGGAATAAATGACTCAAAATCAATATATTTGATTGAACCAAGTTCAAAGCAACATACTGGAGAGCCCAGAATGGGATAGACCCTTCCTGACTTCAAATACTCACTTGAATGGATGGCCTTCGTCAGTTTTCTGCACAGCTTGTAAGACAGACTTATAGATTCTGAAACTAATGGTGGCCGAGAGTGCAGCAAGGGCCAGATAAGCCACCACGCTGACAACGCTGAACTGGGTCAGAGAGAAGAGCAGTAGCAGGAAGCTTCCAAACACTATTCCCGTCTGCTTAATATCACGCCAGTACAACAGGTCAATAGCTGCAAGCAACAAAAACTAAAATTAATGTGGGAAACAGTTTTCAAACCATATATACATACATGAAACTCATCAGGCAGTATTATTCCCTTGGAATAACAGCCTTTAAGCTGAGTTGATCCATATATAGCTTTTGAGTTTGAATTTCCAATTTGAATGCTGATGAAAAATAATGCTGATGAAAAACACCTCTAATGCATTAGTAATATTTATTTCTGTTCCATTTTATTTAGGGTCAAAGAGTGGGGTGGGAGTAAGGAATAAGCATTTATTTTATATTTACTGTATTGTTAGGCACTATGCTAATTTTACAAATTTTATCTCATTTGATCCAATCAACAACTTTTCAACCTTTTTTGTACCTTTATGATGACCTAGTGATGCTTATGGACCTCTTCTCAGAATGTTTTTAAATATATCACAAAATAAATAAGACTAAGAGGAAATCAATTATATTGGAATAGGGTTGTTGTTTTTTTTTAAATTCTTGGGCTGCAAGTTAAAAACCCCTGCACCACAGGCAGTCAGTAAAGAAGATAGAGTAATAAATCAGATCCTGAGAAACAGGACCTGACAAAAGTTTTACATCTGTGTACCATATCTGAGTCAGTCAGTCATGAAACATTTATTAAGAGCTCAACCTATGTCAGATAGTAAGGGAAATTATTATTAATAATCAATTGTTAATATGGGGGGGGGAAATGCAGGGCTTTTCCCTTTCTATTTCATGATTCAGAGCCCAGCCTTTCAAGGACATTTCTGATCTCACCCAAAGAATTCTCCCTTCAGTCCATCTCAATAGGTGGAATTCTTACCCACCATTGTTCATTGTTCATAGACTGGATGGAGAATAGGTCTTTTTGTACAGATTGCCAAAAGCAGTAGTGGTCTGGCTTTAGATGAGTTTTTTTGTCCAAGAGAGACATGATCATAGTCAGAATCCTAGTCCTTCATTAGAATGAATCCATCTTCCATGATAATGTTCATTCTCTCATTAATTGTTAGCCAATCAGAGTTGATTTTTACCCATCAGGAACAACCCTTTCTCCAAGAATATTTAAGCATTCAGGGACTTCCAAGGTTTGTCTCTGGTTTCCAAGTGGACCATGTAAGTAAATTTATTGATTATTTGCTAGTCATAACTAATATATTATTATTAATTACCCAGAAACTATGTCTTTGGTACTTTTCATTTTTTTCCACAAAAGTTAAGTAGCTCAGTGGATATAATGCTGGACTTAGAGTTAGGAAGACCTGAGTTCAAAACCATCCTGAGACATTAACTGTATTATCTTGGGCAAATTACTTTATATTTGTTTGTCTTAATCCACTGGAGAAGAAAATGAAAATCCACTATAGTATCTTTGCCAAGAAAACCCCATGAAAAGTATTATTATGATATGGATCTATAGAGTTTCAAAGAGTAAGACATAACTGAATGAATGAGCAACAATATATGCCAGGCACTATCCTATGTCTGGGGAATAAAAAAAGGGTAAAAAATAGCTCCCATTGAGCTATTGAAAGTCTTCAAGAAAAGGTCAAAAGAAAACTTGACAAGTATGTTATAGTAAGGATTTCTTTTGTAGTATGCATTAGGGAGTAGAGGACCACTGAAGTCCTTTTCAATTCTATAATTGTGAAAATAATATGAATTGCTGTTGACCTTTGCTTCAAAGCCAGTTATCAATTAATGGTAGGCACCAGTGAATATTTTCTGTATGTTAAAATGTAATAAGGATTTCAAATTGTCACAGACAGAATGCACCATCTTGCTAAATTAAGGATCTTTTCTTATTAGATACTGGTCATAAATTTTCAAAAGTATAGAATAGTTTTACTAAGCATTAAAGGCAATTCAAAATCTACTTTAGATCTAACATTTTGGGCAAATATCTATCAAAGAAGAGCAATGATGGGGTAAGAACTAAGCCTTTGATCTGAGCCAAAAGTAGGGTCTTCCTACTATGTTTCCTAAAGAGGGGAAAGAGGTCAGGATGAAGATAGTACCATCTCCATAGCCCCTAGGAGGGCTTAAAATTAAGAAAGAAATCTCAAAGTAGATTCCAAATGCTATCTAGTCTCCTAAAGGGAATGTAGATACTACCAGCTTTGCTAATATCAGTAGTTCTCAAACTTTTTAGTCTTAGGGCCCCTTTAATAGTCTTTAAAAATATTGGAGATCCTCTCCCCAAAGAGCTTTTATGTAGGTTATGTTTATCATTATTAACAGCACTAGAAATTAAAATATATTGAGATTATCATAAAATTTTTTGACTTCACATATCTCCTTGAAATAGTTTAGGAGTCCACAGATCACACTTGGAGAACTGATGCAAAGAAAAAGGTTCTGCAGCTAAAAATTGCTTTAAAAACTAATTTGATAGAATCCTCTATAATAATCTGACTTCCTCTTCATCTTTCTTTTTGTATACACATGTACATGCATACATATGTACACACATATATGTACATATGTAGAAGGCTGGAATGATTGCAGAGGGATGGAACTCTGAAAAGGTATACTTGAATCTAGGACAGCAGAGTACTTAAGACTATTACTCAATATGAGATAATGGTTCTATAAACATATTCTTAGATGATATGGTGATGTGATAGCTCTCCTAATTGGCACTTGCTGAATGTGGTGTGGTGAGGTAATTGTAGGGAAGGATTGGAAGGCTGAGGGAGAGAGTCAGAGTCTCTCTGCCGCAATATGCTCAGCAAGAAAGACTTCAGGCTCCAGACTCTAGAGTCCAGGATCCATCTTTGATGAGCCATGTGGCAGCTTGCCTGCCTCCTTCACTTCTCCTCCTAAAGACTTTAACTGATCCTGACTATGACTGATCCTGAAGCCCTCCAGAGAGCTAGCCTGGATATTACACACACATATATAAACCTATATGCATCCTGACAACAAATAGACCTATAGATAGCCTACATTATTCACATTCTATTCTGAGTCTTTTTTTTTCTATGGAAATATGTAAAATGCAAGAAAAGGGAAAAATTCATCAAATCTTCAACTTTTCCTATAAGATGCTGTTGCAATTATTTTTTTTAATGGAGAGAAAATAAGAAGCTAAAATCATATCTCACAGATGAGTATTTTCTTATGTCTTAATGTCTATAAAGGAAACATGGTCCAGTAGACAAAGAGTTGATCTCAGAGCCAGGAGGATCTGGTTTCAAGTTCAACCTTTGACAAATATTAGTTCTGCGACACTGAGAACATCATTAACTCTTGATGCTCTAGGCAACTTTTTGAGATGATGAGTTTCAGAAGAGGTGCCAAAAGCAATGGGAGAGGGAGTTTCCTCACAAGGGGACAACTGAACTCTCATGGTAGTTTTGGGTGTGGAACCAGGAAAATCTGAATTCAAATTGAACTCCAAATAATTATTAATTATGTAACCCACACACATAATTAAATTATGGCACTTAATTTCTATATGCTTCAATTTCCTCAGTTATAAAATAGAGATGATAATGGCACCTACTTCCTGGGGTTGTCATGACAGTCAAATGAAACAATATTTGCAAAGGGCTTAGCAGAGTGCCTAACACACAAAAGGTGCTGCATTAATGTCCCCTTTTCAAATCCTTAGTACTTATGCATACTGTACCTTATCAAGTAGGATCAAACATCATTCCCTCAAATGAAAATGAATCTAAGGAGCTCAAAAGTGGCAAACACATAATTTTTTTATAGTTTTGTGATGAACAAGCAGGTGAAAAATGTTTCTAAGCACTTACTTCATCTGAGTTTTTCTAATGAGCCTGGGCACAGAAGAAGCCTCATTCAAGGTGACCAAGGTGACGGCCATCCTAACATTGGGACCATATAACTTCCTAGAACTAATCCATGAAATCTGGGTTCTTACCACCTGTTAGGTCTTGAATATCTGAGGAGGATTCCCTGGGGATTCCCTGGGGAGCAAAATCTCTGCAGTCCTAGCTAAGACCTAGATATAAGGAGGAATCTTAAAGTACATTCCAATTCTATCCAAAGGAATCTATAAGGCTGGATTTAGAAGCCAATAGTTAGAGAGTCCCTTCTCTCATTGTTTAATTTCATTGACCTATTCAAATATTTCTAAAAAATACAAGTCTATAAGGCAATAAGCTACCATGAAAAAAATAATCATGAAAATTAAGGTAATTTGGGTTGTTGTTGGCTTTGACACAACTAATTAGTAGCATATATTATTTGTGCATAAAATGGAGGTATTGAGGTAAAAATAAAATTCTCCTTTACCTAATGCAGTTTGAATTCTATTAGAGAGGGGGAAATGTTAGCACATAAATGTAGTCTTTCTTTGAGGCAGAGGGACTTAGGGACTTTGAAACTTTTCTTTTGGAAAAGAAGTTATAGAAAAAGAGCACACAAGGGGACCCTGGGAAAGTAGGACAGAAGTGCTGGAGAGCTGAGCATGAAAGTGGGAAGTATGCCAATAAAGAACTTTTAATGACCTATCAGGAGATCTGGATTGATCATTTGCTGTGACACAGAAAGAGTACTGGAACACAAAGATCCATAGCTCCAGGGCAGTGAGGCCTTTTCTATTTCCTAGCAAAGTCAATTTCCTTTCTTAAAGTTAGCCAGGAATTGCCTGTTCTTTATCTTATTTTTCTCATTTTAAATCTCATTTTTCTAATATAAAACTATTTTGGTCAGCAAAAATGTTAAGCTATATATGTTATTTAAGGCTTAGAAGTAGAGAAAGAATATGAAAGAGAATGTTCCCATTCCTGAGGAGCCATTCTTAATCTGGGGTCTGTAAACTTTAAAAAAGATTGATAACTGAATTTCGATATAATTGATCCTATGTATTGTAAATTTATTTTAAGAAAGTAACCGTAGAAAGTCTACCAGACTGTACAAACATTTATGAAATAATAAAAAATTAAGAATCTATGTTCTAAGAAGACCATCAGTTGACCAATAGAAATTAATATGAAGGCTGGTACCGTTAGGACAAAATAGTAGAGCAGTATTCATCTGTATAAGCTTGTTATATGAATTTGTAATCTAGCTACTACTGGGGAAAAATCACAAGCCAATAAGAGAATGGTATTCAAGGAGCAAGGTTTGTGAGTTTTCATTTTTAAACTTCTAATGTCTTTTTTGGTAGACTGATTTTGAAAAGAAAGTCACAACACTGAAGGTGGTTCACACTCATCCCCATCAAGTGCACTGGCTGTTCAGTTTGCTTTGCTAGACCTGTTGCCCACATAAATGAACATTATATACAAGTATATGTATATGTGTACCACACATACACAGAGACATGTGCCTGTATATGTAATGTATAAATACATATGTATATACACATATATCTATTAACACATATACAAATGTATATATGTATGCATTTGTGACTATATATATATATGCAAATATATATACACATATATATAAATATAACACATCCCTTTTTATATGTATTTGTATGAAGTAGCTACAAGATAAGATACAGATATAGAATTACTGGGGGTAGAAAGAGGCACTGTCAGCTGAGGGTGGGCTATGAATCCAGAATGCATAAAGGAAGTGAGTCCTTGACTTAAGCTTTGAAAGATACTAGGGAGTCTAAGAGGAAGAAATAAGATGAGGAAAGAGTGAATTCCTGGTTATGGAAAACAGCCTGTGTATAAGCATAGAGATGGGAAATGGAATATCACACATGAAGAACAAAAAAGTAGGTCATTTTAATCAGAAAATAAAGTTGGCAAGGAGATTGATATGTAAAAAGCCCCCAGAATAGTCCATATTCTAATTGTAAAGGGTTTAGAATGCCAAAAGGAGTTGTATTCCCAGCACCTACCAAAGTTCTTGGAATAGAGCAAATGTTAAATAAATGCTCATCTGTCCCAGAGCAAGTAATGAGCTATTGAAGCTTTTTTGAGTATTGCGATAACATAGTCAGATTTAGAAATTAAGGAATATAACTTTGAAAGCTATATAGAGGATGGGTAAGGAAGGGAAAGATGGGGCATGGAGAACAAATATGAGGGTACTGCAATAGTTCAAAAAAAGGGGACTAATTAGGGCTTACATTTGGGTTATAATAGGATTAGCAGAGAGATAAGAGATGTTGTAAAGGAAGAAACAACAGAAGATAATGAATTATTTTTTGGATATATTTAATATAAGATATTGAGATTGAAATGTAAAAGAAATAGATACTGTGGGAATACAATTCAAGACAGAAATAAAAGATGGATCTGGATGTTAACTGCACAGGTTCAGTTTTCACCTGGGGGAACAAGTGAAATCACTGAGAGACTACAAAGAGAAAAAGAATGGGACCTTGAGCAGAGCCTTTAAGTAAATCCATAGTTAGGGAATGGATTTTGGATGATAAATGAACAGGTAGATAGGAGGAGAATTGAATAAGAAATCATAAAAATCTAGAGAAGAGAGAGTAACTAGGCAGAGAAAGTAATTAACAATGTAAAATTGCTGCAGAGAACCCAGAAGTATGTGGTCTTAAATTTGAAAAATCAAATCATTTTTATTAATATAGTTGTAAGTTAGAAGGGGAGGATAGAAGATTTTGGTGCAACCACTTATCTGAGAAGGGAAAAAGTAAAGAGAAGAAAGTGATAAATAAAACAATAAAAAAAGAAAAAGAAATCATTTGAGTAAAATACCAAAACTAGAGAAAGGATAGGCAAATGGAAGTAGAGAGTAGAGTAGAAGAAAAGAAAACCTGTGTGAATAAAATTGTACCAACGTAGTCAGCAAAATCAATTGCAAGAACGATATTAACTTAAAAATGTAAAGTACTGCAAACATCTTGGGGAAAAAAAAGCTAAAGAAACAAACAGAGGGAAACATGACCATGATGCTCCCTAACTTAAAAAATGAACTGGCTTAATAATTCAGTAAAATGAAAAAGAAGGATAAAAAAAATCAAAATATATTTTTAAAATATATCAAAAATATATTTTAAAAGAAAGACATAATCTAAATGAGAGGCTGAAACAAAATTTTCTACACATGAGATGAATTAAAAAAACAACCTAGAAATTTCAATTAAGTTATCTATCATGTTAAATAAATTTTAAATTAATATCAAAAGAGAATAATAAAATATATTAAAATAGTTCATTAATTGATATAAATATAAAACAGGCATTAAGTGGCATACCATCTTAATTTCTAAGAGTCAAATAAATTGCAAAAAGTCACACATAGTAATAGTAGATTTTAACATTCTTCCATCAGAGCTAGAAAAAAGAAAAATGAGCAAAAATGAACATACAGACGTGAACAAACTTGGAAAATTTATAACTAAAATATTTTTGTATCTTCTGAATAATAGCATTAAATATGTATTTCTCAGGAGAAGATGAAATCTGTAACAAGATAAAATAGCTTTTATTTTAAACCGCAGTGAAATTGCAAATAAATGTTTTAAAAGCAAAAATGCTAAATATATCTTTGTAGATTATTACACAATAAAAAGCAATAATTAATTCAGTGAGCCCAAGCAAAATACACAAACCTTAATGGGGATTTAATAACAAAATACTAGATAATGATAGAGTCAAAAGACAAATCATAGAAACAATTATTAAATACATAAAAGACAATGAAAATGACTAGACAACATACCAAAATTTTTGAGATGCAGCTAAAGCAGTCCTTAGAGGGAAATTTATATCCCTAAAATACATATTAACAAAATGAAAGAAGATTAATGAACTGAATATGCAAGTAAAAAACTAGAAAATCAACAAATAAATTCCAAATCATTACAAAATAAAAAATCTTAAAAACTGGAAGAGAAATAAATTGAAAAACAAAATGACCCACATAAGTGATAAAACTAACAACTGTTTCTTTGAAAAGATAAAACATTTCATCTTTATCATCCATCTTTGATTAAACTAATTTAAAAGGATAAAAATAAAATTAATAACATAAAAACTGAACAAAATGAAATCACAACAAAGAATTCAAATCTGCATAATGAGAAAAAGCCATTAGACTTGGCAATCAGGATATCACTGATAAATTTGGAGAAAGCAGTTGCAAAAGTACTGTGGAGGTTAGGTTATAAAGATTTGAGGAGTGCATAGTATAGCCATAAAACAAACTATTCTAGAAGTTTAACAAAGAAAGGAAGGAAAGATACCAATAAGATAAAGTTCAAATTTCTCGGCGTGATATTTATAACCCTTTCCTCCCCATTCTACCTCCAAGATCCTTTTCTAAATTGTCTTTTCCCCTTACCAATCCCTCCTCTACATGCTCTGCATTTTCAAACAAAATAATTTATTCACAGTGCCCAGTTTTTATCTTTGTTCACAGACTACCTTCTGGGTTTAATATTCATATTATGAATTCATCCTCATTCACATCTCTGGGACTTCTTAGCTTGCTTCCCTTAGGGTCCAATTCTGATGCTACCATAAGACAGGTTGATTTCTGTTATCCTATCTATCACTTACCCTTATTAGTATTCTCTCCTTTCTCAGGTTGCTTTGTTTATATGTACAGTGCATCTCTTTAGTAAAATAACAAGGACCCTGAAAGAAAATTTTCTTTTACTTTGTATCCTCAAAGCCAAGCAAAGTGCCTGCATAGATATTAGTAATTTAATTAAATATTCACTGAATTGGATTCCACTGAATTTTGAGTGATATCACAGAGAAGTAGATAAGACACAGAAAAAAGCTTGTTCTTCATCCCTCATAGTATAAATAAGTAGTGGATCATTTTGGTGGCTTTTTCTTGACAAAAGGAAAAAAGAATATTGAATGGTACAATGAGCAAAATAGGTATGATGATAAGGTAAAAAAAAAAAAGCACTAGTGAAAGAATAAATACTGTGGTTTATCTTAGGGAAGACATGAGTGCATTGATAAACTTATTAGTGGTACAAATAGTAATGCAGTGGTGGTGGTAGTAGTGATAGTAATTTAGAATTGGAGTGAGGAAAGAGGTCTCAGTGAGGGTGAAGAATAGGCATGCTCTATAGGTGTGAGGGAACAATTTCAGTTATAAACAAAGGGAAGCATTTCTAAATTCAAGATTTTTGTCAGAAATATAATGAGTCAATCCAGACAATTTAATCTAGGGAAGTGAATTTACATCTAATCAAGTTTGGCTGAAGTGACACAAATGTCCACACAACAACCACTTAGAGGATTGGTAATTACTTCTATTAAGCTTTGTTTTGTACAAAGTAGAAAAGAATGCTATCCCTAAACACAAATGCCAAAAGGAATATATAAAGAACTACTTTATCCTCTACTTAGTGATATTCCATTTCAAATAAATGACATTTTGAGCCAATTTGTCCTCACTATTTGATGTATTAAATTTTGAAATGTGAAATTAAATACCATTATTTAATAATTAATAAGAAAAGAAAAAAGATATTTATCCTCTATTTTCAACTATATTTCTGACTAATTGTTTGATTATTATGCAAAAATCACGCACTATTTAAAAAACACCAAATCTCCCAAATACTATACATTTTTCATATATGAAGAGAAGGGAATAAGAATGAAATGGGTAAAGAAAATGACATTCAATAGCTCAGACTGGTTAAGATTAATTAAGTAAAATTAATTTAAGTGTAAATTGTAGATGAATGTATCTGTCAGTTAGCATCTAATGTTAGTGGCAATTTCCCAAGTATCTAAGTTAAAAATGAAATTTAAGAAAAAAGAAATTAAAACAATGAGTCTATCATCATATTCTATCCATCATACTACTTTCTGTTGGGTATACACAAGAAATGCCTTGTCTAAAATGCTTCAAATTGAATTTTTGAAATCAGAATCACAGAATCTTAGAATAGGAAAGGACCACAGAAACCCCTTTAGTCAATTAGTACCCAAACAAGAATTCCTTTTCCATCATGTCTGATGAGGCATCATTCAGTTTAATTATTGAAAGACCTCTTTTGAAGTCTATGCCCTATGATCTCTGAAGTAATCCACTCCACTTTTGTATAGTTCTGATTGCTAGTGAGCTTTCCCTTAAGTCAAACCTAATTTTGTCTATTTATAATTTTCATTTATCACTTCCCAGTCTTGTCTTTTGAGACCCTCAGTCAATGATTATCTATTATTACGTGCCTCTTATATGCCAGACTATGTGCTAATTGTTGAAGATACAAGGAAATGCAAAACTAAACCAAAACAATGAAAAATTATAATCCCCTTTGCACATAGCAGACTTCCAAATACTTGGAGGTAGTTTAACTACCAGGATTTCCCTCTCCCCAACCCATCTCCTACAATATGAATTAGATTAAATTCTCTCTAAAAAAAATTGACTAATATGGGAATTCATTAGCTCAGAGATGGGGAAAACTCAATTTATTACTCCAATAATATAGATTTCTAGTAATATCTAACCAAATTGGCGTAGCTTCTGGGCTACCAGAAGACACAAAAGGCCCATCCATAGGGTTTGGGGCACCTTTCATGTATCATGACATGGGTGTCTCATGACCACTCTAGTGCCTAAATTTCTTGTTTAATTCGCTGTTTATCTATATCAGTCTTTTCAAAGCTTCTTTTTCATTTTCCTCAGAATCACTACCCTTTTTCTATCTTAAGAATTTCATTCTTGAGCACTTTTCATGTTCCTCCTGTATAAGTTCCTCTGTAGAACTATATTTCATTTCATTTTACCTAGCTTTTTCTCTGAATCTTTTGAAATCTTCTCTCCTAAAATCTATGATACATATTAGACTATTCTATAAAATACTCGCTAGTTATTTCATCAGTTCATAAAGCTAGAGCTAATAGAGACCCTAGAAGCCATAGAGGTGACTACTGGGTTCTGGCTATGCTACCAGAGCATAAGCTCTGAAAGATTCTATCATGGGGGGAAGATTTTTAATATAGTCCCTGAAATAGAAGTCAGCATAGGTAAATACAAAGTGGTTCAATACCAGTATGTTGGCTACTTGGTAATAAATTATTTGACCATGACAACTCATGAAACAAACAAAAATACAAAATGAACCTCAATCTGGTGCAGTGGTCCTCAAAATGACTCTTGTTTCTTAGTTGCTGTGTGACCCTGGACAAATCACTTTATCTATGCTTGCCTTATTTTCCTCAGCTGTAAGAGGAGGATGGGAACTGCACCTGTCTTACAGGATTGTTATATTAAGTGAAACAGTATTTGTAAAGTGTTTAGCACAGTAGCTGGCATATTATAGATTCTTAATAAATGCTCATTTCCTCCCTTTCTTCCCTTATTTTTCCTCTTTAATGATGTGGCAGAATGTCAGAAAAGGGAGCAAAGAGTACTAAGAATTCCATATCTTTTAGAGTTCTATAAACATGAATTTAGTTGTTGATATTCTAAATGTTGGATCCTGTTCAATGATCAGCAAATGAAAAGATGCCCAGTGGAATATAATTTTGTAAATCTTAACATTCTTTCAAAAAGCAAAACCAAAATATAGTTTAAATCATAAAGTAAAGATGTTGTAAGTGATTACTTTGTAGACTTCATTGTTATCTTTTTGATATCCAATAGAAAATGAGAAAAACCCCTGAATATTGTGAGCAGATTCCGTGAGATAAGAATCACAAGGATGGGCAGACATGGATGAATTGCTATTCACATTGTTGGAAGGAACCTATTGCATCAATGATATCACAGATTCAGATCCAGGAAATATGCCAGAATCTATTTCCTCCATCATCACTTTTAAATTTCCTCTTTATAATTTACAAGGTTCCTATAATTTCTTCCCTAGAAACTAGTTTCTCCTTCTTGGTGAAAATTCCCCTTCATTTACCCCTCCCACTCTTAAAGAAGAAGAGTATTATCAAGGCAAATAAAAAAATTATTAGCTACTCTGCCTTTGGCACAGAAAGAACTCCACCAGATGCTTGGATAATTGAAGTCCCTCATCACTACCATATGCTACTTCTGTGCCAGGCTTATGATGTTTCCCAAATTACTCATTTATTGTCTCTTTCTTTCCAGGTGGATTGAATTTTATTTTAAATTCACTTAGGGAACCTGTTATTTAAAGTTAATTTTATTTCCATCATTAACCTTTTATGAAATGAATAATTACTCCCCCCCACTTTAATTTGATTTAACAAGTGCCAAAGAGAATAATCTTTTGTCACAAACCTTGGTTAAAATCAAAACACGGAAATGAATATCTATACTATTGGTTTCCTGAGATTAATACCTGTGGGCACCTACCTTATGAGGGCTGTTGTGAAAGTCAAATGAGACAATGTAGATAAAGTGTTTTTGCAAACCACCAAATCACAATTATTAGAAACTACTACCCTTGCCTTTGAAGATACTACAATCGAGTTTACTAAAAGGGCACATTCATAATGACAGGATTAACAATCCACTAAAGTTTGGGATGGCTTCTTCAGATAAATGGGTTAGGTACAGAGTTTCATGATGGAAGGGTTTACAACTTGTTACACAGAAAGAATGTGGAATTACATTCCAAATAAGGACAATATATCCTAGTGTCTTACTTGTCCTATTATATCTTTGTGATCTCTCTTTGTCCAAGGAGATGGTTCAATGATAGTGAATGGATCAATTGGCCCATCAATTGGAGAATGGTTGGGTAAATTATGGTATATGAATGTTATGGAATATTATTGTTCTGTAAGAAATGACCAGCAGGAGGAATACAGAGAGACTTGGAGAGACTTACATCAACTGATGCTGAGTGAAACGAGCAGAACCAGAAGATCATTATGCACTTCAACAATGATACTGTACGAGGATGTATTCTGATGGAAGTGGATATCTTCAACATAGAGAAGAGCTAATCCAATTCCAATTGATCAATGATGGACACAATCAGCTACACACTTAGAAGGAACTTAGAAGGAACTTAGAAGGAAATGAGTGTAAACTGTGAGCATTTTTCCCTAGGTTATTTTTACCTTCCGAATCCAATTCTTCCTTTGCAACAACAACAACAACAACAACAACAACAACAACAACAACAACAACAACAACAAAATTCGGTTCTGCACATATATATTGTACCTAGGATATACTATAACATATTTAATATGTATGGGAATGCCTGCCATCTAGGGGAGGGGGTGGAGGGAAGTAGGGGAAAATTCAGAGCAGAAGAGAGTACAAGGGATAATGTAAAAAATGTTATAATTATATAATTAATTAAAAAAAGATTCTAAAAACAAATGATAGTGACTGGAATAGCAATTTCTGAAGATCCTGGCACAGAACAGTGATTGCACTTTCCCTGCCATCAGGCCCTGAAATCATGCATAGAGATCCTTATCTGCTCCTTGAAGTATTCTGTTTTTGCCTTTTCACTTCTTTTCTTTGACTTTGCTATTTAGATTACCGAGAGAGAAAAGAAACTAGAGGAGCTCAGTAGACTAAGGACCACATGAAGGGGCTGAATATGGAATAATGAATTTGGTGTAAAAAGGGTCAGAGTTAAAATCTTACCTTTCCTATCTACTTGTTAACTGAGCAATATAGTGCAAAGAATGGCACTTTCTTGTTCTACTCAAAGAAGGAATTGACTAATGCCATCTCAGGGTCTTTTTGGCTTTGAATCTAGAATCATCCTAAAATCTTAGGAGTCTTATGGAATCTGCTGACTCTATGAGAATTATAGCTAGATGAAGTAGGGGGACACATTATTGCCATGAGAAACTTGATAAATATGTGTGTTGGAATAGACCCAGTATTTTAAGAACTTAAACCAGCATTAATACATGAAATGGGTTGAAAGACGGATATAGTAGAAGTGGAAAGGCCAAGTAGGAGATCACTGTAATAGTTCATGTATGAAGTGATAATGGCATGGAGTGTTGAGAATGGAAAAAATTATTATCTAGTATAGAACAAAATTGTTATAGAATAAATAAGTTCAATTTCATGGCTTTCTCCAGCAGCACTCCTGGTCAGAGTTTGGGATCAAAAAAGATATTGAAAGTTAAAAAAAGTTGATGATTGATTTGATGGGTATAAAGGAAGCTTGGGGTATAGACTAGGAAGTCTAAGGAGTTAAAGGAGAAGCACTGAAATTATACTAAAGAGCCCAGATTGAAAAGGGAAACAAATTAAGTAAGGGAATTAGAGATTAGAAAAAAGGAAATAAATTAGAGGGACTAAGATATATGGATGGAGCTCCCCTTATGAGGAAGCATTATTGGATCTGTTTGATAGTGCTGTCTAGCTAATTGGCCACTAGAAAGACATGTGCTCTGACTTTTTAATAAAAAAATCATATTTTAATACCCCTGTAGCAGTCTTTCTTTACCATCCCAGTGGCAGTGGACTGTATCAAAGCCAACTGACCAAGCAGAATTAGGATCTGTCCACTCTGCAGACTTTATAGAGAAATAGAACAGCTTTTGTTCTCTCTCTTTTTTCCTCTCCTGAATGTGTGCATTTATAGCTCTCCCTTGGACATTCTAAGAATATTTCTTCTCACTTCTACCTGGAAGTTCTAGCAGAGGCCAACACACAACAACATGCACTTATACTGGTGTGGATAAGTAAGTCTAAAACTATCCTTAGAGCCACTTCTGTTTTGTGCCTGTCTAATACCACAGAGGTAGTATTGAGGTGGAAGCCAGAATAAACTTGGATTCCTTGCCTCCAAGCCTATTACTCATTCCTAAGTTGGATCTACTTTGTACATTGAATACCTTTCTAGAAGGGACCTTATTAATTTCTTTTGGGGAGACCATAACTATAAGCCAGACCTAAGCTTGATTTAAGATTTAATTATCTTGGTGGCCTGAGTTTTCTTATTTATGCAATGAAAATAGCACCTATCAAAGTATAATTGTAAGAATCAAGGAAAATTATATAATTGAAGTGCTTTGTAAAACTTTAAAACTATATATATGTAAGCTATTAATTATATTATAGCTCCTTGAGGACAGGGAATGTGGCATTGTTTTATTTTTTTTAACCCTATTTTCTTGCAAAATGATTAACACATAAAAAGAGCATAATAAATTATTGTTGAGGGGAAAAAAGAGATATTATCTTCAGAGTGCAATGAGCCAGAAAATTCATGAAGAGCCTGACTCCATACTTTGGGCCAAATTCCTATAGAACTGAATCCAGTGCTGAAATTGGGGATTTTTCATGGTAAAGGATGCTTCAGCTCCCCAAGGCCAATAGATCTACATTTGTAAAATGAGTAATTTTGATGCCTTGGGCCAATGATGTGGTCAATGAAGAACTGTTTTTTAGAGAAATGTGAACTGGTAAAGCTGAATCAACAAATTATCATACTTGAAGAGTTCAGAAAACAGTTTTATATTTTATATCATGAACATAAAAAATTCACTTATAAACAAAAAAAAATGTTATAAGGTTTAAATTTCTAAAATCATTTTTATCCATGTCCCTAGAAACTAATTATCATTAACAGAGATGAATGAGTAGAAACTGATTCTTTAGTAAAAATTTCAGAAAAAAAACTATAAAAATCAAATATACTGATTTTTTTAAAAGATAATTTATTCTTTTTCATTTGGTTTGGATTTTGCCTTAATTTACTTAATCTGCTCTCAACAAATGCTACTCTATGATAAATAGCTTTGGTGTACTAATACTATGTGCATTTAATAATAAGCCTAAATCATGGTTATAATTTTTGTTATTGTTTTTCAAGTTGAACCTATGATTTCATTACTATAGGGAACTCTGGAGATGAACTCTCTGTATCAGTGCAGATAGGCAATTCCTTGGTCATTTATGGTCTTATTGAGTTATCTCAAGAACTGAGAATTTAAGTGATTTGCTCAGGGATATGTTCCTTTTATGAACCAGAAGTGTTTCTGACTTCAAGGCTAGTTGTCTAACTATGGAGGCAATTGCCTTTCTAATGATTACAATATTAAGAAAAATCTATTTAAATATGTATGACATGGAAATATAATGGTATTTTAATTTATTTTTATTCATAAGGTAAAGTATAGTATATTTTATTGAGAGGGACAGGATTTGGTCCATAGTTGATTTTTTTTGATGCAAAACTCCATTATCACTATAGATTGGCAAATGTTCCACAATTTGTAGTCTTAAGAGAGCTGCCTATGGCACTGTGCTATTGTTGTTTGGCCATTTTCCAGTCACATCTGACTCTTTATGATCCCATTTGGGAGTTTTCTTGGCAAATATACTAAGTTATTTGCCATTTTTCTACAACTCATTTTACAGATGAGGAAACTAGGCAAACAGAGTTAAGTGACTTGCCCAGGGTCATCCAGCTAGTAAGTGTCTTCCTCATTCCGCTCCCAATGCTCTGTCCACTATGCCATCTAGCTTTGTGCTAGGAGACAATTAAACTATAACTGCCACTATTCATTCTATGAGGTCTGACTTGCAGCTGCCACATAGGGATATATTTGTTTTTGTTTGTTTGTTTGTTTGTTTGTTTGTTTTGTAAACCCTAAATGCCATATTTCATTTTAGAAATAGATCTGTATCTCCTGAAATTAAAGGCTCTATTGTCATATAATTCTACCTTGCCCCAAAAGTTCGTCAAAACTACTCTCCCTGTTGATAGTCAAGTTACTGAGAGATATTTTTTAAATAACTCAAGATATTGAAGATCCTACTATTTTTTATTTATCCTGCTTACCCTGATATTTTCGTGCCCTCTATCTGTAGTATCACCTTCAAAAATGCTTACTTATGCTCATTCCTCAGCTCACCATATTCAGAGTATCACAGGGGACACAAGAGACATAAGGAGGTCTAATTGTAGGTGAACAGATCCTACCCAGAATTCTAAGTATCCATGAAATTGAATTTTACTTTGGAGGAAGATGCCAAAAAAGATACTTCATTGGGATGTAACCTGTCTAGCCAAGGAGAAGGAAACTGACATTGATGCAGAGTAGTATACCATATCCAGCCTTCCCAACCCAAGGATATTCTGCTCATGGCTGAATGGAATTGAAGATAAAAGAGCTGAAGGACTTTGGTCAGAGACTGGGGGAGCTGATAGGGGGAGGAAGAAGACCTTTTGAATGAGGCGAGTGTCAGGGCATTTGAAATGCTAAGCTTATTATTTTTCTTTTTAACAATTACTTAGCCCAAAGTCAGTTGTCCTCCTTTAATTATCTAACAATTTAGTTCCTAGACCTCTAATATCCAGTGAGAGAAGGGATAAAGAGAGGCAAGCGAAATGCAGATTTTCAGCTGACGGACAAAAAGCAGCCAGCATCTATACTTTTGTTGCCCAAACTGTTAAGCATTCAATGTCTGTATTAGTTCAATTTTTGATATTGAATTAGTGGCTATCAATGCAAAATGATGTGGCTATTTTTGACAAAGGATGAGATTGGCTTTTCCCTTAAAAGACTGGAAAAATGAAATATTTTTGCTCCTCAACATTAGGTAGGGTAGGGGGAAACCAGCCAGAAAGATGCGGAGGAACAGGGAGGGAGGGAAAGAGAGAGAGACAGATAGACAGACAGACAAATAGATGCAGAGACACAGAGCCAGACAGAGAGCCAAACAGAGACAGAAAGAGACTGAAAGAGAGAGACAGAGACAGAGAAAGAGACAGACAGAAACAGAGAGAATATGAATTCTGATTATACCCTATAGGTAGGGAGATACATAAGAAAATATAAACTAAGATGACTAGCTTTGGTACTGCTGTGGCTGGCCAATTAACCTTAACTTCGGAGGGTGGTGGTGTTAAAGGGAATTTTCAGAATCAAAAATAGACTTCCCTCAAACATCCCTAGCAAAGACAGCAATTGTTACTAAATGTAGTTAGATAAAATGAAATAATATTTGTAAAATGCTTTGCAGACCTTAAAGCACCATATAAAAACTAGCTATTAGTTCATTATCAAATTGTTAAGTACTTTCTATTTGTTAGGCATGTACTTAGTGCTGAGGATACAAAGAAAACTTGGGCAGAAGGCTGAGAAAGTTCCCCTTTTCAGTTATCCTCCAAAATAACAAACCATATTTTTTTTCAAAGTAGGAGTGAGATAATTGACAATTGGTACTATAACAGGCACTGAGACATTAAATGATGAGGGTCACATAATATGTATCATGGGCAAGATTTGATCTCACATCTTCTAAATTTGAGGCTAGGTCACTATTTCTACAAAATTCAATGACATAAAAAAACATACTGAAATACACATATTTCATATATAATACACATAGATATGCTGACTACACATACATAGATATATAATATACACATATATAAACATACATATATACATGTTATACACACTTGTATCTAGTACATACATATAAATACTATATACATATATATGCATAGATACCAACATATAATTTAGAGAGATATATACATATATGTATACAGTGTAGATATAAGATAGGCACATAGATATACAATAGGCTCATGCATACACACATGCAAATGCATATGCATAGAACGACAAAAATATACATAAAATAATGAGTCAATATATGATTATAATACATATACACATGTATATATATGCACTGCACACATATATGTACACATATGTACACACAATTTCCTCATTTATAAAATAACAGCATGGTGCTGCAGAATGAGCATTCAAGTTGCAGTCATGGAATCTAAATCAATTCCAGCTATAATATTTAATGTTTCTATAATAGGTACTCTTCTAGTGCTCTTCTCCCAGTTCTCTCCAAATTCTGTAGAATTCTTACTTATTCTTGGTGACCATGTGAAAGCTTAGGGAAAGGGGTATTGTAGTCAGCTACTGGCCAAGTAAGGATTTTTTCAGTGGGTTGAGTGATAATTGGCTGCTAAACCAGAATTCTAGGGATGCACTAAAGGGATAATCTGCCCCTCAGCTCACCCTATTGCTTTTTCCTTTGAAGTGTAAGCAGGAGACTCTGAACTACTTAGAGATCAAACGAGAGTATGCTTCCTCTACCCTACAAGCAGAGCATGTATATACTTCATAGGAAAACCTGTGCTTAGGATAGAGCCACCTCCCTTTGTGTTTTTTTTCCCTTGGTAAAAGACAACAGGGAAACTTCAAAGGTAGCTATCACAGTGGCAGCATTTCCCACCAACAAAGTGATGACAGTAGCAGCTCTTGGAGTGGCAATGATTGATGGCAGAAGGTGGTGTCTGTATTGGGCAGTTTCACTATTACAAGAGAGAGCACTTATGCAACAGCAAGAATGGGCTGGTGCCAAGGGAAGAGTCAGCATTGGAGAGAAAGAAACCACCAGAAAGAAGCTCACAGCTGGCATTTGAGCAGCTTGTTCAGTAGATATGAATGTGAAATGGCTAATTAGCAACCTACTAAAAACTTCTTCATGTCCCAATGAGGCTTGAATATAGCTTTCCAATAATTATGATAGTAGTGATGCTACTTATTTCCTTTTACTCAATGTTATACACAGTATTATTCTTCTGTGATTAGTGGTTCTCCCCTCCCTTTTTTTTGCACTGAAATAAAGAATCTGTTCCAAACTTGAATCATATTTATTCATAACATTTTTTGGTGGTGGTGGTGGTGTCTTGTTCTTTTTAACTTCAATCCCCGTTTTGGGGGAGAAAAAACTATCTTAGAACTAAAAGTAGAATAATCAAGGTAGGAGTGATGAGTCAATAAATGTGAGAAATGGTGAACCACTTTCACTATCAAAAAGTTAGGATTTCTCCAACAATGAACCTGATACACAATTACACATGTGGATACAGAATAACAGGGTAGGTTGAATGTCAGAAATCCCTGGGGAGTTGTCTCCACCCACCATCCTGGATTTTTGTGAGCTTAGTCTAATTACTTAATTGTTCTGGACCTCAGTTTCCCTTTTTTCCCTTAGAAGATTGGACTAGATGACTCCTATGGAAATATTTCTGGGTCTTTACCTACTATAGAAGGGTATTGTTGAGAAAAGTGCTATAGAAATGTGGGCCTTATGCAATATACCAATGTTAAAAATACAAATTGTGCTAAAGATGAAGCTGCTTAGGATATGCCATATTGTAGATCTGAAAGTTGAAACCTTAGAATTGTTCTACCATCACTGGGGTTAATTCCATTCTGGGTCTTCTTGGTGTTACTGAGAAGGGCTTTATCAGTAAGGAAGGGGACAGTTTGATTACTTTTTTTTTAAATTTACCCTGATTATGACAGGACTGATTAAGAAATGGGAGAATAAGATCTATCTAGAGCAAATAAAGCCATTGTCTTCTCATACCAACTTGCTGACATGACAGCCCCATTTAGTCTTTTTCTTCCCTTGAGGCAATTGGGTTAAGTGACTTGCCCAGGGTTACACAGGTAGGAAGTGTTAAGTGTCTGAGATCTCATTTGAACTCAGGTTCTCCTGACTTCAGGGCTGGTGCTCTATCCACTGCACCACCTAGCTGCCCCCAGCCCATGTAGTCTTATAGGAGAATTACAGGAAACTTGAGAATAAAGAAAAGTGAATAAAGTTGACTCAAGAACAGAAAAGTAGAGGAACATGAGAGAAAAAGGCAACTAATAGAAGATGAAAAGAGAAACAACAGATACCATGAAAGTGAGCAAAAGTATTAATATTTGTAAATGTTTATTTGAAAATGGCTTAGCCCCCACATTCAGACAATAATTTAAGATAATTAAGAAAAATATCACCTCAATTTGTTTATTCTGCCTATTAAGTTAAAATTAAGAGTTCTGATGGTGTAAGTGAACTCAAATAATTATCTGAACAAAATTTTTTTTCCTATAAAACACTTCAAATATTTGAAAATGATAATCTAATTCTCTACCTGTCTTTTATTATCAAACTAAATATCCTTAAATCCCTCATCATTATGTATATTCTTTTAAATATATATTTATATAATAATTTATAACATATTAGCATATGTTATATACAAATTATATATAATTTAATATATATGAAATTTTGTGTGTTGGGGTGAAATAGAGTGCTGGTTCTTAAGTCATAAAGAATAATTTTCCTGAGTTCAAATCTAACCTTAGAAACTTATTAGCCATTTGACTTCCATTGGTCCTATTAAATGTATTTTTATAATTAAATATTACTTTATTAAATTCTTACCATCATTCCTACCTTTTAAAGATTTTTTTTGCCAATTCTGCTATCCAGTAGATAACAGTTCAAGTGTATATCAAAGAAATGGATTTGAAGTCCAGGTTACTTGATGCTAGATGATTCACTTAACCTTTCAGTTCCCCAAGGAACTCTTGAAGACTCTAAGTTATCAAGCAATTGCTAATCTGCATTCTAGGAGAAGAGTTTCCTCTCTGGGAGTTTCCTTTTTCATTGAAATTGCAGATGAGTATTAACTTACACTTTTAGTGCCTTTCTTCTAAAAATGATACCATATTGTAATATCTGGATATTTACATACATGCACACATAAGTACTTTTTACTTATGTAGTTATACGTAAGTATATTTATTATATACTCAAAATTATATGTGTTTCCCTTAAAACAATTCTATAAAATAAATAATGCAAGGATTGTTATCCCATTTTATAGATAAGGAAACAGGATTCATACAACAGAATATACATATATGTGTATGTATATATAGATAGCTAGATAGATATAGATATATAATTTTGATTCCATCATGATGCTTGTGAAATATTTGATTCATTCCAAATTCTCCACTAAATTTTAAGAGTTAAAAAAGAAAGTTATAAGATGAAATTAAAATTCTTTGTTTTTCTTTAAAAGTTAACCATTATTTTTCTTAGTTTATAAAAGCATCATTAATAATGTGTCAGTAGTCATTTCAATTGTATGCACAAATGTTATTAAATTTCATTTAAAACTACTGGAATACTATCTGGAATACTATTATATGACTTTTGGACATACTAGAATATGAATTTATTTTTAAACTTACTTTTCTGGCCATTTAAGAGAAGAATGACTTTAGGTGGTGATAAAAGGAAAGATGAATAAAAGGGGGAAAGTATGGAAGAATATGTATTAGAAAATAGTTTTGGTTCCTGTGGTGAGGAAAATAATTTTCAGTCACAAATATTATATATCATGGAGTTTTTGATAGTTTTTTCATTTTTAAAATATTGATTTTGTCAAAACTGAATGTTATATCATTATAATGATCAAACTTGGTCCTGAATTAAGTTGAGAAAAATAGCCAGGCCTTGTGGCACATGGAGACTGAAGCTGGCAGATTGATTGCTTGAGCTCAGAAGTTGAAGGTAAAGTGAGCTCTGCCAAATGCATGTGCACATTAAGTTCTCCATTTATATGCTGACCCCCTGGGAACAGGGGATCTCCAGACAGCCTAAGGAAGAGTAAACTAACACAAGATGGAAATGGAGCAGGTGGTAATCATTAATGGGATTGGGTTTATGACTGATCTTTGCATTTCAGCATGGAAGAGTTAAAAAAAAGATAGGGGAAGTGTCGAAGAAAGAGACAGGGAGAAAAAGGAGAAAGAAAAGGGAAGAGACAGAGACAGACTTAAAGAGAAAGACTGAAAGAGAGAAACAGAGAGAGACTTGAGAAAATGATTCTTCTTTGAAGAGGTGGAACACTACTGGTACAAATACTATGAGCTATGGTTTAGTGTATTGGTTTTGCTGAATTGATTTTTCCTCTCACTTTTTTATTTGTTACAAGAGGTTGCTGGCTGAATAAGAGAGGAGAAAACTATATATCTGGAAATACAGGTGATATAGAAACAAATGATATCAGTAATATTTTTGAATGACACTGGATTTGTTTTAATTTATTATAAAGTAATGATAATATTTTAGATGATTAGAGCAGTTTTCCACAAAAGGGTTTTTAAATCACATGGCTCAATTAAAATGATAACTTGTAAAGGCATACATATTCAACTATAATTTATAAATAGAGTAAGTAAATAGGGTCTTCTCAATCTTTGTTTTTCTCATCACAAATGATCTAATGGATTGGAATATTTTAGTTTTAATTTTTAATAAGCAACTCAATTGGGAAATTAGGGAGCCAATTGCATTTGAGCATTATATTATGCAAGTTTACAAATTCATATATATCTATATAAATGTCTTTATTGGTTGGTATCTACTCTTAGTAAGAAGCAGATGTCTAAATGCTACTGAAAACTGAGCCTATACATCCAAAGAAAACATGAGATTAAGTTTACCTCTATGCACTAATGGGAATGTTTTATTTGATTTTTCTTAATGAATAGGTAACAAGACCAATTTTTAAAACTACAAAATAGGGTGCTACATGAAAACTCCCAAGATCCACAATGAGTGTATGCTGCTGGAGAGAAGTGGCATCCCATTCTAAAAATCCTTGCTCATAGCAGCCACTAATGAGTCTCTGATCTCTAGAGAGTTATATTATCCAAATCTGTTTACTGTTTATTTTGTAGTTACTTGACTTCCTGATCCATCCCGTTGAATTTACAAAAAGATTCTGGTGTTTCATGCTAATCACTACAAAAAGGGAAAAAAAAAAACAACAACAACAAAAACAACACAAAAGAAAAGTAACCGTCTTTTTAATTCTGAAGGTTTATGTTCACCATTTCTTCTTCTTTTTTTTTTTTTTTAAGATAAAAGGATACAAAAAAACCCAGGATTGTTTTACAGACAAAAAGACTTCCTATTCTATCCACGATGCAACATTATAATGGGAGGATACCCAGCTATTTAGAATCAGATACTGTTAGAGTGTAATGTGTGCTACAAACCATGCAGTCTAAGCCAAATATGCTTTCTTCACAACTGCTTTTTTCAAATCCTAAAAGAGCTTATAGCACGAGATGCATTTTTGCAATTAATCCCTGTCTCCTAGCAATTTCTTCTCTGAGGAACGTTAGAGGGAGAGTTTTATAACAACAAAGGATGGATGAGTGTTAGCTGTGAAGTGTGAGGCTGAATAAAAATGGCTGAAAAGAAATCTAAGGAAAGCTAGAGAGTAGCCACACCCAGTTCTAATATAGACTGTTCTGAAAAAAAAAAAAAATCCATTATGCCAGAGGGTATAACTAGCACTGTGCATTGATTTTTCTTTAATTGTTCAACAGATGCTTCTCACATTATTGTATTTTATTAACAAATAGAAGCTATATGCTTGCCACACTGGCGGACTGGGGAAAAAAAGCATGTGTTCAATTGAACAATAATATATAGCTACGCCACAGTCTTTTTCAGAATAGTGAGAGCTATTCCCAAGTCCCAGTATCTTTTGTTTGACCACAAGCATATACCTTGGAATGGGTGTGTCCCTGTCTAAAAGGATGCACTAGAGAGCTCTGAAATAGGGCTTCTAGGAGACATCATTCTCTCAATAGAAATAAATGTGGTATACTATACTGTCAGGGAAAAGCACATCAGCCAGTTCTCAACTGTAAACCACAGAAATGGGCAAAACTTAAACAAATGGTAGGTAAAAGAGCAATGCTTCTATAAAGAGCTTCCAGGGCAAGCAAAAGATGAGGTATCACATAACACACCCCAAAATGAAAACCAGACTATATCCAAGCACAATTTTGTGATGAAAGTAAACAGATTTACCATTCCAGTCAAGAGCTCCTCGTTATAAAAGCATGCAAAGATCCCACAGGTGAAACAATACAAAATGGTTGAGTTCCTTCTATGAGATTCTCACATGCAGGCTTTACCCTCTCATTGTAGACATGCATTACTAGAATAAATTTAATACCCTGACATTTCCAGTTGCTCCACAGACAGTCCATCTTGGTAGAATCGGCACTGGCCTGCATCTTGGAGTGGCGAACGAAGTCTCTCTGTTGCTTTCTGTCAGGATACTTACTGTGCTACCACTTAGGCATTCCAAAGCATGAATAGGTTAGTGGGTATCACTGCTTCCTTGCACTGGCTACAGACTGATGCTGTAAGCAGAATAGGGAAAGGGGGAGGGCATATTGTAAGTGCTGCAGTCTTCACTGCAGCAAATCAGCATTGGGATGTGATTGCCCTGGGGAGCTGTTGTTGCCTATGAAAAAAGATGCAGTTGCCTTGCAAATTAAATGCGTTTCTTGGGAAGCTCAGGTTTGTTCCGCCCTGAAAATGGTTAACTGATTTTGATTGGGAAAGTCACAAAAATCAAACTCGCAGGAGCGAGAAGGAAAATCAAAGACACGGGGATGGGAGAGTGGGGGAGGGAGTCTGCTAAGTGTTTCCTATGATATAGCTTTAAATATTGATATTCTAGAAATTTCTTAAGAATATGAAAAAAATCCAGTCATTTCTGTGGCTTAAGTTACAATACATTACAATTTGACTTAATAATTTGTTGGATCTTATTTCATAAAGCTTACTGAGTACCTAAAATAAAACTATTCACAAACTGTCTCCCCCAAAAAGTAAAAAGCCTAAAAATCTGAATTATAAGCCTCTCTAATGAAATTAATATTTTTTTAGTTCCTGGCCCACTGCAGAACAATACTAAATATACTTGGGATAGAGAGATTTGAAAAAAAATAATTTTTTTTCAGATTTGTGTTGTTTTTGTAGTTCAGTTGTTTAGTGGTTTGCCATTTCCTTCTCCAGTTCATTTTACAGATGAAGAAACTGAGACAAATAGGGCTCAGGATCATACAGCTATTAAATATCTGAGGACAGATTTGAATTTAGGAAGAAAAGTATTCCTACTCCTAGGCTTGACACTCTATTGACTGTGACAACTGACTGCCTTTTTCAGATTTTAGAACCAAGCAAAATATCTTTTCACACAACAAAACTAAACAAATACAAAGTAAACAAATTAGATGAATATACATGTGAACCATGGTGCAGGGGAAGAACTAGTTTTTCAACAAGCCTTAGCTGCAGATTCATTAAATAATCTTTGTCAGAGACTTTCATTTTTTTCTTTGTATTCCTACTCCCTTGTACATTGTAAGTACTTACTAAATGTTTTTTTTTAATTGAATTGATGAAAAATTTGATAATTGATTACGGAGGCAAATTGTACTCAATCTTTACTGGGTCACCAGTGTAGTTCTGGGTGGGGTTTGGGGGAGACCACTTGGGAGATAGATAGGCTCTAGGAGCCTTTCAGAAGTTCTTTTCAAGATTATATCTTATAGCCCAGTTGGCTTCAAGAATCACAGATGAAATTATTAATGTCCATCCCAGAGTGAACCAGAATCCCTGAAAAGTCTTGACTGATAGCTAGACTTGATATTTAAGCCAAAACCAAGCTTGGGCTATTGACCATCCGTCCTGGGTGCTCCAAAATATAGTGGGTTCTTAGACTTGTCACAGTCTGGCCCTACATTCTCAGTATTGATTCTAAAACAAATCAACCTTCAGGGATGGGTAATGTGTTAAATCTATATTTCTAGTTTTATTAAAAACTTTTTTATCTTCAAAACATATGCAAGGATAATTTTTCAACATTGAAAACTTTGTGTTCCAATCCCCCCCTTCCCTTTACCCCCTCTCCTAGATGGAAAGTAATCCAATATATGTTAAACGTGGTAAAATATGTGTTAAATCAAATATATGCATATATGTTTATACAATTATCTTGCTGTACAAGAAAACTCGGATCAAAAAGGAAAAAGATGAGAAAGAAAATGCAAACAAATAATAAAAAGGGTGAAAATCCTATGTTGTGATCCACACTTAGTTCCCACAGTCCTCTCTCTTTATGACAAGATGATTGGAACTGGCTTGAATCATCTCATTGTTGAAAAGAGCCACATCCATCACAATTGATCATCGTATATCTTCTTGTTGCTGTGTACATGAACTGGTTCTGCTCATTTCACTCAGCATCAGTTCATGTAGGTATCTCCAGGCCTCTCTGAAATCATCCTGCTGATCATTTCTTATAGAACAATAATATTTCATCACATTTATATACCATAACTTATTCAGCCATTTTCCAACTGATAGGCCTCCACTCCATTTCCAGTTTCTTGCCACTACAAAAAGGGCTGGCACAAACATTTTTGCATATGCAGATCCCTTTCCCTCCTTTAAGATCTCTTTGGGATAAAAGCCCACTAGAACCACTGCTGGTTAATCTACATTTCTAAAGAAAGATATGATAAATCAGATTTAATAAGACAAACTACTAAGGTTTGTTTATCATTGAGAAGTAAACAGAATTCTGGAAAGTGAAGAAAAATGTCATTTCAACATTTGGATGAGTCAAAAAGCCTGAGATTATATTTTTGCAATTTTCATTAGAAATAAATGGGCCAAATAATAATTCAATTAAGAAGCAAAAAAACCAAACCTGTTATTTTCTCCTATATCTTGAATCTAGTATAAAATAATGGCTCAAACTTTCAGCATTGTCTTGATCTCAATAAGCTTTTTTCTACACACACACACACACACACAAAATCTTCATTGCTCTCCCTTTCAACTTCTAGGATCTCTGTCTATTCTGGATTATTTTCGATTTGTCTACTCTCTTCCTGTCTACTTCATCTTCCTTTGGCCTCCTTCATTTGATTTTGGTATTCTATACCAAGAATGGTGACTTAGATCACGTAATTTAAGGAGGTCTACTAAAAAAGTTCCCCTTTCCCAAAAAAACCCCTGTAATAATGCATGATATTTCAACAATAGAGACCAAAAATTGTGTATTAGCAAAAGTATACAGGTAAAATACAATTGTCCCAGAAGAATATCCTTAATCTATCATCTATTAATCTCAGTGTGAAATATCGTTTATCACATTTTCTAACACACTCTGACAGAATGGAACCTGTAATAGTACATTTTTCTTGTGGAGAATGTAGTAGGTATAAAAGGAAGGATGGCAGGTTAGATAAATTTGTTACATGAAGCACTGACTTACCTATAAAAAAAAGACTTGAATAGGTATCCTGGCAATAGGTATCCTGGGTAATCAAGCCTCCTCAGAGGATAGGAAGCCATAGAGAAAGGGATGTGAAGGATGCAAAAAGCTACTCTGCCTCTTAATTTTACTTAGGTGTTTTCTCTGGTTCTCAATAGAGGAACACTAAAGAAAAAAAATTCTGCTGAGATCGGGCTTGTCCTGACAATATTTCTCTCACTGATTTTTTTTTAATAATTTCCTTTACCATATCCCATTAGATAATTTTTTTGGTCTTTTCAGTTATCTTCAAAGAACTTTCCCATTCCTGGCACATATATTATGCTATTAATGGATTCTAGGAAAAACTATAAACTGAGGAGATTTCAAGATTATATATTAATGATGTTTACAAGGAACATATACTTTTAAAAAATGACCTTTGTTTATTTTTTTTCCTTTTTAGAACATAAACTTATCCTAAAGACGAACTGATTCAAAATGACTTAGTCTCATATTTTAAAGGGCCATGGGCCTGAGGATGCTTAATCAATATAATCTGATGATGATTTGATATCTCAACAGAATTTTTCCCTTATCTGCATCAGAAACAATAAATGTATTATTATAAAATATTGTCTAAATTATGCTGCTCATGAACAAGATCATTATATAAAAAAACAACACTATATGATGATCAATTCTGATGGACGTGGCTCTCTTCAACAATGAGATGAACCAAATAAGTTCCAATAGAGCAGTGATGAACTGAACCAGCTACACCCAGCAAAAGAACTCTGGGAGATGAGTGAACCACTATATAGAATTCCCAATCCCTCTATTTTTGTCCACCTGCATTTTTGATTTCCTTCACAGGTTAATTGTACACTATTTCAAAGTCCGATTCTTCTTGTGCAGCAAAACAACTGTATGGACATGTATACATATATTGTATTTAACATATACTTTAACATATTTAATATGTATTGGTCTACTTGCCATCTAGGGGAGGGCGTGTTAGGAAAGAGGGGAAAAATTGGAACAAAAGGTTTTCCAATTGTCATTGCTGAAAAATTACCCATGCATATATCTTATAAATAAAAAAGCTATAATAAAAATAAATAAGTTCTGCTGCTCATGAAAAATAGTTGAGAGCTTCTTAAACATGAATTTCAAAAAATATGGAACTCTAGTAACATTTGCAGATTCACTTAAAAAATGGAAAGGATGTAACTGATCATCATTTAATTGTCTTGCTATAAAGGAGCCAGTATATTATATTGGAATACATGATCAACTTGAAGTTATAGAATCTGTGTTTAAATCTTAAGTCTGCTACTTATTTTGGATTAGTTACTTCATTCCCTGGGTTTCATTTGATTCATTTATAAAGGGGAAGGTTGAAACCAAAGGTCTCTTAGAATATGATATCCTCATATATATTGTCAAAAAAATTTATAATTATAAAATTAAAAAAATAAAATAAAAAGAATATGATGTCCTATAGTCAATGGGAAGCATTAAATGAAAGTGAATGTGATGAGATACCAATGATTGTTGTTTTTTCAGTTAGTTGTGTCTAACTTTCCATGATCCTATTTGGGATTTTCTTAGCAAAGATACTGGAAGGATTTGACATTTCCTTCTTCAACTCATTTTACAGGTGGGTAAACTGAGGCAAACAGGGCAAAGTGTCTTACCTAGGTCACACAGCTAGTATCTGGGATTAGATTTAAACTCAGAGTTTTCTGACTTCAGGACCAGAACTCTATCCATTGTGCCGCCTCGTTGCCCTTTATCAATGATTATTGTAATGTATTGTTTCCACAACTACTTTTAGTGAAGTTCTGACAGAACATGGAGTATAACATCCTAGACACTTAGTTTAATATTAGTACTAGTAATATGTACTTAGCAGCAAAAAATGCCACTAGTCAATTTTAGCCCTGAATATTAGATATCAACAGCATTATTATTATTGATTATTAGCCAATACTAATGCTAATCTTATGCTACAGCAGGTACTGCCAAACAACCACAAATTCCTTAAAGAAAATATAATGACATTTTCTGCCACACTACTTGGCTTTAAATCAACTTATTTTTTTTATTTAATTCCTATGATTTACTATCCCCCAAACCCAACTTATTGTTTTCTTCATATATGCACATGTGTATATGTATATTTATGTGTGTGGTGTCACAGAGAATTTCTAGATCCATAATTATCGAGTTAGTGAAATTGGCATCAGAAGTTGACCCACTTTGGGCTAGGATAACACTAAAGAAAGGGCTCTACCTTGCTACTGGAGGAGCCCAGGATGCTGAGAGTACAGTCTTTTAGATAAAACAAGTTTTCAAGGTCCACCTGTAGTCAGTAAAAGTCTAATAACAATCTCCAAATATATATTAAGTAATCTACTATTTTGGTGGAAACAGTTCTCTCTGTGGCCCATGCTTAGTTAAACTGATATTCTATTTTCTGTGGTGAAAGTGCTTCTGTAGAGTCCACTCTAAAGCATTAGATTTGTTACCTATGATTAGTTACTACACTTGATACTCAGGTTACATTCATTTCTTTAATTTTCAGAATGAAAGCATTACTCAATAGATAACTAATGTTTGTTTTTTGTTGTTTGATTAGTTGTTTTGTTTGTTTCCTCCAAGCATAAGAATTAAAGTTTCAGTATTGTAATGCTGGAACAAAATAAAAATTAAGGACCAATATACTTGGAACAACTTTGTACATTACGCATTTATTGATTTGGTCAATCAACAAACATCTATTATGTTCCTACTACGTTCCACACTAGGTGGTACAGTGGATAGAATGCTGGGCTTGAGTCAAGAATACTCATCCTCCTGATTTCAAATATGGCCTCAAATAATTACTTTCTGTTTGCCTTAATTTCCTCGTCTGAAAAATGAGCTGGAAAAGGAAGTAGAAAACCATTCCAGTATCTTCTCCAAGAAAACCCCAAATAGGGTTATGAAGAGTTGGACAAGAATGAATACCTGAAAGACAAAATATTCCAAGCACTGTGTTAAGTTCCAGTTATAGAAAGACAAAAGGGAATTAGACTCTGCTTTCAAGGAGCTTATGTGTAAAGCATAAATAGATACTAATAATTAAATATAGATACTTATTTTAATATCTAATGTATCAATAAATAGATACTAAAGTAAGAATATATTAACTTGTACAAAATCAATAAAAGGCTTCATTCTTCTCCATGTTTTTTTCCACCACACCCCAGAAACCTCTTCATCCCAGAAGCTCACTCTAGTCCCAGGATTATATGTAGGAAAATATATATACATATAAATAAACACAAAAGATACACAAATAAATTTTTAAAAAATCATTAAGGAGGACAGCAGCTGGGAGGGGGAGTGGTGAGCTTAGCTGGGAGTTAGGATGGGTCTGTAAAGTTCCCTTAGGAAGAGAGAAAGAAGCTAGGAACTCCAACTGTCTGCAATATAGCTTAGTGAATAGAATGGTCACTGATCCTAATAGGAACTCAACAAGCTCACCTAATCAGAACTGACAAGTCTGTACCTGAAGGTAATATAGCCACAGAATTTTTGTTGATCTATACTTGCATTTCATGACAGCATGTAATAGCCTGAAAATAGCTGGTAAACTTTGCTGAGGAATCATATCAACTCCTGTAACCATCTATGAACAGTTTTCTTTTTTATACTCAGTGACATTAAACAAAAGGAATGAAGGAGACGGAATAAAGTGAGATAATTCATATAAAGGGTCTTGAAAACCTCAAAGCACTAGAGACACTTGAATTGCCACAGGCTCTGGTAGATTAAATTATTAGCTCCTTAAAGGCATTTTTCTTTCTTTGTGTTCCCATACCTTAGCATGATACTTGGCACATGGTAGGTACTTAATTCATGCTTTTTGACAGACTAATTACTATCACTTCTAACTTTAAATGCCAAGGATGCTTCTTAGTTAAAATCAAGCTAAGAGATTTTTTTAAATGAGAGTACCACTAAAAGAATGGCGTATAGAAGAAAAGGAACAGGTTTTAGTGGAGAGAGAAGTTTAATTTGGATTAAAGATGATGGTTAAAGATGTAATTATAGTTATGTATAAATCGTGGGTATAGGACTGGAGCTCACTAAAAGAATTTTGAATTGGGCCATTATTAGAAATAAGTGACCTGAGATTCCCATCAAGTTCCACTGCTAATTTTTTAAATGAGGAAATTAATTCCTAGAAAGATTAGCTGATTCCACCCAGAGTCACAGTTAGCTACTACTTTCAATTTAACCTACAAACATTTAATAGACAACTAATATAAGCCATAAACAATATTAAAAGCGAGAAATAACAAAGACAAAACTGAAAGAGCCCCTCCCCTCAAGAAGCTTACATTCTACTCAGGGAAAATAGCTTAAAGAAGCACAAATGAAATAAAATATAAATACAAAGTAACTTATCAGAGTAGGACTTGAATTACTATTTCCACAAAAAGATGTTTAGAACTTTCTGATGAAACAGGGATCATAATAAGAAAGGAGATGGATAATTAATGAAAAGCCTGAAGCAAGAAACACTATATTGACAAAAGAACTCTAGATCTTGATGGATACTCAATAAATCTCATTAGACCAATGATGAGAATGTAACAGGGAGATAAATGCTTAAGAGCAAGCTCTTTTGTATATTCTTACTTTCTTCTACTTGATGTAGACCTTTTATTATAGTGGTAAGTGAAAGGCAGACCTCCCATATCAGAAATACTACTACCTCTACTTCCTTTTAAATTAATTAAGAAATATGCAATCAACTTATTTTGTAAAGATACATTTTTATTAAAATATAAATACATATGATTCTTATATAACTATATTTTGGGGGAATATTATAAATATATAGCTTTATGTATGTGTGTGAAGGCATGTGTCTATATAGATGTGTATGTGTGTGTATCACTACTGTAAAAATTAATACAATTGATTGCTAGTTATGTAATAGCAAGTTATGTCTTTATCCTAGCTCCTAAATAGATCATACAGCATTTACAAACTTTTAAAATCTCTGCCTTAGCAAAAGAGACACATTCTAAATTAATAAATAATCAGTTTTTAATATAAAGTTGCCCCAAATCATTTCCTCCATTGAAAGTATTTTAATGAAGAAGAATCAGAAACTAGATTGAAAGGAATGATCTCATTGAATACTTAAAACCTAGAATATTAATTTATTCATTAAACAAGCACTAGTGCTTACTATGTGCTAAGTAAAGATGAAAAGAACAGATCCTCTTATTGAGGAATAAACATGCATATTATCTCTAACTTAAAAGGAAAAAAATGTTAAAAACAACAAGAGCAACAACAACAACAAAACTAATTCAGTGACATTGGAGTTTTATGAGGCAGTAATGCAAAAGCAAGTAAACATGTAAATGAGAATGAATAATCAAAGCCTCTCTGTTTAGATTTTGGATGTTCCAGGAGGACAAAAAATATTTCTCTCCCAACTTCTACAGATGCTCTTCACTAGAGGGCCACAAGACACACTGAAGATAAAGGAAAAGAGAATTTACTTTGTTCATAGAATGTTGTTTTCCAGCAATAGATAGGACAATGGCTTGGCTGGGTAGAACTGAGTGAGTGGTGGTAGTGATGGTGGAAAGCTGCAATTTAGACTTTTGCAGAAACATTCGTGAGAAGGCAACACTACAGGAAGACACATTAGCTTAGGAGGAACTGTTAACTAACATTTTCAAAGAGAACTGAATTAAATTATTGAAGCAATATACAAATAAAGGAATGGTTCCAAGTGTCTGACCAATTTATTTCACCTAACTGCCAGGAGAGAAGGAGAAAGCACTGTATTTATGAAAAATTTCCAATTTTTTACTTTCTTTGTAATAAAAAACACACTTGCAGCTTGTCCAAAAGGGGGAGGGGAAGAATTCCTTTTTCTTTTCCTCTTTCTATTGCCACCTGCAGTTGGAAGACTGGAAATAAGCATGATAATGACGGTCAGAAGTGCAACAAAGCAGAAAGCAAGGACAATATCTTTTTGTAGAGAGCCAAATGCTAATTAACCCCTAAAGTGTATGCTGGTTTATTCTTCATGTGAAAGAAAATTAGAAATGTTAAGAAAAACTAGAGATGTTGATGTTCTAAATATGGGGAATCCTACCTCTCAGTTAAGATATCATTCCATGACTTTGAATGTCAGAGCGGAATTTGTGGTTATGAAATTGTACCAAATTTAGATTCAGTGGCTATAAGTTTGTCCTATCAGTGTAGTCTTGCTTTCTCTCTTGGCACAGAAGTATTATGGGCACATATAACAATTTGGCATATGGTAGGATGAAATGGGAGCATGCATTCTTAAATGACAGAGACTCTACAGCCAGTGAAACTGATAAGCTACAAAGAAAAGAGAGTTAGGGAAAGTCCCTATATATATATATATATATATATATATATATATATATATATAGGAATATTTATAGAGGCATATTTTATGGTACCAAAAGTAAACAAGAAATGAAGTAGATGTTCATCAACTGGGGAGTGGCTGAACATATAATGGAATATTTCTGTATTGGAAAAAGTGGTGGAGATGATGGATGAATACAGAAAAGCATAGAAAGACTCATTTGAACTGATCCAGGCAGAAATAAGCTGGCTCAAAGATACAACTACAAAAATGTAAATGTAATACATATGTGTATGTGTAAATATATGTATGTATGTATGTATATATATATATATATATATATATATATATATATATATAAAACAACAAAACAATTAAAAGTGAGTGTTGAAGAATTATAAAGTATAAGCATAGTCCCAAAGAAGATAAAAAGATACATTCTCTTGTAGATGTGGAAGATCCACAAATGTGGAACATTGCGTGTATTTTCACATTTGTTTCATGTATTTTGCTGACTTTGTTCTCTTCTTTAAAAATATTCTTTGGTATATATGACAATTCTCTGGGAGAGGAAGGTGGAACAATACTGAGAGAAACTAAGATGATATAAAATTAGTAAAAAAAAAATTAAGAGTATAAGATCCTGAGTGCAATTACTAAAAGACATCATTAGAGGACTCAAAAATTTTAGGGATCTGAGGATGTGATGCATTAAAAGAGTGCTTTAAAAAGTATATGACTCCACTATTTTCTCATTAATTATATAAGTTCAGGTGGAGAGCGATGAGTCTTGCCATTTGAGGACCATATCTGCATAGAGGGGAAACTGGTTAAGCATCTCCCAAAACATGTTTTCTCTCTGTCATTATACAAGAACCACAAAACTAGAGGAATACTGGGCATTTTAAAAAGAGAGAGCAGGGGCAGCTAGATGGTGCAGTGTATAGAACATTGGCCCTGGAGTCAGGAGGACCTGGATTGAAATCCATACTCAGGTATTTAAAACTTCCTTCTGGGCAAGTCGCTTAATCCCAGTTGAATCACACACACACACACACACACACACAAGAAGAAAAGGAGAGAGTAAAACCATTCCAATATAGTGAGGACTTTATAGATTTTTCTAGAGCAATAAACTTAGCTGCAGTCAAAGAACATGTTGAATTTTTTAAAGCCCTTATGAAGTGGTATAATAAGACACTGTTAAAACTGCAAGACAAGATAAACTTCCAGGTCATATGACTGACAAGATATTGACACTTTATCCAGATACATCTAACATTAAATTTTTCCTTCCTTCCCAACAAAAGAAGAATTATGTGCCAGATGTAGCTGAAATAACAGGATAAAACACAGAAAATACTGACAAGGTACAATCTAATACCAAACAATTTTAATAATATTTAAAGTAATATTTATTTAATAATATTTAAAGTGCTCAATACCCATCTCCTAGAAGGAGCACAGAAACTAACACAAACCTATCCACTGACTGACCCATGACCACATTCTAATTCCCTCTGGCTATTTAAAGACTTGATCCATATACTTCACTTTCTGTTAGCTCTATAATCTTCAATAAATGGTATTAACAAATACTGGTTCTAGCTAGACATTTGAAGTGTGTGGAGAGGAGGACAACCTACTGCTTTCTAACTGGGAAGAAGTCTAGATTAGTGACTCCAGGCTTCTTTTTATCTAGAACATTCTCCTTATCCTCAGAAATCTTTCAAAAACACCTGACACTCAGTCCATACAGAAAAACAAAGGATTGGAGCCAAGGAAGAAAGTAAGTTAGGGAGGCAGTATGAAGGTCTGTAGTATTTCTGAAAGAAAGAGAATTGAAGTATAGATAGGCCAAGTCCTGCAGCTCTAAAGGCTACTATAGACAGGAACTAAAGTGAGGGAATCTAAATCCCCTCAATGTGGGAGGAAGTCAAGGTAGTTTTGTGGGTCAGTTTTAGCATTGTAATAAGAAAGGTGTAATAAGTGGCAAGAAAGTGAATGACAAGGAAATAAAAGGCTGAGATTCCAGAGATTTAAAAAGGAAGAAATTTTAATAAAAACTCAAAGCACAAACAAATAAATCAAAAGAGAGGATTCTAAAGCTAAAAGGAAGACTTAGTACTAAACTCTCAAAGACACTACAAAACACATTTAATGAAGACTATAAGAAAAATTCAAATCCTATGGAATTTCAGGAGGGTATTAAATAAAAAAAAATTCCAGGTTGATTCAAGGAAAGAAATAAAGAAATAGGAGAACAAACCAGAAATGAACACATATCTGTCTGTCTGTCTGTCTGTCTATCTATCTATCTTTATCCATATCAGAAAATGTAGCTTTTAGGTCAGAAATTTTTAAAAATTCAATTAGACTATGAAAAATAAATTCCTACTGAAGAGTTTCTCCAAAGAAAAAATTTGGAATATAAAAATACTGATGTGGATGAAAATATGTAAAAAAAGAGAAGCAAAGACAACAACATAAAAAAAAAACATTAATTGGCTAAGATGACAGGAAAAAATAATGACAAATGTTGGAGGGAATGTGGGAAAACTGGGACACTGATACATTGTTGGTGGAATTGTAAATAGATCCAACCATTCCAGAGAGCAATTTGGAACTCTGCTCAAAAAGTTATCAAACTCTGATGCAGCAGTGTTTCTACTGACTGGGCTTATATCCCAAAGAGCTCTTAAAGGAGGGAGAGGGACCCACATGAACAAAAATGTTTGTGGCATCTCTTTTTGTAGTGGCAAGAAACTGGAACTAAATGAATGCCCATCAACTGGAGAATGGCTGAATAAATTATGGTATATGAATGTTATGGTATATTATTGTTGTGTAAGAAAGATGATTTCAGAGAGGCCTGGAGAAACTTACATGAACTGATACTAAGTGAAATGATCAGAATGAGGAGATCATTATACACAGAACAACAAGATTATATAATGACGAATTCTGATGGATGTGGCTCTCTGCAACAATTAGATTATTCAAACCAGTTCCAATTGTTCAGTGATGAAGAGAGCCATCTACAGCCAGAGAGAAGACTGTGGGAACTGAGTGTGGTTCACAACATAGCATTTTAACTTTTTGTTGTTGTTTGCTTGCATTTTATTTTGCCCCTCCTTTTTTTTTTTTTTTTTTTTTTTACTGGTTTGATTTGGTTTTTCTTGTGCAGCATGATAACTGTATAAATATGTATGCATATATTGGATTTAACATATATTTCTACCATGTTTAACTTATATTGCACTACTTGCCATCCAGGGAAGGGTAGGGGAAAAGGGAGGGAAATTGAAATACAAGGTTTTGCAAGGGCTAATGGTAAAGAATTGTTCATGCATATGTTTTGAAAAATAAAAAGCTTTAATAAAAAAAATCATCAAAAATTTATTAAGCAGCAACTAACAGACAATACCTGTATAAGTAAAAGCCACTGGTTTTATAAACAGGGTGTAAAAATATCTAAACAGGGTGAAAAAATATCTAAAAAGCAAAAACATAAATAGAATCAAAATGAAAGGCTGGAACAAAATTTACCATGAATCAGATGAAACCAAAAGAAAGTAGAATTGCCATTATGCTATCAGAAAATAGGAAAAAAATAAAAATTTAAAATATCAATAAATGAAATTATATTATGCATAAAAATAATTAACCCAATATAAATTTTAAGTATATATATATATATATATATAATAAGTATCCAAAAATACAAAGGGAAAATTAGTTGAAAAAGATATTGAGAATAAAATAGTGGAGAGGCTTACTGTTCCTTTCTTAGACTAGAGAAATCTAATGGAAAGATAGATAAATAAATATAGAGGTCCAAATAAATTATTGATATATTAGAGATAAAAACTTATGACATAAGACATAAGTATCTCATAGCACTTTAATAAAAATAGATCATGCATTAAAATATAGAAAATTGCAAATAATTAAAATAAATGAGAAATACTAAATTTAATATTTATCTTACATAATAAAATAAAATAGTGGTTATCAAAGGCAGAAGAAGCAAAAGACAGACTCACATGAAGACTTAAAAATGAAATAAAAAACTATGTAAAGGTCAGGACAAGATACTAATAGCGCATCCCATTCTTGGGATATACTTACTATAATCATCAAAGGAAAAATTATGTCCCTAAAATACATATAAACAAAATAGAAAAAAATAGAAATAACCAACTGAATGATGATTTAATTAAAAAGCAGAACACAAATAAATGAAGTCAAAATTACAAAAGATGTGATTTTGAAAATTTAATGAGAAATGATAGAACCAGGATGGTGGAGTGAGGGGAAGAATCTCGTTCTTTTCCCAAGCCTTTTGAAAAAGATCTAGATACTGCATTGCAACTCAATTCTGATTGGGAAAGCTAAGAAAAAATCACAGTGAATCTTTTTTTCTAGTACACAGTGACTTGAAGAAAGAGACAAAGAGGTCTGTATCCACTGGGGTTTCTGGCCTCAGCATAATGCAATGGCAGTGGAAGTTGGGGAGCATTCTGTTGTCCAGGGACTGCAAGAAGCAAGAAAAAGAGATAAGTTATTATTTTAACAAATTCTAGGTACAGAAATGGGGACCATATAGCAACTGCTATCTGACACTTGCCATCCAATGCTAGGTAAGAGATCCCAGTGAAGAGTAGTCCTGAACATTAGCCATAAGAACAAGCTCCAAGAAACAAATGGTAAGTATATGGCTCTGATCCCTGAAGGAAAGTTCAGTGTCTTAGCCAAAGAGCCATCAGTTCTGATACTCTGGACCTGCAGAGCATTCCAGCAGCTCAACTGTGGATGAATCAATTAACTGTCTGCCAGAACTCTCAAAGTTGAGCCAGAAACTTTCAGAGCTCAAATCAGGTGTGCAATGAACAGCCTTCCTCCTGGATTACATACACTTTGAAAGCATTAAAAGCTTGAAAAACCCCAACCAGATATATAAAAACAATTGAAGGACACAAGAAGATAAAACTCAGATGAGGCATCACTCTCCATCCTTTTCCCATATTTTTACTCTAATCCAAAAGGGTGCAGATTCCTGAATTAACATAAAGTTTAAAGTCAAAAAGTAGACTGGAAAAATAAGCAAACAAACAAAAAAAGAATCTGATTATAAAAAGTTATTATGACAATAGAGAAGCTCAAGACACTAAAATAGAAGAAAAGAATAACTTTAAAACATCTATAAGAGCAAAGCCTCATAGTAAAATGCAGCTGAGACATGTCCTAAAAAATTTCCTAAAAGAGGAGCTCAAAATTATTTTAAAAACCAATAAAGAATAGAGGAAAAATGGGGAAAGAGGCAAAAGATTGGGAAGAAAATTATGAAAGTAGAATTAACAGCTTGGAAAAAAGGCCCTTCTTTTAAGGAGTGAAAACATTTATTTCTGATGAAAAGACCAGACTTGAACTAAAAAATTGATCTCAAATACAGAATTCAAGAGAAGTATTAAAAAAGCAAAAAGGAAAGAACTCTTGAGAACTATAACTCTGTTATGGGTATACTTAGAGAGTGCAAGTATAATTTGATTTTATTTTGATAATATAAAAAAGAAATTAGAAGTGGAAAGGGGATTGTACTGAAAAAAGAAGAAAATGGAGGTAAAATAAGGGAAATTATATCTCATGAAGAGGCAAAAAAGAAGGGAGAGAGATGAACATTATGTGAATCTTACTCTCATCAGATTTGGCTCAAAGAAAGAATATAAGACATATTTGGTTTCACAGAGAAACTTGTCTCACCCTTTAGGGAAGTGGGAGGGGAAAGGGGAAAGGAAAGGGAGAGGCTAATAGAAGGGAAAACAGAAGTAGTAGGGGAAAAGTATAAGAAAGAGAGGGGGCTATAAAGAAGGAGGGCTGTTTTAGGGAAGAGGTTGGTGGTCAGAAGCAAAATACTTGGGAGGAGGAAAAAGGAAAGAGAAAAGCATAATTTAGGATAAATAAGATGACTGGAAATACAGAATTAGTCATTTTAATTGTGAATGTGAATGGGATGAATTTTCCCATAAAATGGAAGTTTATAGCAGACTGGATTAAAAGCCAGAATCCTACAATATGTTGTTTACAAGATATACATTTAAAGGAGAGCGGATACATTTAGAGTAAAGGTAAAAGCTGGAGCAGAATCTATTATGCTTCCAGTAAAGTAAAAAAAGGAGGGGTAATGATACTGATTTTAGATCAAACAAAAGCAAAAAAAAATACACCTAATTAAAAGAGATTAGGAAGGAAACTATATCTTGCTAAAGGATACCATCGATGATGAAGTAATATCAAATCTAAATATATATGCACCAAGTGGTAGCATCCAAGTTTCTAGAGGAGAATTAAGATAACTGCAAGAAAAAATAGACAGCAAAACTATATTAGTAAGGGATCTCAAACTTGCTCTCTCAGAACTAGATGAATTAAACTACAAAATAAATAAGAAAGAAGTTAAGGAGGTAAACAGAATTTTAGAAAAGTTAGTTATAATAAATCTTTGGAAAAAATTAAATGGAGACAGAAAGGAGTAAACTTTTTTTCTCAGTGGCTCATGGAACCTATACAAAAATTGGCCATAAAAACTTCAATATCAAATGCAGAAAGGCCAAAATAGTAAATTCATCTTTTTCAGATTATGATGCAATAAGAATCATATGTAATAAAGAGCCAGGGAAAATACACCAAAAATTAATTGGAAAATAAATAATCTAATCCTAAAGAATGAGTTGGTGAAGCAATAAATCATAGACACAATCAATAATTTCATCCAAGAGAATAATGAGCCAACATACCCAAAATCTATGGGATGCAGTCAAAGCCAAAACTTAGAGGAAGTTTTATATCCCTGGATGCTTACTTGCATAAAATAGAGGAGGTCAATGAATTGGACATGCAACTAAAAAAGCTACATAAAGAGCAAATAAAAAATCCCCAAGTAAATACCAAATTTGAAATTCCAAAAATAAAAGGGGAGATTAATAAAATTCCAAGTTAAAAAAAAAGCCTATTGAACTAATAAACAAAATTAAGAGTTGTTTTATGAAAAAACTACATAGATAAACCTTTAGTTAATGTGATAAGAAAAAAGAAAGAAGAAAATAAAATTGTTAATCTCAAAAATGAAAAGGATGAATTTTGCACCAATGAAGAGGAAATTGGAGCAATGATTATGAGTTGTTTTCTCCAACTATATATCACTCAATCTGATAATCTAAGTGAAATGGAGAAATACTTACAAAAACATAGATTACCTACCCTATATTAACAAAAGAGGAAATAAATTACTTAAATAATCCAATTTTAGAATAAGAAATTGAACAAGCTATTAATCAACTCCCTAAGGGGGGAAAAAAAAACTCTAGTGCCAGATGGCTTTACATGTAAATTCTACCAAACATTTAAAAAATAATTAATTCCAAATTATGCAAACTATTTGAAAAATTAGGAAAAGAAGGACTCCTACCAAATTCTTTTTATGACACAGACATGGTGCTGATACCTAAACCAGGTAGGTACAAAACAGAGAAAGAAAATTATAGACCAATTTCCCTAATGAATATTGATGCAAAAATTTTAAATAAAATACTAGCAAAGAGATTACAATAAGTTATTCCCAGGATAATACACTATGATAAAGGAGGATTTATACCAGGAATGTAGGGCTGGCACAATATCAGGAAAACTATTAACATAACTGATTATTTTAATAACTAAGCTAGCAAAAATCATAGGATTATATCAATAGATGCAGAAAAAGCATTTGACAAAATCTAACACCTATTCTTATTAAAAGCACTAGAGAGCCTAGGAATAAATGAAGTTCTCCTTAAAATGATCAATAACATCTATTTAAAACCATCAGCAAGCATCAGATATAATGGGGATAAACTAGAACCATTCCCAGTAAGATCAGGAGTGAAACAAGGTTGCTCACTATCACTTACTATTCAATATTATTTTTATCAGAAATGTTAGCTTTGGCAATAAGAAAAAAAAGAAATTAAACGAATTAGAATAGTTCTGGAAGAAACCATATTATCATTCTTTGCAGATGATATGATGGTATACTTAGAGAATCCTAGAGAATCAACTAAAACATTAGTAGGAACAATTCACACCTTTAGCAAAGTTGTAGGATACAAAATAAATCCACATAAAACATTAGCATTTTTATATATTACGGACAAAGTCCAGCAGCAAGAGATACAAAGAGAAATAATTCCCTTTAAAATAATTGTATATAATATAACATATTTGGGAATCTAAACAAAGTCAAGAACTCTATGAATACAATTACAAAACACTTTTCACACAAAATTCTATCTAATCAATTGGAAAAATATCAAGTGCTCATGAGTAGGCCGAACTAATATAATAAAAATGACAAGAAACAGTGGTCGTCAAAACCATTTGATACTGGCTAAGAAATAGAGTAGTCATCAGTGGAATAGGTTAGGTTCACAGGACAAAGTAGTCAATGACTCTAGTAATCTAGTGTTTGACAATCCCCAAAACCCCAGCTTTTGGGATTAGACTCACTATTTGACAAAACCTGCTGGGAAAATTGGAAATTAGTATGGTAGAAACTAGGCATTGACCCACAACTAACACCTTTACCAAGATAAGATTGAAATGAATTCATGATTTAGATATAGTGATATTATAAGCAAATTAGAAAAGTTAGTCTACCTCTCAGATCTGTAGAGAAGGAAGAAATATGTATAAGGGAATTGCACCTCTATTGCTACATGGGGTAGGGGATAGAGGGAATGGAGGAAAAAAAATAGTACACAGGGTTTTGTAGAGGTGAGTGTGAAAAATTATCCATGTATATATTTTGAAAATAAAAAGCTATAGTTAATTAAAAAAAAAAAGAAAATGTGTAGTTTTGTTTCTAAGAATAGAAATTGCTATAGGGTAGGGAATAGGGAGATAGAGATATGGACTTTTATGCTAATGTGTGACATTTTGAAAACTTTTTGGTACAGTTTATTTCTATGTTGACTTTCATAACTATGAACATAATTTGTGCTCCCATAATGTTATGAGCCAGAACTCTGAACTTGAAACAAGGATTCTTACAAGGTGCTAACTCAGTGGAATTGATAATACAATGATTATTTAGTTTAGCATGGTGATTAATAGTTTTCTAGTTTAGTACATGTACTTAATACTTAATATAGTTCTACAAGATTGACACCTATTCTACAAGATTCATACTTTTGATGATGTAATTATAGTAGAACATACAAGCTGGGACAAACTCAGCCAGATAGATTCGCTCCATCATACACCACCATGGTGGCTGGCCTGTTATCCCGCATTTCCTCCACTGAGACTAAGCTAGCCTGGGCCCCAGACAAGGAGACAATAGAGAATTTGGACTTTATCCCTAGTTATTTTTGTGATGATCAATCTACTGAAATGAAGGCTGGTCCAGAGACCTCCAGAAAACCAACAAGAACACTACACCATCAAAACTGACAAATGATTTTGTGGGACATTAAGAATGTGTTCAGCTATATGACCAAAACTACAAAACACTTTCTACACAAATAAAGTCAAAATCTAAACAACTGGGAAAATATCAAGTGCTCTTGGATAGGTAGAGCAAATACAGTAAAGATGACAATACTACTTGAACTAATCTATTTATTCAGTGCCATACCAAACTCCCAAGAAACTATTTTACTGACCTGGAAAAAATAACAACAAAATTTATCTGGAAGAACAGAAGGTTAAGAATTCCAAGGGAATTAATGAGAAAAAAGCAAATGAAGGTGGCCTAGCTGTACTAGATTCAAAACTATTATAAAGCAGTGGTCATAAAACTATTTGGTACTGGCTAAGAAAGAGACTAATTGATCAATGGAATACATTAAATTCATAGGACAAAATAGTCAATAACCATAGCAACCTATGTTTGACAAACACAAAGACTGCAGCTTTTGGGATAAGAATTCACTATTTGACAAAAACTGCTGGGAAAATTGGAAACTAGTATGGCAGAAACTAAGCATTGACTCACAAATAACACCGTATACCAAGATAAGATCAAAATGGGTTTATGACTTAGATATAAAAAATGATATTATAAACAAATGAGAAGAACATAGGATAGTTTACCTCTAAGACCTATGGAGGAGGAAAGAATTTGTGACCAAAAAAGAACTGGAGCTCATATTGACCACAAAATAGATAATTTTGATTATATTAGGTTAAAAAGGTTTTATACAAACAAAACTAATGCAGTCAAGATTAGAAGGGAAGCAATAAACTGGGAAAACATTTTTACATTCAAATTTTCCAATTCATAAATGGTTAAAGGATACGAAAAGACAATTTTCAGATGAAAAAATTGAAACCATTTCTAGTTATATGAAAAAGGTGCTCCAAAACACTATTGATCAGAGAAATGCAAATTAAGATACTCTGAGATACCACTACATACCTCTTAGATGACAGGAAAAGATAATGACAAATGTTGGAGGGGATGTGGGAAAACTGGGACACTGATACATTGTTGATGGAACTATGAATGGATCCAACCATTCTGGAGAGCAATTTGGAACTAGGTTCAAAAAGGTATCAAACTGTATATACCCTTTGACTCAGCAGTGTTTCATCTGGGCTTATATCCCAGGGAGATCTTAAAAGGGAGAAAGGGACTCACATGTGCAAAAATGTTTGTGGTAGCCCTTTTTGTAGTGGCAAAAAACGAAACTGAATGGATGCCCATCAACTGGAGAATGGCTGAATAAATTATGGTATATGAATGCTATTTAATACTATTGTTCTGTAAAAAAAAGACCATCAGGATGATTTCAGAAAGGCTTGGAGAGACCTACATAAACTAATGCTAAGTGAAATGAGCAGTACCAGAAGATCGTTATACACAGCAACAAGACTATACAACAATCAATGCTGATGCATATTGCTCTCTTCAACAATGAGGTGATTCAAACCAATTGCAATTGTTCAGTGCCAAAGAGCGCCATCTACACTCAGAGAGAGGACTGTGGGAACTGACTGTGGACCACAACATAGCATTCTCACTCTCTCTTGTTGTTTGCTTGCATTTTGTTTTCTTTCTCAGATTTTTTTTTCTTTCTTGACCTGATTTTTCTTGTGCAGCAAGATAACTGTATAAAAATGTATACACATATTGTATTTAACATATATTTTAATATATTTAATAAGTATTGGACTACCTGCTATCTGGGGGAAGGGTGGGGAGAAAGAGGGGAAAATTTGGAACAGAAGGTTTTACAAGGGTCAATGCTGAAAAATTACCCATACATATGCTTTGTAAATGAAAAGTTTTAATTAAAAAAAAAATGTGTTCAGGCTATACAAAGGAAAAGAAGGCAGGAAGAGTAGGGGACTGTGTTTAGAAACTAGAAAGAAACTTAAATATCTTCTTTAACTACCTTATCTTAAAGCTACGAGATCTAAAACTGAGAACATTAAAAACTCTTCTAAAGTTAGATGGATAACTAAGATGATATTGAGGTGCTATGTAAACAATATTGGAAGACATATAAAGCATAAATATGTTACAATCTGACTATAAATCTTATGAAAATAAAAATTACTGAGTACACATAATTCTTAATTTTACTTAATTGCTCACAGAAAAGAAAAAGAGAAAATCCATTCATATCACTAAACAATTTTAATAATTAAAGTCCCTTTTCTGTAATCATGTATGCCTGTTTTTATCATCTTGCTAACTTGTTTATGTGCTTCAGAGGTTCTTCTTCTTCTTCTTCATACCTTCTAATTACAATTTTTCTCCCAGGTAAGACGACATGAATATTAAGTAGAGTAAAAAGAAATATTTGAACAAATTGTGGGATATGAATGTAACAATATTAATGTACCATAATAAATTTATAATGTGCAAGAATATGAATATGTAAATATGAAAAATCAGTTATTCAGCAATAAGGAATTAGCAAGAAGGGGATTTTTATATGTGGAAATTATGAAAAATTATATATGTACATATTTATAAATTTAAAAATATATAAATAATAATAACAATGATCAGCAATCTCAAATCAATACATAAAATGAGACAAAAGAAAGAGTATATAAAATGGAATGAAATGGATATTTGTTGAATTTATTTTACATATTGTGTTAAGTTGCAATTAGTGGAAGTTCATAATGATATATGTATTTTTTGTCTGTTCTTTTTGTTTGTGTAATTAAAATCTTCTTATTCTCAGGAAAAAAATAAGAAAAGAGGGAAAGCCATTGTGGTGCGTGAGCAAGTGTTGTCTTGCTTCAATGAAAGAGTCGAACCTAGAAGCTTTCTGGGGTCTCTTCCATCCCTATATCTGATTTTTATGATCTTACTATATAGTATAAGAAGTAATGACTATGATAAATACAGAGAAGCATACAAAGACTTATATGAAGTAATTTAAAGTGAAGTGCCAGGAAAACAATAAACTCAATGTTTATAATAATGTGAATGTAAAAGAGTAGCAACAACAAAAAATAATATTTTAGGTCCATTTTAGTTTCTTGGTCTCTTGAAAAGGTCTCTTGATAATGTGATTTGCTTGGCAATGTATACATACACGTGTGTTTATACATATATGTGTGTGCGTGTTAGCATAAACAGAAAATTGTCTTCTGCACTCCAAAACAGCGCTCTCTCTCTCTCTCTCTCTCTCTCTCTCTCTCTCTCTCTCTCTCTCTCTCTCTCTCTCTCTCTCTCTCTCTCTCTCTCCCTCCCTCTCTCCCTCCCTCCCTCCCTCCCTCCCTCCCTCCCTCCCTCCCTCCTTCCTCTTTCTTTGTCCCTGGTCTTTCTGTCTCTCTGTCTCTGTCTGTGTCTGTCTCTCTTTCTGTCTGTTTCGCTCTGTCTCTTTGTTTCTTTCTCTCTCTCCCCCTCCTCACATACACATACACACATGTGTATGTGTGTATTTCTTATATAAAATATGGTATTAAGGCTTAAAACTTAAGACTTTTGAGACACCCTCTCCATTTCCCTATCTAAAATTATCAACAGTGAGGAAGCTCCTTGCCCCCTAAAACAATTAAAGTGTGCTCAGCATAAGAAGAATAAAAATGGAGAGAACATTTGTGTGAACTCCCAAAGTAAATCACAAATATGACTAAATTTTAGGAGTAACACATTTTGGTTTTTGTTTGGTAAAATTCTCTCAGCAAAAAGAAACAAATTAAATAGTCAAATTATTTTGGAATTAAGAATTTTGAGGTACATAAAATTACTTTGGTTAAGAATTTTGGGAGTTATCAAAAAACAAACAAAAACAATCAAATAAGTTGTGAGAATGATTTCAAACTCTATGATCCCATAGAATTTTTCAAAGGATGCAGGATGCTGACAGTAGTTGTATATGCTAGAAACAATGCAGTTGGTTGTGATTCAGGAAAAATTATGTGCTTTGGCCTGAATCTTCCAGATAATGACATCATCCTAATGCTTGGCAAAGGCAATAGAACAGAAGCTGACTGAAGTGTATGTGCCCTTGGGCATCAGCATAATCACTGTCCTTTTGGCCCAGAAATAAGAGCATACTGTTGGAAGAGAACAGGTACTCATCCAGAAGCATTGTGTTTTGGGAGGTTATTTATTGCTAAATAAATATTTATGGCTTCTATGTTTTTAGCTCTACTTCCACTGTGCCTTTATGTTATTACCAAATGTATCTAAACTTGAACCAGGAAAAAGAAAGGTAAAACTTCATATTTCTTTATATACTTAAGTTGAGGCAAGACTCTTGCCTGCTTCTGTTCTGTTATTTTTCTGTAATAGAATGTTATTTCTATATTTCTATTTCTATAACATATTAGATTCTTTGGTGAGAGGTTATTATTCCCAGCTTCAACTCACAATTTCATTAGCCTAGACAATTAACAAATATAACAAATAACAAAACCCCATTTTATAGCCTTAGCTGATTTCTAAGATATAAGTGCTCATGAAGAAAATGTAATAATTGTTTATGTCTACCAAGCCAGATAGAGCTTGTTCCAACACACCTCTGATTAAACAATCTATTCTTCAAAATCTAACCAGCTCAAATTAATTTCCTCCATGTAAGTTTCCTTGCTTTTCCAAGAAGAACTACTATTCTCTAATTTGGACTTTGAACAACACTTTATTTATATAATATCTTTATATGCTTATCTTTATTTTTCAATTATTTCTGTCCAATTTTACTTTTCCAGTTAGACTGTAAGTTATTCAAGAGTGGGTATACTTAGTCTTTGTCTCCTTTAGCACCTTGTGCAATATATTACACATGGTGAGCATTTAATAAATGTTGATTAAATCTTCCTTAGTACCCAGTCCAGGGTGGGGCAAAGATTAGGTACATAGTGGATATCTCTTGAACAGAATTAAAACAAGACTAAAATTTCCATATAGTAGGCATTCAGAATATAATTTATGATGTTATCTTGTGTAATTTAGGGTCAAGAAAATCAGAAGAAGCAATTATTTATTGTGGATTAAAGATTGCATCAAGATGACTACAATCTAGTGACTTGGCTCTTTTCAACCATGAGGTGATTCAAGACAATTCCAAGAAACCTGTGATGGAAAAAGTCATCTGCATCCAGAGAGACAACTATGGCAACTGAATGTGGATCAAAGTATTATATTTTCACCTTTTTTTTTTCCTTTTTTTCTTTCGCATGTTTCCTTTTTCTCTTTTGATCTGATTTTTTTAGTGCAGCATGACAAATATGGAAATATATTTAGAAGAATTGCACATATATTTGATTGCTTGCTGTTTGGGGGAGAAAGGTAGAGAAAAAATATTTATTTATTTATTTTGCCGCTATTACATGTCAAAACAATTTTTAATATTCAGTTTTGAAAATTCTGAATTCCAAATTATCTTTCTCCCCTCCTTCCCCTACCCTTTTGATATAGGTAGTACATGTGCAGTGATCCAAAATATATTTTTATATTGGTCATATTATAAAAGAAAATACAGACAAAAAAGACAGTTTAAAAAAGTATGATTCAATCTACATCCAAACTCTATCAGTTCTTCCTCTAAAGGTGGAGAGCACTTTTCATCATCAGTTCTTCCGAATTGTTTTGGATCATAGTACTTCTAAGAATAGCTAAATCATTCTCAGTTGATCATCATACAGTATTACTGTTACTATACAATGTTTTCCTGATTCTGCTCACTTCATTTTGATCTTGCTCATCATTTCTTGTAAAAAGCATAATAGAATTCCATCATAATCACATATCATAAAGTTATGGGCATTCCCTCAGTTTTCAATTCTTTGCCACCACTAAAGGACATGCTATAAATATTTTTGTAGTTACAGGTTCTTTTTTCTTTTGGGTTCTTTTTAAAATCCATTTGAGAGGTAGACCTAGTAGTGGTATTGCTGGGTATACCCTTTGGGCATAGTTTCAAATTGCTCTTCAGAATGGTTAAATCTGTTCACAACTTTCCCAACCATGTATTGGTGTTTCAATTTCCAACAACAGCTCCAACATTTGTCTTTCTTTTTCTTTTCTGTCATATCCATTTGTGGGGGGGAAAAAAGTTTCTCAGATAAAACGTGAAAAAGCACAGAACAGATTGTTAGCAAGATTGTAAAATGATTGGCTCTCTAATATATGTTCTGAATGCCTATTTGAAAACAAAAAATAATGACTAAGACTATATGATGCATTGTAATCCTTTAGTTCATTTGTATGTCATTTTTGAACCCTGGAAGGTGTTAACTGAAAATATAGTAAAATCTTATGGGAGGATTCAAATGGATTGCCGGGTTCATATCAGAAAGGAAGACAGATCTCATTAGTCTTAACTTGTAAGGAGAAAATGAGTCACTAACATTATTTGAGGCCTTAGAAATAGTTAGGAAGCTAGCAGGATAATGAGTTGAAAGGGAAGTTTCAGCTACTGTGCTGATAGTTTCCTGTTTGTAAGATCCTGCAGATTGACTAAAGAAAAGGCTGGAGAAGCTGCCCAAGCTCACTAGAAGTGAACTGAATTCAGCTATATTTTAAGTTACTACTTTCCATCAGTACCTACAGTATAGGAGGAATAAACCTTTTAAAAGAGTCTAGTATCTTTCTATTGCTCTATCTAGTCTGAAAGAAAGAGAAATGAATGGTCAGGCTTTTAGCTGCTTTGCTTTAAAAAGAGGCTTTACACTTTTTAGGTAATACAGAATCTTGATGAATAAAGGATAGGCTGGGCTTGTCTGCATTTCCCAGAAAGCCAACCTGAGTTTTGCTATGGACTGCATTGTACTATAAAAATAGACTACGAGGTTACTGAACAAAAGAATCCTGTGGAGTAAAGAGCTGGTTAGCTTTGTCTGACTTACCCAAAGAGTCACCTTAATGAATTTTAAAATTCTCTGGCTTAAAAAATCTGCTTTCAAATATTAGTTTTACACTTGTTTATCTGTTAAAGATGTTAATGAATTTTAAAATGTCAATTATTTAAAAGTTTAAGAGCAGAAGAGGAATGGAATTGCTCACAGGCATATAGAGGACGAAAAGTGGAACAGCTAACCCAGAAACATTTTTTGTAGTACAAATTATTTTTGAAGAGACTAAGAACATCAAGGATTAAAGTCCAGAGTTTATGAATTGCCTCACAGACATGGGTTTTATCATTCATGTGCTTGCATGCTATATATGTATAAGTTACATTCCCACCCATTTTTCACAAACACATTGGTGGAAGAGTATGTCATTGGAATAGCAAAGATGTTTTTAGAAGGTGGGCATAAATAGCCCAGAAGAAAAAAAAAGAAGAAAGGATAGGCATATATCTTATAGAATATGATAATTACCAGTTACAGAAAAAGTAATGCCTCAGATGTCTTATTTACATTAAGAAAAAAATCAAAAGCATCTTTTCTCCTCAGCAGCCTTAGAAAGTCAGGCAAAAACTACAAATGGACTCATCAAAGATTAATCTAATAGGAGTATCTTACTATAAATTCAAACATTAATTAACATGGTTTAACTTCTTTTTATAAATTTTGTATGTCTGCTGTTTAGAACAATGCCTGTCACATATAGGTGCTAATAAATGCTAACTGATTTGAAATGAAGTAGAAATAGGCTGATGTATATGACATAAAAGAAATTTAGAGTTTGTTCTTCATATTACATATCTACTACTAGAGACTGATTCATATTTTAAAATAGACACTGAAGAGAGCTATAGTATAAGGCATAGGACTAGTTTACCTTATCAGGAGGATGAAAAATATGAAATCAGATGACAAGGATAAATAGTAAAATGATAAAGTTAGTCTCTTGTATTTCTTCTGATTATTTTAAAACATATGACCAAAGTTAAACCAACAATCCATACAAATTCTAGGGATAAACATTAGTCTCATATTCGAGAATCATAGGAATGTCTTTGAAAGTTGCAAGACCACTATTAAAAACCCTTAAAGTAAGGTAATAAACTAACTTTAGGCTTTGCAAAGATATTCCCTAAAATACCATATGGCTCAGTTCATGATTTTAAGCTTTTTTTTTTTCATTCCCAATCCTATCCCTAAATAGTATTAAAAAAAAAAAGACAAATTAATTATTTCTTTCTCTCTCAAGTGCTTTGGCATCTAAACACTTCTAACATTTAAAAAAAGATAAATTATGCAAAGCTATTTAAAAGAACTGGCATTGCTGAAGCCAGAGGAAGAGAGAGCTAGACTCACTTTGTCAAGCAGAAACCACAGCATCAAAATAAAGATGGGGGCAACTTTAGTCTCCCCTGGCTGGTACAAGTGGAAGATTGCCAGAAAAACTAGCTCTTTCTCTCTCTCAAATTGTATTATTCTTGATTTTATATTTTTAAAGATCTGAGAGTAAAAATATCCCAGGATGATAATTTTAGCCATGATGACGGAAAATACACCTGGCATTGATATTCTTGACAGGAGCCTTAAAGTCATCACTGATTTATACCTGTTTTATCTGACTGAAAACATTAGCCTCATCTCTCCTTGTTTAAGATACATTATATTTTCAGTTTCATAAGGTCATGAAATTGAATGGAACTTCAGAGGCTACCTGGTCCATCTGTGGTTCAAGAACTAGGAATCTTTTTTTCTAATGCACCACTTTTATCTTGAAAGATGGTTGGGTAATTCTATAAAAGTCATTATTAACTCAATCACTAATTATTCAGATTTCATATCATTCAATTTTCCATCTTTTTATTTGAATTTTATTATGTTGTTTATATTTTATTTTATAATATTTATATTATCATGTATATATTTGGATCCAAGGTTCAAAGGGAGTCAGAACTCAAATTTATACAGTTTTAGACAAAAAGATGAGATGACATTAAAAGGAGATTTATCCATCATCTGTGGGAAAAGCAAAGTGGTAGTTTGGACTACTGAAATCAGAAGATTCTGAACTGCTCTTTAAGGAATGAAAGGCAGAGATCCGAAAAACATAACTCTGTGTCTAGCAGCTAGAGAGTGGGGAAATGCCAAGTCTTTGGGTCATTTAAATCTTAGTATATATATATATTGATCAGAATTTCTGATTACTTTTCAAGGTTTTCTTTACATTTTTGGGGTCATTATATTATTTTTTCTTCTGTTTCTGCTCATTTTACTAAGTTAATGTGAAACTGATATGATTATTTTTAAAAAGCCATTTCACAACATAAAATTGAATACCTTTATCCTTATATCTTTATATAAGGGTAGCCTTATATCCTTTTTTAAGGAGACAGTTTTCAAATGAAAAAAAAAAAAAAAAAAAGAAATGCAAGCTATCAACAACCATGTGAAAAAAGTTTTCCATATAAGAGAAGGGACAACTAGAAGGAGCAATGGATATAACACTGGGCTTGGAGTCAGAAAGATCTGAGTTCAAATCTAACCTCAGAAGCATCCTAGCTGTGTTACTTTGTACCAGCCACTTAACCACTACTTGCCACTGAGGAAGGAAATGGAAAACCACTTTAGTATTTTTGCAAAGAAAACTCCATCAACAGAAGTCGATAGGGTCATGAAGAGTTGTACAGAACTGAAACAACTGAACAACAGCAACAACATAATAATAAGAAAAATGTAAATCAAACAACTGAGATTCTATTACATATCCATAAATTTTTTGAAGATGACACAAAGTTAAAATGAAAATTGTTGGAGGGACTATACAAAGATAGTCATATTAAATCATGATTGATAGAGTAAGAATAGGTTTTATTTTGGAAAATTATTTGGAAACAGATTCAAAAGATCACTAACCTGTTGGTATCTTTTGATCCAGTGATACCATTACTAAGAACATATTCACAAAGAAGTCAAAGGCTAAGGAAAAGAACCCATACAAATATAAAATATTTACAACAGTATTTTTATTGTTCTGGCAAATAAATGGAAAAACGGTGGGTACTCATCCATTGGGGAATTGTTAAACTGATTATGGTACACGTAGATAAATAAAATACTATTGCATTGTAAGAAATTATGACTATGATGAATTTAGAGAAAACTGGGAAGATTTGTATTACTGGTGAAGAGTGAAATGATAATTTTCATCACTTTCTATAAGAAATACCTTACTTTTCATTATTTAGCTTTATTTCCCATCTTTTAACACAATTTTTTCAATGCTTTATTTATTTTTTTATCACTAAAGTCATTAACAATCATATCCTTCCTATATTCCACACATCTCTATCTAGTGAACCATCTCTTCCTTTGTAATAAGGGAGAAGGAAGAGTTAAGAAAACTTAACATACATCTATTATATCTAACAGTATATGCAGAATTCCATAGTGATAATTTGTTATGGGCCAGAACTTGAAACAAGGTAATGTACTTATTTCACACATTTAAAGGAGTTCATACATTGGTCCACACATTGGAGTTCACACTCTGGAGAGCATATATAGACTGGGGACTTCCAGGAGATTCACAACTAGGATGGACTTCCAAGAGATTTATTTACAAGTCAAACCCACAAGCCCACTCTCTGGGAGGAGGAGTCAAGATTCATTCCAACTTCAACCTTTGTGCTGGCTGGAGACATTGGGAGGAAGAGAAGCTGAAGCTGGCTGGAGGTTAAAGGACAAACCTTTGGATTCATAGAGAGCTCTCGGAACCAAGGAGAGAGATAGGCCTCTACTAAAGCTAACCGGGCCCCAGAAAAATACTTTGAAGGAAAAAATAAAGACTCTGGACTTTAACTCCTGGCTGCATTTGAGGTGATTATTGAAACTGAATTGAAACTAAGACTGCCTCCAGAAGCTCCCAAAAAACCTGCTCCCAGAGAACAATAATAATTTAGAGAGAAGAACACTACAATAATTCCCATATCTCCAAGGATTAGAAAGAAGAACATTTTCTCAATTCTTCCCCAGGGCCAAGTGTAGCCATTTATTTTTGTTTTATTAATCCTTTTATTTATACTTTTGTAACATGCAATAGTTCTTTTGACTTCATTCTCCATTCATTCATACTAGTGCCTCATGCTTATCTTTTATTCTTTCATCCTTACTCTTCCCTCCCCTCTGTCAACTTCTTTTTATGTATTGTTTTTATCTATTAGATCCTAAGGTCCTTAAGAACTTATCTAATATCTTTCTTTGGGTTCCTAAAATTTAACACAATGCCTGGCACATGTAGACTCTTAATGGTTATTGATTTTGACTCTGCCTCTGATCATCAACTATCCAATCTATTTTCAAAAGCCATGCCTAAAGTTCCATATAGGAAAATAGTATAATCACCTGCACTCTGCTAATGTGGTTGGGAAACACAATGCCTCCTCTCTTCATCTTTAAAGTACTTATTTGTATATACAATCCCATTTCCCTGAAGACCTATTAAGCTGCCCTGATATCCTTGTAGATCTGCCCTTCATTAGCTGATTTGCTTATCCTTGTATAGTGGCCAAGTAGAGAAGGCTTACAGTTAAAGTTTGATGCCATGCAGACCAGGTTCTGCCCCAAAGGCAGAATCTAATTACACCTGAAGCAACCTGTTCATGAAAAGTGGAAAACCTCTCTAGAGAATGATCCAGTCCACTAAGCTCATTTCTTTTTTAAAGAATCGCCTCTTTTTCTCTCTCTGTCTAGGAACTTCTATCAAAGGGATTCATCTTTGTTGGAGCTATGCAGAGAGAACTCTCCAAATTTTATGTTCACTAGCCACCCATTAGGTGACAAAGGCAATCCCTATCTGAGACCTCTGATACAGTTGACTTTGCAAGAAAAAAAAATTATTCTGTAAATTCTGCAAACCAATGAAACTCTGCAACTAGTAAAAACTCTGGATTATCTCTATCTGAATAGATTTTTATTCACTATTTTCCTAATGATAGCATTAGATTGCTGTTTGAATTTATCTTGCAAACTCACTTCCTACTCACCTCCTTTGCCAAGGAATTAATATCCTAAGGAGTGTTAATGGGAAAGACCTTGCTTGGTCTTTTGCTACTTCTTTTATTCTTTTCTCTTACATCCCTAATTTTACCAGGGTTTAAAACATTTTCCAGCAAAACCTATGGGTCAGCAGTGATACTTCCCAGCCTATGAGGCCCTAAATCTGCTAAATTTACCTTTTCCACCTATACTACTTGTTACTACATCCATAAAATCCTTCTTTGGTTTCAAAGATCAAAAGTTCATTTTTAAAGATCTTTAAAGATCAAAGTTATTCACCTGATGCCTCACACAAAAGGAAATTTTATCTTTATCTTCCTGTTATTGATAATCTAGCTTTTCTAAAACTACTAACTGGAGCCAAAGAATACTTAATTTTTTCCTTAATTTTAATTTTACTGTCAGACTCTTTAAGAAAACATCATGCTAAATGTCAGTGATCAGTGTTATCTTTCTCAAGGGGTTATGGTGAAAGAAAAACTATTATTTATCCATCCATCTATCTATAATCTATACACAAATAAACATATGTATACATGCTTACATACATTTATATACATTTGTGCATAGTATATAACATATATGCATATGTATGTCTCTGTGTGTTTGTGTGCTAGAGACAGTGAAAGAACTTTAAAAACCTGAAGGGCATAACAATTTAACAATAGAAGACTGGATGTATGGGTTGGATGAATGTTAAGTATGGAATAAAAAGATCTAAATTTAAGCTCTGGCTTTACTACCTATTTGATTGTGGGCAAATCACTTATTCTTTCTGGTCAGTTTCTTCATTTATAAAATGAGACAAGGACTAAATACCCTCTAAGATACCTCATGGCTCAGAAGTTATCACTCTAATTTTCTACTTTGTGCAAAAAGCTTTTTGAGGTACTAGAGAGACAAAAATAACCAATAACGTAATACTTATTTTAAGAAGCTTACATGCTACTAATGGGTAATTAACATGAGCACAGAGAAGCATAATGCAATGGAAAGCATGAGGGAGGAAAAGAAGAGATTCAGGTAAAGTGCTGTAGAAAAAAAAATTGAAGAGAAAGAGATCATTTTCAGTTAGGCAAGAAAATGTTCATAGTGGACTGATCTAAACTAAGTATTGAAGGAATTAGTCTGAAAGGAAAAGATGAGGATTGATCGATGCTTCTGGGGATAATGGAAAGTGATGTGTGTGATGTGAACTTTGAGCTCATTCTCCTCCCGTATCAGGAAGGAGCCCATTTGGATATTATCAGACATAACCAAGTCTGAGGCTACCTCTGGGCATCTTTAAAGAACCTTTGAGACATTGTTTAGCATATCTTTAGGCAGGTCTAGGACCTGGCCAGCCAGGTGCATTCCATTTGATTCCTCCTTGATCCCTCCCTATGAGCTACCAAATTCTTCTCTGCTGCTTCCCCTTCTCCCCTGAGAAACCCCCAATGTTATATTTTTCCTACAAAAGATGAAAATCTTTGCTAAGTCCTTTTCAGGGATAAGTTAGCTATGCCATAGTTTCTATCTCTCCCTCATGGTGCCTTCTCTTTAATGGTGTCTTTTTCCTTAGTATAGGTAATTCTGATTAGTCTGTTCAACTCTGCTATGGATTTAACCGGCCAATCAATACATATTCTGATCTCACAGCATATTTCTTTAATGGATTGTTTCAAAATCCTTTCCTTGGTAACCCTTTTGATCTCCCAACTCGATTTCATATTTGCCACTCCTGGTGCCTATTTTACTTCTTATTTTGTCTGTAACCTCTTCTCCTAAATAAATATCTCTTTTATCAAAGAGAATGGCCATTAAGAATTTCACACTAGTTTATTTTGAATTAGGAATTGCTATCCTGATCTCATCAATGTGAAATAAGATTAGAAAGATGACAGTATAGATTGTGGAGAGACTTACATTTCAGGATAAAATGTTCCTAATTTAAAGTCAATAGAAAGTCACTGAAGTTGTTTATTTTGTTTTAGGAATAGAATGATATGATCAGACCATTGTACTGGGGAGATTATTTTAAGTTCTATGAGAAGTATGATATGACAAAGGGAGAAATTAGAAGAAAATTCTAAAAGATGATGGAGTTAATCAGAATTCCTCCCCTCCCCAGTCACAAACAAGATGAAAATGTGCATCAGGGCTAAATAGAAGCAATTTAACAAATTAAGAATTGAGGCAGAACAGAGATCCTCCTGAGACAATGAGAGAAGATCCAAAGAAAGATAGCAGGAAGGGACCAAGCAGTGAAGTGTAAACACTTCCAAGTTAGTTCCACTGAAAATGCAGCCTGTCCTTAGGTTAATTGGATTGAGAAGTAGCCTTGGCCCCAACTACAGGAATTTTCATTGCCCAGACAGTATGAGGAGTCAGTGCCTGAGAATGGGAACTTTGAGGGAACCTCTACTAAAAAGGAATGCTGAGCCCAACTGTATTGCTGAGACACCCTTAGCTGAGAAAGAGTCAGCACATATCTAGTGAGTGCAGAAGGTTCTGACTATGGCACATAGAGGAGGTACAATTCTTGGTTTTGTTTCAGGCCAAAGTGGAGAACTGAAGGATGCTCTGAAGCCAGAGGCACTCTACCTGTTATCCCAGGACATGAAGTTAAAAAGGAGAGAGAGAGAGAGAGAGAGAGAGAGAGAGAGAGAGAGAGAGAGAGAGAGAGAGAGAGAGAGAGAGGAGAGAGACTGGGAAGGATATAAAAGTCTTCTAAATTTATTAATTAGGAAACAAGTTATACACAAAGATATAATGATGAAGAATTTGTTAGAAAAAAGCAGGAATAGTAATAATTTCTCTCCCAAGTTAAAGTTAAAAGAGAAAAATAGGGAAATTATATTATGTCAGCCATATTAATCAATTTTATATTAGTCTGTTTAAAACAACTAAATAGTATATGGTAGAAAAAAAACTATCATGTAGGAAATGATGAGTTGATGAATTTAGAAAAATATAGACTCAAAACTAAGAAGAATGATGTTGTTTATATACCTTCAGAGAAACAGAAGACTAAGAAGTGTAATACAATCTTACATAGATATAAATGAATGTATATGTGTATGTTTTTATCTATTTATGTAGATTTATAGATATAAATACATAATGTATGTGGCAATATGTATAAATATATTCACACTTAACTGTAACCAACTTAGGGGACATGGTGGGGGGAGGAAAGGATAAAACTCTTGTGTTTACTCCCTTCTTATGAAAGAATAAAGTGCACAGAAGAGAATAATAGAAAACCAATATTGAAACAAAGAAAAGATGAACAGCTCTGAATACAATGTGCGGTATATATAATATAATTTCTTGAATTGGATTTTTATTGTTTCAAATTTCAAATCCTCTTGTGCACATGACAATTTTTTTATCCTTTTCTGTTTTTTTTTCTATTTTGTATTTATGTTTTAAACAAATAAATACATTTTTTTTAAAAAAAGAAAGGGATCAAAGGATATAAACAGACATTTTTCAGATAATGAAATTGAAACTATTTCTACCCATATGAAAGGGTGCTCCAAATCACTACTGATCATAGAAATGCAAATTAAGACAACTCTGAGATACCACTACACACCTGTCAGTTTGGGAGGAAAATGACAGGAAAAAAATAATGATGAATGTTGGAGGAGATGCGGGAAAACTGGGACACTGATGCATTGTTGGTGGAACTGTGAATGGATCCAACCATTCTGGAGAGCAATCTGGAATTATGCCCTAAAAGTTATCAAACTGTGCATACCCTTTGATCTAGCAGTGTTACTACTGGGCTTATATCCCCAAGAGATGCTAAAGAAGGGAAAGGGACCTGTATGTGCCAAAATATTTGTGGCAGCCCTTTTTGTAGTGGCTAGAAACTGGAAAATGAATGGATGCCCATCAATTGGAGAATGGTTGGGTAAATTGTGGTATATGAATGTTATGGAATGTTATTGTTCTGTAAGAAATGACCAGCAGGATGAATACAAAGATTTACATGGACTGATGCTGAGTGAAATGAGTAGAACCAGGAGATCATTATTCACTTCAACAACAATACTGTATGAAGATGTATTCTGATGGAAGTGGGTATCTTCGACAAAGAGATCTGATTCAGTTCCAATTGATCAATGATGGACAGAATCAGCTATGCCCAGAGAAGTAATACTGGGAAATGAGTGTGAACTGTTTGCATTTTTTAATTTTCTTCCCAGGTTATTTTTACCTTCTGAATCCAATTCTTCTTGTGCAACAAGAGAACTGTATGGTTCTGCATACATATATTGTATCTAGGATATAACATATTTAACATGTATAAGACTGCCTGCCATCTAGGGGAGGGGGTGGAGGGAGGAAAAGGAAAAGTTGGAACAGAAGTGAGTGCAAGGGATAATGTTGTAAAAAATTACCCATGCATATGTTCTGTCAATAAAAAAGTTATAGTAATAAAAAAAGAAAGGGAAAATTAGAGACAAGGAGACTTATTATACGTAGTAGGATTTAGAATTGACCAGTGATGAGGTCCTGCCTTAGGGTTCATGACCATGTGATTCATGAGAAGGGAATAAACACAACAGTTGTTGTGGAGATAAAATCAACAAAGCATAACAACTAATTGGATGTGGGGGAAAGGGAAGAGTCAAGGAAGAGTGAGTTAATAATTATTATTAACATTACAACTGCTTATAAAATAATAACCTTAATTCCAGTGTATCTCATGGTCCATTACCTCCAAGCTCTGGACTTAATGGAACTGAGTTTATTCTTAGAGTACATCCCCAATATCAATAACATTTTGCTTTGTGTTGCTTCAACTGATAAAATATGTGGTGGGGGTGGGGGTGGGAATTTGAACTGCTGGGATAAAATGAAGTTTTTGCATTACTTAATTTTATTTCAAATATATGAAATTGCAATAAAAGTTTGTTAACTGAAGAAATGAAATCTGGCTTTATTTTGTAATATCTTGTAATTTTCCATAGCTTTTGCCAACATCTACCTATTTTATTACAAGAAAATTTGTTCAACAATCCTTGTGAACTTTCCTTACTCCTCCCCAGCGAACTTTATCATTGTCACTTTTAGCACCACTGCTCAGCAAAGCCTGACTGGTTAAAGTCAATATGTGCACTCTAATAATATAACACCAATGAATTCTTTATTGGAAAGTCAGCTCTTACCACCCAAAGCAAGCAAAACATCACTGAAAAACAAAGTCTGTCTGTTCCCATGGTTCTCTTCACTATGGTAGCTGAGCAGTCAATATCAAGCACTCAAATTGGTAATGTATTAGTTTCCCACTACCCCCAACAGTTTCTCTCATGGAAACAAACCAATTTCTTCTTAGAAGAAAAATGAAAATTTCCTCAAAGAAGAACATTGTAATAGATCTCACTCACTTCTATGCTAATCAAAGATACATTTCTAATCCCTATGATTAAATATATATTTATATATATATGTATATATATATTTTTCCATATACATATATACATTCCAAATATAAAAGCTTAGGCAGAATAGGTTAGTATATTAGAAAAAGTATTAGACTAGGAACTAGGAAATGCGGATTCCAGTTCAAGTTCTGTCACTTAACTAATTGTGTGAACCTGAGCAAGAAACAACTTCATTAGACCTATTTCCTCATCTGTAATACTAATGTCATATATAACATGGGAAAAGTCTATTATTCAGTGAATGTGACTGATCCATTTCAGTTCTGACATTCTGAATTCCCTTCACTTAAACAATCATTAGAAATTGCAAGCATTGTTTGCCATTAGATCCATAGAGATCACAGAAAACATGTTAATGAAATTACACTGAAAGGTACTGTGGGAAAGGGGCAGGTGGAAGTATCTAAAACCAAGAGAGACAAAAACATGAATTCAATACGGAACTAATTAATGGAAGCATCCTGAATGTTACCAAGTTTCACCCAACAAGAATGGTACCGTATAAAACATATTCTTTACAATAGCCAAAATCAAATGAAAATGAAGAATATAAATGGGAAATGATTTTTTAGATTCAAAGAATCTCACAATTGGTAAACATTTCAGAAATACTCCAGATAACTAAATGTGAACTATCTCTACCACATTTTTGATAAGCATTAACTTAAAGATTTCTAGGACAGCATCTTACTACCAATAAATAGCCTGTCCCTATTTGGACAGTTCTAATAGTCAGGAAAGTTCTTGCTAAAATATGCCATTTTTCAACTTCTACCCATTGCTCAAATTCTTAGAATAAGAATTGAACTCTTAGGATAAGCCTAAAACCTCTTTTATTTATATAGAAAATGGTCAGATAATGAAATAGGGAGCATCCAGACTTGTGATTTCATCAATGGATAGAACTCTATGTGAAAACCTCCTCCACATATTTAGATCATCAACTTATCTGTGACTGAGCAACTTAATTAATAACACAAAAAGTTTGTTATTATGACATAATGACACAATGACATAATGACATACAAGGTTAACAACACAAAGATTGAGGACTTAAACCCAGTTCTTGACTCCGAGGCTAGTTCTCTTATTCTAAGAAGCTCTTTCTTCTATGTACTTATTCCTCAAAAATTTGAGGTGAGCTCTTGTCTCCCTTAAGCATTTTCTAATATACTTATTCCAACTATCTTCAGTCAATCCTCTATAGCATAGTTTCAAATTCCTTTATTATTTTTTCAAAATTTATTTTATTTAAAGAATAAGAAAAATAGAAAAATAGAAAAGGAATACAAAACAAAATGAAACAAAACAAAAGATGACATTATCTGGTATCCAGCAGTACAGGGAAGATTCAAAATACATAGCAACAAATACCACTTCAAAAAAAGTATATATATTAGTATGAATTCTTAATCCAAAAACTGGAGTCTTTGGATTTGTCAAACACTACATTACTTCATACATATTTCCACAATTATCATGCTGCACAAGAAAAAGCAGATCAAAATGGAAAAAATTGAGAAAGAAAATAAAATTCAAGCAAACAACAATATATTAATGTCCCAATATTCCTATATCCTCTTCCACATTCGTCATTATCTTTTCCTGTCATTTTAGTCAATATGAGAGGTATGTAGTGGTACCTCACAGTTGTTTGCATTTCTGATCAATAATTATTTAGAGCACATTTTCATATGACTAGAAATGGTTTCAATTTCTTCATTTGAAAATTGCCTGTTCATATCCCTTGACTATCATTTGGAGAATGGCTTGAATTCTTATAAATTTGAGTCAATTATCTATATATTTTAGAAATGAGGTCTTTATCAAAATACATGACTGTCAATTTTTTCCCCAGTTTATTGCTTCCCTTCTGATTTTGTCTGCCTTGGTTTTGTTTGTACAAACATATATATATATATATATATAAAATCAGAATTATCCATTTTGGATTCAGTAATGTACTCAAGTTCTTCTTTAGCCACAAATTCCTTCTTTTTCCACAGATCTTCTAATTTGCTTATAATATCACACTTTAAATCATGAACCCATTTCAATCTTATCTCGATATAGGGTGTTAGGTATGGGTCAATGCCTAGTTTCTCCCATACTAATTTCCAATTTTCTCAGCAGTTTTTTGTCAAATAGTGAGTTCTTATCCCAAAAGCTAGGGTCTTTGGATTTGTCAAACACTAGATTACTATAGTCATTGACTGTTTTGTCCTGTGAACCTAGCTCATTCCACTGATTGACTACTCTATTTCTTAGTCAGAACCAAATGATTTTGATGACCACGGCTTTATAATATAGTTTAAATCTGATACAGCCAGGCCACCTTCATTTGCATTTTGTTTCATTAATCCCCTTGAGATTCTTGACTTTTTGTTCTTTTAGATGAACTTTGTTATTATTTTTATAAGTCTGTAAAATAATTTCTTGGGTGTTTGGTATGGCACTGCATAAGTAGATTAATTTAGATAGAATTGTCATGTTTATTATATTACCTCCGCCTACCCATGAGCACTTGATATGTTTCCAATTGATTAGATAGGATTTTATTTGTATGGAAAGTGTTTTGTAATTATATTCCTATAGTTCTTCACTTTGCCTTGGTAGTCACAAATACTTTATATTATCTACAGTTAGTAAATAAAATTTCTTTTTGTGTCACTTGTTGCTGGACTTTGTTAGTAATATATAAAATGCTAATGATTTATGTGGATTTATTTTGTATCCTGTAACTTTTCTAAAGTTGTGAATTGTTTCTAGTAGTTTTTTAATTGATTCTCTAGGTTTCTCTAATTTTCTGATACTATTATATCTATCTACAAAGAGTGATAATTTGCTTTCTTCATTATCTGCCATTAATTTAATCTCTTTTTTGTCTCTTATTGCCAAAGCTAATATATCCAATACAATACTGGATAGTAATGGTGATAGTGGACAACCTTGTTTTACCCCTGATCTTATTGGGAATGGTTCTAGTTTATCCCCATTATGTATGATGCTTGCTGATGGTTTTAAATAGGTGCCATTGATCATTTTAAGGAAAACTTCATTTATTCCTCTACTCTCTAGTTGGATTTTGTCAAATGATTTTTCTATATCTATTGAGATAATCATATGATTTTTGTTAGTTTGGTTACTGATATAGTTAATTATACTAAAAATTCTCCTAATATTGAACCAGCTCTGCATTCCTGGTATAAATCCTTGTTGGTCATAGTGTATTATCCTAGGAATAACTTGCAGCAATCTCTTTGCTAATAATTTATTTAATATTTTTGCATCAATATTCAACAGGGAAATTGTCTATAATTTTCTTTGTTTTGACTTGACTGGTTCAGGTATCAGCCCCATATCTGTGCCATAAAAGGAATTTGGTAGGAATCTTTCTTTCCCTATTTTTCCAAATAGTTTACATAAGTAATTGGAATTAATTCTTTAAATGCTTGGTAGAATTCACATGTAAATCCATCTGGCCCTGGAGATTGCTTTATTAGGAAGTTAATTAATAACTTGTTCAATTTCATTTTTCTAAAATGAAACTAATTTATTTCCTCTTCTGTTAACCTAGGCAATGTATATTTTTAAAAGCATTCCTCCATTTCACTCAGATTATCAGAGTTAATGACATATAGTTGGGCAAAATAGCTCCTAATTATTGCTCTAATTTCCTCTTTGTTGGTGGAAAATTCTCACTTTTCATTTTAAATACTAACAATTTGATTTTCTTTTTTTCCTTTTTGTAATCAAATTAACTAAATTAAAGGCTTTTCTATTTTGTTGGGTTTTTCACACAACCAACTCAGTTTTGTTTATTAATTCAATAGTTTTCTTAACTTTTTTTAAACTTTATTCCTCTTTTTATTTTCAGAATTTCAAATTTGGTATTTAATTGAGTGGGTTAATTTGTTCTTTTTCTAGCTTTTTTAGTTTATATGCAATTCCTTGATCTTCTCTTTCTGCATTTTATGCAAGTAAGTATCTAGAGATATAAAACTTTCCCTTAGAACTACTTTAGTTGTATCCCATAAATTTTGTTATGTTGTCTCTTATTGTCATTCATTTGGATGAAATTATCAACTGTGTCTATGATTTGTTGTTTCAGACACTCATTCTTTAGGATTAGATTATTTAATTTCCAATTAAATTTTGGTTTATTTCCCCTTGGCCTTTTGTTGAATATAATTTTCATTGCATCATGATATGAAAAAAATGCATTTACTTTTTTTTTACCTTTCTGCATTTGATTTAGAGATCTTTATGACCTAATATATGGTCAATTTTTGTATAGGTTCCATGTACTGCTAAGAAAAAAGTATATTTCTTTCATTCTCAATTCAATTTTCTCCAAAGGTATATCATAACTAACTTTAAATATTCTATTTATCTCCTTCATTTCTTTCTTATTTTGTGGTTTATCTAGTTCTGAGACAGAGCAAGGTTCAGATGCCCCACTACTTCTTCTTACAATTGTCTTAACTTCTTTTCTAGAAATTTGGATTCTACACTTCTTGGTGCATATATGTTTAGTATTGATATTACTTCATTATCTATGATACCCCTTTTTAAGAAGTTGTTTATCATTTTTGTTTAGAGCTATTTTTGCTTTTGCTTGATCTGAGATTAGGATCACTACTCCTGCTATTTTTACTTCATTTGAAGCATAATTAATTTACTCTGAATGTACCACTCTGCTTTAAATGTGTTTCTTGTAAGCATATATTGTAGGTTTTTGACTTTTAATCCAGTCTGCCATCCACTTCTGTTTTATGGGAGAACTCATCCCATTCATATACAGAGTTAACTCTATATTGTATTCCCCAAATTATGCTTTTCTCTTTCCTTTCCAACTTTCCCCCTTTCCCTCCTCCCCAATATTTTGCTTCTAACTACCACCTCCCTTAAACAGTCCTCCCCTTTTACAGTAATTCCCCCTTTCTTATGCCTTTCCACTTTTATTTCTGTTCTCCGTTCTATTAGCTTCCCCCTTTTCTTTCCCCTTTTCCCTCCTACTTCCCTAAAGGAAGATGAATTTCTCTATGAAGCTAAATATGTCTGATATTTTCTCTTTGAGCCAAATCTGATGAGAGTAAGATTCACACAGGCTCATCCCCTTCCCTTCTTTCCCTCAGTTGCAAATTACAAGTCATTTTTACTCTTCATGAAATATAATTTATCCCATTTTGACTTCATTTTCCCCTTTTTCCAATAGAATTCCCTTTTTATCTCTAATTTCTTTTTTATATAATAACAATAAAATCAAATTATACCTGCACCCTCTAAGTATACCCATAACAGAGATACAAATCTCAAGAGTTAAACATATCATCTTCCCATATAGGGATGTAAGCTTTTTAATGTTTAAAATAAAGGGTTTTTTTTTCTTTCCTTTTTTACTTTTTTATACTTCTCTTGAGTTCTGTATTTGAGGATCAAATTTTCTGTGCTGCACTGGTCTTTTCATCAGAAATAAATGAAATTCACCTGATTCATTGAATGTCCATCTTTTCCTCTGAAAGATAATACTTGATTTGGCTGAATAGTTGATTCTTGTCTGCAATCCAAGTTCCTTTGCCTTTTGGAATATCAGATTCCAGGCCTTTCAATGTTTTAAAATGGAAGCTGCTTGGTCCTGAGTAATCCTGATTATGGCTCCTCAATATTTTAATTGTTTCTTTCTGGTTGCATTTAATATTTTCTCCTTGATCTTTATCTATTTAGAAATTTATTTATATAGAAATTTATCTATGATATTACTTGAAATTTTCATTCTGGGGTCTCTTTCAGGAGAAATTGGTGAATTCTTTCAATGGCTATTTTTAACCCTTTGGTTCTAGGGCATCAGGACAGATTTCCTTGATGATTTCCTGAAAAAAAAAAATGATATCTAAGCTCTTTTTTTTTCATCATGACTCTCAGGTAGTACAATAATTCTTAGATTTTTCTCTCCTGGATCTATTTTCCATGTCACTTATTTTTCCAATGAGATATTTTACATTTTTCTTCTATTTTTTTTCTCATTTTTTGGTTTTGATTGATTTTTCAAATCTCATTGAGTCATTCATTTCCAGTTGTTCAACTCTAATTTTTAATGAATTATTTTCTTCAGTTAGTTTTTTAAAATCTCCTTTTATATTTGGCCAATTGAAGTTTTAAATGAGGTGTTTTGTTCATTGCATTTTTTCCATTTCACAAATTCTGTTTTTCAATGTTTCTTTTTCAAACCTATTTTTTAAGAAGTTATATTGCTTTTTCCACTTCATCAGCTCTATTTTGTAAGTAGTTATGTGATTTTTACATTTCACTAAATCTATTTTAAGTAGTTTTCTTCAGATAATTTCTGTGTTTCTTTTTCCAAACTTGCTTGCAAAGTTCTCATTTCTTTTGCTTATCTGTCTTTTAAGATTCTTTTTGTATTCTTCCAAGATGGTCTTGTGAGATGGGGACCAACTCATTTCATCCTTTGAGACTTCTTCTGGAGACAGTTTGCCTCAACCTTAAGGGTTGAGGTCTATTCTCTGCCTCATAAAAGCTATCTATGGTCAGAGTTCTTTTTGCTTTTTTGCTCATTTTTAAAAGTTAAAGTCTGCTCTTAGGGCAAAGGAGATATTGTCCCAACCTTCCTTTATAGGCAACAACATCTTTAGGCTGCCCTGGGCCAGTGCTGCTGACTTTTTTCCAGTGCTGGGTGTACATGGCCAAGTCCCATGTCATTCTCAGGTTCAGAGGCTCACTATTTGTCTTTTGTATTTGTGTTGGATGTTTCATAGCTAATCTGCTTCCAACAAGGGCAGAGTAAACAATGTTGCTGTGTTTTGTCTAAGATCCTCCTGGTAGATTCACTAGGAAGTAAACACCACATCACCCTAGTCCCTGAACTGTGCTTGCACTCAGCTGCCTCCTCCCCTCTCCTCCAGTCATGCCCAGTTAAAACAGACTTTCTCTGAAGTTCTTCCAAAATATCTTTTGCTGGAAATTTAATACACTCCAAATATTTGTGGTTTCTGTAATTCTATAACCAGTTCAGAGGCTTGATCTAATGTTGATCTGAGGGATACCAGGAAGAACTCAGGTAAAATCTGTGTACTCTCTGCCATCTTAGTTCCCATCCACTAGGCTTCTATTAATGAAGGATATTAGTCTTGAGTTGATAATCACAATTAATTCATTTTTGAATTTGCAGTCTACTACAACTCACAAATATTTCTCATATAAACTTTATCCAGTCTGTTAACTATCCTCTCACATTTTTTGAAAATTTTGAACCCAAATATGGGAATTTATATTTTTTAAATTTCATCTTATTATATAAAGTTTATTATTATATTTTTTGAAGCATTTCTTATATTTTTAAAAATATTCCATTCTGTTACAAAAATATATATTCATATATGTTCATATTTTATATAGATCTTTGATCTCTTAGACCAGGAAGCTGTTGCCAGCAATGCAGATTTCAATTTATTCATGACTTCCCATTCTGTGTGACTTTTGTCTACAATCTCTCACAGATTTGCCACAGGAAGTCCACCCAATAATTTGGAGGCTTTCCTTATTTGCTTTTGATGTCTTGAGGGTTCCTCTTAAGCATTCTAGCTAGTCATCTCTTATTTCTCACCCCTGCCTTGTAAATAGTTCCTCAATAACATTGTTTACTTATATTCTTCCAAGTTTCTTGTTAGTTATGTGTTGCAGTCTATTCACACCAACTCTATTCCTTTCTGTTTGACAGTCATTTTTAGTTCTTTAGAGATGGTCTCACTGACATATAGCAACACTGATAAAATGTTAGTGTTGAATAGATGAGTGAAAATTTGTGGGAATTTTAGGATCAATAAAAAAAAAGTTTTGCAATTTCTAGAAAACAATACAGTTCTTTTCCTGTCTCAACTCAATTCATTGTCCATTATACAGACAGTATAGATACACTGTCTGTCCCATATAAACATACTGTTGGACAAGTTCCACCATTCATATGCATGTTGAAATTTTGGCATTAGATATTTTTTACTTGCTTGGTTTTTCTTGGGTGGATTAACAAGTCAAACTCCTTTGAAGGACTACAGATCTCTTCTTGGGAATCAATGAAATCAACCTAATGTTAATGTCCAAAAAAGAACAAAATGTGCAAAAGGGAAGCTTTCTTTAACATAGACTTTGCACTGCATCTCCTTTCTGACAGTGGTGAATATCTTTGGTGGGTATATATCTCCCTGTTTTATATCTTGACTAATGTTTATTGTGATTGGATAGGATTATTTCTTTTGTTGTATCTTCTGAGAAATCTTGAATAACCTTGATGGATGGATGAGGGACATCTTGTTGTAAAACATACAATAAAGCATTTTGTTCTGCTAAGTCAAATGCCTCATCACAATCAACAAACAGTAATAAGCAAACAGCAATAATTAAGTAAGCAAACAAGCAGAATGAGACTTTTACATACTTTACATCTTTGAAATGTTGAGGATACAATTCATTGTTGAATATCATTAGCAAAAGACTTCTCATTCATTATAAATATTCTTATTGATGAAGTTCCAATTCACATATAGGTGAGTCTCAAAAATTTTACATAAATGAGAGTAATTATATAACATGTTTGTTTTTTTTTTTATTTGATGTTTCTTTGACCTTTTTTCCTACATTTATAAGGTCTGAAACTTTTCCTCCCACATCTGTTATCCTTTGCTCCTCAAACTACCTTATAAAGAGCAAATCTCCCTCTCTCTTTTTCTCTTATATGCATGTGAAAAACATATACATATACTATTCCAACTACTTTTCCTATCTATCTTATCTTTAGTTCTATTTTTACCTCCTTGATAAACAGATCTGAGGCTGTGATGCTTGGGGCCATGTATGGTGATTCAATCAAGTATAGGAAAAAATATATATTCTAAAGTGTTTTTTTTTTTTTTTTTGGTGGTGGTTGTTGCAAATTTTCATTTTTCTCCTGTTTTTATTCATCCTTACATTTTTATCTTTGAATGTTCTTGGAGTAATATTACTTATATAATTTACCACATTTTCTTTAAACTGTATTTAACTTCTGCTACTTTATGAGATGATATTTCTCATAACTATCCATTACCTTTCCTTGCAAGATTTTGCAAATGAGTTTCTATTATTATCCAGTGTTTTAGTTGGCATCCATCTCTCCATTTGATGAGTAAGTCAAATGTCTGCTAAGGTACTTTTTGGACTTTTGTGATCCAAAAACTTGTCACTTTTAAATGAAATTACTGTAGTTAGTATTAATGTCATTTTCTCCATTTCCCATTTTAAATTTTCTATTGTTTGTTTAAATTCAGGTTTAAATAGTTTCAATTGTATGCTACATCTTTTTTTTTTCTAAGATTATTCTTTATTTTTTCTGTTGTTGTTTGTCTAATTCTGATTTTGGCTCTAACAAATTGAGAGGCAGTATATAGAGTTGATTCAGGGATCATTTCCAAGAATATAAAATCTAATCCTGCTTCCATTTCTTCCCCCTATATTTGACAGGAAGTGATAGAAAGTGAACTTTACTTATACAGCAACCTAAGTAGTTTTAGCCTCCATTACTTCTCACCTGACTGTTACAACAGTCTCCTAATTGGTATCCATGTCTCAAGTCTCTTTCTATTCCAAGCTATCTTCCATATAGCTGTCAAAGTGATTTTCCTAAAAACAGGTCTGACCATTTCACCCTCTTACAGCTCCCTGTTAATTTATTATAAACACTGGGCTCTTTATTCTCTCTAACATCAAATAACAACTTCTTAGTATGATTTTAAAAACTCTTCACAACTTACTCTTACTCTACCTTTCCAAACTCATTACACATTATTTCCCTCCTTTTAGCAATGATGAACTTCTTGCTGTTCCTAGCATATATTATTATATGACCCATTTTCATTTTTTAGTAATTCAATTTAGAAATTGAATGGTTTTTCACTTCACCTTAGATCCTGATTTCCTTTAAGATTCTTGTGAAGTGTCACCTTTGCTGTTCAGCCTCTCATGATTCCCTTAGCTACTAATGTCTTTGTCTCAAGGTTAACATGCTTCTGCTTTGTTTTTAGTTTTGTATATACATATGTACACATATATATTGTGCCTTTCCTTAGAATGTAAGCCACTTGAGGGTAAATACTGTTTCTAAACCATCTTTGTATGCCCAGTACCTAGCACTATGCCTGGAGTATAGTAAATACTAAATAAAAGTTTGCTTGCTTGAAATTATTGTAGACTAAACTGTTTTTTATATTATAGAATAGCAGATTCTCATATTGGGAAATGACCTTTGAGGACCTCTAATCCAACTTCACCTGAACAAGAATACCTTTTATGACATCCCCATCAAGTGGTTACCCATCCTTTTCTAAAGGAATCCCACTACTTTTGAGTAGTTACAAATGTTAGAACATTTTTCCTTTCATCAAATCTAAAAATTCATTTCAAGTTTTGCTTCTAACATCAATTAATTGTATGATCAATGTAAGCCTCAAGCTCTCTGAGCTTTAGTTTGCTTATCTATAAAATGAGGGATTTGGATTAGATGCTTTTTTGATCATGTTCTCCTAGTTCATCAAATATATTCTGGTCTTACTTTCCTTTATATCCAATATTTACTCATCATATGAGTGGATGAAACAAATATTCTATATGTTCAGATCACATCTAGTATATTACATCCCCTTCCAAATGCCATGTTTTAGGAAGTAGTTTGGAAGATTTGAAGGTATCCAAAATCCAGTGCAGAATTAAATTTCAAAATCTTGTCCAAAGAACAATTGCATTAATTTCACATGCCAACAAGGTCATGTTTAAAACCCTGCAAGTTAGGCTTCAACAGTAGTTGAACCAAGAATTACTAGAAGAGCAGGCTGATTTTCAAAGAGGTAGAGAAACCAGAGAACAAACTTCCAACATTCTCTGAAGTAAGGAGAAAATGAAGGCGTTCCACAAAAACACCAACTTCTGCTTTACTGACTACACTAAAGCCTTTGAACAATTTAGATCACAGTGAAATGTGGCAAGTCCTCAAAGAAATGGGGGTATCAAATCTTACTTTTTTCCTAAGAAACCTATATGCAGGCCATGAAGCAATAGTTAGAAATGAACATGGAACAACTGACTGGATTAAGATTGGAAAAGGAATACAACATAGCTATACGTTGCCACCTTATTTATTTAGCTTATGTGCAGAGCAAATTATGCAAAATGCCAGGCTAGATAAATCAAACACCAAAATTAAGGTTACTGGGAGAAATATTAACAATCTCAGATACGCACATGATAGTACTTTAATGGCAAAAAGTGAAGAAGAATTAAGAAATTTCTTGATGAAGGTGAAAGACAAGAATGTAAAAACTGGCTTAAAGCTTAACATAAAACAACAATAATAAAAACAATAATCCATCAAAAAACTAAGGTCTTTGCAATAAGTCCTATCACTTCCTGGCAAATAGAGAGTAAAAAATTGAATGCAAATTTTATATTCACTGCAGACAGCAAATGTAGCCATTAAATTAAAAGGCACTTGCTCTTTGGAAGAAAACCTATGACAAAGTTAGACAGCATACTAAAAAGCAGGGACATCATCTTGTCAGCAAAGATTTATATATCAAATTATCATTTTTCCAGTAGCATAGTCTGTGAGAGTTGATGATAAGGAAGTTGAGCATTGCAGAATTCAAGCTTTTGAACTATGAAGCCAAAGAAGCCTTTTAAGGGTCCCTTGAATAGAAAGGAGATCAAATCAATCAATATTTAAAGAAATCAATTCAGACTATTCACAGGAAATGTCAAATACTGAAGCTGAGGCTTAAATATTTTGGCTACATAAAGAGAAGACAGGACTCATTAGAAAAGGCTCTGAGGTTGGGAAAGATTGAAGGCAAAAGGGAAAGGATACAGAGAAGGATGAGATGGTGTCATATAAACAGTGAACATGAACTTGGACAGATATTTAAAAATAGAAAGAACTGGTATGCTATGGTCTATGAAGTCACAAAGTGTTGGACACAACTAAATGATTGAACAACAACAACAACATATTTTAGAAAATAAAAGACAAAATGAATATAATAGAAATACTTAAATATCTGGAGGATTGTTATTTGGAATTATTATGCTAGATTCCAAAGCAGACAAAACCAGTGAACAAAAATTATGAGAGAACATATTTTTGGATCAATGTAAAAAAATCTTTAAAATTATAGCTGTGAAAACTATATTATATGATAATCAGCTGTGAATAATTTAGCCATTCTCAGAAATACAATGATCCAGGAAAATTCCAAAGGACTTATGAAAAATGTTATCCACCTCCAGAGAAAGAAATGTTCAACTCTGAATGCAGATTGAAGGATACTATCTTTCTCTTTATTTTTGTGTGGATTTTTTGACTTGTGCTTTTTTTTTCACAACATAACTAACAAGTATCATCTATATCAAATTGCTTACTATCTCAGGGAGAGGGAAAGGGAAAGAGGAAGAGAATTTCTAATTCAAAAATTTTTAAATGAATGTTAAAAATAGTTTTTACATTTAATTGGGGGGGAGTAAATATTTTTTAAAAGTTATAGTTGTCTAAAAAAGAAATGGACTATCTTGGGAGACTGTGGATTCTCCATCAATATTATATTTAAAGAGAGGCCTTTAAGGGAATGAATGAATAAAAGCACTTATTTCAATGCTTATTGTGTGTCAATCACTATGCTAAGCTCTAGAGATACAAATTTGTCTTTTTGTCAATATTTAAATTCAGGTCTTTTTGATTCCAGGGTAAGTGTTCCAACCACTATACCATCTAATTCCCTCAAATTATAAAGAATCATGGAAAGGTTCTTAGAGACCAACTAGTCCCAGGCCTCTCACTGTGTGCAAGAGAAAATTAAAGTGCAACTAGATGAAATAATGATTTCTTCAAAGGTTGGGTTAAAATACCAAATGGGCAAAAGATATTTATAAAATAATATCATAGATATTATTGGAAATTTATTTTTATATTTGAATAATGATAGGAATATAAAGTTTTATGCTAATTCTGATGATAATGGTTTTCCTTAATTTTTTCTTTTTTCTTTCAGTAAATGAAAGAAACTAGGTCACAAAGTTTTTCTAGCCAGTACAAGAACACTTTTTGATATACTTTTTCTTGGTTCTGTCCAATTTAGGCTTGAATGATAGCAATTAATGCAATTCTTTCACAGTCATTGAAAACTTTCTTTGTTTCTTCAGCAAGCTGGCACTTCAAAAAAAAAAAAAAAAAAGTTAAAAATCTGTTCATCTACCTCCGTTTCCTGAAAGATTAGATGCACTAGCTCACTGGTAACTCCCTTGAAAGTCTCCTTTCTTTTGCTTTAGAATTATTCTTTTCTTTCTGTGCTCTGTTTGGTTTCAGGTAGTTGACCTTTTTAGACAGTAAAGTATTTCTTTTCCCTGTCTGTGTTAGAACAAATAATGAGCCATCTAATTTAACCTTAGATTTTAACTTCTGACTGAAATTTATTCCCTTTTCTATGAAGAGTTTCCTTGTATTCTTCCAGTTATTGTGTGAATTCAAGGACCAAGTGCCATATATTAGGTTGCTATAAATACTTAGTATTTTATTGACTGCCTCTTACAACTTCAGAAAACATCAGAGTTTAAAATGTTTTTAACAAATCAAGGAAAAACATACACTGGTATTTTATTTTAAAAAGATACCCTCATCTTCCTGATATAGTCTTCATCAAAATCATGCTCCATTTCCTCCAAGTCTTGCTTAACTCTGTTTTCAAAGTTTGCTTAGACTGTTGGGTTTTTTTGGAATTTTATGGTAATTTGACCTTCCTCTTATTTTAATTACATATGTGACCCAATTAATTTCTCTGAGTCTTGTTTCTCTCTTCATTTGCTAAAGGTAAAAGACTGGTGTAGATTTCCATGCATACATTTCTATTACTAATTGAAAACACCTAATTTCTCAATGCATCCTCTATTAAACACTAGAATCAAAGGCATTAAATAATCTGCAAACTCCCCTCCACTTCTAAAGTTTTGCAATCCTATGTTTTTTATTTTGGTGGTATACACATATCTATTATTATGTGAAAATCAGAGCAAATCTACATAAAATGTCTGTAGTCTGCTTAATAATTAGATATTGAGTCAGATGACCTGGACTCATCTGTTCTCTGCTGTTTACTACCTCTGTGGGGCATATAGGGTGCTCAGGTGGACTAGCACCTTTGATGGGAGGGCTTGTCCCACCCTCTACTTTTGTGTCCACCCTCAGCCAGCTCTCATCTGGCGCTCCAAGAAGCTATGGCTTGTTCAGCAGCCACACCCCAGTAAACCCTATTGGCAGATGAGCTAAACTGGATTGAAGATTATTAGCTGACCTCAAACCTATCAGTGAGTTAGGGAAATGCCTCCCCCACACATGTGAAGATTTCAATAGCCATGGAGCCAACTGAAGCAGAGAGTGTGCAGCACTTAAAGCTTGTTTGGATGATGAAGATGTCATGGTCATCCACTGCATCTTGAGCCATTATCAGTTGACATCTTGACTTTTTTCTTGCCACTGGACTTTGTTGACTCTGGAAGAGTGAGACTGATGACTTTTCACAACTCTATGTCACATAAATCCAATTTAATCCAATTTACTTACATGTTAAGACATCATCCTATGATGTCATTGGTCCTTTTTGAAAATGAAGGACAACTTACTAGCTGTGTGATCCTAGCAAGTCACCTAACCCCAAGTGCCTTCACCTTTCAAAAAAAAAAGAAAGAAAACAAAGGGCAAAAAAAAATCCTCTTAGGAGAGGAACGCTAGCAAATCTTTAGTTAACAAATTCTATCTTTGATAATTTTAAATGTTGGGATAGTTCTAAATATTGGGAAGTTTATTTGTTTTCCTGTGTCAAGGCTAAAATGATCTCTTCATGGCTTCTACCCAATCCTTCTATCTATCATCTGAAGTAAAATGAAATAAACAAACAAAAACCCAAGCCAAACTTTCTCTTCTATATGATGGTCTTCAACTGTTTAAAGAGAGCCAACATGTCCTAGAATCAGAGTTACAGCTGGATGGCATCTCAGAGGTCATCTAGATCAAATCTCTCATTGTACAGATGAGGAAACTGAGACCCAAAGAAGTTAAATAGCTTTCCTAATGCCATAAAAGTAGTTCCAGGAGATATAATTTAAACCTGCACTCTTTAACTGTGAATTTATAAGGGCTAATGTTCAGGTTTGGACATGTTGATTTTGAAATTGGATATTAAAATAGGTTATTAAAAATATGGCAATAGAGATTCAGGAGAGAGATTTGAGTTAAATAGATATGGGAGACATAAAACAGTTATTTATTGCTTACTATATGATGGGCACTATGCTAAGCATTGAGAAAACAAATACAAGCAATGAGCTTACATTCTAATGTAGCATGACAACATGTTAAAAAGGAATCTAAAAGGGGGTGAATGAAAAAGATAATAAAAACATCTATAGATTGTAGAGAAAGTAGAGAAAGTCTGGAAAACTCAGGATGCCAACCTGGAGAGGAATGAAAACACAGCTGAACTGAGTGTTCTCCTTAAAATGGTGGTTTGTAGAAACCAGCCAATAAATGGGATAAGGTGAAGGAATGTGAAGGCCAAAGTTGATAACATTGATTTTCTCAGTAAAGTATGGGATAAAAACTTTTATTGATAGTAATGGTTCAGGGAATGATGTTAGAGGTTTTAAAAAGTTGGAGGCTTAAAAAAAGAAGATATATAACAATCAATCTAGAGAGACTAAAAGAACACCCTTGTAACACTGAAACTCCAGAGAGGATTAAATAACCCAGTTTTTCAGTAAACTTTCTTGATATAATCATGTGATTTCCTCCAATAGCATTTTGCGTCTTGGGAAAAGGAAAGAAAAAGGGAGAAGATGGAGTGACCTAAAGCTGGATATTGACAGAACATAAAGACTATAAGGCTTAGGGAAAAGTCATATTCTTCCTATTATTTACTTTCTCCAATAATCCATCTGACCTATTCTAGTACACACATTATGCGGTAAAATCCATTTGAGAATTCAGTGATACTAGGTCCGAACTATACCAAGTGAACAGAACTGGGTCAAATAATGAGAATAATAAGACACTTGATTTATGGCAACTCATATTGCAAGAACTCCAGTGCTCAAAATGAACACAGCAGCTGATTTTTTTTTTTCAATTCTAGTATGATTGTCTTGCAGTTACTTTAGCTGTAATCTAATTATTGGATTTAGAAGTATAATCTTCAGGAAACTGCATATAGTTCTGAATTCCAAATTCTTAGCATATAGTGATTATCTTTCCACAGGAATTTCTGTTATTTGCCTATAGAATTTTGTAGTAATTCATTTATTATCTTATCTAGAGGTTAGTCTTAAGTAAGAGAATGAAATACTTAACAGCTCTTACGCAGTTGTGTCAATAACACAAAACATTGGCATAGAAAATTGAAAACTGTAGATAATCTTAAAAATATATAGATAAGAAATTCTGTATGTATATACAACTCAAATATTTGTTGTTTTTTTCATAAGGCTCCATAATAGCTTTTGCTTCATTGAAGAGCTAATTTTGTACCATTGTTGCTTTGTTCTCACTGGCCACAATTGTAATTTAGCATGAAAATTACTTGTGTCGCTGCGTACAATGCTAAAATAAGCAAAATGGCTGTTAAATCTTACAACATTGGTGTATGGCAACACCTTTTGGGAATAACTAGTTTTAGGAGAGGTTATTGAATCAAAATTATTGTTTATTCAAGGTTATTAACCATTACTAACTGTTGAATAAAAGTTACATCTTATCATCCTCAGAGTAATCAAACATTTTAACTTCATCCTTTTAAAACACACTAGGAACCTTGATTTCTGAACAGAAGTATAGTGGAATTAACAATTATATTTTTACTGCATCTATACAATGTTAACAGGAATAATGATACATTGTTTTACCCCATTCTTTCTCATTTTCAAGTGAGAGTTGTAGTTACCTAATAATCTGTTCTTTGGAGTACTGGAAGGTGGAGAAGTAGAAGACTTATGAGAAGTATATCTCTTGATGGAGGGAGTAAGTTGAAAATATCCTACTACTTTAGTCATGTCCTCAGCTCAAAATAACTCAGAGAAAAATAAATAAGACTATGATGGTTAAATTCACTGTCAATAATTCAACAAGGAGTTTTTATGAGAATTCTTGGCACATTCTCATAAACAAGATTAGATACATCAGTGGAAAGTTACCTCTTCTCAAATGGCTGAAAGAATAATGGGCAAATTTACATGATTTTATTTTGTTAAAAAAAACAAAAACAGTTTTAATTATCTTTTACACTGAACTCAATAGAATTTGCTAACCCAATCCTCAGAATTATCTGTTGACTAGAAAAGAATGTAATCATTACTGCATATATATATATATATATATATATATATATATATATATATATATATATATTAGGAACCTGAAAAAGAACTCATAAGCTGTAGGAGAAATACAGAAGTACACAAAGCTCATACTTCCATGCACTTTACAAACTTCTTTTTTCCCCTCAGAATAACTTGGGTGAAGTAAGTGGTGCTATGTTCCATCTGTAAGTCCTATCTCCAAGTACTATTATTTGTTTCATAGACTGATTATGGGGGGGGGGGAGGCAGAATTCACAAATCTTCAGACACTACATAATCCTGAGTTATTATCCTCATTTTTAGATAACATTATTTAGATAAAAAAGATCAGAATCCAAAAGGTTGAGGAAAGAAATAAGATTACGATTAAAACATTAGATGACTTACTCAAGTTTATACATCTAGTAAATGTCCAGATTTTAATCCAGATCTTTTGCCACCAACTACAGACTTCTTTCCAAAATGTCACTCTTTTTCCGTAAAGTAAATATAGACCACTTTGAAACAAAATATCCCTAACTTGAATTTATCCTATCCAGTTGTCTGTGGTGAAATTGTTCTCTGATTATATTAGCGGTTCTTCATCTGGATTCTGAGTTTGTTTTTAAATATATAGAAAATTGATTTTCTTTGTAATCCTACATATTGCCTTTCAAGCATTTAAAAACTTTATTCTAAGAAGAGTCCATAGGTTTCACCAGACTACCAAAAGAATCCACAACACAAAAAAGGTTAAGAGCTTCTGGGCAAGACTTAAAGCAGTGTGATGCTTTATAAAGTTTATATTTTCAGGGAATTATGCTTTGATTTTGTTTTTCACAGCCTGGAGAATGTAATGATTTAATGAAGAACTTTACTGCAACTAGGCCAACAGGTAATCTGAATTTTAGATCTCTCTACTTATAACAGGTTTTGTGTTGTTTTTTTTTTTAATCCAAGGCAACAAAAAAGATTAGTTTAAAAATTTTCAGAAACACCACAAAATGTCACTGAAACTATAAATGAATTACTTGACTGAGAGAACAATCACCTTGGTGTACAGAAAGTGCTTAATGCCAAAACTATTAATCACTCCCATTGTCAAGACACTAGTTTAAAAGACAATAGCACAGCTTGTGTAGAAAGCTAATTTATAAGCAATTTCTTACACTTGAGGTATTATTTTGAGGGGAGGTATTAATATTTTGGGGTTTTTTCAAAGAAAAATATTTTTCTCTCTTTCTGATTGAGATAATTATATTGAGAGAGTAATGAAATAAAATTTTTAAAAAGGCTCCCATTTCATCTTCTTCAGAAATACCATGGGTAGGGCTGTGTAGGTACAGAAATATACATGTCTTCAGACTGTTTCTGAAAAGATATTCTATTTCTTCATTTCTGAACTTTCAACAAAGTTTCTATAAATATATCATAGGGTCATAGGTGGCAAAAGAAACTAGAAGCATCAAGATCAAGCCAATTGTGGGGCTAAGTTTTACGTTCCATTTGGTCCCCCTGACAAGATCTATATTTTGGTTTGTCTTCCAAAAATAAATTGTGCTTTGTAGTACCAGATGAAATATTAAAGATAGAAAGGATCTCAGAAAAAAATCTAGTCCAAATCCTTTTTTACAGATAAGAAAACTATAACCCATTGAAGTTAAAGGATTTATTCAATGTTCAATCAATGCAAACTATAGAGCCAGGAAAGACTCGTTAGAATCTAGTTCTTTCGATCTCAGACACTTAATACTTCCTAGCTGTGTGACCTTGGGCAAGTCACTTAACCCCAGCCTCAGAAAAAGAAAAAGAAAAAAGAATCTAGTTCTTTCTACTCTCAGTTTGATGATCTTTTCACTATATACTTTTACAGTACTAAAGCTTTCATTAACTATCACTTTATTTCCTTTCTTCCTTTGTTCCGTCCTTCTTTCATTTGTTCATTCCTTCCTTCTTTTGTACCTTTTTCCTTTTTCCCTTCTTTCTTTTATTTCTTCTTTTCCTTTTTCCCTTCCTTCCCTTCCTCCCTCATTCCTTTCTTCTTTCCTTTATTCCCTTCCTTCCTCCCTCCTTTCTTCCCTTTTTCTTCCTTTTTCTCTCCTTCCATCTCTCTCCCCACCCCACTATAAGTCTTAGTCACCCCTAAAGCATGTGCCAACCACACCAGCTAGATATTCATTCCACTGACTCTTGCAAGTACCTTGACTGTATCCATGTTTCAGGTTATATTGAATGTGATATGGCCTAAGTGTCTTTCTTCATGTTCAGAAACAACCAAGCTCCTCCATTTTCTGTTTCCTCATAGGACAATTAAAGGGAAAAATATAACTCAAAAGAAACCATAATGATGACACAGTGTTTGTTCTCATCCCTTCCCTGTCCACATCCAGAGCTGTTTCTCTGTAAAACTGTAAACTATAAATGATTTTCCAATCAAGATAAAAATTCACTTTGAGTACCATAGCTACCACTAGTTTCATTGAAAAAGCCAGCAATTATTGGGGACGGAGCCAAGATGGCGGAGAGGAAACACACGACTCAGTGAACGTCCTCACTCCCTCACAACCAATTAGATAAATTAAGTCTCAAAATTAGCTCAGGATTGATAGATACCACAAGGACTGGAAGCACGACTTACCAGCTGAAGAGAATCTGGAGTTTCAACAGGAAAGGTCAGTTCTCAGGGGAGGAATAAGAGACCAGCACAGACGGTGGGGTAGGGGCACACTGCGCCCATTGCGCTGGGAGGGGCTCTGGGATCAGAGAAGCCACTGAGGTAAAGGAATCTGGCACAGGCTGTTAGCTCTTCTCTGCTAATTATTTAGCAGTTCAGAAGAGAAAGCCAAAATATTTTAAAACTCAGATTTTCCCCGGACCCTGGGGGTGACTCAGGCACAGATCTCGGCACCAGGGGGTGTGGCCTCAGCTACCTCCTGAGAATAGTTAAGAGACTGACAAGTGGGTGGATACGGCCCAAGGCAACACACACTGCCTAACTTAGCTGGAGGGAGTGGAACTCAGCTCCAGGAAGTCCCAGAGAAGCGGAACCTTTGAACTAGGGACCGCGGTTTCTGGCAGACACTTCCAGTTTGAGCGCAGGGGCTTCTTACGTCACCTGCTGCAGACACCCACTCCCCACCCGGACACATAGCCTGGGCTTCCTGCAGTCTTCACTATTCTACGCCCTCGAAGCACAGCAGTGCTAATCACCTCTGAGGCACTCCCAGGGAGAGGGTGGGGAACTCTCTCCCAGAGCTCTCTCTTAGCTCAGGCTCAGGAGCCGCTGCATCCATCCCGTCTGGGAGGAAGCTGGTAAAGAAGTAAATAATTTCCTACCCCAGAGACAGACCCCAAAAGATTTTTTTTAAGTATGAGCAAAAAAGCTAAAAAAACCATAGATTCCTTCTATACAGAGAAAGAGCGGGTATCCAATCCCGAGGAAGTTGACAGCAGAGAATCAGATAACAACCTAAAGGGGAACGATTCCTGCCCCCCATCACATAACTCTCTCCTAGAAGAAGCTCTTAAGAAATTCAGGGAGATCGAAGAAAAATGGGGCAAGGAAAGGGAAGTTATGATAGAAAATAACAATGTCCTGAAATTGGAGTTGGAAAAAATAAAGAATTCACAGGAGATGCAGGGAAACAAAATTAGTGAATTAGAAAAGGTTAAAAAAACACAGGAAAGTAGGATATCTGAATTGGAAAAGATAAAAAAGTCTCAAGAAAATAGAATTTCTGAATTGGAAAAAGAAAATAATTCTCAAAAAAAAAAAATTAGGGAAATGGAAAAAAACTCAATAGAGCAAAATAATTCATTTAAAAACGAAATTGGGCATTTACAAAAAGAACTAAAAACTGTGAAAGAAGAAAATAACTCCTTAAAAGTCAGGATAGAACAAATAGAAATGAATGATTCACAGAGAACCCAAGAATCAGTCAAACAAAACAAAAAAAATGAGAAGCTGGAGAACAACGTCAAATACTTACTGGGAAAATCTATAGACCTGGAAAATAGATCTAGGAGAGATAATCTGCGGATTATTGGACTTCCAGAAAACTATGACCAAAAAAAGAGCCTAGATTCTATTTTACAGGAAATTATCAAAGAGAACTGTCCAGAGATAATAGAAACAGAAGGGAAAGTAGATGTTGAAAGAATTCATCGAACTCCTTCTGAAATAGACCCTAAAAAAAGAACACCACGGAATATTGTGGCTAAGCTGCAGAATTACCACACAAAGGAGAAAATCCTGCAAGCAGCTAGAAAAAAACAATTTAAATACCAAGGTGCCACAATAAGGGTCACCCAAGATCTGGCTGCCTCCACATTAAAAGATAGAAGGGCCTGGAACCTGATATTCCGAAAGGCAAAAGATCAAGGACTGCAACCAAGAATGAACTACCCAGCTAAGTTTAGCATCTTTTTCCATGGAAGAAGATGGTCATTCAATGAAACAGAGGAATTCTATATGTTTCTAAGAAAAAAACCAGACTTAAACAAAAAATTTGATCTACATCCACAAGACTGAAGAGAAACAGAAAAAGGTACACAGAACCCTTGAGAACTGTAACTTTGTTGTGGGTATATAAAAAATACTCAAGGATAATTTGATTTTACTGATATAAAAGAAAAAAAGGGGGGTGTGGTAAAGGGAAGGAGGTCGGTTCAGAAAAAGGGGAAGGAGTGATAAAAAGAGGGAAACTACATCCCAGGAAGAGACATAGAAAATACACCATATCTGAGGGAACTTAGTGAGGGGGAGAATCATTGTGTGAATCTTACTCTCATCAGAAGAGGCTCAAAGAGTAAATAATTAACATATTTGTTTTTCAGAGAATTTTCTCTCACCTCATTAAAAGGGGGGAGAGGAAAAGAGGAAAGGAAAAGGAGAATAAGTGAAGGGACTTGGAGGGAGGGGGGAGGGATCCTAAAAAAAAAAAAAAAAAAAGAGGGAGGGTTGCGCGTCACAAGGGGGGGCTGTAAATTAAATATCGGGGAGGGGGATCAGGGGGGTCAAGGGAAAAAAGTATAATCTGGGGATAATACGATGGCAGGAAATACAGAATTAGTAATTTTAACTGTAAATGTAAATGGGATGAACGATCCCATCAAACGGAGACGGATAGCAGATTGGATCAAAAAGCAGAACCCTACAATATGTTGTCTACAGGAAACACACTTAAAGCAGGGAGATACATACAGAGTAAAGGTAAAAGGTTGGAACAGAGCTTATTATGCTTCAGGTAAAGCCAAAAAAGCAGGGGTAGCTATCCTTATCTCAGATCAAGCAAAAGCAGAAGTAGATCTCGTTAAAAAAGATAAGGAAGGAAACTATATCCTGCTGAAAGGTAGCATAAATAATGAAGCCATATCAATACTAAACATATATGCACCAAGTGGTATAGCATCTAACTTTCTAAAGGAAAAGTTAAGAGAACTGCAAGAAGAAATAGACAGTAAAACTATAATAGTGGGAGATCTCAACCTTGCACTCTCAGATTTAGACAAATCAAACCACAAAACAAACAAGAAAGAAATTAAAAAAGTAAATAGAACATTAGAAAAACTAGGTATGATAGACCTTTGGAGAAAACTGAATGGCAATAGGAAGGAATATACTTTCTTCTCAGCAGTTCATGGATCCTATACAAAAATTGACCATATATTAGGACATAAAGATCTCAAAATTAAATGTAGGAAGGCAGAAATAATAAATGCCTTCTTCTCAGATCACAATGCAATAAAAGCTACATTCAGTAAAAAGTTAGGGGTAAATAGACCAAAAAGTAATTGGAAACTGAATAATCTCATCTTAAAGAATGACTGGGTGAAAGAGCAAATTATAGAAACAATTAACAATTTCACCCAAGATAATGATAATGATGAGACATCATATCAAAATCTTTGGGATGCAGCTAAAGCAGTAATAAGGGGAAATTTTATATCTTTAGAGGCTTATTTGAAGAAAATTGAGAAAGAGAAGATTAACGAATTGGGCTTACAACTTAAAAGGCTAGAAAAAGACCAAATTATAAACCCCCAACCAAAAATTAAACTCGAAATACAAAAATTAAAAGGAGAAATCAATAAAATTGAAAGTAAAAAAACTATTGAATTAATAAATAAAACCAAGAGTTGGTTTTATGAAAAAGCCAATAAAATAGATAAACCTTTGGTAAATTTGATCAAAAAAAAGAAAGAGGAAAATCAAATTGATAGTCTTACAAATGAAAAGGGGGATCTTTCCACCAATGAAGAGGAAATTAGAGAAATAATAAGGAGTTACTTTGCCCAACTTTATGCCAATAAATTTGATAACTTAAGTGAAATGGATGACTTTCTCCAAAAATATAGGCTCCCTAGATTAACAGAGGAGGAGATAAATTGCTTAAATAGTCCCATTTCAGAAAAAGAAATAGAACAAGCTATTAATCAACTCCCCAGGAAAAAATCCCCAGGGCCAGATGGATTCACATGTGAATTCTACCAAACATTTAAAGAACAATTAGCCCCAATGTTGTATAAATTATTTGAAAAAATAGGGGATGAAGGAGTCCTACCAAACTCCTTTTATGACACAGACATGGTACTGATACCTAAACCTGGTAGATCGAAAACTGAGAAAGAAAATTATAGACCAATCTCCTTAATGAATATTGATGCTAAAATCTTAAATAAGATATTAGCAAAAAGACTTCAGAAAATCATCTCCAAGATAATACACTATGATCAAGTAGGATTTATTCCAGGAATGCAGGGCTGGTTTAATATTAGGAAAACTATTAATATAATTGACCATATTAATAATCAAATTAATAAGAACCATATGATCATCTCAATAGATGCAGAAAAAGCATTTGACAAAATCCAACATCCATTCCTACTAAAAACTCTTGAGAGTATAGGAATAAATGGATTATTCCTTAGAATAATCAGGAGTATATATTTAAGACCGTCAGTAAGCATAATATGCAATAGAAATAAACTGCAACCTTTCCCAGTAAGATCAGGAGTGAAACAAGGTTGCCCACTATCACCATTACTATTCAATATAGTACTAGAAACGCTAGCCTCGGCAATAAGAGCCGAGAAAGAGATTCAAGGAATTAGAGTAGGAAATGAGGAAATTAAACTATCACTTTTTGCAGATGACATGATGGTATACTTAGAGAACCCCAAAGACTCTGCTAAAAAGCTACTAGAAATAATTCAAAATTTCAGCAAAGTGGCAGGATACAAAATAAATCCACATAAATCCTCGGCATTTTTATATATCACTAACAAAATGCAACAGCAAGAGATACAAAGAGAAATTCCATTCCAAACAAATGTTGAGAGTATAAAATATTTGGGAATCCATCTACCAAAGAAAAGTCAGGAATTATATGAGAAAAATTACAAAACACTTGCCACAAAAATAAAATCAGATTTAAATAATTGGAAAGACATTCAGTGCTCTTGGATAGGCCGAGCGAATATAATAAAGATGACAATACTCCCCAAACTAATCTATTTATTTAGTGCTATACCAATCAGACTCCCAAGAAACTATTTTAATGACCTAGAAAAAATAACAACAAAATTCATATGGAAGAATAAAAGGTCAAGAATTGCAAGGGAACTAATGAAAAAAAACTCAGAGGAAGGTGGTCTAAGTGTACCTGATCTAAAGCTATATTATATAGCAGCAGTCACCAAAACCATTTGGTATTGGCTAAGAAATAGACCGGTAGATCAGTGGAACAGATTAGATACAAAGGACAAAAAAGGGTACATCTATAGCAATCTAATCTTTGACAAACCCAAAGATTCCAACATTAGGGATAAAAATTCATTATTCGGAAAAAACTGTTGGGAAAACTGGAAATTAGTATGGCAGAAATTAGATATGGATCCACACTTAACACCATATACCAAGATAAGATCAAAATGGGTCCATGATTTAGGCATAAAGAGGGAGATAATAAATAGATTAGAGGAACAGAGGATAATCTACCTCTCAGACTTGTGGAGGAGGAAGGAATTTATGACCAGAGGAGAACTAGAGATCATTATTGATCACAAAATAGAAGATTTTGATTACATCAAACTAAAAAGTTTCTGTACAAATAATACTAATGCAAACAAGATTAGAAGGGAAGTAACAAATTGGGAAAATATTTTTAAAAACAAAGGTTCTGACAAAGGTCTCATTTCCAAAATATATAGAGAACTGACCAAAATTTATAAGAAACCAAACCATTCTCCAATTGATAAATGGTCAAAGGATATGAACAGACAATTCTCAGAGGAAGAAATTGAAACTATATCCACTCACATGAAAGAGTGTTCCAAATCACTACTGATCAGAGAAATGCAAATTAAGACCACTCTGAGATACCACTACACACCTGTCAGATTGGTTAAGATGACAGGAACAAATAATGACAAATGTTGGAGGGGATGTGGGGAAATTGGGACACTAATACATTGCTGGTGGAGTTGTGAAAGAATCCAGCCATTCTGGAGAGCAATCTGGAATTATGCCCAAAAAGTTATCAAACTGTGCATACCCTTTGACCCAGCAGCGCTACTACTGGGATTATATCCCAAAGAAATACTAAAGAGCGGAAAGAGACATATATGTGCCAAAATGTTTGTGGCAGCTCTTTTTGTTGTAGCTAGAAACTGGAAGATGAATGGATGTCCATCAGTTGGAGAATGGTTGGGTAAATTATGGTATATGAAGGTTATGGAATATTATTGCTCAGTAAGAAATGACCAGCAGGAGGAATACAGAGAGGGTTGGAGAGACTTAAATCAACTGATGCTGAGTGAAATGAGCAGAACCAGAAGATCACTGTACACTTCAACAACAATGCTGTATGAGGATGTATTCTGATGGAAGTGGAAATCTTCAACATAAAGAAGATCCAACTCACTTCCAGTTGATCAATGATGGACAGAGGTAGCTGCACCCAGAGAAGAAACACTGGGAGGGGAATGAAAATTGTTAGCACTAATATCTGTCTGCCCAGGTTGCATGTACCTTCGGATTCTAATGTTTATTGTGCAACAAGAAAGTGATATTCGCACACATGTATTGTACCTAGACTATATTGTAACACATGTAAAATGTATGGTATTGCCTGTCGTCGGGGGGAGGGAATAGAGGGAGGGGGGGTAAATTGGAAAAATGAATACAAGGGATAATATTATAAAATATATATATATATATATATAATAAAAAAAAAAAAAAAAAAAAAAAAAAAAAAAAAAGATCATCTAAATGAAATCAAAATATACTTTTATGAAAGGCATCATGGTGTAGCACAATAGGTCCCATTCAGTGGTTTACAACAATGGTGCAAGGGATTCATGCTAAAAATCCTGTAAGGGTACAATAATCAATAAATAATTGCCTAATTGTTTTACAAATATATCTTTCCTCTGTGACAACAATTATGTGCATGTTTGAAAAATTATTGTTGCTTGTGTAACAATTCAAAATATAATTATATATATTATTTCTGTAGTTAGTATAAACTTGAGTAGCCGATTAAATTTTTCTGGAGGTTCTCAACACAAAAAAAAAAAAAAAAAAAAAAAAAAAAAAGAAAAAGCCAGCAAGTAGAACTTCAGTCATATCCCTATTTTTAACTTGTTACACTGAAGACTTTGGGGAATTTGCTTTTAGGTAAAAGAGAAGGAAAGAGAGTGATAAAGGAACTACTGGCAGTCAGGTTACACAGTGAACAAAATGCTGGCCCTGGAGTTAAAAGTTCAAATCTAGCCTCAGATATTTACTAGCTATGTGACTCTAGATAAGTGTCCCTGTTGGCCTCAGTTTCCTCATCTGTAAAATGAACTGGAGAGGAAATGACAAATTGCTCCAGTACCTTTGCCAAGAAAACTTCAAATGGGATCATAGAGTCAGATACATTTGAAATGGCTTAACAACAACCATAACAACTATTAGGTGCCAGGGACTATGCTAAATATTTAAAATTATTATCTCATTTGATCTACATAACAACTCTTTAAGTTAAGTGCTGTTATTTTTTCTATTTTACAATACAGGAAATGGAGGCAGATAATAGTTAAGTGACTTGCTCAAAGTCATGCAGCTAATGTATGAGACTATTTGAACACATCTTCTTGACTCTAAAGACAGTTTTCTAATTATCTTTGCAATCCAGCTACTTCTAAAAATTTTGACTATATTTTGGTGAGACCTGAGACTCTCTACCTTGGGTGAAATGAATTGTCTTGTTCTCAAATGCAGAGCTCATTCAATCTATTTTCTCCAATGTATACTTTCTTTGATTTATGTTTTGGAGCTTAAGAAATACTTTATAAGCTGAAGAATATACAAAAAAGAATAACCAGAACAGCAAAAGGTATTGAGTTCCTGTCATATGAAGATTGGTTGAAGGAACTGAATATGTTTAATGCAGAAAAGAGAAATCTCAAGGAGAAAATGCATTATGGTTTAAAAAAAAAAAAAGTTTGGTTTTAGAGACAGAAGGACTAAGATCAAATTAAATTATGTCTCTTCATACTTTTGTATTTACCTTTGGGAAATTATTTATTATCTTTGAGGTCTCAGTTTCCATTTATCTCTGCTGAATTTCATTTCATTATATTCAGCCAAATATTCTAACATAATTATAGCAAATAAAAAGAAATGAAGGTCATTGAATCATACATAAGGAATCCTGTAATCTTGCATTGACTTAAGAAGACCACATATTAACATTAAATATGTTTTATTATATTTTATTTATTTTGCTAAATATTTTCCAACTTCATTTTTCTCTAATTTCTGCTACACTCAAGTGTATACCACATGGTCCAGGATTATGTTTGACTCCTCTGAACAAGCATGTTAAGTTCTAATTTGGATCTTAACTATTCTTAGAAACCTTAGGGGAAAATAGTTACTTGTTAGGCAGTATAGGTAATTTCCCCCAAATTACCAGTGTCTTGGTAAATGTTTAACAGCCAATTTTCTAAACAAATAATGTATGTATCACACACTTTAAAATTTAATCTGAATTATTAATATTTTCTTCATTGCTTTTTTCAGTGAGGCAACTGGAGTTAAGTGATTTGCTTAGGGTCACACAGCTAGTAAGTGTTAAATGGAGGTCAAATTTGAACTCAGATCCTTCTGCCTTCAGCCAGTGTTCTATCTTAATTAATTTTAAAATCTATTTAGTCAACACCACAATAATTCAATTTCTGATGTGTAACATTTGTTGATTTCCAAAATGTAAAAACTCAATTTAACAATTAGCTTTCAGCGTACCCCTAGTCTTGACCTTGACCTTAAGCTTTATCTTCTAGCAAGGTGAAAAGGAGGCAGGAAATATATGGTAACAGGTAATGAGAAATTATCATGAGTATTTCAGGAAAGAAGCCTTCACAATTGATAGAGCTCATGTCAAGTTGAATAGACTAATGGTCAAGGGAGAAAAATAACAAATAAGAGAATGAACATCCATTACTTCTTCCCTCCCTTCGTAAAGAAACCAACTTTCTCTGCTAGTTAATCCCTTTAATTTCTTGTTTTCCCCATTATCTTTGTTTGGCTGTTGCAGCTGGATTTAGGATTTCATTTTCCCTGTTTAATTTTATGTTTGCATTATTTAAACCAGTTGTTATTTATAGAAGAATAATTTGTTGACAAACAGAGCTCAAGCTGTTTGCTGCATTTATTACATATATATGTATATATATATATATACATATATAAAGAGATACTAAGAGATAAGAAACTTTCTCAAAGATGAGGCATTTTTTTGCTTTATAAAACTGGTGTGGGACAAAGCCATACAGAGCCAGTCATAGAGACAGGAGAGAATGCCATTATTATTTCTTATCAACTATATTTGGTACACAAGTGTTTTGCAAAAGTACTCAATATTAACAGTTATTCTTGGAGACAATGGGCTGAGAAAAAAAAAAAAAAGTCATGCATCTTGGAAGCCTCAGATTCCTTTGCTGTTTCAAAGGCTATGGCTTGAGAGATAAGTCCAGTCTCTTAAAGAAAGAATGAAGTCTCTTTAAGTATGAGTAGCCTGGCTGGAAGCAATATTCTCAGTTCCTGAAGCTGTTAGCAGTTAAAATCAGAGAACCAAAAACTTGCTCACAGCTCTCCCATTGGCTAGACCTTCAAGTTCAGCCCAATTGCTAAGTAGTTCTTTTTTTTTTTTTTTAATTCATTTTTCCAAATTATCCCCTCCCTCCCTCCACTCCCTCCCCCCGATGGCAGGTAATCCCATACATTTTACATGTGTTACAATATAACCTAGATACAATATATGTGTGTAAATACCATTTTCTTATTGCACATTAAGTATTAGCTTCCGAAGGTATAAGTAACCTGGGTAGATAGACAGTAGTGGTAACAATTTACATTCACTTCCCAGTGTTCCTTCTCTGGGTGTAGTTATTTCTGTCCATCATTGATCAACTGGAAGTGAGTTGGATCTTCTTTATGTTGGAGATTTCCACTTCCATCAGAATACATCCTCATACAGTATTGTTGTTGAAGTATATAGTGATCTTCTGGTTCTGCTCATTTCACTCAGCATCAGTTGATGTAAGTCTCTCCAAGCCTCTCTGTATTCCTCCTGCTGGTCATTTCTTACAGAACAATAATATTCCATAACCTTCATATACCACAATTTACCCAACCATTCTCCAATTGATGGACATCCATTCAACTTCCAGTTTCTAGCTACAACAAAAAGAGCTGCCACAAACATTTTGGCACATACAGGTCCCTTTCTGCTCTTTAGTATTTCTTTGGGATATAATCCCAATAACAGCAATGCTGGGTCAAAGGGTATGCACAGTTTGATAACTTTTTTTAACACAGTTCTAAATTGCTCTCCAGAATGGCTGGATTCTTTCACAACTCCACCAACAATGTATCAGTGTCCCAGTTTTCCCACATCCCCTCCAACATTCATCATTATTTGTTCCTGTCATCTTAGCCAATCTGACAGGTGTGTAGTGGTATCTCAGAGTTGTCTTAATTTGCATTTCTCTGATCAGTAGTGATTTGGAACACTTTCATATGAGTGGAAATAGTTTCAATTTCATCATCTGAGAATTGTCTGTTCATATCCCTTGACCATTTATCCCAATTGCTAAGTAGTTCTTGAAGTTTTTCCTAATACACTCTCTCGATATTACTTCCTCAACTCCCATTATATAATAGGAGGTTTTGTGTCTATATTTTGTAGTAATCTATATGTTGTACTGAAGAAAGGGATTACCTAATCTCAAATGAATCCTTCTAAGTATAAACTAGGTTTGAAAGAGGTCTAGGAATCTTTATTGAATCAGTCATTTGACTTCCTTAGACTTAATTTCTAGAAGTCCTTGGAAGCCATTGGATCAACAATGTGATGTTTCATAGAAAGAAAGTTAGTATTGGTTGAAGAAATTCAATCACACCATGTGGGATTTTTATAAAACAGTAAGCCAGATCAAAATATGAACATCTGACAAGCATCTGACAAGCTAGAATTCAGAGCAATCCAACAAAGCCTCTGTATTGGAATTGCTTGGGTAGGGAAAATAGATTCCCACCCTTGCCCTTGAGTAAAGGAATATCTTATAAAGATTTAAACATTCTGGAAGATTTTCAAAGTCTGGATTTTTTAATTTTTGATTTTTCATTGGTCTTCTAGCTATATTTCCATAAGAGCTAATGGCAACCAAGGACACATTAGATATGCCTAGGAACAAATGTAATTTAAAGGATTCTGCAAGTGACCCAGGAGAAAACTTCACCATGCCTAGGAGAAAAACATGAGTACCCCACGAAGGAATGGAAAATAATTCCAGCTACCAAAAGCTTTGTTTCCCTTTGCAGTAAATACTATCTATGCTTGAGCTCATTGCATTTGTAATATATTAATGGCAGATCATGACACAGATATTGTGTATGTGCATTGTGTGTGTGCGTGTGCGTGTACGTGTGTGTGTGTGTGTGTGTGTGTGTGTGTATGTGGGTATTGGGGGGATGATATTTTGTACCAACTTACAATGTCACTTTAGTAAGATAATGCTTTTCTAAAAGCTAATTAAGTATGGTTAATTTGTTGTTATTGCTTAGTCGTTTCAGTTGTGTTCAATTCTTCCTGATTTCATTTAAGGTTTTCTAGGCAAAGATACTAGAATGATTTGCCATTTCCTTCTATAGCTCATTTTACAGATGAAGAACTGAGGCAAACAGGGTTAAATATCTTGCTCAGGTTCACACAACTACTAAGTGTCTGAAACCAGATCTGAATTCAGAAAGATGAGGCTTTTTTATTCCAAGCCCAGTGCTCTATTCACTAAGCTAATATCAATGAGCAAAAGCTCATTGATTATAACTTTTGAAATAAATGCTAGAGAAAAAAAAATTACCACTTAGGAGTTACTCCTAGAACTGTAAAGAGAGAAGTATGAGTCAACTTTGGGCACTCAGTCCACCAAGGCAAGTGGATGTTGGGAGAAAAAGTCAGTAGCTGGTATAACATGTATATCTAATTTTCTTTAAGGTCAGAGATTTTTTTGTTTGTATTTTTAGAGCTTAGGATTGTGCAGAGTACTGAATGATATAATATTTGTTGGACACAAAGATCTCAGTTCAAACTCTGCCTCAAATATTTATTAGATTGTAATCCTGGACAAAACACATAATTAATTACTGCCTATTCTCAGTAACCTCAATTCTAAAAATAAGGGTAATAAAAGATCCTATTTCCTAGGGTTCTTATGAAGGTTAAATGAAATAACATGCATGAAACACTATAAACTTTAAAATATTCTATAAATACTAGATATTATCATTGACAAATGTTCCTTCTCTGCTATAGATTTTGAATGTTGTATATCTATGAAAATACCTTCATCCACTAATTACATACCATTTTAACCTGAACAGACTTTTAAGTGACTATTACTGCATCAATAATGAAAAATGTGATGATTGTCACTAACATCACAGCTTTGTTCTACTGGGGTGGTCTGTGCATTAGTGAGACTTCCAGACTGTAGTAATTAATGGAGACAAGATAAAGGAAGACCAAACTAAAAACACTGCCTAATGTGGCTTGACATGCTGAAAAATGGACTCCATCTTCAATATCAGTATTAATGCCTATCTTTCAGGTAAATTGCTATTAGTATTAAATTAGTAGTACTTCTTGAAGTCTTGGTTGTGACTACAAATCTTCCTGAGAGTTAAGTAATGTTTTGGACCTTCTTAATATGTCTACATTTCTTCTGGAACAGGTTCAAGTGTTCAATGAATGGGAACAAAGCTGAACTGGGCTCTACTTCACTGTCATTGAATGCATTAACAGAATATATGTTGGCAGAAACATACTTATTTTTGCTTGCTGATCCTGGTACATTTACCCCTTGATTTATGGATAAATCAAATGTCTTAAAGATTAATAATAAAAATTTGGCTAGTAAGAAAAAAATTATTTTTTCCTTGCGAAAATTACTTTTAATGAATAATATAAATAATGCAATAAATTCTTAATTAATTGGAACCAGAACTTTCAGTTAGCCAACTGTTTTTCTATACTTTGTGGAGAAAAAAGCAAGTGAGAACAAACAAAAACAAATGGCCAAGTTATTATCAGGGATTTCATTATAAAGTCAGCTTTCCATTTATTGATCAGAACAGAAATAGTTACAGTTCTTTGCCCTCTTGAAAACTAAAATTGCTGATCTTCAAAATGTTGATTCTGTGAAACTTGGTATAACCCCAAGACAGGTCGCAAAGAAAAAGCCATTTTATTTTAAAATTATATTTTCTAAATCAGATAAATTTCATGAACACATTTAGAAGCATTTTTAGAGGTTGAAATAAAGGAAGATTTGAGATTAAGCATTAGTTAAATAAAAAGAATATCTTATTATTGAAGCATTTAAGTTAATTAAAGCAGTCATGAGGAGATTTTACCAAAAGATCAACAATATGTCACATAGGCAATTTCAAGATCTGTTCCTTATTTAGAGGTCAATTTACTGTTTACAGAGAAAGCATAAGAAGGTTTCCTTATGGGTTGTTATTTGTTGTTCCCATAGCTTTTCAACAACAGAAGGTTAATGATTTCCTGAACCAACCCTCTGAGATTTGCTTATTTGGCTAAAACATTAGAATTTCGAGTTTGATAGATAGCTCTTAATATGCAAAAATCTGCTATAACCAGTTGACCATCTGTTTCTAATGATTCAGATTTTTGTTTTCAAGAAAAAAACTCATGCCTTGACCATGTTGGCTACTTACAAAGTCAATTGTTTAATTTTTAAATTTTAATGTAAGCATTTATACCTCAGAAAACAGTAATTAATACAAATCAGAGATTTTTTTTTTTTTTTTGCGATTGTCTAGATTCTTAAAAGGGATGAGGAAAATGTTAATAATGAAGATTAAACTTTAAAGTATGTACATTGTTCTTGGGGATGGGGGGAAAGAAAAGGGGAGAGCCACTTGTTAAACATTTACCAGCATATCTCTGGGTCAGTGGCATACAAAAATTTTAGGAACAATTTTCTAAAATGTGTCTTGAAAAAATATAAATATAATCATGTAATCTTGACAGAAGCAGCTTCTCTGTGTAGAGATAACAATATAGGAAAGGGCAAATTTCATTTTCTCAAGTCAATTAGAAAAGAGCTAAAAAAAAATTTGAGACCATACCTAAAATATACCATGGAGATTATAATCTATTCTAACTGTAATCCTCCCTCCCTCCACCCCAGAAGATTATAGAACATCCTTCCATAAATCATCCTGATACAACATCCCTCACTATCAGAAGCAGCTAGTAGAGGATAACAATCCAAAATGTCATTTACCAACTTCATGACCTTAGGCAAATCACTTAATATCTGAACCTATAGTTCCTTGTCTGTAAGAAGAGAATAATAATACTACCTGTAATATTTACCTCATAAGGCTGTGAGGAAAGTGCTTTATAAACTTCTAAGATATAGTATTAATATATGCACTGGTGTCTTTGTAAGAATAAAATGAAATCTACTCAATAAGTGACTGCTAATAAGAGAATGGATTCAGATATATTAAATCCTTAGTAGCTAAATTTGTATTTGGTCTTCAGTATTTATTAGACCTGGATAAGGTTTTTTAAAAGTGATGGGATATATATGAGCAAATTACAAAACACCACACAAATAAAGTCAGATCTAAACAATTGGAAAAATATCAAGTGCTCTTGCATAGGTCAAGCAAATATAATAAAAATGACAATATTACCCAAACTAATCTATTTATTTAACGCTATATCAATCAAACTCCCAAGAAACTATTTTACTAACCTAGAAAAAAATAACAACAAAATTCATCTGGAAGAACAAAAGGTCGAGAATTTCAAGGGAACCAATGGGAAAAAAAATCAAATAAAGGTGGCCTAGCTGTACCAGATCTAAAATTATGTTATAAAACAGCAGTCATTTGGTATTGGCTAAGAAATAGACTAGTTGATCAGTGGAATAAGTTAGGTCTACAAGGCAAAATAGTCAATAGCTATAACAATCTAGTGTTTGGCAAACCCAAAGAGCCTAGCTTTTGAGAATAAGAATTCACTACTTGCAAAAACTGCTGGGGAAATTGGAAACTTAGTACGGCAGAAACTAGGCATTAACCCATACTTAACACCATATACCAAGATAAGGTCAAAATCAGTTCATGATCTAGACATAAATAAAGAATGAGATTATAAATAAATTAGAAGAACATAGGATAGTTCATCTTTCAGACCTGTGGAGGAGGAAGGAATTTGTGACCAAAGAAGAACTAGAGATCATAATTGATCACAAAATAGAAAATTTTGATTATATCAAGTTAAAAAGTTTTTGTACAAACAAAACTAATGCAGACAAGATTAAAAGGGAAGCAATAAATTGGGAAAACATTTTTTACAGTCAAAAGTTCTGATAAAGGACTCATTTCCAAAATATATATATATAGAATTGACTTTAATTTATAAGAAATCAAATCATTCTTCAATTGATAATTTGTCAAAGAATATGACAGACAAGAAATTGAAACTATTTCTAACCATATGAAAAGATGCTCCATGTTATTATTAATCAGAGAAATGCAAATTAAGACAACTCTTGAGATACCACTACACACATCTCAGATTGGCTAAGAAGACAGGAAAAGATAATGACAAATGTTGGAGGAGATGTGGGAAAATTGGAACATTGTTGGTGGAATTGTGAATGGATCCAACCGTTCTGGAGAGCAATTTGGAACTATGCTCAAAAAGTTATCAAATTGTGCATACCCTTTGACCCATCAGTGTTAATACTGGACTTATATCCCAAAGAGATCTTAGAGAAGGGAAAGGGACCCACATGTGCAAAAATGTTTGTGTTAGCCCTTTTTGTAATGGCTAGAAACTGAAAATTGAATGGATGCCCATCAATTGGAGAATGGCTGAATAAATTGTGGTATGTGAATGCTATGGAATATTATTGTTCTGTAAGAAATGTCCAGCAGGATGATTTCAGAAAGGCCTGCAGAGACTTACACGAACTGATGCTGAGTAAAAGGAGTAGAACCAGGAGATCATTATACACATCAACAACAATACTATATGATGATCAATTCTGATAAAAGTGGTTATCTTCATTAATGAGAGGATCCAAATCAGTTCCAATTGATCGGTAATGAATAGTACTAGCTACACCCAGAGAGAGAACTATGGGAAATGAGTGTAGACCACAATATGACATTTCCACTCATTTTGTTATTGTTTGCTTATATTTTTGTTTTCCTTCTCAGGTTTTTTTGCCTTTTTTCTAGATCCGATTTCTTTTGTGCAGCAAGATAAATGTATAAATATGTATACATATATTGTATTTAACATATACTTTAACATATTTAACATATTAACATGTAATGATTACCTGATAACTAGTGGAGGGGGTGGGGGAAGGAAAGAAAAAGTGGGAACAGAAGATTTTGCAAGGGTTATTACATTTGCATATGTTTTATAAATAAACAGCTATAAGAACAATAACAATTTTTTAAAACCTAAAAACACATAAAGGAGTATTGTAATTCATCAAAAAAAAAAAATGATGGGATATATTCATTCTTTGATTCCGATTGTCATGAACATTCCCAATATAAAGATTCAGTGCTTAGTGCTCAGTGTCTGGCACAAAAGAAGCAATAAATAAATGATTTGTGTTCATAAAGATAAGGCAATTGTCACATTTCTAATTTATGAACATCCTAGGCAGAAAATATATAGAATATGAAAAGAAAAAGAAAAAATAGAGATAGTATTTGGAATTATCACTCATGAAGACAGAACAGATAGCTGAGGGGCTTTATTGAAATCACAAGAATTAAGCTGGGGACAGGAGAAGGGAAAGGGTTTTGGTTGCCACTTGAATACAGTAAAGAGGAACAGAATCCATAATTTACAAAAGTACCAAAAAAATACCCAAGTCCAATTTACTCCATGTGGAACTGGTCTAATAAAGATCTTCCTCTATTTGGAAAGATAAAATTTAAAGAAAAATTTGCAAAATATAGTGGGTATGAACTTTGCCTTTGGGACCATAAAGGCATGATTTCAATTTCTTGAATGGGAGTAGGTAAGAAATCCTATATATTCTTGAATTCCTGACTTTTCCCTGGCAATTGAATTCACTACTCTCTTTACTTTCTTAGTATTCCCCAAGCAGGCTAGCAGGGGTTATCATGTTTGCATTTCATGGTTTGAGAAGAGAGATATCTATTGCTGATTGGAATAAGTTTAACAGCTCTCCAATTTGTATTCCCTTTTGAATATAAACTCACTCCTGAAAATCTTAATTTTTTTCTTCTGTAGTTTTGTGTGCTTCTACCATCTCTCATAGTGCCAGGCATATAATAGGTGTTTGTTACATGCTTATCAATTACTGTTTTCCTCCCAGTGGCATAATATCATCAGTATACATGATAGTAGCAATCAAATAATTATAACAAATACTATTTTTGGTTCCTTTATTTTTCCTGGGAGTTCAAAATAAATATGGCAGTTATCTCACAAAAACATGACATTTCTCAAGAGTGATCAGTGATGAGGAATCATTCTCTTTATCTTTATCTCCTTTTCCTGGTTTTAATTAATTTGAGATTGACATTTTTTGTTCTGCTGTTGCTATTGTTTTTTTAAAAGCTTGGAAAACAAAGGCATAGAGAAGCTAACAAATTTATTTAGCATCATACTAGAAAATGGATAGGTCTACAGAGGAATCAATATCTAAATATTTTATTCATGATTCCAATTGCCAGGGAAAGACATTTCATCAATTTTGAAAGGGTATGTGTGTTCAGGTGTATGAAGAATCCATTGGCTCCAAAAGAAGCAGAGAGGACATTCTTCAAAAAAAGATTTGGCATTTTGGGGTTATTCCTCCCACATCTTGAATTGTCTAAATCAGAATGCCTATTTGTGGAAAATTCCAGAAGTAGACCAAGACTTTAAAAACACTTCTCGATCTATACTCCCTCTGTAGAAAATTCTAGATCCTGTCCTTTGCACTTCTGGAAACTTTTAGGGGAAGATTCCAGGAAGATGGTGAAAAAAGTCAGAAAATTTGAAAGTTGGTTCTAATACAAGTTCATTAACTCCAAAACCAGAACTTATATGGATACTTCATCATGCCCTGTGTTGCATGTATTAACTGGAACCAGAATCTTCAATTAGTCAATTATTTTTCTGTACTTAACTTTTGGGGGATAAAGAGGCAAGGGACAACAAAACAAAAACAACCGATCAAGCAATATGGATTTCATCCAAAAAGTCAATTTTCCATTTATAGATCACACCAGAAATAGTCAAAGCCCTTTGAAAACTAAAATTGTTGATCTTCAAAATGAAGGTAATATATAAGACTTAATAATATACAATAAGAAGGTATATTATCTTCCTGATAAAATCATAACCACCTTAAAAACAGGGACTCTATCTTATCCAAGAGATCACAGTTTAGAGTGAGAAAAAACTGCAGAAGACATATAATCAAATCCCCTTGTTTTATAGATAAGTTACTGAAGCCAAATGAGTCAGCTGAGGAGCAAGTACAAGAATTAAGGTCTTTTGGCTCTTATTTCTGCAAATTTCCTCTATATCATACTCTTTACTTCTTTTATATACCCACAGGATCTCATGCTACACATAAATGTGCTGTAGTTCAGTTATTTTAGTTGTATTCCACTCTTTGTGATCCCATTTGGGTTTTTCTTGGCAAAGACACTGGACTAGTTTGCCCCATTTCCTCCTCTAGATCATTTTACTGATGAGGATGAGGAGATGAGAAACTGAGGCAAATGGGTGAAGTGACTTACCCAGAATCATAGAGCTAATATATATCTGAGGCCAGATTTGAACTCAGGAAGGTAAGGATATTCCTGATTCCAGGTCCAGTACTTTATTCACTGTGCCACCAAACATAAATGGGACCTTCAGGAAATGTTTCTTCAATTAAAGAATTGTCCATAAATCAAAGCCTCAGGCGCCTGGCTCATACAACCATCTCTGACAGTGGCATCAAGGTATATATTTTAGGAATGCATGTGTCCTTCCAGACATTGACCTTCCAAATTTAGGCATGTCTAGCTTCGTCCCTTAGTCTCTGAGATTCCAATTTCTCTTAGAAACTGATTTTAGATTGTTAAGAGTCAATATGAATTACAGAAGTTATACATAAGGGAATGAATGTTTGGTGAAGATAAAAATCATACTGGCTACTTGATAAAACAGAAGGAGAAACAGAAGCAGAAACCTACAGGAAGTTAAAACAGTAGCTAAACCAGTTGTACTGACATGTGTGACTCACTGAGACTAAAAAGGAGAAGGTGAACCAGTCAATAAAGATGCTTTGCAGACAGAACTGTTGGATCTTCCTAAGGTATTAAAGGACTGTTTTTAAAGGAATTGCAGCAAGTAACCATATGGGGCAGTATTCTGTATAACTTACAGCAGATGGCACTAAAATATTAAACTAACATTTCCCTCTGCTCTAAGTAGAGCTATTTTTCAGCTGATTATAGAGTTCATCTATTCTAAATATGTTGATGAGGAACAAATCCTACATAGTTAAATCATTTGGCTAAAAACAACTCTAAACATTAGTGCCTAGTATGTGTTCACAAGAGAAACATGTTAATATTATTCAGGGAAGGTTGGATCTCACAAAAACATTTAGAATAGAAGGGGAGGGGGGAGGCCACACTCACTGGAATCTTTTCAGAAACAGCTCAGTGTGGCAGAGCTGGGAAAATCTGCTTCTGGTATCACCATAGCAACAGCAGCAACCTTCAGACAGACTTTATTGTGTGGGGTTTTTTAAAAAAAAAATTTAGGGCAGATTTGTTTTCCTTCTTTCCAAATACCTCTGCTAGATATTTTTGGATAATGTTGAAATACAACTGACAGTGCAGATGATGTAAACACATTGCCTGCTTCACTTGTCTGAGAATTTTTAAAGGATAGTTTGTGATTTTTCTCACCTAAGCTAATGGGATGATGTGATTCCTAATACAGCACCTGGGTCTCCCAGGATACTTTATTTTTTATTAAAGCTTTTTATTTACAAAACATATATATGGGTAATTTTTCAACACTGACTCCTGCAAAACCTTGTATTCCAA